>NC_073626.1:62060981-62685981 GCF_029407905.1 Bubalus kerabau
GTTGGTGATGGACAGGGTGGCCTGGCGTGCTGTGATTCATGGGGTCTCAAAGAGTCGGACATGACTGACTGAACTGAACTGAATTAAGTTTCCATGTTACTCTTTCCATATATCTCACCCTCTCCTCCCCTCTCCCCTTGTCCATAAGTCTGTTCTCTATGTCTGTTTCTCCAATGAGGCCCTGTAAGTAAATCCTTCATTACCATTTTTCTAGATTCTTGCTTATATGCATAACATTTTTAAAGGGATCTTTGGGAATTATAATCTAAATATTTGCTTAAGACACAACAACAACTGCTATTCACTAAAGTTTCAGTTCAGTTCAGTCACTCAGTCATGTCCGACTCTTTGCGACCCCATGAATCACAGCACGCCAGGCCTCCCTGTCCATCACCAACTCCCGGAGTTCACTCAAACTCATGTCCATCGTGTCAGTGATGCCATCCAGCCATCTCATCCTCTGTCATCCCCTTTACCTCCTGCCCTCAATCCCTCCCAGCATCAGAGTCAACTCTGATGAGTCCAATGAGTCAACTCTTCGCATGAGGTGGCCAAAGTATTGGAGTTTCAGCTTTAGCATCAGTCCTACAATGGAAGGATGGAAGGATTGGAAGGATGGTGATCAGTCCTTCCAGTGAACACCCAGGACTGATCTTTAGAATGGACTGGCTGGATTCCCTTGCAGTCCAATGGACTCTCAAGAGTCTTCTCCAACACCACAGTTCAAAAGCATCAATTCTTCAGTGCTCAGCTTTCTTCACAGTCCAACTCTCACATCCATACATGACCACTGGAAAAACCATAGCCTTGACTAGATGGATCTTTGTTGGCAAAGTAATGATTCTGCTTTTTAATATGCTATCTAGGTTGGTCATAACTTTCCTTCCAAGGAGTAAGGGTCTTTTAATTTCATGGCTTCAATCACCATCTGCAGTGATTTTGCAGCCCTCCAAAATAAAGTCTGAAACTGCTTCCACTGTTTCCCCATCTACTTCCCATGAAGTGATGGGACCAGATGCCATGATCTTAGTTTTCTGAATATTGAGTTTTAAACCAAGCTTTTCACTCTCCTCTTTCACTTTCATCAAGAGGCTCTTTACCTCCTCTTCACTAAAGTTTACTTCCTACCTTATTTTCCTTCTACCTCACCTTGTCCATGCAACCCCACCCTTGAATCAATCCAGCCATGAGCTTATTACTGCAAAGTGCTTATGTTAAAGGGGACACAGAATACTGTGGAACCTCATGGTCTTCAACTGGAGCTGAGTCCACATCTGTACCTGGCAATCTGTGTGGTTGATTTGACTTGGATTATGCGCCTACTCTCTTAGTTCAGTTCAGTTTATTTCAGTTACTCAGTCGTGTCCGACTCTTTGCGACCCCATGAATCGCAGCACACCAGGCCTTCCTGTCCATCACCAACTCCCGGAGTTCACTCAGACTCATGTCCATCGAGTCAGTGATGCCATCAAGCCATCTCATCCTCTGTCGTCCCCTTTTCCTCCTGCCCCCAATCCCTCCCAGCATCAGAGTCTTTTCCAATGAGTCAACTCTTTGCATGAGGTGGCCAAAGTATTGGAGTTTCACCTTAACATCAGTCCTTCCAATTATCCTTAATGTCTACCTCTTCTTCAGGCTCCCCATTCTATAAACTCTCATCTCACATAAATATCACTTCACAGAATAGGGGTTTTCAGGGGAAAACTCTCTCAGAATGCTGCTTACCCTGAAATAAATTTTAATTGGAATATATTATTCCTCCTGTCTAAAGGAACCACAACTTTCCTCTAGTTTGTTCTATGTTCTCAATCTTATGCCTCCTGACAAACCTCTTATTTCAAGAACAGCTTTTCCTCTCCTGGCTCTTTAAACTTGATACATCAAACTTAAACCAGTGGTTCTCTACTAGGAGTATTACCTGAGGGATACAATTTTAAACTACACAAACTTTCTCTATAATTGAAAGATATATTTTTTTCCTTCAGTATTTACTCTTTTTCTTAGTAACAAAAGGCACCCTAAGTGTGGTGCCTCAGTGAAGTTTGGTATATAAAATACTTTACAGGTGACTTTGCTTCTGACCCAACATACTTTGGTCTAAGATTGTAGCTTCCACATCCCCTACTGAGTTAGAACTTATGTTGTAATAGCTTATCTCTGAGATTCATATTTTTTCCAGTGAAAGTCATTCAGTTGTGTCTGACTCGTTGTGACCTCATAGACTATAGAGTCCGTGGAGTTCTCCAGACCAGAATACTGGAGTGGGTAGCCGTTCCCTTCTCCAGAGAATCTTCCCAACCCAGGGATGGAACCCAGGTTTCCCACATTGCACACGGACTCTTTACCAGCTGACCCACAAGGGAAGCCTCTTGTGATTCATATACATAGAAGTACTGTGTTTACGGGGCTTCCCTGGTGGCTCAGCAGTAAAGAATCTACCTTAGATGCAGAAGATGCAGGAGACACAGGTTCAATACCTGGATTGGGAAGATCCCCTGGAAGAGGACATGGCAACCCACTCCAGTATTCTTGCCTGGAGAAGGCCATGGACAGAGGAGCTTGGTGGGGTACACAACTGAAGTGACTGAGCACGCATGCCTTCTCCCACATCCTGGGTTTACGACAGTGGTCCTCAACAGTGGCTATCCATTAGGAGGTCCTAACAATCTGTAAAATTAATACCAATGCCTAGAATCTTTTCTAAATCACTTAAATCAGAATCTTAGAAAACAGTGGGGCCTATCTTTCTAACTCTTTTTCTCCCTCTCTTCTTTCTTTTCCCCCTTCCCTCCTTCTTCCTTTCTCCCTCTCCTCTTTCTCTCCTACTATCCCTCCATTCATTCATTGTTTTTTTTTTAACTTTGAAAGTTTCTTAGGTGAAATTCTAAAATGCAGCCAGAGTAGAAGACCATGAGGTTACTAATGATAGAAGCATGCAGGGTTCCATTCTGCTATTCACTACCCATGCCACCTACAAAAATGAGTTGATTTTTCTGGTTTTAACTATATCACCTATTAAAAGTGAAGTAATAACATCTACCTCAAAGAATTTTTCGGTAAACACAGTGGTTAAAACAGTGCTCATAGAGGATGACTTTCACAAGGTGACAGCTATAATTTTTGAAATTACATCACACTTATTATTCTGTAAATATATATATAAAGCAATGTAATAAACCTCTTGTTTTCCCCTCAAACTTCAAAGCATTGCATCAATTTAATTTGGTTCCAAAACTTTTTTTTTCTTTATTTTATTTTATTTATTTATTTTTAATTTTATTTTATTTTTAAACTTTACATAATTGTATTAGTTTTGCCAAATATCAAAATGAATCCGCCACAGGTATACATGTGTTCCCCATCCTGAACCCTCCTGCAAGACTTGACTAAACCATGGCTAAAGACCAGTGTTACAGCTTCCTATATGGCTGCAATATGTGAGATTTGTTTTCATCAAAAAGCATTATAACATGTTGTCTAGTAACCCCAGAAAAAAGCCTAGTCTTACCTTTTAACACCTTTTCAGCAATTCCTGCTCACTTTTTGAGCTTTAGGATTTTGTCTATTTATTTTCATTTTGGTGAAATAATTACAGTTAGGTATTTTATATCTTTGGCAAATGTAGGGACAAGATAGATTTTCTGCTTATTTTGATGAAGAAACTAAAACTTTGCCATCATATAAAGGAAAAAAGAAATAATTTTACCACAATAGAAGTGATAAGCAAATCACAAAATCATCATTTAAAATTAATCTTTTTAGTAAATCTCTCTAAACTGGATTCAGTATAATTTTTTTCAGATAAATTTAAGAAATGAATGACAGATTATTAAAGAATATAATTTAACTTAGGTTTTGAATGGATGACTAACATGTATTTTCTCTTTTTAATTTTGTTATATTTGTTTGTTTTATTTTTTATATTCCACAAGTAAGTGAAAATATACAGAATTTGTCTTTCTCTGTCTGACATTTCAGCAACCATAATACCCTCCAGGTCCATCCATATTGTTGCAAATGGCAAAATTCCACTCCTTTTATGGCTGAGTAGTAGTGTATTGCATACATATACCACATCTTGGCTTCCCAGGTAGCTCAGTGGTAAAGAATCTGCCTGCCAATGAAGGAGATGCAGGAGATGTGGGTTTGATCCCTGAGTTGGGAAGAACCTCTGGAGGAGGAAATGGCAACCCGCTCCAGTATTCTTGCTTGGAAAATTCCATGGGCAGAGGAGCACGGCAGGCTACAGTCTGTGGGGTTGCAAAGAGTTGGATATGATTGAGTGACTGAACACAAACACACACAAACTCTGGAAAGAAGTATTTCATAAAAAAGCAATTCAGTAAGCTATGCTATATCTGTCTGATAGAATTGAGCTGCTGGTGGAGTGGGCCTGCATACATTAGGAATCAGAGAGGTTTATAATAACTCTAACAGTCCAGGAATTTTAATGTCCCTTTGTTCCAGTGCTTTGCGGTGGGAAAAAAAGATTCTGTCAAAAATAATAATAATAATAATGGATCCAGAGTATAAGATAGTATATAGATATGGAGACAATGTTGACACTAAGTTCAGACTGAGTTAAAAAAAAAATAAGCTATGCAAATTCAAGTGTCTCGTGAATTTTAAACTTTCATAACATGTTTGAAAATACTGACCCCGAATTAATGTCATGAATTAAGTTTTACTTGGAGCTGTTATCAAGTTGATCTGATGCCATTGTTATAAGCTGACCAGATGTTTCTCTTAAAAACACCACATGTACTTGAAATGAATAGAAGTATTTGGAGAAAAAAATCCATAGATTGAGTTACCATATAAAAACAGAGGCCCAATTTCAATATGGATGTGTATTATTCTAAAATTTTATCCTTCTTATATAAACATTAAAAATAGAATTTGATTATCTTGATTATATTCATATGTGACATATTTGAAACCCTTATTATCTTTTCTATTTTGTTCTAAAAAATGATGACATATAATAATGGATTCTTTTATAAGAAACTGAAGATTCTCAAATCATGATGAAAATAAAAATGTTTACCCATATACTTGGGAAGAATCATGGCATTATAAAATATATTACCAAATTATACCTAAAAGACCTGGCTTTTAGACTAGCTTTTTCAATGGCCATGTGACCTTAGACAAATTATACTACTTCCCTAGAATTCATGTTGTTTTAGATTTCCCAAGAATGGATTAGACTATAATCTATTATCTCTTTGTGTTCTTCATTTTACATTTTAGCTTTTATTATTTATAAATGGCTGAGGTTATATATTTTGCAAGGGTGTCTACCACCTAGCGATACTCATGAATACAATCACTTTATAAGTACCAACTTCTCAATTACCCTTTCACATGTATATCAAATGCTGTAGAATAATCCTGACCATCCAAGGCTAACATCTTCCAGCCACCACAACAGAGGCTGCCCTATGATTCATGCTAATGCTTCTCCAATGCTGATACTGTTGTTTCTGTAGTTATTTGATTCTGTCCTGATGTCCTTGCCTTGTGAGATTAATTTCAAATTTCATTCCCAACTGATGTCTATAATAGGAGATGCACTTTCCTGGGTCGGGACGATCTGGTGAAGGGATAGGCTCCAGTATTCTTGGGCTTCCCTTGTGGCTTAGCTGGTAAAGAATCCACCTGCAATGCAGGAGACCTGGGTTTGATCCCTGGGTTTGAAAGATCCCCTGGAGAAGGGAAAAGCTACCCACTCCAGCATTCTGGCCTAGAGAGTCCATGGACTACATAGTCCATGGGGTCACAAAGAGTCGGACATGACTGAGTGACTTTCACTTTTATTTCCAACTGATGTCTATAGTAAGAGATGCACAGTGGTAACGCCCCTCTTGCCCAGTCCCACACACTGTGGCAGGAGAAATGGTGGTTATTCAGTTGCTAAGTCATGTCCAACTCGTTGTGCAGGAGAATAGTTCTCCACAAATACTGCAAAGAGCTTTATGGGTCAACTACTGAGTGACCAGTATGTGATTAATGTCCTCTCATGTTTACTCCATTCTGTTGAATGTTAAGACTTTGGAGTCTTCAGTTCAGTTCAGTTGCTCAGTCATGTCCAACTCTTTGAGACCCCATGAATCACAGCACACCAGGCCTCCCGGTCCATCATCAACTCCCGGAGTTCACTCAAACTCACATCCATTGAGTCAGTGATGCCATCCAGCCATCTCATCCTCTGTCATCCCCTTCTTCTCCTGCCATCAATCCCTCCCAGCATCAGAGTCTTTTCCAATGAGTCAACTCTTCGCATGAGGTGGCCAAAGTACTGGAGTTTCAGCTTTAGCATCATTCCTTCCAAAGAAATCCCAGGGCTGATCTCCTTTAGGATGGACTGGTTGGATCTCCTTGCAGTCCAAGAGACTCTCAAGAATCTTCTCCAACACCACAGTTCAAAAGCATCAATTCTTCGGTGCTCAGCTTTCTTCACAGTCCAACTCTCACATCCATACATGACCACTGGAAAAACCATAGCCTTGACTAGACAGACCTTTGTTGGCAAAGTAATGTCTCTGCTTTTCAATATGCTATCTAGGTTGGTCACAACTTTTCTTCCAAGGAGTAAGTGTCTTTTAATTTCATGGCTGCAGTCACCATCTGCAGTGATTTTGGAGCCCAAAAAAACAAAGTCTGCCACTGTTTCCACTGTTTCCCCATCTATTTCCCATGAAGTGATGGGACCAGATGCCATGATCTTCATTTTCTGAATGTTGAGCTTTAAGCCAATTGGAATCTTAATATATGCATAAATTTTTGTCACTATCATTTTGTGAGGACTAAATTTGAAAATGCATTTGAATTTCACTCTTTTGTTGTGTTATAAATGCATCACCTAGAGTTACATATGTCTCACATGTGACTCCACCATAAGGTAGCAGCTTCCGGTGCAATGAGAAAGACAAGGACCAGATTACAAAATACTGGGAAAGTACAAAAGAGGAAGTGATAACCTCTGCAAGTCAAGGAAGTTGTCCCAGAGGAAATGACGGGAAATGGAGTTGGAATTTTGACGAATTTTAGCAGTTCAACAAAAAGACAAGTAGGTAGGACATCAGGTAGGACATTTACAGGCAGTGGGACAGCTGGGAGATTTGACATTGCTTGGTGAAATTCAGAGTGTGTGGAGGTTGTAAAAGAGAGACAGAGAGACCAGGCAGGAGAAGTGCTTGGAATTAGAAAGGAATTAGGCTGTGATTAAGTTTTTTATGTCACACCAAGAAATTGGTACTTCATGTTTTAAGACACTGAAGGTCATGAAACATTTTTAGAATGAGAAAAAACATGATTTGAAATGTGTTACTGAAAGAGCATACTGCTGCTGCTGCTGCTAAGTCGCTTCAGTCGTGTCTGACTCTGTGCGACCCCATAGACGGCAGCCCACCAGGCTCCCCAGTCCCTGGGATTCTCCAGGCAAGAACACTGGAGTGGGTTGCCATTTCCTTCTCCAATGCATGAAAGTGAAAAGTGAAAGTGAAGTTGCTCAGTCATATCCGACTTTTAGCGACCCCATGGACTGCAGCGCACCAGGCTCCTCCATCCATGGGATTTTCCAGGTAAGAGTACTGGAGTGGGGTGCCATTGCCTTCTCCGGAAAGAGCATACTAGGATATACCAATAGAATTCTTGACAATGACCTTTTGCATAAGGAATGAAAATCAAGTTTTAAATTTTTAAAATTTAAATTCATGTTGATTGACAAGAAATGATGTAAAAATTGAGATGTACAATTTACTTATTCAGCAGGATTTGGTTTATTTTTTTATATAGTCCATTCTTACTCCTCACAGCAGTTATGCTCCATAAAGCTGCTGTGAACCTAAAATTAGCGAACACTGAACCTTCACCCCTAGCTGAAATACAGAGGTATGTTCCTGTAAGACTCTGGTCACAATCACTTTCATCAGTCAATCAATTCATTACCTTGTTTAAATGTGCTTCCATTTGAAGACACCTTATTTTGTATCTTATTGATCCATTAACATTGGACTCATGGCCAGCAACACTATAAACCCATACCTGAACAAAGCTTAGCTCACACATATATTTTCTCTGTAAGACACACCAGAGCCTTCTTGTATTTAGAAAACCTGGACATCACTTCAGCTCTATGCTTGAGGAGTACTTTAAGTAGTGAAATCACTAACAAAAAGCACAAAAATGTGCAAACCATGGCACTACGTAGACTGCACTTGTTTGCTGAAAACAGACAGCAGAGCTTTGCTTTGCTTGACCTTGACTGGGAACATACATGTTGATGCTCCGCATACGTACTTAACTGTGCAATCATTGCTAATATGATTTTGGTATTATAAACAAATTTTAATGGGAAAGATTCAGAAATATGGAATCTGTGAATGAGAATAGATTGTACATTTACATTGCTAATTTTAAGTAAAGGTCTGTTTAAGAAAGATTTCTTTGAATTCAACAGGCAGACGACTAAAAGAAATTCATAGGACACTAGTTAGACAAAAATGACTTTAAATCTGCCAAAACTTAACATAGAAAATAATTGTGTTTGTGTAGTATTCATTCAAAGGAAAATATATTTCAGATATCAACAATCTTTTGGGGGAAAAAAGGATGAATTTTTACTCTCGAACACTGATCTTAATCAGTTTTTATAATAAAACTGTATGTACTCAGCATTCATATTAAATGGTATCTAACAGAATTTTTTTCTAGGCAAAATTTTCCTGAAATTTTTGTTATATGTGCTATTTAAAACAGACATAACAGAATTATCACTAAGTATTCTATTTATTCCATTTATTTTCTGAAGTTGACGAAAGAAAGGAAGGAAGGAAGGAAGAAAAGGAGGGAGGAAGGAACGGATTAAAGAAACCATCAGTTAAAGTTTTGAGTGAAAGATTAAATGTATGTCACTAGTTGATAAATTAATTAGTTAAATTGATTCTCAGAAAGGGGGGTAGATGAAAAATGAGCAATGGGTTGCTTTAATTAATGTTCCAATCTCCTTCTTCCTGCCAGAGCTTCTTGTTAATGTTAATCTATGAAGGAATGACTTCACTGAAATATGCTTCTCACCTTACTAAGAATAATAACTTGCTTTGTCAGCCAAGAATTCAAAATTCAGTGGGGGCACTACACATATTATAAATGTACAAGGATTAGTGAAGCAGTGTTTCTAACAAGGATATATTTTCTTAAGATATTATAAAACCATTTAATTCTGTTTAGCTGTAAAAATATGCACATTTATTGAGGTAATTATTTGGTTTTGTCAAATTCAACTTAAATTTTAGAAACAGTACCCTTCATTTCTAGGAATAATAAGGCTATAACAGTAGGACAACTGCAGAGAAAAAGAGTGAGTCGGGCAGTCAGGCAAGAAAAGGGAAACTAACTAGAGGGAAAAGAGAGTGACTGGCCCTTAGGGAGAACCAGCGTCCTCCCTTTCTGATGGGGTCTTTCTTGTACCCCACCAAAGAGAAATCCTCTGAAGGGATGGTCACGGAGCTGGAGGTCTGGAATCTGGTGGCCTTGCAGCTTTGAGAAGAGAGGCTCCAGTGATAAAACAGCATGCCATTTGGGCAGTTTCATCCATCTCACAGATCACTGTGATGTTATTCTTTGTTTGTGAGGTCTACATAATGAGCCATCTTATCAACGAGACCCCATGTGGGCCCTATCATTCCAGCCTTTTTGATTTAGGATAAGGGCCAAAGGTCAATCTTCTGTAACTGCTTCCTTGGGGACAGGTGTGTCATGGAGGTGAGATAAGAAAAGGCTGGAATGTGGGTCAAGGGGATTTGAATGGGGTTGAAGTTTTTGATAATCTGAGTGAGTTAGAAATAGCTCGTGAATAGTTCAGTTGGTGAAGGTGTGTAAGCGGTCCTGAAATTTTGAAAAAAAAAAAAAAAAAAAAAAGAGATGCATTAAACATGGGTGAAAAGTTAGAATAAGGGTAAGTAGGAGAGGGCCTAGAAAAGATAGGACCCAGGGCATCCAATTGCAATTGCTTAACCAGTTTTCCCATGAATTACTGAGGTGTTGACATATTCTTGAGGCCCTATTTGTCATATTTCTTGCTGCATGCTTACAAGATAAATCCTGTAAATAAATAAATCCTGATTTATTGGCATGAAAACAGTAGGCTTCCTCCAAAAGTAGGCATAGGCCTCCTTTTTCTGCTGTGAGGAGGTCTAATCCTCTTTTGTTTTGGAGGACCACAACTGCCAGGAAATCTAGCTGGTTTTGGATAGTGATAAGGCTGTTAGCTATTTCTTCTAGGCTGTCAGTGAGGTCTTTAGAAAGGCTTTGATAAAGAGGTTGTGAGTCCTGCGATCCCTGTCCCAATCCCAGTTGCTATTACTAAACTAATTAATAGAGGAATGAATTGAATTGCCATCTGGGTCGGTTATGAGTTAGTAGGAGAGGAAGGGTCTGATAGAAGCAATAGAAATATCTGGGGCCAGATATACCAGGGTGCATGTTCCTGTCCAGTTAGTGGGGAGACAAGAATAGGTAATGGTTCCACATAAGACAAATATTTCAGGGGTAAGAAGACAACAGCTGAAGTTGATAGCAAGTAGGAGTCTTTCTGGGAATTTGTTAGTGGTCTCTGAAACTAACAGTGAACTCACCAGTGCAGCCCCTACAAGAGGAGTATTTGCACCATTGCAGAAGGGAGTCTCCCTAAGAGAATGTCCTGCAGTTCCTGCGACATGATAGACAGATCGGCCTGAAGGGAAGGAGAGATGTGAAGTGTGATTACAGAGGTGCGGCGGTGTATTTCCTAGTAGGGGGCAAGAATTGTTTAGAGTTTTGTCTGGAAAAACAGAAAGGAGCCTGTTGTTGTAGATGAACGTCAGAAGTGGTGGGTCCTCCTATGCCCCCAGCTGTGACAAAAAGGGACATTGGAAGGTTGACATTATGAGCCATCTTATCAATGAGACCCCCACATGGGCCCTATCAGTAACAAGTTCTTGTTGATAATTAACTATGTTACTTTACAACTTATTTTAATCTAATGACGATGTAAGTCCTCTTTCGCAGAAGTAATCACAAGTACTAGAAAATAAAGAACTGGAGAAATATGAACATGTGTTTAGATTTTAAGATTATTACTCCGATTGGGCTCTGTGTTGAGATTTAAACTTTAGGTTCAAAAAGAGAAATAAATAGTTATATCACTCTTTTCACTACTAAGTAAATAAAGGAATTTCTCAATTGGTTTTTCATATAGATATCCCTGCTACTGCTGCTAAGTCACTTCAGTCATGTCCGACTCTGTGCGACCCCATAGACGGCAGCCCACCAGGCTCCCCAGTCCCTGGGATTCTCCAGGCAAGAACACTGGAGTGGGTTGCCATTTCCTTCTCCAACGCATTAAAGTGAAGAGTGAAAGTAAAGTCGCTCAGTAGCATACGACTCTTCGAGACCCCATGGACTGCAGCCTTCCAGGCTCCTCCCTCCATGGGATTTTCCAGGCGAGAGTACTGGAGTGGGGTGCCACTGCCTTCTCCATAGATATCCCTGAGTGTTCCCTGTAAAGTATTTATTTATTCCTTAGTGGCTCAGTTGGTAAAGAATCTGCCTGCAATGCAGGAGACCTGGGTTCCATCCCCGGCTTGGGAAGATCCCCTGGAGAAGGAAATGGCAACCCACTCCAGTATTCTTGCCTGGAGAATCCCATGGACAGAGGAGCCAGACCGGCTACCGTCCATGGGATCACAAAGTTAGACACAACTGTGTGACTTTATTTATTCAGTAAATTACAAAAATAGATTCTTTATGCATATTTATCTTAATATATTTTGAAAAATCCAAGAGCAATAGGACAGGGAGAACAAATCTGGTTTGTCTTAAATGTTTCATCTGTGAAATTATGATTTAATTTGTTTCACTTCCCCAAAACAAATCTCTATTCCCCTAGCACTCCTGTGTTTTCAGTTCACTGTTTTCACCTTTGTTAACATTAGAATATTCAATTCATAGACTCCTTTACTTTTTAATCTCCTACTGGCATTTCTATTATTTTCATCCCCTGTGGCTACATTCAGATTTTGGGGTTTCATGCTTGTGGACTATTTGCAGGACTTTTTCTGAAAAGAAAAATAGTATAAAATTGTAAATAGGAGTACAAAATTACCTAGGTCCCTTGAAGGAATTGTAAATAACCTCTGTAAGGAGAGGGACTACAGCTTAGCCTTCAGTAGTTTTAAATCAGCCTCTGCTTATGCCCTTTCCTCTCTAAATTAGAACTGGGATTCATCACTCAACATCAATGCTTTGGAATCCAACTCTCCAGCTCATCAGGCCCCACCTCCAGATAATAAAGCAAAGATGTAGCAAATCAGATGACCTTGCACAATGCCACCACTATAGATTTATGATCAATAATCTGGTCTGACTTCTCCAATTCTCTGACTGAGAATTTTACAATATCTTCTTAGCACTTTGTTAGTCTTCATGGAGGTTATTTCAATCATTCTCAATAATCCTCAGGCCTCTGACCCTCCCACCTTTCCCATTAATCATCAGAAACTCTTGCCTCTTACTTCGTAGAAGAAAAAAAAAGACCTTAAGAAGACTCTCAGTCTCCTTTTTCACAAAACCCACTCGCACAGTTGTACATGTGCCATCCATTGTTCTTTTAAGAGCAGTGGGCCTAAACCTCCAGTTGTGCTCTGGCCCCCTTTCCCCTCCACCTTTTTAAGGACCCTGCTTCCTCAGTAATTTTTTCCCTTGCCTGTATCCCCACTTCCGTTCTGATTCTTTCCCACTTTTTTCCAGATATGGATCTGTCTGCATTCTCCCTTTTAACATCAATTTTCTTGACTTTTAAAAAATTGATGTGTTG
Organism: Bubalus kerabau; assembly: GCF_029407905.1. Taxonomy (NCBI): domain Eukaryota; kingdom Metazoa; phylum Chordata; class Mammalia; order Artiodactyla; family Bovidae; genus Bubalus; species Bubalus kerabau. The sequence continues at coordinate 62,073,841 of NC_073626.1, forward strand.
TTATTATATTTACTTTTATTATGACTCGTTTCATATGGTATCGCCACCTGGATTTAGCTTTGACCACTGCACTAAAATAGACTAAAGTATTTTTGTCACTAAATGCAATGAACAGTTTGTTTTACATCTTATTTACATTCCTGGCACTCTCTAAAGTTTTTACTGAATGGCGTATCTTTTCTCTTATCACTTTGTCTACTCCACTGAAGTGTTCTTTGTTGAATCTAGGCCCATTTAAAGAGGAAAAAATGTGTGTGTGTTTATATTTATAATATGTACACTATTGAGATTTTTACATTGCTAGTAAAAAGAAAAGACAGCTATTAAGGTAAAAGATTCTTCCTAGTATATATCCCTTCAAGTAAAAAATGGTGAAACTATATAGCTAGTTCTAAGACTATAAAGTTGTTATTATTTAAAAAAAAAGATAAAGCATGATTGCTGAGATAATGACTCATATAATTTTCTATGCCAAACTTGGTTTCAAGAGGTAGTTGAGAAAAACTTCACATTAATGCAGCATAACATAATAGCATTTACGATATGTTATTAGCATATGTTATTTAGCATAACATGCTATGCTATGCTAAGTCACTTCAGTCATGTCTGACTCTGTGCGACCCCATAGATGGCAGCCACCAGGCTCCCCCGTCCCTAGGATTCTCCAGGCAAGAACACTGGAGTGGGTTGCCATTTCCTTCTCCAATGCATGAAAGTGAAAAGTGAAAGCGAAGTCGCTCAGTCGTGTCCGACTCTTAGCGACCCTATGGACTGCAGCCTACCAGGCTCCTCCATCCATGGGATTTTCCAGGCAGGAGTACTGGAGTGGGGTGTCATTGCCTTCTCCGATAAATAGTATAACATAGCATAACACAACATATCAAAATATAACAATATCAGCTTTTAATTTTCTCTGTTATGAGAAGTCTATCTAACATATGAAATAAGGATTGTCGAAATAAACCAATGCAATATCTAGTATAAAAATCTGACTTTGTATCAATGTTTAGAATAAAAATATCTGAAATATATTAAAAAAACTTCAAAAATAATAGAACATTCTCTTAAAGTGATAAAATTGATCATTTTTAAATTTTAATCATAAGAAAGTTATAAAAAGAACTTTCAGATAAAACAGAGTTAGACACTACAATGCAACATATATATGAAGTTTCTCTATAGGGGAATTACATGTTTTGAATTTAACTGACTTTTATTTAAAGGTTCACAGTCGGATTTTCCTTAAAGAAATTCTTAAATTAAATTACATTTTCTCAGAATTAAACAATAGGGTGAATCCATGACTTGAAGTTAGTTATGCTAGATGGAGAATCAGACTGTAGTTTGAGAGTGTGATTGACATGACCCTTTTTTGCTATACATTTGCATAAAGTCATCTATGAATAAACTAGCTTGATTTATGGCATATAGCATTAATTTATATAGTAATACTGAATAAAAATTAGGATTTGAAATTATTTTCTATCTAGCTTCCTTGGGAGATTTAATTATCATAAACATTTTGTAATCTATGACTGGGAGTAGAGATTGTGGGTCTCTACCTCGGTCAAAATTTTCCAAATTGTTTCCACTTGAAAATATAAAGTGAATGGTAGTTATGGATGGCTTTGATCTCTAGAGTTAATTTTAAAAGTCATTATGAAACTAAAAAATATAGATGATATTATGTGTGAAATGAAAAGAAAATGTTTCTTCATTTCAAATCTAGCTACTAAAATGCATATTTTTTTAACAAAATGATCCAAACTAAACAAGATAAGATGATGTGTTTCTAATTTCTTCTTATTCTTTTAATACCTCTGTGATATTGGAGTACTAATTATTATTTCTTAAATCTTCAGCTGTTGATCATAATACTGAATATAATTTTAAGTTGTGATTCTATTCTAAAATTGTATATTTAATCTTCTGAATTTTTAAACTGGATCATAGTGTAATCATTATTCAGGCAATGAAGTTTAGCGGTCAAATGAGAGGTTTCGTAACTAGAGATGCTTGGATTTAATTTCCAGCTGTATTACTCAGACCTAGCTTTGCAACTCTATGCTCCTTACTCTTGTCATATGTAGAAAAAAAAAATAGGACAAATAGTTCCTACTTTATATATATGATTGAAGGATAAAGGAGATAATTAAATAAAATGCTCAGTTCACTTGCTGACATAGAGTTGATATTAAAAGGGAACTCAGGTTAACTTTCTAATCCATACAGTTGCTGAGGTTAGTGCTGCTATCCTAAAGTTATAATCAACTTCTGCTTAGTAATTACAAAAATATTTCAATCTAACATTAGGAATAAATATTTGCTGTGTCATGACTTTTACTCTCGTGCTCAAGACATTTATTACCATTGATTACATCTGAATCTAAAAAAAAATTGAATTCAGCAATTACCACATGACTACTTTAGACTAAGAACTGTGCTCGTCTAGGGAAATACAGTGATGGAATGAATATACATTGTCCCTCTCATCAAGGAAGGAGGTCATATTACTGCAATAATATACAACAAAAACATACTCTTAAAATTCACTTTTTTATAAAATGAAAAATTGACACATTTAACTAAAATGAGTAAAGTGATATATTAAGAAAATCCACTTATATCATTTATATTTAAAGTTTGTTTTTACAACCATGACAAATATTAATGGCAACTTTAATACTTCAGTTCTCATGGAACAGAGCAGATTTGATTATAGTGTTTTCTAAATTACACTTGCAGCAAATCAAGGTCTAAAATGATTTTATTACATCCCTCCGGTATTGCTTACACTCAGGGCAAACCTTGAATGTGAAGGGAACAATGTCTGAATGTTTGGGGAATCCATCATCCCACATGCTCATTGAGAGGTGACATTAATCATTATGCCCTGACTTTCATTTTCAGAAAAACCTTAACTATCAGAAAGTTATTTCTTGGTCTAAATATGATTCAGAATTTCAGACTCAAAGACTTGACATTTTTATTTACATATTCCCAAATGTTCTTGTAAAAAACTGTATCAGTAATGCCGACAGCATAGGCCCAGCCCCAGCACACTCACTCACTGGGAAGCATCTGCCTCCATTCGACGAGGTGCAGTTTACCGCCCCCAGCCACATCTAGAACTGCCCCCATGCCGCTTCTATGGCAAAGTCAAGTCCACTGACCCAACCACCAGCTCCAGTGAGGAAGTTCTTCCACTGCCCCTCCTTCACTTCCTGCCTCAGGAAATTACCAGACGGTGAAGACATCCAGTCACTACTGGAGTAGCCCCTCCACTCGCCAGCAAGAATGGTCTGATTCTCTGGTTCCAATAAGTTAAGCACAACATACAACAAGATATAAGCTCACCAGTGCTCATTTTGCTACGTTTATAATAGGAAATACAGAAACAAACCACAAATCTATCAATAAGTGATTAAATAAATGTTGAGACCTCTAGACATTAATATGGAAAATGAAGACATAAACTTTATGTAAAGTTATGTGTAACGAAGAGGATGGGAAGATTACATGAGTCACTTCATGTCAAATATTTAGGACTGGGCGCACAGCCACTGTGGTTAAATGAAAAAAAGAGACTAAGAAACAGTATTGTAGTTCAATAGCATTTTATGATTAAAATATATGCATACTTATGTACTTATATACATAGAAAATATATGAAAGTGTATAAACTATGCAAAGGAGAAAAACTAAATCATAGCATATTTAATTTGAAAATAAAACAGAAGAATGTGCTTGATGATTTTGCCAAAAGCTACGAAAGGCAAGACAAATATGCAGGGCTGCTTTGATGGCCTTTACCTTGAAGAGATCTGAGAGGAAAGTCAGTTGACTTTATTGGAATATTTATTGTTCATAAAAATGTTATCTTCCAAGAGTTCAAAGTTAGGAGTTGCCAGATAAACGAGAATCACCAGATTTCACAATGGCTAATTAAGGATTACAGCTTTGTCGTCTCCTATTCAAGTGAGCATCTATTTGCTTACATTGAGCCTATAAACAAGTTAGATCAGCAGCCATTGTAAACAATAGGAGAGGTTTAAACCTACAGCAGGCCAGGATGGAAATCAAACTGGTCTTCCTTTTCCTTCCTTTCTCCTCCAACACCTGGGGACAAGTACAGGGAGACAGGAAGAGAGAGCAGGCTAAATAACCAGAGCGCAGACTCCAACTCTCGTTATGAACCACTTACCAGTCCAGCTTTTTCTGAGTAGCACAAGAGTAATTCAAATGAGATCGCACTTTACAATGAACAGGACTAATATTCAACCTAAATGAGGCTGTTCTTCTACAGAATATCACTGTGTAGTTTTGAGAGCGTGTGTGTGAGTACTCAGTCGTGTCCGACTCTTTGTGACCCCATGGAGTGTAACCTGTCAGGCTCCTCTGTCCATGGGATTTCCAGGCAAGAATACTGGAGTGGGTTGCCATTTCCTCCTCCAGGGTATCTTCCCGAACCAGGGATTGAACCCACATCTCATGTGTCTCCTAAACTGGCAGGCAGATTCTTTACCAGCTGTGCCACCTGGAAAGCTCCAAAGTTTTTAGATTGGACAGGATTATTAAAAGAACCAGATATCTGTAAACAGAGAACTTTTGGTAGCAATTGCTATAAAAAACAAAATGCTCATGTTTCTCATAAAATGAGTTGAAATTCCTAACTAAAGTGGTCAGAGAAATAGTAAAATTTTAGAAGTCTCTATTGTCCTGCACTCTCTCTAGTGGTGTGATATATACTTGATTCACTGCTGCACTTGTGTGAAGGGAGAGAAAAAGAAAATCTTCTCAGAGCTACACACTCAAAAGATTCAATAGGAAAGGAGTTCTTTATGTTTCCAAGTGGCCCAACGTCTTCTTTGGTCAGAGAGCATTTCTGGGGCATTCTGCGTGCCCTCTTTTCAGGAACTTTAAGTAAGTTGGTTTATAACTGGGTGTAATATGTGTAGGAAACCAGCAGGAAGCCTAATTTCTGGTTTGGTCACACTTAGCACAATGAAATTTGTAAGATGCTATTTTAAAAAATAATGTCTTAGATCCAAATTATACCTACATGTTTTACCTTGCCTTTCTATAATTAGAACAAGGTCATTTTAGAAAATCACTAGCAATTCTATGCATATATATATATATATATATACACTCACTTTTGATTTAAGTCCTTTCTCTGAAATAATCTGTTACTTTGTCTTTTCTGTGCCTAGAAAGATTTCTTCAACTGTGCCTGAATTGACCTTCTCTGAACCAAATATGTATCAACTTCAAAGCAACTTGATTTGCTGACACAATTACTATGTCACAGCACTGAGCATGTACTTGGAATTGGAAACAGGATGAAGTGTAGTCTGCTTCCAGTAATTTAACTGTGTAGTAGAGTCTAAAGTGAGGCAAATAACCTACGTAGTTTAAATCTTTCTCACTGGAAATGAGGTTATTTATCATAACTGTATAAACTAACAAGAAATAGACAAGAATATCATAGAAACCGTAATGATCAATGTTTAATTTTACAGCTTTTAATTATTTGGAGTCACCAACATCAAGTGAGACGAAAACATATGTTCCTTTTATGAGGGTAGTTCAATCACAACTGACACGATGACTGAGTTGAAGGAATGAGTCACCTGTACTGCAAAAGAACCAATTTCCATTTGCTAATGTGTTGTCAGGAAAGCCGACCGGCCAGCCTGACTGCTGTCATACCGAGAGCCAGCTGCCAAGCTAAATTAGCAGAACCATTTTTCTTTCCTTGTATGAACTGTTTATAACTCATTAAGAGAGAGAACAGCTTTTATTGTGTTTTAACAGAAAAAGAAGCTGTGGAGCCAGCAATTTTGAATGTGTAGGATTTTTCTTCCCCTTAGTAGTTTTCTTTTTAATACTGAGACATAAAAATGACACTTATTATAAAAATGCATGTATCATAAAAATAAATATAAATATACGAATAATGCCTATATAAATAATACATACACATGTAAGTTTCCCTTTGACTGTCATTTCCAGGTTGACTCAAAACTCTTTCTGGAAATAATTGATGTTATCAGCTTATAGTATTATTTTCCTGTTTAATTTTTTGGCCAATCTTTCATTTTAACATCTCTATAGCCCTTTATTTTATTAATACCATACAGTAATTTATTTAATCAGTCCCTTATCATCATTTAAGTTTTTCCTGGTTTCCCCAAATCACTCCTCCACAGACAGAAAAAAGAAAAGTCACATACCAATATAAAAGTAAGTACTAGTTTGAATTCCAGTTTTGCCATACCCTAGATACGTGACTTTTGCATTGCAGTCCCCTATAATGAAAAAGACATCTTTTTTGGGTGTTAGTTCTAAAAGGTCTTGTAGGTCTTCATAGAACCGTTCAACTTCAGTTTCATCAGCGTTACTGGTTGGGGCATAGACTTGGATTACGGTGATATTGAATGGTTTGCCTTGGAAACGAACAGAGATCATTCTGTCGTTTTTGAGATTGCATCCAAGTATTGCATTTTGGACTCTTTTGTTGATCATGATGGCTACTCCATTTCTTCTAAGGGATTCCTGCCTGCAGTAGTAGATATAATGGTCATCTGAGTTAAATTCACCCCTTCCAGTCCATTTTAGTTCGCTGATTCCTAGAATGTTGACGCTCACTCTTGCCATCTCTTGTTTGACCACTTCCAATTTGCCTTGATTCATGGACCTAACATTCCAGGTTCCTATGCAATATTGCTCTTTACAGCATCGGACCTTGCTTCTATCACCAATCACATCCACAACTGGGTATTGTTTTTGCTTTGGCTCCATCCCTTCATTCTTTCTGGAGTTATTTCTCCACTGATCTCCAGTAGCATATTGGGCACCTACCAACCTGGGGAGTTCCTCTTTCAGTATCCTATCATTTTGCCTTTTCATACTGTTCATGGGGTTCTCAAGGCAAGAATACTGAAGTGGTTTGCCATTCCCTTCTCCAGTGGACCACATTCTGTCAGACCTCTCCACCATGCCCACCCAACTTGGGTGGCCCCGCATGGCATGGCTTAGTTTCAGTGAGTTAGACAAGGCTGTGGTCCTAGTGTGATTAGATTGACTAGTTTTCTGTGAGTATGGTTTCAGTGTGTCTGCCCTCTGATGCCCTCTCGCAACACCTACCATCTTACTTGGTTTTCTCTTACCTTGGACGTGGGTATCTCTTTAGAGCTGCTCCAGCAAAGCGCAGCCGCTGCTCCTTGCCTTGGACGAGGGGTATCTCCTCACAGTCGCCCGTCCTGACCTTGAACGTGGAGTAGCTCCTCTCGCCCTCCTGCGCCTGTGCAGCCACGGCTCCTTGGACGTGGGGTTGCTTTTCTCGGACACCGCCCCTGACCTCCGGAGTGTGGTAGCTCCTCCTGGCCGCCGCCCCTGGCCTTGGACGTGGGGTAGCTCCTCTTGGGTTCTGTGAGGTCCCTTTCTGCTTTATTGACTATGCCAAAGCCTTTGACTGTGTGGATCACAATAAACTGTGGGAAATTCTGAAGGAGATGGGAATACCAGACCACCTGACCTGACTCTTGAGAAACCTATATGCAGGTCAGGAAGCAACAGTTAGAACTGGACATGGAAAAACAGACTGGTTCCAAATAGGAAAAGGAGTACGTCAAGACTGTATATTGTCACCCTGTTTATTTAACTTATATGTAGAGTACATCATGAGAAAGGCTGGGCTGGAAGAAGCACAAGCTGGAATCAAAATTGCCGGGAGAAATATCAATCACCTCGGATACGCAGATGACACCACCCTTATGGCAGAAAGTGAAGAGGAACTCAAAAGCCTCTTGATGAAAGTGAAAAAGGAGAGTGAAAAAGTTGGCTTAAAGCTCAACATTCAGAAAACGAAGATCATGGCATCTGGTCCCATCACTTCATGGGAAATAGATGGGGAAACAGTGGAAACAGTGGCAGACTTTATTTTTCTGGGCTCCAAAATCACTGCAGATGGTGACTGCAGCCATGAAATTAAAAGACGCTTACTCCTTGGAAGGAAAGTTATGACCAACCCAGATAGCATATTCAAAAGCAGAGACATTACTTTGCCAACAAAGGTCCGTCTAGTCAAGGCTATGGTTTTTCCTGTGGTCATGCATGGATGTGAGAGTTGGACTGTGAAGAAAGCTGAGCGCCGAAGAATTGATGCTTGGACTGTAGTGTTGGAGAAGACTCTTGAAAGTCCCTTGGACTGCAAGGAGATCCAATCAGTCCATTTTAAAGGAAATCAGTCCTGGGTGTTCTTTGGAAGGACTGATGCTAAAGCTGAAACTCCAATGCTTTGGCCACCTCATGAGAAGAGTTGACTCATTGAAAAAGACTCTGATGCTGGGAGGGATTGGGGGCAGGAGAGGAAGGGGATGACAAAGGATGAGTTGGCTGGATGGCATCACCGACTCGATGGACATGAGTCTCAGTGAACTCCGGGAGTTGGTGATGGACAGGGAGACCTGGCGTGATGCGATTCATGGGGTCACAAAGAGTCAGACACGACTGAGTAACTGAACTGAACTGAACTGAGATATGTGACTTCAGGTGAGATATTTAGTCTTTTGAAACCTCAATCTTTTCATTTGCAATTATTGGTAAAATAATACTAATTAGTATTGTGGTGGGAACTAAGTAAAATGATGTAAGTATGACACCACAGTTTGATACTGTGTTGTGAACTCTATCATATATAAAATCTTGCCCTATATTTATGCTTTTAATTTTATAAAAATAAATTGACTTCCTAACACACATACATTTTTTGGAAAACAAAACATAATATTATAGACTTTACAAGATAATGATGAACACAAATCATGATATTTTTTGACCAGGTATTTTGCAAATGGATGTCTTCATCTGAATATTAATATATCTGAGCTAGGAGTGTTAGATGACTCATATTCATATTATTTCTGATAGATTGATCTCATTATATTAATTTTCTTTCCAAATGTATGAAGAAACAAGTTTGAAAAGTTTCCAAAATTAAGTTTAATATTGAGACAAGGCATAAAAATACATTCTGCATAGTGTCAGCTCTCTGCTGACACACATGGAGACAAACCAGATAACACATATATAATCACCAGAATATTATTTATAGGGTATATTTTGCTCATTTTCAAAATACAGATGCTTTTGTGACCACATCTGCTATAAAATGCATATATGTATATATTTTACTTGAGATAATGATAAATAAATAAAATACTTGGGAATCTTTCAGATTCATAGTAATATATTTATGTTGAAATATATGAATTTGTATTGTGGTGGGAACTAAGTGAAATGATGTAAGCATGATACCACAGTGACATAGAAGATGCTTACTCCTTGGAAGAAAAGCTATGACAATTCTAGACAGTATATCAAAAAGCAGAGACATTACTTTGCCAACAAAGGTTCATCTAGTCAAATCTATGGTTTTCCCAATAGTCATGTATGGATGTGAGAGTTGGACTGTAAAGAAGGCTGAGTGCCAAAGAATTGATGCTTTTGAACTGTGGTGTTGGAGAAGACTTTGAGAGTCCCTTGGCTTGCAAGGGGGCTTCCCCGGTGGCTCAGACAGTAAAGCGTCTGCCTGCAATGCCAGAGATCTGGGTTCGATCCCTGGGTTGGGAAGATCCCCTGGAAAAGGAAATGGCAGACCACTCCAGTACTCTTGCCTTGAAAATTCCGTGGATGGAAGAGCCTGGTAGGCTACAGTCCATGGGATCCCAAAGAATCTGACAGGGCTGAGCAACTTCAGTGAATTGCACGAGATCAAACCAGTCAATCCTGGGAAATCAACCCTGAATATTCAATGGAAGGACTGATGCTGAAGCTGAAGCTCCAATACTTTGGCCACCTGATGTGAAAAGCCAACCTCATTTGAAAAGACCCTGATGCTGGGAAAGACTGAAGGCAGGAGGAGAAGGGCACAACAGAGGATGAGATGATTGGATGGCATCACCAGCTCAACAGACATGAGTTTGAGCAAGCTCTGGGAGATGGTGAAGGACAGGGAAACCTGGCATGCTGCAGTCTGCGGAATCTCAAAGAGTCAGACACAACTGAGCAACTGAACAACAATTGAAATATATTACAGCTATAGGTGTGAATTATTCAAATACTTTTCTCAAAGATAGTTTCTGTTTTTCTCTAGAATGGTTATAAAATGTTCTCCAGTAAAGATACGTGGAGAGTAAATAAAAGTATCATTTTCATGTCTGGATTAGGTTAATCTGAATGCAGTAATTATTTATGTGATATGTTCTTTAAAATTTACATTTTAGGAGTAGTTCTTTTACAAGCTACAATTAAACCTCAGAAGTAAGCCTTTGCTTGAAATCCTGAGGTAAAATATATTATATACATAGAAGGCGGGTGATTCTAATGCAGAGTTCTTTTTCCTTTCCTGTAGTGCAGTAGGGCTGCCCAGGTAGCACTACTGATAAAGAACCCGACTGCCAATGTAGGAGACATAAGAGATGTGGGTTCAATCCCTGGGTTGGGAAGATCTTCTGGAGGAGGGCACGGCAACCCACTCCAGTATCCCTGCCTGGAGAATCCCCATGGACAGAGGAATCTGGTGGGCTACAGTCCATAGGGTGGCAAAGAGTCAGACATGACTGAAGCAACTTAGTATGCACACATGCACTCATATGCAATAACCAAAACACCTCTGCAAGAAGAAATTGGACTCTGATTTTAGGAGGTAAAAATGATTTCCATTCTTTCCTAGAAAAGGGAGGAACGGATCACACAGTGTGTTTCTCACCTCTCTACTTGGTGGCACTAACCTTTGCCTACCTTTCTAATGCATTAGTATTTTTGTCTCTGTTTCTCTTCTGTGGAGTACATTTCCCCCTTCTTCTTGGAATCTCATTCAGAGGTCTTCAGTTCCCATCCCCATATCATTTTCCCCAGAGGTTTTCTGTATCCTTTCCTCCCAGTGAGCTGAGCCTTTTGTGACCATAAAGTGGTTTGTACACGTGCATTTTTTGAAGCAGAAACAGAAGAGAAAGGAAGCAGGTGCATCCTTAGAAAAGGTTTCTCATTTATTATTCCAAAAGTTCATACACAGCTCCTGTATCTAAGAAGCTTAGATTTCCTTATTATTATAACTAAGATAGTTTATTTTCCAAACTTGAACACATTTAAAGTGAAAAAGGCACTAGACACATGTTAACACCGGGGAGATGGGCATAAATCAGGACTGTCTAAGCAAACTAGGACATATATTCATCCTCATTTTAATCTAACATTCACATTTAAATTATTAAATTAAAACACAGAAAGTAAAACCTTCAAACTCATAGTTAATATTACAATCAATGATAAAGTGATAGCATCAGTTCACTTTACTAGAAAATAGAGGATCATAATTATTCAATTTTCCTATAAAGAAGACCATTTTTGTTGTTGTTTAGTTGCTAAGTCATGTCTGAGTCTTTGCAACCCCAGGGACTGTAATACATCAAGCTCCACAGCCCATGGGATTTTCCAGGCAGGAATACTGGAGTGGGTTGCCATGTCCCCCTCCAGGGGATCTTCCTGACCCAGGGATTGAATGTGATGTCTCCTTTCAATACATCTCTTTATCAACAAATGAATGCAAAAGATACGGTAGTAAACCTAGTATATTTGGGATATAGTAAAGAATGCCAAAGCACTGAGAGAAAAGTTATGGTATAGTCCTTGACTTTGAATTAAAGAAAATTAAATGTCATTTCTTATGGTGCATTTTGTCAAAAATCCATGAAACTACTATAGTAATCTATGTCTTAGCTCTTACAATTAAATTAAAAAATCCATGTTTTGACATGTTACCACATTTTACTTGATATATTTCTGTTGAGACCAGACTATTTTACTCAACTAAGGAAAAAATATCAAAATAGTTATGTCCTTTGTGGTCTATACTGTGACAGAACAGGAGAGTTTAACTTTTTTTGGAAACACTAGTGTATACTTCTGTCTTTCCTATAGAAACTGAGCTGTTTGTGATGAATGTACTCTTCATGTGAAGAGGTGCATACTAAGTTCCAGAACAGTGTTGTTCATTTTTTTGTCAGATATCACAACTGTGCTTAAGGTTACCATTAAGTTAAATTATGAAAGCCCACCACTATCCATTGTAATCCATTTGGATGCTGCCTGGGTCAACAGAAATAAAATGGGGATATGATAGGTACCCCTATCTTGCTGGAGAAGGCAATGGCACCCTACTCCAGTACTCTTGCCTGGAAAATCCCATGGACGGAGGAGCCCTGTAGGCTGCAGTCCCTGGGGTCGCTAAGGGTCAGACACGGCTGAGTGACTTCACTTTCACTTTTCACTTTCATGCATTGGAGAAGGAAATGGCAACCCACTCCAGTGTTCTTGCCTGGAGAATCCCAGGGATGGGGGAGCCTGGTGGGCTGCCATCTATGGGGTCGCACACAGTTGGACACGACTGAAGAGACTTAGCAGCAGCAGCACCTACTCTTGCATTCATTAAAACTTTGAGGGTGGCACTAATTCCTTCCATTCCATTTGGGGTTCAGTATTGCTTCATGTTAATGATATTGCTCTCCAGGGGAGGTGGCACAGTTTTTAGGGATTCTGCTTAGTCTTGTACTCCAGAAATCAGAGAAATAATGTGAAGGAAGCTTCTGCCAGGTTCTATGATGTATGGATTCTGAGAACAGGCAAATGATACCAAGGTAAATTTGAAAATATATATTTAATATGAGATGATCTTGGGCTGGCCAGGACACCATTTATCATCTGGCTTCTTCTCTCACTCCCACTCAAGCAGAAATGCAAAGGAGCATATTGGATTCCTTGTTACTAGAGTCATCTTAGATTCTGGATCCAACAGCCCTCCAAAGTATAGACAGTCTCCCTTTTCTCAGTAAATGGGAAATGATCTGAGATCCCTTTGGAGAAAGAGTAAGGGGATGTTTATTTTATATTATAATAGTGGTATTGCTGTATCCTTCCTCAAGGGGATTCAGCATTTCCTTCAATCAATGGATTTTGGATCCGTGCATTGTCATACATCTGGAACTTGGATAAAAAAACTGTAACTTTCCATTTTGCTGGCTGACATCAGCCTTCCGCTTGGCAGCACGCTTTTTTTTGTTGTTGTTGTTATGCAAGTTGCATAACCCCTATCATCTGTGCTCAGAACAGTATGATCTCAATCATCCCACAAATCTCTGAGGGTCAAGGCACCCTGATTGCTACTGTGATCTTGCTGCCCATTATAGAATTTACGTCTACCTTGCCGTTGATGGTTAAGTACTGCTACCTGGCCTCTGGTATCCCAGAATTCTGTGCAAAGGATGCTCAGTTCTTTCTACTCATACCAGCCTGCTCAGGAATCCACTACTGAGTTTCATAAAGATGCCTCTACATCGCCTCTACTCCCTCCACTCCCACCATTCCTTACTGACTTAAAAGAGAACATTCTATAAATGCTCCTGAAGAAAACAAGGAGATGGTGAGGTGATGTGTCTTCTGGTTTTACACAATAAGTCCATCTTAATTTTTTCACACCTCTGAGCCCGCAGACTTCTTCAATGTTCTATCAAGGCACTTTACTTCATTTATAACAGAGTTTCATTGTGTACAAACTTCAAAAGGGTTATCCCAGCATGGTTCCAGGTGTCCTGGAATTGGTTCCAGGTATTCCTGCCAAGTTATTAAACCCCGTGTCAAGACTGAATGTTCTCAAATTATTAAATTTTTCCCTTTCCAGTCTTATGTTCTTCCTCTTCTGGTCAAATGTATATCCTCAAGTTCTTGTGTGTATGCTTTAGCAGGGTTCTACTGTCCCTCTGGGGTGTTTGCTATTCCCATCTAGACTTGGACCCACATCTTCATGAGAAGGTTGTGCCGATGCTTATTTGTTTGAAAGTGAAAGTGTTAGTCGCTCAGTCGTGTCTGACTCTTTGCAAGCCCATGGACTGTAGCCCACCAGGCTCCTCTGTCCATCAAATTCTCCAGGCAAGATTACTGAAGTGGATTGTCATTACTTTCTCCAGAGGATCTTCCTGACTCAGGGATCAAGCCTGGGTCTTCTGCATTGCAGGTAGATTCTTTTCAGTCTAAGCCAGACGGGAAGCCCCTCATCTTGTGTTTCATGGTATACAGACAATAAATGGTGTGGAAAGAAATATTTTGGAAGACAAGCAGCAATTTGTGAGGAATCTGCTACAGGCAAGAGGTTTGCAGTATTTCTAAACAAGGGTGACTGTTTTCCTCTGGAAGAGTAGGTGCTTGTGCCAACCCATGAAGTCAAGGGCTCAGTACAATATGCAGTTTTGAGTTTCTCAGGATTGTCCACCCAAAGTCTCTACCATAGATTTCAGGTCTTACTCTTTTCCTATGAAGATATTGACTGAAAAACTGGAAAGCTGTTGAAGAAATAATACCATATCCTCTGTATCTCTCTCTTCCTTATATCTAGGCCTGATTTCCAGCATAATCTGCCTGTGACATAGAAAGTGAAAGTGAAGTTGCTCAGTCGTCTCCAACTCTTTGCGACCCCATGGACTGTAGCCCACCAGGTTCCTCCATCCATGGGATTTTCTAGGCAAGAATACTGGAGTGGGCTTCCAGACATAGGGATCTCACTAAGCATCACCATCACTGTAGAAATTTTATTTTCACAGTGTTCCTTGAGTTGATGGTGATTAACAACTCTCAGACATTTTCTTTCTTCAAACCTCTGAAGCAGTTGAATTTTTTCAGTTACAATCACCCCCATTCTGTTTCAGTGCCGATGGTGCTGTATATCCTATCACTTCATACGGCAGGGGCACTTCCTCTCACCATAAGCAAGAATCTGAGTAATTGTGATGCTTGTTACATTTCTCTCTCTCTTTTCACCCTCTTTGGTTTCTATTTGAGTTAACAAAATTCTCAGTCAGATTAATTGGACTTTTCACACAAAACTCAGAATTGGGTAGAATATTTACATATTAATCCCTATTCTTCCCACAACATAGTCATCTGAATTAGAGATGAAAATACCTGGTTTGCAGGCTTCCATTTCACACTCTTCCATCTAAGACTGCTGCTGCTGCTAAGTTGCTTCAGTCATGTCCAACTCTGTGTGACCCCATAGATGGCGGCTCACCAGGCTCCCCCGTCCCTGGGATTCTCCAGGCAAGAACACTGGAGTGGGTTGCCATTTCCTTCTCCAATGCATGAAAGGGAAATGTGAAAGTGAAGTCACTCATTAGTGTCCGACTGTTCGTGACCCCATTGTCTGCAGCCTGCCAGGCTCCTCCATCCATGGGATTTTCCAGGCAAGAGTACTGGAGTGGGGTGCCATTGCCTTCTCCATCCATCTAAGACAGATTCTGATAATAGATCAAGGTATTTTCTTCCCATTGTCTCCAGTTATGGACTCAGCTTCCTTCTTAACATAATGCTTTGGGGAGTCTTAGTTGGAATATGGATATGTAATACAATTGCTATTTCTGGAAGCATTTTACTTAGAAAACTTTTATCTTTCCTTTTCTTCCTTCTCTTTTCCATAATTTCTTTTTTTTTTCATAATTTCTAAGGATGGAAATAACAGATATTTCTCTCAGGAGTTCTACCGATTATTCTAATATTTAAGGGCAATAGCTTCTGAAAAAAAAAATATTTTCTACATTTTATTAGCCATAATAAATTTATTTAGTAATGTATTCTATAGCTCCCTATTCAAACATTTCTAAACTAGAAATATTGATATAGCAATTCTTAAATTGACAGAACTGACTACAGTAATGCAATTTTTTTTTTATTATTTGTGAAATCATATAAAAGTCTGGGTTACATGTAAATAAGGTTGGTTATTTAGGCTTGATTAAAATTTCAATAAAGTCTAAAAATACTTTTGAAAGATCTCTCTGAAATGCTAAATGGCAATTCACATTTTCTTTTATGAGGAAATAAATATTTTTAGAAGTAAAGATTTGCCTTCAAGTTGCAAATGTAGTTTATATAAGTCCTTGTTTAGTTTCACTGCAGATTTCATGAGAGATTTTTTTGAAGCCTATAAAACACTCAATAATGTTTTTAATATGGACAGATATACAAGTTTGATAACAGAAGGGTATATCTGAAAAAATAATAGAAATTTTTGGGACCCAAGTCAGTAAACTAATGGGGGTTCTACAATCTCCAAGTCAGAAATTCAGGAATCATTGCACAGAATGATGGCCCCTTTCCTGAACTTTTGCACAGCTTCCAGAAACATAAACTTTGGACATATTTGGAATGTCCTCTAACTCTTCTCGGTTGCATAAGTTCAAGCTGAGTAAGAGCCATGTCATGAGTAGCACTTTTACTTAAAGTAATATTTCCTCTTTTTTCTCTTAATTAAAATTATTACCAAAATGGCATAATAATGTGGAATAATGTTACTCTGGAAATTTTTCTTGTATAAGTCATAAGATTTACTTCATATCTCTTGTGTGCCCACAATATTTCAGATATTATTTGTAGGGTTATTCAGGAAGAACAGATATCTAAAGCCTCATTTTTAATGATTAATCAGAATAAAGCTTCACATTTCATAGGACTCCAATAGACAACTTAGCTCTTATGAATGAAAAAAGCAAGCAATCAAAATCCATGTTTTAAAATATGTGACTTAAACTGCCATACCAATCATTTGACTTGAGGAATAAGTTTCAAATACAAATAGGCGTTCAATTTAAGTTGATTTTATTCATTTGTTCATCTGATTCTGTTCAGCTGTTCATGGACAGTTGATTCTGTCCATGTACACTTTGTTCATTATCACTTAAAACAGTGGCAATATAAGAAAAATGTACACTGCTAAATAAATATTTTGACACATAGTCCCCAAAATACCATATTTTAATGAAAAGAAGATGATAAGATAAAATCAAAACAAAATCAGATAAAATCAAAACAAAATCAATTTTAATGAATAAATTATATTTAAATCCTGCTGATATTGTTTTGATTTGGAGACAAAGGCTCATAAATTATTGGGATGATTTTCTGTACACTTAAAGATTATTCTGAGTTGCTGTAATGGATAGATTGTGATATTTCTGAATTGGTTTCCTTTCTTTTTAGTAAGAAAATTAAATTTTTTACTTTGCTCACAAAACATTAAAGCTGATTTGGAACGTTATCATTGGGTTGATGGGTTAGTTCTGAGAAAGTAAATGTCAATGCAAGAAATTCTTCAGATCACTGCATTTCAGGGCTTGTTTTATTTGGACTGAGCTTGGTCTGAACTGTCATGTAATTACAATGCGTACGGTGGCCCTTTTTGTGTGATTGTTGTGAAAACTATTTGGTTTATGAGCCCCTTTCACCAAATGAGAAGTCATTTAGGAATTACATGGGGCAAGAGAAGCTTCTGAGAAGTCTAGGGGTGAGGTTTACTCCCCCTAATTCCTGAGATACTGAAAGGGCGCTCAGTTCAGTTCAGTTGCTCAGTCGTGTCTGACTCTTTGCGACCCCATGGACTGCAGCATGCCAGGCCTCCCTGTCCATCACCAACTCCTGGAGCTTACTCAAATCCATGTCCATTGAGTCGGTGATGCCATCCAACCATCTCATCCTCTGTTGTCCCCTTCTCCTCCTGCCTTCAATCTTTCCCAGCATCAGGGTCTTTTGAAATAAATCAGCTCTTCGCATCAGGTGGCCAGAGTATTGGAGTTTCAGCTTCAACATCAGTCCTTCCAATGAACACCCAGGACTGATTTCCTTTAGGATGGACTGGTTGGGGGACTCCAAGGGACTCTCAAGAGTCTTCTCTAACACCACAGTTCAAAAAGGGCACTAAGCCTACCTAAATAATGATGAAACTTCTTAAGAAGGAGCCAAGGACCCTTTCCAAGAACTGTTTCTTCAGATGGAAGGAAATGGACGAAATCCTCAAAGATGAAGCGATACCGCATATGAGACACATGATCCCGCTTTTAGATAGTCTCTGAGGTTATTTGAAAAACAGGCACTTGGGCTTCCCTGGTGGCTCAGATGGTACAGAATCCACCTGCAATGTGGGAGACCTAGGTTCCATCCCTGGGTTGGGAAGATCCTCTGGAAAAAGGAATGGCTATCAGCTCCAGTATTCTTTTTTTTTTTAAATTAATTTATTTATTTTAATTGCAGGATAGCATATTTTTTTTTTACAATATTGTGTTGGTTTTTGCCATACATGTGTCTCCCCATCCTGAAACCCTTCTCACCTCTCTCCCCACCCCATCCCTCTGGGTTGTCGCAGAGCACCAGTGAGTGCCCTGCTTCATGCGTTGAACTTGCACTGATCATCTATTTTACATATGGTAATATACATGTTTCAGTGCTGTCTCTCAAAATCATCCCATCCTCCCCTTTTCCCGCATAGTCCAAAAGTCTGTTCTTTACATCTATGTCTCTTTTGCTGCTTGGCATATAGGATCATAGTTACTGTCTTTCTAAATTCCACAGATATGTGTTAATATACTGTATTGGTGTTTCTCTTTCTGACTTACTTCACTCGGTATAATAGGCTCCAGTTTTGTCCACCTCTTTAGAACTGACTCAAATGTGTCTCTATTTTTTATTGCTGAGTAATATTCCATTGTGTGTATATATGTACCACAACTTCCTTATCCATTCATCTGCCGATGGACATCTAGGTTGCTTCCATGTCCTAGACTCCAATATTCTTGCCTAGAGAATTCCATGGACAGAGGAGCCTGGTGGGATGAAGTCTATGAGGTTGCAAAGAGTCAGACATTATTGAGTGATGGTTTTTTTCTTTCTTCTAGCAAACAGAGCAGACCTCTGGTTTAATAAGTTACTAACAAAGGGACATGGAAAGGAATTCCCAAACCTTACCTTAAATCCTTAGAAGTATTTTTAAAGTGCTAAAAGGGATCAGAAGGGCCATAAGAAACTGTTTTAATGAACTAAGATTGTAAATAAGACTTCAGGTGATCTAGAAAGACTTAGAATCTTCCTTAGTAATCCATTTTGAGCTTCAAAAACTTCAGCAAATTTGTTACTAGAGATGATTTTGGGTGGCTTCAGCCTGCAACAGCTTGGAGCAGAACTTACGTTCCCAACCAGATATCAAGGCTGGGTTGTGGTGGTGAAAGCACCAGATCCTAGTCACTAGACCAGTGGTCAGTGACAAGGGCCCTGGCCTTTGTCTTTGCAGAAAAGAATCTCCCCAAAGACAGAAAGTACTGAAGCAAATAAAATAATTATTAAGAGGAAAAGGAGTACAATATGTATGAATAGACACACGGAAAGGATCAGAGGGAGAATCCCTGAGCTGCACCCATGCGGCAGTTTAAATCACTTATATGAGGCATTTCTTCCAGTTTTCTTTTGGCCAATCATCATTATTTGCTGGTTCACAGTCCATATTTGGTATTTCTAAGGATCCTTCCATGTGTGTGCACACATCTTTTAGCTAAGATGGATCCTATCGAAGAGGCATCTGGGTAGAGCGTCCCTTGACATTTCTCCCCTTTTGGCCTAAAAGGAGCCCTTTCTGGGTGTGTGTGGTCAGAGGGTTCTCCTAACTTCAGGAAAAGAAATATGTAGACTGGGCACAGCCTAGCCTCCTCCATTAATTGTCCTGCTATTCTTGTCTTGGAGTTTCGATCTACAGGGAATGGATTTCCAATCACTGTATCTTGAGCAGAGCCATCTGCCTCCTGCCTCAGAGACTAGTGCAAGTAACTCTGTGTAAACAAAATTGTCACTTTTATTCTCAAAATTCAGACTGACCTACTTTGTGGAACATATAACAGATTTGGGAATAGAAACTAGGAACTTTTCATGGAAAGATGGGCTCTATAAAGGGTGGAAATGCTATGGACCTAACAGAAGCAGATGATATTAAGAAGACATGACAAGAATACACAGAAGAACTGTACAAGAAAGATCTTCACTACCCAGATAATCACAATGGTGTGATTACTCACCTAGAGCCAGACTTCTTGGAATGTGAAGTCAAGTGGGCCTTAGGAAGCATCACTACAGACAAAGCTAGTGGAGGTGATGGAATTCCAGTTGAGCTATTTCAAATACTGGAAGATGATGCTGTGAAAGTGCTGCACTCAATCAGCCAGCAAATTTGGAAAACTCAGCAGTGGCCACAGGACTGGAAAAGGTCAGTTTTCATTCCAATTCCAAAGAAAGGCAATGCAAAGAATGCTCAAACTACCACACAATTGCACTCATCTCACATGCTAGCAAAGTAATGCTCAAAATTCTCCAAGCCAAGCTTCAAAAGTATGTGAACGGTGAACTACCAGATGTTCCAGCTGGATTTAGAAAAGGCAGAGGAACCAGAGATCAAATTGCCAACATCCGCTGGATCATGGAAAAAGCAAGAGAGTTCCAGAAAAACATCTATTTCTGCTTTATTGACTATGCTAAAGCCTTTGCATGTGGGTCACAGCAAAC
Source organism: Bubalus kerabau (assembly GCF_029407905.1). NCBI lineage: Eukaryota > Metazoa > Chordata > Mammalia > Artiodactyla > Bovidae > Bubalus > Bubalus kerabau. Next base: position 62,094,268 of record NC_073626.1, read on the forward strand.
TGGAAAATTCTTAAAGAGATGGGAATACCAGACCATGTGACCCACCTTATGAGAAATCTGTATGCAGGTCAGGAAGCAACAGTTAGAACTGGACATGGAAAAACAGACTGGTTCCAAATGGGGAAAGGAGCACGTCAAAGCTGCGTATTGTGACCCCGCTTATTTAACTTATATGCAGAGTACATCATGAGAAATGCTGGGCTGGATGAAATAAGCTGTAATCAAGATTTCTGGGAGAAATAGCAATAACCTCACATATGCAGATGACACCACCCTCATGGCAGAAAGTGAAGAAGACTTAAAGAGCCTCTTGATGAAAGTTAAAGAGGAGAGTGAAAAAACTGGCTTAAAGAGCAACATTCAGAAAACTAAGATCATAGCATCCGGTCCCATCACTTCATAGGAAATAGGTGGAGAAACAGTGGAAACAGTGATAGACTTTAATTTTGGGGGCTCCAAAATCACTGTCGATGGTGACTGCAGCCATGAAATTAAAAGATGCTTGCTCCTTGAAAGGAAAGTTATGACCAACCTAGACAGCATATTAAAAAGCAGAGACATTACTTTGCCAACAAAGATCCATCTAGTCAAGACTGTGATTTTTCCAGAAGTCATGTATGGATATGAGAGTTGGACTATAAAGAAAGCTGAGTGCAGAAGAATTGATGCTTTTGAACTGTGATGTTGGAGGAGACCCTTGAGAGTCCCTTGGACTGCAAGGAGATCCAACCAGTCCATCCTAAGGAAATCAGTCCTGAATATTCATTGGAAGGACTGATGTTGAAGCTGAAATTCCAATACTTTGGCCACCTGATGTGAAGAACTGACTCATTGGAAAAGACAATGATGTTGGGAAAGATTGAAGACAGGAGGAGACGGGAACAACAGAGGATGAGATGTTTGGATGGCATCACCGACTCAATGGACATGAGTTTGAGTAAACTCCGGGAGTTGGTGATTGACAAGGAGGCCTGGCATGCTGCAGTTCATGGGATCGCAAAGAATCAGACACAATTGACTGGCTGAACTGGAGTCATGATAATTTCTGGAAGTTCAACATCAAGTTTTCTACTATCTCCTGTCTTCCTTTTAGAAATCATATTTCTTTCTGTTCCAGAGCTGAATAGGTGCTCTTTGCTGGTTCACTCAGTCTTGGAAGAGTCACTGGTTATTACTGGGGTAGCAGAGAACAGGCACTCAAGCTAAAACTCAGCAGTGTAAGCATATGTTTCTAAATTTCCTGTTACATATCCTCTGTAGATTCCCTCGGATACCTCCCATTCTTCTAATCAGTTCAAACTTCATATTTGTGGCGTGACCTGTTTCCACCTTCACCCTCCATATTTTCTAGTATATTCCCTTCTACTTAAGATAATGAGAACTGTCCCCATCTGCCACATTCAAGAGTTGAGCTTAAAATAAGAGAAGTTATGGGTAAGAATAACAATGAAGTAGACTGATGGGGAAGATGGATGATTCAATTCCCATGTATCACACTGTGTGTCTAAGGTCAATTAAAGCAACTATGAAAGAATTATCTCTGTAAGTCCACATGCAAATCAAATACTATGAGAAACTATGAATATCACTATCTGCTTAACTCTGTGCCTAATGATTAAAAATGCATTTGTTTCTTTTTGATTAGTATTATACAAGCATTAGGAAAAGAGGTAAGGTAAATAGCTTACCTTTTTTAGTGGAGTCTGATTTTCTTAATGTTAGTTAGCTCTTCCTGCTACCAATGTTACTAAGCAGGACTCTATGGAGCCTTTCAGGGACAGACCCCTCCCCCATATACTCTGCTTTAGCTACTCTCTGAGGTGCCTAGATAATAGTATTTGATACATATTTCCTGAGTTTTTCAGATGCTAAACTCACCAAGAAACAGAACAAATTAACTACTTGATCATCATGAGCATGTAGCCCCCAGACTTTCTGGAACCTAAGTATTGATCACCATCAACCAATCAGAACACTGTGTACCAGCTGAGCTGATGGGCTTCGCTGGTAGATCAGCTGGTAAAGAATCCACCTGCAATACAAGAGACCCTGGATCAATTCCTGGGTCAAGAAGATCTGCTGCAGAAGGGATAGGCTACCCACTCCAGTATTCTTGGGCTTCCCTGATGGCTCAGCTGGTAAACAATCTGCCTGCAGTGCAGGAGACCTGGGTTCAATCCCTGGGTTGGGAAGAATCCCTGGAGGAGGGAAAGGCTACCCACTCCAGTATTCTGGCCTGAAGAATTCCATGGAATGTATAGTCCATGGGGTCGCTAAGAGTCAGACACGACTGAGTGACATTCACTTTTAGCTGAGCTGATCACAACCCTGGGATCATTCTTTAAACTTGTCTTTAAAAATGCTTTGCTGAAACCCTTCAGGGAGTTTGGGATTTTGAGGTCATGGGCCACCTTTCATGGACCTACAATAAACCTTTCTCTGCTTGAAACTCTAACATTTCCATATGTTTGTCTCAGCTGTATGCTTGACACATAGACTTGAGTTTAGTAACCTCAATATGTGATAGAAATGTCATGCTGACAAGAAAATTATGGCTTGCATTAAGAATATACAAAATAATCTTATTAAATTTTAGGTTAAATATAAATAATTATGTAATAGCTATCAAGAGTACCCAAAGAAATAGAAAAAGGAGTACTATTTTTTCCATGTTTCTGTCTTTAAAATTATTTTTCTACTTTAATCTTTGAAGAGAGCCAAAAATGTAGTAGTCATTATTTAGTACAACACCTCACTTTAATGATGAGAAACCATGACTCCCCCCACCAGGTCTTGCACAATATCGTACAGTTTAGTTTAGTCCCTCAGCTGCATCCAACTCTTTGCGATCCCATGGACTGTAGCTCACAGGCCTCCCTGTCCATCACCAACTCGCGGAGTTTACTCAAACTCATGCCCAAGGAGTCAGTGATGCAATCCAACCATCTTATCCTCTGCCATCACCTTCTCCTCCAGCCTTCAACTTTTCCCAGCATCAGGGTCTTTTCCAATGAATCAGATCTTCACATCAGGTGTCCAGAGTATTGGAGTTTCAGCTTCAACATCAGTCCTTCCAATGAATATTCAGGACTGATTTCCTTTAGGATGGACTGGTTGGATCTCCTTGCAATCCAAGGGACTCTCAAGAGTCTCCTCCAACACCACAGTTCAAAAGCATCAATTCTTTGGCACTCAGCTTTCTTTATAGTCCAACTCTCATATTCATACATGACTTCTGGAAAAATCATAGTCTTGACTAGATGGATCTTTGTTGGCAAAGTAATGTCTGTGCTTTTTAATGTGCTGTCAAGATTAGTCATAACTTTTCTCGAAGGAATAAGCGTTTTTTAATTTCATGGCTGCAGTCACCATTGGCAGTGAATTTCAGATCAGATCAGATCAGTCGCTCAGTCGTGTCTGACTCTGCGACCCCATGAATTGCAGCACGCCAGGCCTCCCTGTCCATCACCAACTCCCAGAGTTCACTCAGACTCATGTCCATCGAGTCAGTGATGCCATCCAGCCATCTCATCCTCTGTCATCCCCTTCTCCTCCCGCCCCGTTCCCTCCCAGCATCAGAGTCTTTTCCAATGAGTCAACTCTTCGCATGAGGTGGCCAAAGTACTGGAGTCTCAGCTTTAGCATCATTCCTTCCAAAGAAATCCCAGGGCTGATCTCCTTCAGAATGGACTGGTTGGATCTCCTTGCAGTTCAAGGGACTCTCAAGAGTCTTCTCCAACACCACAGTTCAAAAGCATCAATTCTTCAGCGCTCAGCCTTCTTCACAGTCCAAATCTTACATCCATACATGACCACTGGAAAAACCATAGCCTTGACTAGACAAACCTTTGTTGGCAAAGTAATGTCTCTGCTTTTGAATATGCTATCTAGGTTGGTCATAACTTTCCTTCCAAGGAGTAAGCGTCTTTTAATTTCATGGCTGCAGTCACCATCTGTAGTGATTTTGGAGCCCCCAAAAATAAAGTCTGATACTGTTTCCACTGTTTCCCCATCTATTTCCCATGAAGTGATGGGACCAGATGCCATGATCTTTGTTTTCTGAATGTTGAGCTTTAAGCCAAATTTTTCACTCTCCACTTTCACTTTCATCAAGAGGCTTTTGAGTTCCTCTTCACTTTCTGCCATAAGGGTGGTGTCATCTGCATATCTGAGGTTATTGATATTTCTCCCGGCAATCTTAATTCCAGCTTATGTTTCATCGAGCCCAGCGTTTCTAAGGATGTACTCTGCATACAAGTTTAATAAGCAGGGTGACAATATACAGCCTTGACGTACTCCTTTTCCTATTTGGAACCAGTCTGCTGTTCTATATCCAGTTCTAACTGTTGCTTCCTTACCTTCATATAGGTTCCTCAAGAGGCAGGTCAGGTGGTCTGGTATTCCCATCTCTTTCAGAATTTTCCACAGTTTATTGTGATCCACACAATCAAAGGCTTTGGGATAGTCAATAAAGCAGAAATAGATGTTTTTCTGGAACTCTTGCTTTTACAGTGATCAAGCAGATGTTGGCAATTTGATCTCTGTGTCCTCTGCCTTTTTAAATTCAGCTTGAACACATTGAAGTTCACAGTTCACGTACTTTTGAAACCTGGCTTGGAGAATTTTGAGCATTACTTTACTAGCGTGTGAGATGACTGAAATTGTGCAGTAGTCTGAGCATCTTGGCATTGCCTTTCTTTGGGATTGGAATGAAAACTGACCTTTTCCATTCCTGTGGCTACTGCTGAATTTTCCAAATTGGCCTGATCCTGTTAAGAGCAATATTGCATAGGAACCTGTAATGTTAGGTCCATGAATCAAGGCAAATTGGTAGTGGTCAAACAGGAGATGGAAAGAGTGAACGTCGACATTCTAGGAATCAGTGAAATGAAATGTACTGCAATGGGTGAATTTAACTCAGATGACCATTATATCTAGTACTGTGGGCAGGAATTCCTTAGAAGAAATGGAGTAGCCATCATAGTCAACAAAAGAGTATAAAATGCAGTACTTGGATCCAATCTCAAAAATGACAGAATAATCTCTGTTCATTTCCAAGGCAAACCATTCAATATCAAGGTAATCCAACTCTATGCCCTGACCAGTAATGCTGAAGAAGCTGAAGTTAAATGGTTCTATGAAGACATACAAGACCTGTTAGAACTAACACCCCAAAAAGATGTCCTTTTCATTATAGGGGACTGGAATGCAAAAGTAGGAAGTCAAGAAACACCTTGGGTAACAGGCAAATTTACCTTGGAATACAGAAGAAGCAGGGTCAAGGCTAATAGAGTTTTGCCAAGAGAACACACTAGTCATAGCAAACACCCTCTTCCAACAATCCAAGAAAAGACTCTACACATAGACATCACCAGATGGTCAACATTGAAATCAGATTGATTATATTCTTTGCAGCTAAATATGGAGAAGTTCTATACAGTCAGCCAAAACGAGATGGGGAGCTGACTGTGGCTCAGAATATGAACTCCATATTGCCATATTCAGACTTAAATTGAAGAAAGTAGTGCAAACCACTGGACAATTCAGGTATGACCTAAATCAAATCCCTAGTGATTATACAGTGGGAGTGAGAAATAGATTTAAGGGACTAGATCTGATAGACAGCATGCCTGATGAACTATGGACAGAGCTTCCTGACATTGTACAGGAGACATGGATCAAGACCATCCCCAAGAAAAAGAAATGCAAAAAAGCAAAATGGCTGTCTGAGGAAGCCTTACAAATAGCTGTGAAAAGAAGAGAATCAAAAAGCAAAGGAGAAAAGGAAAGATATACCCATTTGAATGCAGAGTTCCAAAGAATAGCAAGGAGAGATAAGAAAGCCTTATTACTTACCTTCCTCAGTGATCAGTGTAAAGGAATAGAGGAAAACAATAGAATGGGAAAGACTAGAGATCTCTTCAAGAAAATTGGAGATACCAAGGGAACATTTCATGCACAGATGGGCACAATAAAGGACAGCAATTGTATGGACCTAACAGAAGCAGAAGATATTAAGAGGTGGCAAGAATACACAGACGAACTGTACAAAAAAGATCTTCATGACCCAGATAATCACAATGGTGTGATCACTTATCTAGAGCCAGCCATCCTAGAATGTGAAGTCAAGTGGGCCTTAGGAAGCATCACTACAAGCAAAGCTAGTGAAGGTGATGGAATTCCAGTTGAGCTATTTCAAATCCTAAAAGATGGTGATGTGAAAGTGCTGCACTGAATATGCCAGCAAACAGCATTTTATAGACATTCTAAAAAGACCTCAAATGTCTATGCAATTGCCTGATTTATGTGCATTAAAAAAAGATTACTTTTTTGTTTTGTTTTGTTGTTGTTTTTGTTCAAACTCATTTATTATATCTTTACTACTAAGAATTTTATTTATAAAAAAATCTTTATATAATATTCTGAAGGGCCTTTATGTTTAGGTTTTTGAGTTTGGTCCACTTCTTAGTGATAACGGTAATTGACTAATAAAATTGTAAGTGCTCTTAAAACATTTTAAAGCATTTCAAGATTATCATCCCAAATATGACAATTTACCTATGACAAGCCAGCTCCATCATGAGATAATCTGATAATAGCTATAACAGTAGCTTTGACCAAAATTTTGCTCCTGGATAAGAGTGACTGCTTCTAACTTCCTTATTTATTTTACAAAAAGTCAATTTAATTGTCATAATGACCTCAAAGAAATTTGAAGTCACAGATTTCCCTCAGAATGTAAAAAATAAAACATGTACCCACCTTCTCAATGATCAAATCAGACTCAATATTATTTCCCATTGATTTGGAATTAATATAATTTATATTTAATGAAGAGATATTTTAGTGTATCTTAGTGTTAATTATTCCTGATAAGAATTCTGATTACCTAAGTAACTAAAAACATTATAAATATAGTCTTGACTATTCTATGGAACTCACATCTTGTAAAAAAGAGTCTGATTGTAATTAATTTTCATTGATTTGGAAAGACTAAGTATTCAATTCTAATCTCTTCTCAAATAGATACTTAATGACAAGCTTGGTGCTATGGAGTGAACAAGCTCATTACTCTTTCCATTATACCATATATCTGTGTCATATATCATAGTTGGAGGCCTCCATGGAGGCCAGGCTGCCTGGAAAAATATTATGAGGATATTCCATGACATAGTTGGCATTCACTGAATTTCTCTATTATTCATAACAAAGTAACTAACATAACAAGAGTTACTGTTTTTGTATATGAAAACCTGACTGGCTAGTCATCTGAATTACTTTTTCAATTCAATTCAATTCCAATTTTTTTAACATTTTATTTTATTGAGATATAGTTTATTAACAAAGTTGTGTTAGTTACAGGTATACATGAAAGTGTTTCAGTCATACATATATACATGTATCTATTCTTTTTTAAAGTCAAATATAACTTACTTGACAATTAACTTGACAAGTAAGAATGTGGAAGTTTAGACAGTTTGCGAATCTTGGCTCGATAAAGGACAGAAATGGTATGGACCTAACAGAAGCAGAAGATATTAAGAAGAGATGGCAAGAATACACAAAAGAACTGTACAAAAAAGATCTTCACGACCCAGATAATCATGATGGTGTGATCACTGACCTAGAGCCAGACATCCTGGAATGTGAAGTCAAGTAGGCCTTAGAAAGCATCGCTATGAATAAAGCTAGTGGAGGTGATGGAATTCCAGTTGAGCTATTTCAAATCCTGAAAGATGATGCTGTGAAAGTGCTGCACTCAATCAGCCAGCAAATTTGGAAAACTCAGCAGTGGCCACAGGACTGGAAAAGGTCAGTTTGCATTCCAATCCCAAAGAAAGGCAATGCCAAAGAATGCTCAAACCACCGCACAATTGCACTCATCTCACACGCTAGTAAAGTAATGCTCAAAATTCTCCAAGCCAGGCTTCAGCAATACGTGAACCATGAACTTCCTGATGTTCAAGCTGGTTTTAGAAAAGGCAGAGGAACCAGAGATCAAATTGCCAACATCCACTGGATCACGGAAAAAGCAAGAGCATTCCAGAAAAGCATCTATTTCTGCTTTATTGACTATGCCAAAGCCTTTGACTGTGTGGATCACAATAAACTGTGGAAAATTCTGAAAGAGATTGGAATACCAGACCACCTGATCTGCCTCTTGAGAAATTTGTATGCAGGTCAGGAAGCAACAGTTAGAACTGGACATGGAAAAGCAGACTGGTTCCAAATAGGAAAAGGAGTACGTCAAGACTGTATATTGTCACCCTGTTTATTTAACTTGTATGCAGAGTACATCCTTAGAAACGCTGGACTGGAAGAAACACAAGCTGGAATCAAGATTGCCAGGAGAAATATCAATAACCTCAGATATGCAGATGACACCACCCTTATGGCAGAAAGTGAAGAGGAACTAAAAAGCCTCTTGATGAAAGTGAAAGTGGAGAGTGAGAAAGTTGGCTTAAAGCTCAACATTCAGAAAACGAAGATCATGGCATCCGGTCCCATCACTTCATGGGGACTAGATGGGGAAACAGTGGAAACAGTGTCAGACTTTATTTTGGGGGGCTCCAAAATCACTACAGATGGTGACTGCAGCCATGAAATTAAAAGACGCTTACTCCTTGGAAGGAAAGTTATGACCAACCTAGATAGCATATTCAAAAGCAGAGACATTACTTTGTCAACAATGGTCCATCTATTCAAGGCTATGGTTTTTCCAGTGGTCATGTATGGATGTGAGAGTAGGACTGTGAAGAAGGCTGAGTGCCAAAGAATTGATGCTTTTGAACTGTGGTGTTGGAGAAGACTCTTGAGAGTCCCTTGGACTGCAAGGAGATCCAACCAGTCCATTCTGAAGGAGATCAGCCCTGGGATTTCTTTGGAAGGAATGATGCTAAAGCTGAGACTCCAGTACTTTGGCCACCTCATGCGAAGAGTTGACTCACTGGAAAAGACTCTGATGCTGGGAGGGATGGGGGGCAGGAGGAGAAGGGGACGACAGAGGATGAGATGGCTGGATGGCATCACTGACTCGATGGATGTGAGTCTGAGTGAACTCCGGGAGTTGATGATGGACAGGGAGGCCTGGCATGCTGCTATTCATGGGGTCGCAAAGAGTTGGACAGGACTGAGTGACTGATCTGATCTGATCTGAAAATGTATGGATGAAGAGGAATTATTTTAAGTGTCATAAGTAACATTAGGGGGTACATAAGTGAATAGGGCATGATCCCTAGAATCATAATAGTAGAAGTCAAATAGGGAAGCTGGATAGCTACATAATTTGTTAGAGGTAGTTTCCAATAGCATACATGAAAACGGTAAGTGTTCAGAAAGAGGGAAGGCAGGTAAAGGGAAAAATATATATATACAAAATGGGAACTCTAAGTATATTTGATGGATATGGAGGATTTTATCAGATATAGACATAGTATCAGGATCTTAGAGTTTAAAGAAATCTTCGTTGTCTAAATCACATTCCTAGTCAACCCCAGGACCCTACTCACTCATGGCTTTTGGAATCTTTTAAAGAAAGTTTGTTAAAACTCTATGTATAGTAGATTTATCTCAAGTCACTATCTCAAAGTATTTGATTTTACCATGACTGTTCTCTTTGCACTACCTCCAACACATAGTCCGTTCTCTTTGCAATGTTTACTCACTTCTTTAAAAAAAAAAAAATTGAGATGAACTATATTGTTAAATTTTCAATTTCAATGATTCTAATTCATCCTTATGCACATTTTCTAGATTAATTATTTAAGTGTGGAAGAGAGCTTAAGTTTAACTTGTTCACCATTAAGATATATAGATATATTTTGATATATTCACTTTGATCTCTAGTGACTCAGTAATGCATCACTAAGATCAGAAAGGAGCAAGTCTTGGTACAGCTTGAATTTCCTTTCTTGAATTGTATACTTTACCAATCTTCTTTTAAAGATTTGTTTTAATATTGAAGAGATTTAATGATTCATGTAAATAGTGGAAATATTTACATTAATATTTGAGTCAGATACTTAGTACATAACCCTCACTAATACTTGTACTTTATTTCACAATTAACTTCTTAAATTTATAAGCCAATATACAAAACTTAGAAATCTGACCTTTTTTCAGAAGATTAAATATTGGTTACTAACCTAATTAAATCCATCATAATAATTTAAATAACAAGTATATATTTATATGACTGACATATTTAAACACTTCCTACATATAAAATAACAAAAATAGATACCTAGAGTAAATATATATTCCCTGTTCCAGTGGACCACTTTTTGTCAGAACTCTCCACCATGACCTGTCCATCTTGGGTGGCCCTACATGGCATAACTCATAGCTTCATTGAGATAGACAAGGCTGTGATCCATGTGATCAGATTGATTAATTTTCTGTGATTGTGGTTTTCAGCCTTCCTGCCCTCTGATGGAGAAGGATAGGAGGCTTATGGGAGCTTCCTGATGGAATAGACTGACTGAGGGGGAAATTGGGTCTTGTTTTGGTGGGCAGGGCCATGCACTATAAATCTTTAATCCAGTTTTCTGTTGATGGGTGCAGCTGTGTTCCCTCCCTATTATTTACCTGGGGCCAAACTATGGTGGAGGTAATGAAGATAATGGCAACTTCCTCCTGGGTTCTGGTGCACACAAGGTTCTGTTTGTGCCCTTCAAGAGTCTGTTTCCCCAGTCCTATGTAAGGTCTCACAGCTGTATGACGGGGTTAATGGCAATCTCCTCCAGGAGGGCTTATGCCATACCCAGGTCTGCTGGACCCAGAGCTCCTGCCCCTGTGTCAGTTCACTTCTGACCCTAACCCTACAGGAGTCACTCAAACACAGTTCTGTCTCAGCCTCAGTGGGGCCTCTGGGTCCTGGTGCACACAAGGTTTGTTTGAGCCCTCTGAGTGTCTTTGGTGGTTATCGGGTTTGATTCTAAACACGATTTCGTCCCATTACCATCTTGCTGCGGCTTCTGCTCTTGGATATGGGGTGTCTCCTCACATTTGCTCCAGCACCGTGTAGCCTTGGAAAGGTCAGTTTTCATTCCAATCCCAAAGAAAGGCAATGCCAAAGAATGCTCAAACTACTGCACAATTGCAGTCATTTCACATGCTTGTAAAGTAATGCTAAAAATTCTCCAAGCCAAAAAAAAAAAAAAATTCTCCAAGCCAGGCTTTAACAAAACATGAACCATGAACTTCCAGATGTTCAAGCTGAATTTAGAAAAGGCAGAAGAACCAGAAATCAAATTGCCAACATCCATGTGATCATCAAAAAAGCAAGAAATTTCCAGAAAAACATCTACTTCTGCTTTATTGACTATGCCAAAGCCTTTAACTGTGTGGATCACAGTAAACTGTGGAAAATTCTGAAAGAGATGGGAATACCAGACCACCTGACCTGCCTCTTGTGAAATCTGTATGTAGGTCAGGAAGCAACAGTTAGAACTGGATAAGGAACAACAGATTGGTTCCAAATCAGGAAAGGAGTACAACAAGGCTGTATATTGTCACCCTGCTTATTTAACTTATATGCAGAGTACATCATAAGAAATTCTGGACTGGATGAAGCATAAGCTGGAATCAAGATTGCTGGGAGAAATATCAATAACCTCACATATGCAAATGATACCACCCTTATGGCAGAAAGCAAAGAGCTAAAGAGCTCTTGATGAAAGTGAAAGAGCAGAGTGAAAAAGTTGGCTTAAAGTGCAACATTCAGATAACTAAGATCATGGCATCTGGTCCCATCACTTCATGGCAAATAGATGGAGAAACAGTGACAGACTTTAATTTTGGGGGCTCCAAAATCACTGCTGATAGTGACTGCAGCCATGAAATTAAAAGGTGCTTGCTCCTTGGAAGAAAAGTTATGATTAACCTAGACAGCATGTTAATCTAGACAGCAGAGGCATTACTTTGCCAACAAAGGTCTGTCTACTCAAGGATATAGTTTTTTCAGTAGTCATGTATGAATATGAGGGTTGGACAATAATGAAAGCTGAATGATGAAGAATTGATGCTTTTGAACTGTGGTGTTGTAGAAGACTCTTGAGAGTCCCTTGGGCTGCAAGGAGATCCACCCAGTCCATTCTAAAGGAAATCAGTCCTGAATACTTATTGGAAGGACTGATGTTGAAGCTGAAACTCCAATATTTTGGCCACCTGATGCAAAGAGCTGACTTGTTGGAAAAGAACCTGATGCTGGGAAAGATTGAAGATAGGAGGAGAAGGGGACGCCAGAGGATGAGATGGTTGGATGGCATCACTGACTCAATGGACATGAGTTTGAGTAAACTCCAGGAGTTGGTGATGGACAGGAAGGCTTGGAGTGCTGCAGTCCATGAGGTCGCAAAGAGTTGGACATGATTGAGTGATGTAGCTGAACTGAACTGAACTGAACAAAACTATGGTGGAAATTTTAATGTTATCAGTAATATTCATTCATTTTACTTAGTTACTAGAGATTTGTTTTATACATTCTAAACAGTAGAGTAATTTTTATTTTGACCAACCAGACTGAAAGTAAAGTAGAACACTGTCACTATTAATATAAGTTTAAAGTTTGGAATTCTGACCAATCATTATTTTTGTGAATGAATCAAACTTGAGCTGTAAATCATCAAGTTAATCCTATTTTTGCTGACAAAGAAAATTTTAATATAGTTGCACAGGGAGTGAAGAGAATTTCAAAAGTTAGGGGGCAAATACTAAAGAGGGGGTTTCCAACAAAAGAGGAATATGATCTGATTTCTGTTTTAAGAGATTGATCCTAGTTGCTGGGTGCTGAAACAAAAAAAAAAAAAAGAGAGAGAGAATTATTTCACTTATAAAAGAGTAAGTGTAGCAATGAGATAAAATGAATGATAGTTTGAAACCACACAAGACCCACAAAGATTGCATCATAGGAAGGCAGGAGGAGAAGGGGACGACAGAGGATGAGATGGCTGGATGGCATCACCAACTCGATGGACATGAGTTTGAGTGAACTCCAGGAGTTGGTGATGGACAGGGAGCCCTGGTGTGCTGCAATTCATGGGGTCGCAAAGAGTTGGATACAACTGAGAGACTGAACTGAACTGAACTGAGCCTTATACTAATCCATGTAGTGCTACAGTGAATACCACAGCCCTTGGATACTTTTGACCAGTATCTGTGGGTTAGAATCTGAGACTTGAGAGTTCTAAATTAAAAAGTACATATATGTACAATTTGGTTAGTTTCTTATTTCATGTGAACTCATTTTATATTTCCCCTTCAATCTGATGTGGCCTGTAAGGTATGGATCTCTGACTTGGCATTTGTGAACCACAGATCTAAAACTGGGACCTTTTATATATAGAGACAGAGAGCAGATATTTTGGGCTTGCTGGACAAATATAGCTTCTGTTGCAACTATTCAGCTTTGCTATGGAAGTGTAAAATTAGCCACAGATACCACGTAAATGAATGAGTATAGCTATGTTTCAATAAAACTTACTTATAAAAACAAGAAGCAAGCTGAATTTGGCCAACTGGCTAGTTTGTTGACTGCTTCTCTAAAGTACATATTTTGTGTCTCTATTTCTCTTTCTTAAAAAAAGTGGATAATTATTATGTCTCACTGTTCAGATCTTATAAATTTTACATATCCTTGCTATATAAATTGATAGATGAAAATTAGAAAAGTGTACTCTAAATTATTATGATTGCCGTGTGAAAATACTTGAATAGAAACATCAAGGAGCTACAGAAAACAGGCCTTTATCAACTTACAATTGTTATTGATAGTCAAGGAAAATCAATTGCTTATCAGAATGTTTTGTTACATTTTAAAATGTGTCTTTTTGCTTTACAAACATTTTTAAAGATTAAAATTTCAGATTGCAGTAAAAACATTGTTATTTTCAAAAGTATATTTCAAAAGAACAGATTGGCTCTTCTAATAAAATTAGTTTCTGGTCAAGAAAGTAATATGTGTTTATAGTAAAATTTTAGGGCACATTTGTAATTGATAAACAAATATTTTCAATGGATTTTTTTTAAAGGATGATTGGCTCATTGATTTTTCACCTCAATGATGGAAAATCTGACTTATAAAGATATAAATCCATTTCCCTAGGACATAGAAAAAAAGGACAAAATCTTGATACTTAAACTCACAGACATTTAAATTGGAGAATTCTAACCTTTCATTTTATTTTACTTTATTTTTTTTTCTAAAATTGTTGCTTATATTTTAGGGAACTACAAACCCAAATCTTCAAAGGGTACAAATTATATTACCTTTAGAAAAAAACAAAAACAAGTAAATCTAAATATAGCCATTTAAGGAGCACCAAAATCATTTAAAGAAAAATTCAGAAGTTATTTCAAGAACTATTCCAAGTTGTTCTTCCATATATCACCCTTAGGTGATGGCAAAATTCAAATATTTCATGAATATAGTCCTTTTCTATCTCTTAATTTTCTTTTTCTATTTTAGAAACTTCTAATAGATGAAACATGAGAAGATCTTTCTAATATCTGTGTATGTGTGCTCAGTAGCTCAGTTGTATCCAACTCCTTGTGACCATATGGACTGTAGTGCTCCAGCTTCTCTGTTCATGGACTTTTCCAAGCAAGAATACTGAAGTGGGTTGCCATTAACTACCCAAGGGGATCATCTGTACCAGGAGAGCAAACCAACATCTCTTGCATCTCCTGCATTGGCAGGCAGATTCTTCACCACTGCTCTACCTGGGAAGCCTATTTCTATTTCTATCGTTGCCTTTGTACATTTCCTTCACTAAAATTCCATTCATACATGGTAAGCTAGGTCAACAATTTACTATGACTCTTTTGATCTCTTTTTATATATTTGCATAGACATACATGCTCATATATCTACATTTTACATAAATCATACCATATTGTGTCATGGTCTGTGATAAACTCATTTATGTTAATAGGCGCTTAAGGTTTTTGCATTTCAGATAGTGAAAAGAGATTTGGTAAGAAAAAAAATGTCTACCTATCTAGCTGCAGAAAAAAATATTAATCCTATAACACAAATTTCTGAACTTTAATTTTAGTTTTAATGTTTTTATTTTTATGTTGTGGTTAGTTTTCTTAGAATTTCTAGGAAGACATTAATAACTTGAAAAAAATGTCAGTTTATTTAGTATTGGTATTCTCTTGCCATTGTCTATTCTCTCATTCATTTTTTAATAGTCTCATTGTATTGCCTAGAACTTGTATTATAACTTTTTTGTTGTTTTTCAGTCACCAAGTCATGCCCATCTCTTCGAGACCCCATGGGCTGCAGCAGGCCAGGCTATGTCCTGCACCATCTCCCAGAGTTGGCCCAAGTTCATGTCCATGACACTGGTGATGCCATCCAACCATCTCATCCTCTATCACCCTCTTCTCCTTTTGCCTTCAATCTTTCCCAGCATCAGGGTCTTTTCAAATGAGTTGGCTCTGTGCATCAGGAGGCCAAAGTATTGGAGCCTCAGCTTCAGCATCAGTCCTTCCAATGAGTATTCAGGGCTGATTTTCTTTAAGATTGACTGGTTTGATTTCCTTGCTGTCCAGGGGACTCTCAAGCGTCTTCTCCAGCACTCTGCCTTCTTTACGGTCCAGCTTTCACAGCCATGTGTGACTACTGGAAAGACCATAGCTTTGACTATATGGACCTTTGTTGGCAAAGTGATGCCTTTGCTTTTTGACGTACTGTCTAAGTTTGTCATAGCTTTCCTGACAAGAAACAATCATCTTCTAATTTCATGCTGCAGTCACCATCCACAGCGATTTCAGAACCAAGAAAAGGAAATCTGTCACTACTTCCACTTTTTCCCCTTCTATTTGCCATGAAGTGATGAGACTGGCTGCCCTGTCTTAGTTTTTTTGTTTGTTTGTTTGTTTTAATCCTGAGATTTAAGCCAGCTTTTTCACTCTCCTCCTTCACCCTCATCAAGAGGTTCTTTAGTTCCTCTTTGCTTTCTGCCATTAGTGTGATACCATCTTTATATCTGAGGTTGTTGATATTTCTCCTGGCAATCTAGATTCCAGCTTGTAAGTCATCTAGCCCAGGATATCACATGATGGGCTCTGCATATCAGTTAAATAAACAGGGTGACAATAAACAGCCTTGTCATACTCCTTCCTCCATCCTGAACCAGTCAGTTGTTCCATACATGGTTCTCACTCTTGCTTCTTGACTGGCATGCAGGAAACAGGTTAAGATGGTCTGGTATTCCCATCTCTATAAGAGTTTTCCGCAGTTTGTTATGATCCACAGTCAAAGGCTTTAACATAGTCAATGAAGTAGAGGTAGAAGTTTTTCTGGAATTCTTTTGCTTTCTCTATGATCCAGCGAATTTGATCTTCACATGCAAAATTTTAAATACAGGCTATATTAAGGACACCAGACATGCTGGATTAAGGGTCCATGCTACTCCAGTATGAATTCATCTAGACTAATGGCATCTGCAGAGACCCCATTGTCATACCAAAGGTCACAATTCACAAGTACTGAGGCTTAAAAATTTAACATATTTGGGGGGACACTGAACATATTTGTTCAATCCATAACACCTCTTATTAATGTTCTTTTCACTTAATTTTTTTACTAGTTTTTTCATTTAATGTGCAAATGATTTTGCAGCCAAATAACCATTATGTCTGTAAAAAATAATGCTTTACCTCTGTATTTTTTCCTTTGTAATCTTTTTCATCAAATTGACTAGCATTGTAAAAACTTTGTTTTTATGGTGATGGTACATATTCAATCTACTTTTCTATTTTTGATATGACTTTTAAGTTATCTTTCTTAATTAGTAAAATACCATAAAATTAGATATATATTTGCAAAATCAAAGAAAAATAGTAATCTGTTAAATGAATAGGATGCTCAGTACTGTTCATGCCGCTTGTTTAATTATGGATCACTTAGTCACATAATTTCATTATAATAGAGGTACTTGTAACTTAGGAAGAGGTGAAATAACTTGCCCCAAATGAGCTCAGTGACAAAATGTTGAAGCTTGAATTTAAACTTTGACCCCAACTATTGTGCTCTTCTAAAGGAGCACTTCAGGTCCTTCAGTAGTTTGTTTATATTGCATGTATCTAAATTTAGTATAATGGCAAAGTAAAGTATATATTTCTATAAAAAATAATTATAACTTGAGAAGGTCCTGAAACTTGGCCTGGCTTCTCCAGTCTTTGCAGATGTAATACCCATGTGTAGTTATCTTTTTGAAATTTTGGCATAGCTCTATTTACCTAGTGGTCCCTACAACTTTTTCCTAACTCTCCTCAAACATCTATTATTGTTAAAGATGTTGACCTGAAAAAGTTATGGATCACTTTTCCAGCAAAGATGGATTTATTCACAGAGAAGGCAACGGCACCCCACTCCAGTACTCTTGCCTGGAAAATCCCATGGACGGAGGAGCCTGGTAGGCTGCAGTCCATGGGGTTGCTAAGAGTCGGAGACGACTGAGCGACTTCACTTTCACTTTTTCACTTTCATGCTTTGGAGAAGGAAATAGCAACCCACTCCAGTGTTCTTGCCTGGAGAATCCCAGGGGCAGGAGAGCGTGGTGGGCTGCCGTCTATGGGGTCACACAGAATCGGACACGACTGAAGTGACTTAGCAGCAGCAGCACAAACTTGCAATTCAGAGTCTACAACCATAGTAAGCCACATGTATGTCCCCACCCAGCAAAGGAAGAGCACTTCTGTAAAGGAGAAAGGGAAGTTGGGAAGGCTACAGTAAACCAAGAGTCTGTGGTTTGTCATTAGCTGAGTTCTCGTCAGGAAAGAGGAGTCTATTCCTCCTGTTTGGCCCTGTTATTTTTATAGTACATGAGAGCTCCCCCTTCCGATCTCCCAACTCTAATTAACTGAGATTTCTGTTTACTAATTTTTTACAAAGGAAAAAAGAAAAGCTGAAGAATGATTCTGTTCTGTTTCCAAGAACTACCTTATTTCCCACTTAATCTAAGCAGACATTCCCCTTTTATGACTGTGGCTTGTTCCACATTTGAGTAGCTGATGAATTTTGAAAGGACTTTAAGAGTGAAATTTCTCCAAACTTATGGTTACAGGGGATACATGGGTGGGGAGCAGGGTAAATTAGGAGGCTAGGATTAACATATACACAATATTATGTATAAAAAGATAAACAGCAAGGACCTACTGTATACCATAGGGAACTATTCTTAATATTTTTATAATAATCTATGAGGAAAATAATTTGAAAATCAATATATTGGGCTTTCCTGGTGGCTCAGATGGTAAAGAATCTGCCTGCAATTCAGCAGATCCAAGCTAAATCCTTGGGTTGGGAAGATACCCTGGGGAAGGGAATGGCAGCCTGCTCCGGTATTCTTGCTTGGAAAAGTCCATGGTCAGAGGAACCTGGCAGGCTGTTGTCCGCGGAGGTCACAAAAAGTTGGACACGACTGAGAGACTAACACACATAGATATATAACTGAATAGCACTGGTGTACACCTAAAACTTACACCACATTGTAAATCAACTATAGCTCAATTTTTTTTTTTTTTAAAGTGGAGCTTCTGTGAGAATTACTGTCTGATCTCACATCACTTTTAGAATCCTGACTTCTTCATTTTAAAAGGAAGACAAATAATATTACGCTACAGGGTAATTTTGATGATCAAACAAGGTAAAATATATGAAACTTAATGAAAAGCACTATAAATATGTCAGTACACTTGTCAGTAAATAAACTACAATTTTAAAAGTCACTTTATTTAAGTCAATATTAAAAGGTAATAATTCTGTCATTTGTTTAACATGCTGGAAGATTTTCATGTCTTTCTTTAGTTAAAAAAACCAGTAATGTCATTTTATTTCAACTTAGATCATTATAATGACTAACTTGCATAGACTAGTGATTAAAAAAGGGGGGGGATTTGTACCTAATTAATTTACTACTCAAAATTAATTTTGTTCTTGCTAATTTTTTCCTTGCTCTTATGGTACCATTACATTTATATTATTGCATTTTCCACACGAGAGAGATGGTGAAATTCCTCTTGGGCCTAGTATGACAGTGATACAAACATGGTATTCATCAAACTGAATTTCTCAAGAGACACTAAAAATTGATGATTACATGGCAAAGTTTGTGAAACCCTAGAGTATACATATTGGAAGAGGAGATTCATTTGGAACTTTACAGAAGAGGTCTGAAATCACATCACTTGGGAAACTGATACTCATCATTAATTAATGGGGTGAAATCTTCAAGGCTGTTAAGTAACAGATTCAGGGAGAAAAAGGGTGAGAGAGTAACCTAAAAGGAGTCCAGAAGTAAGAATACCTGAGAAAAAAACGTATTAGAGCGTATTAGGTTTAAGAACAACAAGAAGTATTATGCCAGGTTATCATGCTTCCTTTTAACCACCAAAAAGACATTAGAACATGTTAGCATTAATGATTCAAAAATACTGCTTATAGGTTGATCGGCATATGTATTTTTATAATGTATATTATCTTTCTCTCTCTCTCTTTCTCTCTTGTCTCTCTTCCCCTCCCCTCTTTCTCTGTCTCTCTGCTGCTGCTGCTACTGCTAAGTCGCTTCAGTCGTGTCCGACTCTGTGCAACCCCATAAATGGCAGCCCACCAGGCTCCGCCGTCGCGGGGATTCTCCAGGCAAGAACACTGGAGTGGGTTGCCATTTCCTTCTCCAGTGCATGAAAGCGAAAAGTGGAAGTGAAGTCGCTCAGTCCTGTCCGACTCTTAGCGACCCCATGGACTGCAGCCCACCAGGCTCCTCCGTCCGTGGGATTTGCCAGGCAAGAGTACTGGAGTGGGGTGCCATTGCTATTTATTTCTATATAGGTCCAGAATCACTATTCTTATTTGTAATACTCATTACAAGCAAATACTCTCTCCATGAAATTAGTTTATTTTACTGAGAATAAAATCTCTGAGAGACTAAAATATTAGTATCAAGAAAATGGAGTATGACCAAGGCAAAATATAAATATAAAAGAGTAATTTCTCTTCCACCAATGAGAAGGGAAAGCTATTCATTTTTATGTAAATAATTTCTTGGCTTCTTTATTAGTCAGGGTTCTCCAGAGAAACAGATCCAGGAGGATGGAAAGATATATGTGCAGACCTACCTATCTATCTGGGCTTCCCTGGTAGCTCAGTTAGTAAAGAATCTGTGGCAATGCAGGAGACACTGGTTCGACTCCTGGGTGGGGAAGATTCCCCTGGAGAAGTGATAGGCTACTCACTCCAGTATTCTTGGGCTTCCCCGGTGGCTCAGATGGTAAATAATCTGCCCGCAATGCAGAAGACCTGGGTTGGATTCCTGGGTTGAGATGATCCCCTGGAGGAGTGCATGGCAACCCACTCCAGTATTCTTGCCTAGTGAATCCCCATGAACAGAGGAGCTTGGCAGGCTACAGTCTATCGGGTCACAAAGAGTCAGACATGACTGGGTGATTAAGTGTGCATCTATCTATATATCTATTTCATGTATATCTCCATCCTATATAGACAGGATATCTCCTATGTATATATACTGCAAATCTTGGGACTTATTCTCCATAATCGCATGAAAGGGATTTATTCAAAAGAATTAGCTTATACAATTATGAAGGTTGACAAGTCTCAAGATCTACAGTAGGCAAACTGGAGATCAGGAGAACCAGTGGTAGAGTTCTAGTCCAAAATTCAGCAGGTTTGAGACTCAAAAAGAGCTGAAGTTTCAGTTCAAGTCCAAAGGCCGGAAAAAACTGTTGTCCCAACTCAAGGCAGTCTGGCAATAGAAATTTCCTCTTATTTGCAAGAGGTGAGTGGTTTTTTTTTTTTTTCCTATCCAGGTCCTTACTGATTGAATGAAATCTGCTCACATTAGAGAGGGCAACCTACTTTACTCAAATGGCATTTTGATGTTTGCCCATTATTCAACATGTAGCATATCTTTTAAAGACTCGTTACAAGTATAAATACATTTCTTCCTCAAATATCTGTTATAAAACAGGACATAAAGGAAATAAAAGATATTTTGTAAATCTTCTGAGAAGTTGTGCTTATATGTATTTGCTGTCTGTAATCAATATGCAATGGTTCTAAAACCATTCAATAGCAAAACCTCAGCAAACCCTCCCTAGTTGAAAAATAAATACATTTATGCTGGTAGCTCAGATTAATGATATTTGAAAATGGAAGGTTGGCTCAGCTAGATAGCAGAGGCTACTGAGTAATGTCTGGGCAGCAGATGTAGGTATTATTTTCCCACATTAAAGCCAGAAAGGTCTGTGAATGCCCTTGCCCCCCAAACCAAAGCAAAAAGAAACATCTTATAGTACGTATTTCCCAGTGTGCATTGGCTTTAACAAGGAGTAAACAAAACAATATGTATAATAATCCTGTCTTGCCTGGAGAATCCCAGGGATGGAGGAGCCTGGTGGGCTGCCGTCTATGAGGTCGCACAGAGTCGGACACGACTGAAGCGACTTAGCAGCAGCAGCAGCAGGGCAGAGGTACAGTGCTCCCTACATACAAGGGAAAAAACAGAGATACCATTTGTTAAATCTTTGTACTTGAGTGAGAAAGTCTATATTAAACTTTGTTAAGGAAAAATAGTTATATTGAGTCATAAAAGTTAATAACTATACCAAGAGAATACAGCTTATTTTTTAATCAGCATCTTGGTTCTCAACATTTTTCAGTGCAGTGGCAGCCTTTCTTAGAGAGCTGTACACATCTGGGACTATTTCTGTTTAGTAGAGTTAGTCCTCAACTCTAATTAAGGCAATATAAAACATTCATAAAATTTGTATCCCCTCTTAGTTACTAAGAGGGATTACAAATGTATTTGTAAGCAGGGTACAAACGTATGTATGAGAGTTAAATACATTAGTGCCATTTTTTCCCTTGATCCTTTAACTATTCTTAAAAATTCCTTTTGGTATGGTTCCTTTTCAAAAAGAAAGCATTCATTAAATGTCGTATTATGCAGTGGGATTTTATATTTAAAGCATGTATAATTTTATTTATGGTAATGATTTACTGTAGTGTTTCAAAAACTGGAATTTATGGACTACAGGAAATTCACAGATGTTTTCTCCAGGGGTCTAGATGTCTTGAATGAAATACAGGTTGCATTGTATGTGCCAAAAATTTGAAAAGTTAACCATACATCCATTTGAAAAATTATTAAATATATTCATTGTATCAATTTAAATTAAATATTAAATTGATCATTTCACAATATGTGTAAATCAGACCATCATGCTGTATGCCTTACACTTATATAGTGATGTATACCAATTATTTTTCAATTAAACTGGAAAAAAATCTTAAATTGAAATAGCAGGATATATGGGACACTTTCAATAGTGAAAGATAAAAGACCATTATTTTTTTTAAAAATAAGATTACTGAATCAATTATTTTTCTTTTGTAGCCCTATCTCCTTGATGTCATTTCATAGCATCTTTACAAAGTTTTCATGGCATTTTGAAGTAGCCAGAAGCTGAGGGTTCAATCTTATGGATTTTTTTTTTTCAGACTAGAGTGTTTTAATTTCTTTATAAATTCAAAATTTGAATGCCTTTCATGATAGAATGAAAAAAGTGATCACAAAATTTTAAGTTTATTCCATCAAGAGTTTTACCATCTACTTGCTTTAGACAATAGGACATTAGCAAACATGAGGCTGCTCACGGAACCCATGTGAAGAAGCTGATATTAGACTAACATCTAGTGAAGACACAAAACCTGTGTTTGTCAGAGCAAACAGACGTACACATGTGTGAGTTCATCTGGGAACAATCAGCTTCCAACTATGAGCCAGGGGACAAAGATACATGTGAGCCCAGGACATACCAGCAGATGAACTGCCCAGCTGAGTCTGAGTCAAATTGACAACCCTCAGAACCATCATTTATTAAAATAATTGTTGTTTGGTTCTCTAAGTTCTGGGGCATTTTGTTATATAATAATAGATATAGCATGCCCTCCTTAAGGGCTTCTCCCTGATGACTCAGCCAGTAAAGAATCCACCTGCAATGCAGGAGACACAAGAGACTTCAGTTCAATCCCTAGGTCAAGAAGATCCCCTTAGGAGGAAAGGGCAACTCACTCCAGTATTCTCACCTGTAAAATCTCATGGACAGAGGAGCCTGGTAAGCTAGAGTATAAAGAGTCACAAAGAGTCAGACACGATTGAGCAACTAAGCATGCATGCCTTCTCTAAAGGCGACACCAGTTCTTGCCGTCCTACTTTGTATTACACCAGACAGACTCATTCATTTACATTATCAAATTACCTAATGAAAGCATTTCGTTTCTGGGTCCATGCTCTTACAGAAAATCTACTCTTTAAAAAAAGAAGCATTCGGTATGCTACTGGCACAAAAACAGATACATAGATTAACGGAATACAAGAGAAAGTGCAGAAATAAACCCACACAAACTTATGATCAATTAAACTACAACAAAGGAGGCAAAAATAGACAATGGAGAAAAGAAAGTCTTTTAAATAAGTGGTGCTAGGAAAACTGGATAGCTACACATAAAAGAATAAAATTAGAAAATTATCTAATACTGCATACAAAAATAAACTCAAAATGGGTTAAAGACCTAAATCTATAGCTGGATACTACAGAACTTCTAGAAGAAAACATAGAAGACTGACATAAATCACTGCAATATTTTGTTGGATCTATCTTCTAGAGTAATGGAAACAAAGACAAGAAACCATAAACAAAATGAAAAGACAATCTATGAGCTGGGAGAAAATATTTGAAAATGATATGACCAACAGGGCATTTCCCAAATATACAAACAGCTTGCACAGCTCAGTAGCACAAAAAAATGTCAAAAAATTAGCAGAGGACCTAAATAGCCATTTCTCCAAAGAAGACATGCAGATGTCCAGTAGGCACAAGAAAAGATGCTCAACATCACAGATTATTACAGAAATACAAATCAAAACTACAATGAGGTATCACCTCACTCTGGTGCTGGAGTGTGCTCAGTTGGTCGTGTCTGACTCTTGGCAAACCCAAGTGTAGCCTTCCAGACTCTGTCCATGGAATTTTCCAGGCAAGAATACTGGAATGGGTTGCCATTTCCTTCTCCAAAATGCTGGAGAGGGTGTGGAGGAAAGGGAACCCTCCTACACTGTGAGTGGGAATGTAAATTGGTACAGACTCTATGGAGAACAGTACAGAGGTTCTTTAAATTGCCATACATTCAAGTAATCCCAATCCTGGCCATTTAACCAGAGAAAACTCAAATTCAAAAAGATACATGCACCCCAATATTCATAGAAGCACTATTTAAAATAGCCAAGACATGGAAGCAACATAAGTGTCCATCAACAGATGATAGATAAAGAAGATGTACATAAATATATATATAATGGAATATTACTAGGCCATAAAAATGACAAATGCCATTTGAAGCAATGTGGATGGACCTAGAGATTATCACGCTAACTGAAGTAAGTCAGACAGAGAAAGACAAATATACAATATTATTTACATGTGGAATCTAGAAAATGATACTAATGAACTTGTTTACAAAACAGAAATAGACTCACAGACATAGAAATCAACCTGCTGCTGCTGCTGCTGCTAAGTTGCTTCAGTCGTGTCCGACTCTGTGCGACCCCATAGATGGCAGCCCACCAGGCTCCCCCGTCCCTGGGATTCTCCAGGCAAGAACACTGGAGTGGGTTGCCATTTCCTTCTCCAATGCATGAAAGTGAAAAGTGAAAGTGAAGTCAAGAAAGCAACCTAGTGGTTACCAAAGGGGAAAGAGGGGGAAAAGATAAATTAGGAATTAGGTATTAACATATACACACTACTATATATAGAATAGATAAACAGCAAGGACTTACTGTATAGCACAGAGAACTATATTCAATATCTTGTGATAACCTATAATGGAAAAAATCTAAAAGGCATATACAATGTTTTATGCATATATCTGAATCACTTTGCTGTATATCTGAAATATTACCAATCAACTATACCTTAATTTTAAAAAGCACTGAATATCTATTATGTGTTCATAAACATAATGAGGCCCTGGGAGTATGAATATGAATAAGACTTAATAACCTTCTTCAAGTAACCTCTATCTAGTGGGAAAGGTAATTATGTATGCAATTAGCATAGAGTAGGCATCAGATACATAATGTATAAAGTTAGTCCTTTCAGATTATAAATTTCAGATCCACACCTGAAATTTCAGCAGACTATTCAGGCTTTTTCTCTGGTTCTGTTTTTCATATCCCATGAATTCTACAGTGCACATGCATATATTCATAAAGTCTTCTTGGAGTCTTTGGCTTTTGCTGGGTAATAGGGAAGTCAGAATAATCCTCTCACGCTGGATGTCATCCCCACTGGTTTTAGTAGCAGTGATAGCACTTCGTAGCCATGACTACCTTCAGTAAAGCCTGAAGTTAGTAGCAGTAACCTCAGGTGAGTCAATACTATGCCCAGTGTAGCAATCATTCTCCAATGTAAAGTTTACTCAGGTGCCCAGTGGTGGTGAGAGGCAGCATTCTTCACTGATACTACAGCTGACAAGTCTCAAATCCTTGGAAGTTCTAAGGACGTAAAGGTAAAATTAAAGCACTGGATTCTCCTGATGGCAGTCCAGAGCTGGTAGCCTTGGTGGCATTGGCTGTTGCTGGTGTGAGGGCATGTCAGAAAAAGTAATACAAATTACTTTTGCTGTTGTATGTTGCCGCCTAACTAATTCATATATCAGCTAATGAAGATTTGGTATTTGTCATTATTTTATATATTTAAGTTTCTGAGAGAGTACAAGAAATTGCAAATATGCTTCTCAAGTTCTTAAGTTGGCTGTTTCTGAAGGAAATTGTTAAAACAATGCTATTTCATTTATTTGGGTCAATTAAGATTTCCTTATGGTCATCTAGCATACTTTAAAAAGTACCTCTGTAATCAATGGGGAATTCAAACATCTTAACCTTAATGAAATTAAAGAGAAGCCATGATGGAATGTGTCTGCTGCCTCAGGAGATTCTCACTTTATCTATTGTGCCTTGATAAACATTCCAAAATTTACTCAGTAAAGCTAGTAAGGCTATGGAATTCCACCAAAGCTATTTAAAATCATAAAAGATGATGCTATCAAAGTGCTGCACTCAATGTGTCAGCAAATTTGGAAAACGAAACAGTGGCCACAGGACTGGAAAAGGTTAATCCTCATTCCAATTCCCAAGAAGAGCAGTACTAAAGAATGTTCTAACCACCATACAATTGCACTCACCTCCCATGTTAGTAAAGTTATGATCAAAATCCTGCATGCTAGGTTTCAGCATTATATAAACCCAGAACTTCCAAATGTCCAAGCTGGACTAAGAAAAGGCAGTGAAACCAGAAATCAAATTCTCTGGATTACAGAGAAAGCAAGGGAATTCCAGAAAAACATCTACCTCTGTTTCATTGGTTACATTAAAGTCTTTGACTATGTGGATCATAATAAACTGTGTAAAACTCTTAACGAGATGGGAATACCATACCATCTTACCTGTCTCCTGAGAAACCTGTCAGTCAAGAAGCAGCAGTTAGAATCTTGTATGGAACAACTGACTGTTTCAGGAAGGGGAAAGGAGTAAGACAAGGCTGTTTATTGTCAATCTGTTTATTTAACTTGTATGCAGAGCACATCATGAGAAATGCTGGGCTGAATGAGTTCAAAGTTGGAATCAAGATTACTGGGAGAAATATCAACAACCTTAGATATGTGGATGATATCACTCTAAAGGCAGAAAGCAAAGAGGAACTAGAGAACCTCTTGATGAGGTGAAGGATAAGAGTGAAAAATCCGGCTTAAAACTAAATATTAAAAAAAAAAAACTAAGATCATGGCATCTGGTCTCATCACTTCATGGCAAACAGAAGGGGAAAAAGTGGAAGTACTGACAGATTTCCTCTTCTTGGGCTCTAAAACCACTGTGGATTGTGATTGCAGCCATGAAATTAGAAGACGATTGTTTCATGGCAGGAAAGCTATGAGAAACCTAGACAGTGTGTTAAAAAGCAAAGACATCACTTTGCTGACAAAGTTCAATATAGTTAAGGTTATGGTCTTTCTAGTAGTCATGCACAGCTGTGAGAGCTGGAGCATAAAGAAGCCAGAGCGATGCCGAAGAACTAATGCTTTTGAACTGTGGTGCTGGAGAAGACTCTTGAGAGTCCCTTGGACTGCAAGATTAAACCAGTCAATCTTAAAAGAAGTCAACTCTGAATACTCATTGGAAGGGCTGATGCTGAAGCTGAAGCTCCAGTACTTTGGCCACTTGATGTGAAGAACTGACTCACTGGAAAAGACCCTGATGCTGGGAAAGATTGAGGGTAGAAAGAGAAGAGGGCGACAGAGGATGAGATAATTGGATGGCATTACCGATGCAATGGACATGAGCTTGGGAAAATTCCGGGAGATGGTGGGGGACAGGGAGGCCTGGCATGCTGCATACAGTACATGGGGTTACGAAGAGTCAGACATAACTTGGCCACTGAACAATAACAAATATTCCAGAACTGAATTTTGGTTTAAGCTAAAGAAAATAGCACTCATTTCAGATTTAATAAAGCATTTTTTTGAGAATACAATCTGGTGTATTTAGAATTATCTTAATTGTTTAGTGCACCTATGACCATATCAATGTTCATACTGCAAATATTTAGTAATAACTAATGAAATTTCAGATTATTGCTCATCTAATTTTTTTTGAATTAAAGTGATTTTATTTCTCAGTTTAAATCCTTTATGTTTACAAAGCTATAAATTATGAGTTTAATTCAGTTTTGAGGTGATATGTGTGTTTGTGTATACGTACATATATCATATGTTTGTAGTAAACAAATGGGATGCCTTTTTTATTAAAAGAACTCAACTTATTGTGTTGTTCATATACAACCCTCTATCTGTCACCTAAAATTTATAGTTTATATTGTTATTTATATTGTTTTTTATTTTACTGTTTAATTTTGTATCCAGATATCTAGATATGAAGTGACTTTAAATATAAAATATATTCATTAATCCCATGAATTGTATTTAAAAGTATCATGAATTATTAATGAATTGAGCTTTGTTAAATACAACTATATGATAAATGATAAACATGATAAAATTAGAAGACAATCAAATGCTTTTATGTTATACATAGAACTACAATAGACAGGAAGCAGGTGCCTAATCAATAATAATGAAAACATGATATCAAAAATTACTGAGTTGTTTTATTGAAGAACTTGCTTATGTCAGGACATAATTATTTGTACATAGATAATCATCAGAATATTTGTAGTGAAATCATAGAAAGTGTGGTCAGTCAAACTTGCCTACAAAATTCAAGTTGAAACATAAACTGTTTTTGAAATATTTTATGTGTGGAATTGATTTTTCCTGAACAATGTAGTTTTCCCTCTTCTACAATCTATGATAATCATTGGTAATTTTCCTAATTTTGCCTCACTTCAGACACTGATCAGCACAGCATAAACCAATTTTTATGTCTTCATTTGTGGCAAGGGAAGAAGCTGACTAGCAATTACAGTGAAAAATAAGAGCATTTGTAGAATGTCTTTAAATTGCTTTTGTAAAGTAGGGTGGTACAGTTAGTCCTCTGTACATGTGGGTTCCACATCTGCAAGTTCAACCCATCACCAATCAAAAATATTTGAGAAAAAACACTCCAGAAAGTTTCAGAAAGCAAAACTTGAATTCACCATGCACTAGCAACTACTTATATAACATTTATATTGTATTAGGCCATTAAAAGTACATTGAAAGACGTTCATAGACTATATGCAAACACTATGCCATTTTATATAGGGATTTGAGTATGTGAGGATTTTGTTATCTATGCAACCAATTCTCCTATAGATAACAAATCTCCTATGATTCTACTCCTATCTGTCAAGGATAGTTAAGTATCATTTAATTAGGTCCAAAAGAGTACAGCAATGATATTTTATTAACTATGATAATATGATCTTTTAAACACTTAAACATACAAGCAAAAATACTGAAAGATTATTATTACATTTAATTTTGATTCATTAACTTCTCTATAAATGTTATAATATAGTTCTTAAATTTTGTTCTGATATTTAATTAATACTTTCAAAGAATGAATTATTTGGACTTTGGGTTTGTAGTTTCATTAAGAGTACTTACATATACAAAGAATGTTCATTAAGGAAAATGTCTTAAAAAAATAGTTATTTCAGTACATTTCTGTAGCCTAAGAATAAACAAGAAAATCTTGCTGCCAGGTGGCTTTGCTGCTGTTTCCATGGCTTTGCAGTGCTCTTGAAAGTGTTCTTTTCTTCTGCCTTTGATGGAAAAAAGTGCTGAAGGTGTGACATTTCAGCATAACGCCTCATGCCCAACCCCAGCAGCAATTATTCAAGTTAAAGTTTAGTCACTTCACGTCCACAAGCTTCAAAATGAGCAGGTTCAAGTAGCATTACTGAGAAATGAAACTTTCCTCAAACTCAGTGGGGGAATGAGAATCATTGTGTATTTTCGTGTCACATATTTATGAATTATTGTAATGTGGATAATAGTAAAATTTTATCCTGTTAATAAGTCCTGATTTTTACATAAAACAAAGTCTTGATAAAACATTTACTGAATTTGTTTCTTAATAAAGAGAGGAAAAAATAGTGTGAGAATAGACATAGCTCACATGTCTACAGGGCAGATTGGGAGGTGGAAGAAACAGTGTATAAAAATTACCCAAGAAAGTTCTTGAAAACTACAGATGCCTATGCCTCACCTCCTTATGGTTATCTCATAGATAATCCCTAAGTATCCTACCAGTCTCATGGACAAACACCGATAAGACAATGATACTGACTGGAATCAAGATTTCAGTGATCTGTTGGTTGATCTTTCAGCTATCCCTACTTAGCTTGATCTTTTAGCCATCCCTAGCTTGATCTTTCAGTTAACTTTAGACTGGCTATGAGAGTTTGATATTAGCATAAAATGCTTGCCTGTTTAGCAAGTTACCATGTAGAGAATTTAACTTCTATAACACTGTAAATTTACACAGAATAACATGTATCTACTCTTTTGAGAGGGAACTATTACTGTACTGTATTGTACTATTGAATGTCTGAAAGCCATTACTCATTGAAGGCAAAGTCAGGGATTGCCCTCCAAGTTACATAAAGTTTCATGAAAATGGATTGCTATAAATTATAAAGTTGAATATTCATCTCATTTCAAATGTATATGAGCTCTTAAGACAGTATTGTTTAATTCTTCATTCTGTGATGCCACTTAATTTTCATTGTACATTTTCTCACATAAGGTGGACTCTTCTAAATATAACATTAAAAGATAATGAAAAAAGTCTAACCTTTCATTGCAACTTCACTGAAATTGAAGTGCTTTCCTCTGATCTATAAAGAAAAGGCTAGACCTTTCAAAGCATTTGTACCTCTTGTGGATCAAAGTTTATGCTTCCAAATAAAAAGGCATAAAGATAAAATGACAGTTATTTCAGTAGACCTCTGCCCCAGTGTTTCAGTAGTATCCTAGAATCACTATTCTTGTTATGGTAATTTCTAATGATTGAAACTTTCAAAAATGAAAGAGCCTATCTTTTAAAGTAGAGCCTAGAGATGAGAGGCAAAAGTGCTGTGTAAGGAGCTCCTGTACTAGGGGATGTGAATCACAATACTGGATGGAAACCATATCTACTTCCCCCACCATCCATTAAAACAGGAATTCTGGAATGTTTAATACAGAGAGCAAGTAGAATTGAAATTGTAGAAGGACCAGAAAAAAAAAAAATCAGTCTAAAACAAAAGAGAAAGGCCAGCAAAGGAAAGAGTGCTGCTAAGTCGCTTCAGTCGTGTGCGACTCTGTGCGACCCCATGGACTGCAGCCTACCAGGCTCCCCCATTCCTGGGATTCTCCAGGCAAGAACACTGGAGTGGGTTGCCATTTCCTTCTCCAAAGCATGAAAGTGGAAAGTGAAAGTGAAGTCGCTCAGTCGTGTCCAACTCTTAGCGACCCCATGGACTGCAGCCTACCAGGCTCCTCCATCCATGGGATTTTCCAGTTAAGAGTACTGGAGTGGGGTGCCATTGCCTTCTCCCAAAAGAAAGAGTAGTTCTCACCAAAAATTTCAGCTGTAAAAATGTCAACAAAGTGGCTTGAAGAGTGAGGTAGTCATCAGTGCTGCCTTCAGAATAATTATATAAGGGATCTATCCTAGCATCCATCTATACTAAATGAATGGCATCCAAAAATTTTTGCCCTTACTAATCCTCAAGCATGGCTTTCTAAAGAATGTGACTGATGTGCTCAGAGACCGTACTTAGCCTTAGTATTAGAAAATAATGCAAAGCAGATCAGGGACTGTGGCAATCTCATAAAAATAAAAAGAACAGAGGAAAACGTGAAGGAAAAAAAGAAAATATCAGGTTTCAGTACTGATTCCAAAATGAAGCTGTATAATAAAATGAAGCTTTATAATAGAGAAAGACTGCACTCAAGAGACATCCAAAGTGGGTTACAGGTAATGTTCCAGACAGGGAACATTAGTCCAGACCCCATAACTCTGTCATACTTTGTACAGCCACATACCTTAACCTTTCTCTGAAAAGACCAGAGCAAGGCTACTACAAGTAAGATTGGTTCTACTAATAGAAGCAGAATTTTTATTTGGCTTGAGAAAATTTACTGTCCATCTATGATCTCTACAAGATACATAGACAAATATCGAATATTTGTGCCAAATCCAGGCCATGCTGCTATGAACATAGGGGGTACATGCATCTTTTTGAATTATAGTTTTGTCTGGGTATATTCCCAGTAGTGGGATTGCTGGATCATATGGTATGAAGATAATGGCATCCAGTCCCATCACTTCATGGCAAATAGATGGGGAAACAGTGTAAACAGTGTCAGACTTTATCTTTTGGGGCTCCAAAATCACTGCCGATGGTGACTGCAGCCATGAAATTAAAAGATGCTTACTCCTTGGAAGGAAAGTTATGACCAACCTAGATAGCATATTCAAAAGCAGAGACATTACTTTGCCAACAAACGTCCGTCTAGTCAAGGCTATGGTTTTTCCAGTAGTCATGTATGGATGTGAGAGTTGGACTGTGAAGACAGCTGAGCGCTGAAGAATTGATGCTTTTGAACTGTGGTGTTGGAGAAGACTCTTGAGAGCCCTTGGACTGCAAGGACATCCAACCAGTCCATTCTGAAGGAGATCAGCCCTGGGATTTCTTTGGAAGGAGCAATGCTAAAGCTGAAACTCAAGTACTTTGGCCACCTCATGTGAAGAGTTGACTCATTTGAGAAGACTCTGATGCTGGGAGGGATTGGGGGCAGGAGGAGAAGGGGACGACAGAGGATGAGATGGCTGGATGGCATGACTGACTCAATGGACGTGAGTCTGAATGAACTCTGGAAGTTGGTGATGGACAGGGAGGCCTGGCATGCTGCGATTCATGGGGTTGCGAAGAGTCGGACATGACTGAGTGACTGAACTGAACTGACGGTAATTATATTTTTAGTTTTCTGAGGAAACTCCAGACTGTTTTGCACAGTGGTTGTACCAACTTACATCCCTACCAACAGTGTAAGAAGGTTCCCTTTTCTCTAGGATTTGTCATTTGTAGACTTTTTAATGATGGTCATTCTGACCAGTGTGGCATGGAAACAACTTCAATATCCATTGATCAATGAGTGTTTGGAGATGTGGTACACAGATACACCACCACTCAGCCATAAAAAAGAAAGTAATAATGCCAGTGCAGCAACATAGAGATTATCATACTAAGCAAAGTAAGTCAGAAAGAGAAAGACAAACATCATATGATATCACTTATATGTGGAATCTAAACTATGGCACAAATGAACCTATTTTCAAAACAAAAAACTCACAGACATAGAATCTGTCTATGACATGTGGTTGTCAAAGGGGGAGAGGAATGAAGTGGGAGATTGGGGTAAGCAGATGTAAGCTATATTTGCTGTAGTTGTTTACTTGCTAAATCATATCCAACTCTTTGCAACAAGGTCCTAATGTATAGCACAAGGGACTATGCTCAGTATACTATGATAAGACATAATGGAAAAGAATATAAAAAAGAATGTATATATGTGTATAACTATCACCTTGCTGTACAGCAGAAATTGGCACAACATTGTAACTCCACTATACTTTAATTAAAAGAATCCACACCATAGACTAATCAAAGTTAATTAACAAAATGAAATCATGAAAAAAGAGTTAATGGGGAAATGCAATATAATTTAATATAGTAATTACAGTGGTTATAGAATAAGAAGAGATAATGCATTTTGGTAAATGTGAAAGTTAAAAAAGTGAACACTCAAAGTTCTTGATATATGTATGAAAATATTATATATGTGTATCTGTGTTAAAACAGAATGGGCACTGTTGAAGGTAGTAAGCTAGAAGACCAAGAAAACTTCTCAATAATCAGAGAAAAATAAAGTGAGAGTATATAAAGGATAATATAAATGTAAGACAGGTAGGAATCCAGTAGAAGAAAAATAAAATATCAACAAAGTACAGAAAATTGTATCATGTAGAATATTATAAGCTATACCTTGAAAATTTTAAATTAGAAATTATATGTCTCCTTTTACAAAGGTATGAGCTACAATAAAGTAAAAATTAGGAAACAGCATATTTAAATATTTTATTTTCAGTGTCAGCACTCTACAGTAAATTGTTACCTCAGAGTAGCTACAGGAGGTTTACAGTGCTCATCTATTGAAGTATTTGGTGAAGATCAAAGACCAAATTGAACTGCATTTTGCTTTGACTTTTTCCCCTATGGATTTGCACGTCTTCCAAGTTTTCTGAAAATCCATGATCTAAGAAAATAAAAGCCTCTTCACACATATCTAAACCTTGTCTATTTCACTTTCAAATATACAATGTCAAACATTAGAATTAGTGTACCTCAGGTTTTTGAAACATAGTTTTAATATGTGCATGAAGTCAAAACACATGCCCTGTTTATAAAGTAATCAGTCACAAGGTTTTCCTGCTATTGATAACAGCATATTATTTTCTTTGTTTTAAAAATTTTAAAATTAGCACTAACATGTAGTAAAAGTATAAACACATGCATGACAGTGACAAATTCTTAATTCAGAGTAGTTAACTTCTGTGAAAGAAGGAAAAAAGGTAAGAGATGGAGAGAAGCCCAAGAGTACCACAACTAATATTTTATTGCCTAAAATAATATATTAGGTAAATATATTGTTTAAAATAACAAAGCTAAGTTACAAGTAGCTGAGTGTTAATTCTATTATTCTCTATATGTTTGTTTCTAAGATTTCATAAAAATAAAATAAGATATTCCTTGTTTAGGAACAAAATCCATAAAGAATCCTGATTGTACTTAGCAAAGAATGCAAAAGATATTTATACAGACATTTTATATGTATATTGAATGATATTATAGGTCTGAATAAGTCAAAGAAATTACATCTTTCTGGATTAAATGATTTTTAAGCATGTCAAGTCTTCTCAATATAAAGTCAATGCATTTCCCAAACAAAATCTAATTACAATATCATGGCAATTTACTATTTAATAAAGTTGTTAAGGACAAATCATTGGGGAAATTATGGTGAAGAAAAGGGCTCATTTAAAAAAAGAAATATAAATATGAATCCTTTCATGAAATCATGTACACAAATACATCCTAAATGAAGGTTTAAATTACCACATTTATGAATGGCAAGAAATCTCACAATAAAAAATTCTGGTGAAACTGTGGGGAAACACCCTCATAGGTTTCTGGGAGAAGAGTAAATTGTTATAAGCCATTCCAGAGTTTGATCTAGTAGGACTGCTTAAAGGAAGTGTTGATGTGCTTTATGACTGAGCAGAAACACTATTGGGTATATATACATTCTCATACAAGTCAATATGGAAATGTGGATGAATCAATGCCTAGTTTAACTGTGTCTGTTGATCTCCGTGAGATGAAATGTAATTAATATTCAACACTCAGAGGCAATCAGTGAACTACTGTTATATAGAGTAGCATTGATAGGTCTCAAAAATATAGTATTAAAAGGAAAAATGTGAGAAAATGCACAAAATAACGTTTTATGAAAATAACTTTCAAGGAATCATATACCTATGCTTAAGAATATAGCATTTCAGCTAAAGTATTGGCCACAAGTACAAATGTATTTGGGGCCTCCCTAATGGCTCAGCAGTAAAGAATCTGCCTGCAATGCAGAAGACACAGAAGATGCAGATTTGATTCTTGGGTAGGGACAATTCCCTGGAGGAAGAAATGGCAACCCACTCCAGTATTCTTGCCTGAAAAATTCAGCGGACAGAGGAGCCTGGCAGGCTACAGTCCAAAGTGTTGGCAAAGAGTCAGACACGACTGAGCAACTGAACACACACACACAAATACATGTACATTTAAGTATATGTATATATTATGTGCTTAGCTGCTCAGTCCTGTCCTACTCTTTGCCCCATGGACTGATACCCACCAGGGTCCTCTCTCCTTGGGGATTCTCCAGGTAAGAATACTGGAATGGGTTGCCATGCCCTCCTCCAGGGGATCTTCCCAACCCAGGTATCAAACCTAGGTCTCCCACATTGCAGGCAAATTCTTTACCATCTGAGTCACCAGGGAAGCCCATATATATACTATATATATATAGTATATATATATATATATATATACACACACATATATATGTATATATATACACATACATATATGTACACGCTTATTTATTCATAGAATTGTAAATAACTTACGGGCTTCCCAATTGGCGTTAGTGGTAAAGAACCCACCAGCCAATGCAGGAGACATAAGAGATGCTAGTTCGATCCCTGCGTCAAGAAGATCCCCTAGAGTAAGGCATGGCAATGCACTCCAGTATTCTTGCTTGGAGAATCGCATGGACAGTGGAGCCTGGTGGGCTCCAGTCCACGGGGTGACAAGGAGTCAGACACAACTGAAGCGAAGGCATGCATTCAGGCAAATAAGGCTCAGAACAACCTATAATTACATATTATTATACCCATGTTGCCATCTATGGGGTTGCACAGAGTCGGACACAACTGAAGCGACTTAGCAGCAGCAGCAGCAGCAGCATACCCATGTTGCAGAATAAGAAACTGCTATCGAATATCAGTAACATAAAAGGTTATGTGTTCATGAAAGGTCATTGACACGGCTTTTATGTGTTGAAGCCAGAATTCAAACCTTGGCTATCTGACTCCAGAGTGCACAAGCTTAAGCACTCTGTGTGCTTATTTGCAAATATCAAATATGTTAGTGTGTACCTAAGGGAGGATGGAAATAGACATAGGATGGACAATGCTGACAAAACAATAATATAAAAACAGAGTCTGATGAGAATGTTTGATGCTATTCAATTCTATGAACCTAAAGAAGGGAAGGGAAGGAGAAGGAGGAACAGAAGGAGAAAAGAAAAAAAAATATTAAGGATGGAAGACTCTAAGTAATCAGGATAAGTAGTGTCAGTGAAAAGACCAGCATCTGACTTTTCCGGTTTTTAATCATTTCATTTATAGGTGAAATATATGAAAGTGTTAATAAATTAAGTGCTTTAAGTTTTGGAGAGTGATTTGTTTTAAATTTACTGAATATCTATTATTGGTGTTCTACTATATAATAATGGAGAGAGATAAAGCGAAAGCTCTTTTGGTCTCCTATTTCAATGTGATATTGAACAAAATATTTAACTTACCTTTGTCTAAATGTTTCATACTTAAATTGTGTTATGCTTTAAGAGTTCTTTATTGTACTAGCAGCCACATTGGGATGATTAATTCCTAAAAAGATTTAGTAAAAGGATTTTTCACTAATTGTGGTACTGAATGCTTAATTTAGCTTAATTAAGCTAATTTAGCTTTTCTGTTGTTGTTCAGCACAGTGCTCATGTTTATGAGTGAAGCACATAAAATTTTGGAGATGGAGAACCAGTATGGATAGATAAATAAACCAGTGAAAACTGTCTGGAGACCAAAGGGAGCACAGATTTCCTTATTATGTCTAATTAATGTGTTTAAAGAATTATTATTTTTTACTCTTTTTAACTTGCATCCTCATAATTAATTATAAAACAGCCATCTACTACAATATCTGCTTAATGACATCAAGTTACAAAATTTATGGCCAGTGAATTTATGGTTTTGTCATATGAACAGCAAATGGAAGTTAAGTAATGGCAGAAAATAAAGAGCAGTCTCAATTTCTTACTTCTGAAAAGAGACTTTTAAACAGTGCATTCACAATAAATGAATATATACATATATATTTATATATAAAAATTAAAGTTCAATTAATTTTTAAGCCTAATAAAAATGCTTACCAGACAAAGAACTTAGGTAGTGATGCTGATTTTATTTTTGCTTTGCTAGATTTTCTGTGTCTTCTGTGGGTTTAAATGCAAATATGAAAACAGAATACTTTAAAACAGCCTGATCTTTCCTTCTGGTCTTGTGGCCCTATGCCATATTTTTATATTAAAATTACTAAGTTATGGACTTTTTTCTAAGATTAAAAAAAACTTATTCTAAAATATTGCCTACTTAGCAGTGGTCTAGCAGTATCAAAAGCCTAAGGGAAAATTTTCTATCTGCAAATCTAGGTAGAGATTAATGTTTGCCATTTCATAACTCATTATCCTGAAATGGTCCTCTCCAAAGCCATGAAATGTCTAGAGGTTCATATGAATAATTTTAAAATAAGGTGTTATTTCCAGAAATCGTTAGTTCTGCTGTACTGTTTTTCTTTGAAGGGCTTCTGAATTTCAAAATAAATGGCTTCCCTTAAAAACTAAAAGCCAGTTTGTACTGCTAGAAATTACCTTCTCATAATATTTAACCAAAGCATGTCTTTTTTTTTTTCCCCAAGAACAAAAGATGCAATTAATCTCATAGAATCAACCATAAAGATTTATGTAGTGGAGGAACCATTTTGCATGACCTAAATTTTTAGAAAATAGGTTATATTTAGAAGCACAGACAAAAAAAGCTGTATTTTTGTCTTTGCGAGGAATATGTCCCCCAAATATTTTACAGTTTACTCTTTAAACAGAATAAACTAAATCCATTACTTCAGAGAAGGACCAAATATTTTGGATTATTAACTTCAAAAGTGAATAATCACTGGTCACACTGTGCTTTATACATTTTCAAGGTTTCTTTTCATGGATGTCCTTTCTTTTTGCTCTTCATCTGGACAGTAGCTATCTAAACTAGAAGGAGTAGGCCTAGTGCTAATTTTGCACTTTCTAAATGCTTTTCTGCTCTTGAATTATAAACCAAATGTGACAGATTTTTATCCAAAATAGTGATATATAGTTCGGGATACTGGGAGGTGGTGCTGTTAATATACTGTAACTTAGCTTCTATATTCAAAACATTTTTTTTTTCCTAACATAAGTAGTTAAAGGTACAAATCTCCTTTTCTTCATTGCAGCTTTCATTTCCAACTACACTGTGCTAAAGGGAATACTTTCAGGCAACAAGCCATATACATGTGACTCATCATATTTTCTTCTTTCAGGGGTTGACTTCTCCTGATTTTCTGTCTACTTTTGGTCACTCTACATTGCCTTCAAGTAATTGAGTTAGTAAAGTGTAATTGTAACATGTAATTTATATTTTAAAAGCCCTACATGGTCTCTTCTGTATAGATAGCACTGGGGTAAAAGTGAAAGCAAAAAGACCAGTAAGAGTTAGTTGCAGTAATTCAGGAAAGCAGTGACTGAATGAAGTAATAGTAAAGGACTTCTTTAGAAGTATGAGACGTAGGATGTGTTTTGACTATAGAGCTGAAATCAATTTTCTGAATTCATCAATTGCATATAGGTTTTTAGAAATTTTGCTGAATCAAAAATGATCTCCATTTTTGCTTATTTTGCTCTTTTTTGTATTTTTTATTTTAGCCTTAATATTTTCATGCAGTGTGATGGCAGAAACTATGGTTAGGAAGACTGTAGGTTTGGTGAGAAAAACAGATTTTGGAGACTTGATGATACTTCAGTTTAGCTATAATAATATTTAGATATCTATTAAACATTCCGGTCTTGATTATAGGAGAATTTTTGTCACTGGCTATACAAATGTAGTTTTTATATTTTTAATGGATGTTATTTAGTGTATAGAACTCTTTGAATTCACCTGAGATTTAAGTGTAGGTGGTGAATAGAAGTGGTCCATTTTTATAGATTAGGAAGAGGACAATGACCCAGCTAATGAGAATGAAAAGAATCTGCAACTGAGGGAGAAGGAAAACCAGAAAAACTGTTGTCTTTCCCCC
The DNA here is from genome assembly GCF_029407905.1 of Bubalus kerabau. Classification (NCBI taxonomy): domain Eukaryota; kingdom Metazoa; phylum Chordata; class Mammalia; order Artiodactyla; family Bovidae; genus Bubalus; species Bubalus kerabau. The sequence continues at coordinate 62,133,622 of NC_073626.1, forward strand.
CACCCCCCAAGAAGGCACCGATTAAATGTACTAATGCTTAGAATTATATTGTATGTATAGTCAACAATATATGAATGAAACATATTTGCAGAAACTGTGTTCAAAACAAACATTATGAACAAGTTTCCTTACTATCAAGTGTATAAAGTGTACAGTAGTGGCCAAACTATTCTGATGATGCAATCTTTTCCCATGAGTATCATGTAGGAATACTATTCTGAGAAATAGTCTAATGGCTATAGAACTTCCATTTACAGCCACATTTTTCAAGCTGAGTTGTGTAAATTTGAGGTCTTCAAAACTAGCCTCTGGATCTTTATTTCAGTACCTCTCTGTATTAATAGTTGAACTTTTAAATATATCCCAATGTGAAATAATGATCTTTCAAAAATGTTTATTCTTTTTTAACTTTCTAAAACCTCTTTGGGGCTGTAAAACTTAAAAAGACTTGAAATTAGTAAAGGAAATTCACAGTTGTAAATTTACTTGGTGCTGGGGGCCAATTCAATTAGCTAAGAACTTACTTTCAAATTGTTACCAATTGGATCAATGGAGTATAACAGCTTTTCCCTTTCATTTCCATTTCATTTCTTGTTTCTAGGGACAAGACACTGAAAGAAACATGCTGCAAGACTAATTACATTTTCAAAAGATAGGGTGTTCTTTCTCTTCTTTTTAAACATTAGTAGACTGTGGGGATTTATCTTTAATTTACAAAGAAGGGGGTACTGATTTCATTAAACAGGGACACAATGTGAACTCTCTCTGTGCAAGCTGTAAGCAGAATTCTTTAGCTCATGATGATGCCAGCCTAGCTTCAATCCCTCTTTTGTTTCAAAGAAAACTACATTTAACACCATATTTATACAGCCAGCCCATGGTTGGAAACTCCTACTTACATCCATAATAACATGTCCCTAAATCTCCACAGTTCACTTGCCTATATTAACAGTACTATTTCCAAATGCCACCTTCTTCTCCTTTAAAAAAAAAAAAAAACAAAAATTTTTAAATGTGCTTGATTTTATTTTTGACTAGCATTTTGCTATTTTTATTAGAGTTACTGAGATAGCATTTGAACATCAGAGAAGAGTATCTTCACTTTCATTATAATTTCAACATCACTTGTGGCAACAATATTCCCCACAACATGTGGACGTGCTCTGGCACCACAACCTATCCCTGAAATATTCCTAGGAGAAATATCATCTCTCAGAATACTTATCATGGATAATTTCAAGAGTGCCTAAACTCAAAGTTTACAGCTGGTAGTGAATAATAAAAGCCATAGTGCAAGATTAACAAATCTTTAAAAATGTTAGCTTCAGTTAATTTTAAGAGTTTTACAGGTCATATTAGGCTGACTATTCTTAATCATTTCCTGGTAAGATATGTGTAAAAAATGGATCTAAATTTGACTATATTAGTTAGAAAAAAAAGAATGGAATCAGAATTTAATTTTCCTACTTCCATGATATTGATTTGATGGAGGTTTCAGATTTTGTGTTCTCTAGCTGACAGTCAGATACCATGTTAGGATTCTGGCTCCCAGACCAGTCTGGGGCAGCGACTCACCCTTTAGGAAATAACAATAAAATCTGCTCAGATACAGAAATTTATTGTATCAGACTTGTTGTAATACAAAATTGTTAAAAGGTGTTCAAGACTCTGAAGATCAATAAACCTCACCAAGGGCTTGATAGCTCTGTGATTTTTTTTAAAAGCCAACTTAGTTTAGGTAAATATAAACTACCTACCTCCTAAATAGCAATATGCATTCATTTCTAAAGATATACCATCAATTTAATCACAGCTTCTTGATATTAAAATAAGCCCTAAATTTAATACACCAAACAACAACAACAACAAAAAAGACCAACTGAATTTCAGAAATGTTAAAGGGGAAAAAAAAAAGGTGCAACTTAGAATTAAGAAAATACTATATAACACAGCAGGGCTAAATATTTTCAAAAGATTGATCACTGGCTTTACAGACCCTTTCATGCAATGTGCTCCTGTTATATGTATGTATTTTTAAATTTTCAGTTTAAAATAGTCCACTTAATACATAAAAATTCAGACATTGTTTATCCAAAAACATATTTATTCTACAAAGCAAAGCTGAAATTCATCAGCCATTTATGTCCTTAAGGGTTTTGAAAAACCCTTAAATGCATCTTTCCTATACATATGTCAACACCTTGCCTGTATATGAAATTCCATTCTATGGGTATTTAAATGTATCCTGAGTGTGTATTATTCTGTATTTGGAGCTACTCTCCACCTAACTGAGGATGTAGATTCCAAGGAAGCATGGTGTACACAGAAGTGTCATCTCACCCAACGGTGCTTTAGATGTTCTTTTTCCATGACTGACAAAAGATTAAAGATTGCTAGCTAGTCTAGCTAGTCTTTGCTTTAGGCTATAATTAAGTGTGACTTTGTAGCATTTCTTTGCTTTACTTCAACACATTCATTATTTATGTATTTTCTTTGCTTTATATTTTATTTGTCCAGTTTGTTAGGTCTGATTTTGAATAAACACATAAGTTTGCTATAAGATTTTTAAGTGGCAAAGTTAGTGTCCCTGTGTGACTCATTGATAGGATATGATGTAAAGTATTTACTTGTTTGAGATATTGAAATAAAACCTATAGGTAGTGTCACAATTCAATACTAAATAGAATATGGAATTGATAGAGTAATGCAGTTGTGATAATTTCAGTGAAAAGTTTCCTTTGGATAAGATTCTATGCATCAGATTTCTCTCTTGGTATATATATTCATTTCAGTTCAGTAGCTCAGTCATGTCCGACTCTTTGTGACCCCATGAACCACAGCATGCCAGGCCTCCCTGTCCATCACCAACTCCTGGAGTCCACCCAAACTCATGTCCATCAAGTTGGTGATGCCATCCAACCATCTCATCCTCTGTCGTCCCCTTCTCCTCCTGCCCTCAATCTTTCCCAGCATCAAGGTCTTTTCCAATGAGTCAGCTCTTCACATCAGGTGGCCAAAGTATTGGAGTTTCAGCTTCAACATCAGTCCTTCCAATGAACACCCAGGACTGATCTCCTTTAGGATGAACTGGTTGGATCTCCTTGCAGTCCAAGGGACTCTCAAGAGTCTTCGCCAACACCACAGTTCAAAAGCATTAATTCTTCTGTACTCAGCTTTCTTTATAGTCCAACTCTCACATCCATACATGACCACTGGAAAAACCATAGCCTTAACTAGACGGACCTTTGTTGGCAAAGTAATGTCTCTGCTTTTTAATATGCTGTCTAGGTTGGCCATAACTTTCCTTCCAAGGAGTAAGTGTCTTTTAATTTCAAGTATATTACAAATCTCCCCTTTGTTTATTTCTTTCATCAACTTCAATCTGATGGGAACACACTATTTTGGGCAAGCAAAAGGAAAACCAACCTTTATCTCGGACAGTGCAGAGGATTATTTTCTAGAGAAGCACTTGGAAAATGTGAAAGTTCCTTTCTTTTTCACTGAAATTATCATGGTTACTAATAAGAACTTCATTTCTCAAGTTTATGTGTTTCTTTGAAGACATGTGATTCAATCCTTTCTGGGACTTTTGTCAACACAGGAAATCTAAGTGCTTAAAGTCCATCTTCCTTGGGTGCATGATGTAGTCATTTTCCTTTTGAACTTAACAATCTCCTAGGACTAGGAGTATCAGGAAAAATATAGGATACCAAGTTCAGTTTGAATTTCAGACAAACTGCACATTTTTTTTAGTTTAATTACATTGAAAATATTACATAGTATATCTTATATTAAAATATTTATTGCTTATAAAAAATTCAAATTTAACGAAATATCCTGAGTTTTTATTTGTTAAATCTGATAACCCCACCCAAGACATAATCAACAGTGGCACAATCTCCCCTCCCCCACCATGCTCAGAAATAAAAAACACTGTCTTTTTTCTAGGCTTGGGAAATAATTCTACCCTTCTCTATGTCTGCCTATTCCTGCAAGGTAAACATTTCTTTCTGAAACACAGCACTTTCAGCAAAGGCTAAAGCTAGCAACCTCACACACCTACACATTCCATAATGTACATAACATGCATGACTGAAGTAGGCCCAGGGAGACTGTGGCCCAGTTAGCAGGGTCAGCTGATATTCAGCTCTGGCCAGGTACATTATATGAAAATTGGCCTAGTGTTGATAGATTTTCTGAAAACAGAATTCAGATTTTTAATGGGGAGTCTCCTTATACTGAAGTGTAAGAAGCACACTGAAATAATTTAAAAAATAGTCAGTGACTTACACTCAGTCCAAGGTTTTTAACCATCAGTGCAGATTTTTACTAAAGAGAGTAGTCAAAATTTTCTTCTACCTGCTTCAGGTTTCACTTCTGCAACAGAAACGTCACTTAAATTGAGAGAACCCAGAGCCTTTTAACGAAGCAAAACATCAAACACACACAGTCACACACACACAGCTTGAGTGCCTATGTGTAACAATATAATGAAGTATCATGTAAAAGATTTACTGACTTTGAGAAGATGACAGTGAATCATGTAGTATTAAGGCTTTATTTCAAAATTAGTTAGCGCTTGCTTTATAGACCTAAAGGAAACTAATAGCATTGTGATATCCATGTAATGTCCCAGAAAAGCCTCGCTATTTTGCAGGGTTTCAAGCTAATACAACAAAGATAAAAATATTTTACCTTACTCTTTAAACCATATACATGTGATTTTTTTTTATTCAATAAGATGCTATTTTCTGTTTCTAAACATTCTGTGTTGAATGTTTTATAAGAACATTAAGCTAAAAGTATGATAATCTTGAATGTGTTTTGAAGACATTTTTCATAGAAAAGTTTTGTTTGTTTATATAATATCACTGAGTAAATTTCTGCCTGAAATTATTAGAGGTCATAATTGTGCAGCAGATAGTAGTAAGCAAAGCTTTCTTTTAAATGCAAAAGGAATAAATCTAATTTCAAATGCACATTGTAATAATCATCCTTGGCACATGGAAGTAATGAATGAATATTTCTAAGCCATTTTTATTTTTCCCATTTTAAGGTATAGAGTATTTAAGTTAGGTGAATGTTTTGAAGAAATGAAGAATGGTTAAATATTTATGCATGTTTAGAAACCTGCTTTGAAAGTCATTACTTCAAATAGACCTCAACAACTTATCTAACAATACAGAGTAAACAAATAGCACAAACATTTCAAAGCCAATTGACTTTTCTTGAGCAGGAGGCAAAGATTTACTTGAAGAGAATCAATAGCCAGTAAACAGGCTTGGTAACCCATATAAGAATGAAGCAAAGAAAAAAATCAATTACAAGTTTAATCTCAAATATAATTTATTCCTGATAATATTTTCATAAAACTTTCATTCAGATCTTCTATGGCAGTCTTTGTGCCAGATGCTTGTAGTACAATATTTAGTAGCATTCCTGATGCCATCACAGGATCAGATTTTATTGTAGAAGAGAATGAACAGTGAACAGGTCACTGTAATCATCTGTTAATAAGTTACAGAAGAGTGCTGTTTTCTATAAGAGCACTTAGGAGGGTCATTAAACACACATGATGTCCCAAAACTTTGTGATGGGGTTACTTTTCACTGAAGAGAACATCTCCCAGGGTTGTTGATTATTGAAAATTCCTTGAGACATAGAGGAGGGAGAGATAGGATATGAGGGTATGTGTCCTTAGCACAACTTTGTGAGCGCATGCTCAGTTACTCAGTCATATCTGCCTCTTTGTGGCCTCATAAACTGTAGCCCACCAGGCTTCTCTGTCCATGGGATTTACCAGGCAAGAACACTGGAGTGGGTTGCCACTTCCTCCTCCAGGGGATCTTCTTGTCTCAGGGATTGAACACTTGTCTCCAGTATCTTCTGCATTGGCTGGTAGATTTGTTACCACTGAGCCACCTGGGAAGCCGTACTTTGTGAGAGGGGACAGTTAGCATTTACATTGCTATTATTGTTTAGTGCTATCTGACTCTTTGAGACCTCATGCACTGTAGCAGGCCAGGCTTCACTATCTCCCAGAGTTTGCTCAAATTCATGTCCATTTACATTTGGACATCAAAATTAACCTGAAATGCTCCAAGAAAAATAGGACATATGATCACCCTGTAGATATTCCATTCCAGATCAGCTCCAGAAATAAGATCTAAATCTTTTCCCGCATGCTAGATTTATTCTCTATTTTATAATAAAATAGTTAATTTGGAGTCTGACATTTAAATATAAGCCATTATTACTGATAGAATGTCACTTTCAGAAGTCTTTGATATTATTAAATTTTAGTCAGAATATTAAATACTTGTAATGTGACCTAGATGTTATTTCTGGTTGCATAGCAGAATAAGTTTTCCTCATTCTAAAAGACATTGACTATTTAGAAGTCAATTTTTTTCAGATGCTAGATCAAATCTCTACCTCTTTCACATGTCTGCAAAAGGAAAACCTATTATTCCAGTGGTCTCCATTTAATCTTAGAGTGATGGGAAATGCAAATGTAGCCTAAGACTACACTAGAAAAAGAAATATGCTAGCCTTGCATGACTAGAGGAAAGAAACAGATAACTATTTCTATAACTATTTATAACAGATAAATCAGATAACTATTATCTGAATTAGGAAATGATTGCTAGCTATTCCTACTTATCTCAGCTATTCAACACATCTGAACAGCATAAAAGGAATTGCTATTTTATTTTATGCATTCTTTTTTTCATTTTCGGGAACCTTGACAAATTTATCTGAAATGCTACTGTCCTACAAAAGTAATAGCCATTTTTTTTAACAAAATGTTTATTAGTAACAATAATGGCAAAAAAAAAAGAACTTTGGAAGAAAAACAACTATTCCATTATACTTGACACTTGCTTAGTGGTGTGATGTATGGCACATTTAATAATAACTAATGAGACATTAATGCTTAACTACAAAAAATGCATTTTATTGTAGGTGTTCAAGGACAATAGATTATTTTTATTTATAATTATAATAAATTAGTTTTGAATACAATATACACAACAATCCTATTCAAATGGAATTCATGGACACTTTTAATAGCATGTGATTTATGTCAACCTTCTGTTTACAGGTAAAGCGGTTGCTGATAGCTCCTAAATAGCTGGTAGGAAGAGTGAGTCAATTGCAAGTTGTGACAGGTCTAAGGTCATTACAATTTATTTTCTAATTCTTTGCTACTGTAACATCCTAACACTCTGTGTGAAACTAAAAAATATGTTTTGTTGAAGCCACTTATTTTGGTAGTGAAGATGATACTAACATTATAACATATAAACAAAATATGTCTTTATTATAAAAAGGTACAACTGTGATGGAGAGTTCCAGAACTTTGAAAAAATTTATAATAATTTTGCTGAAATTAAATATTTGATGGAATCTAAATTCTTTATTTTTCATAAAAGTTGTCCATAAAAGTAATTTAGCAACTAATCAAGACTAACATATATTGATAAAAGACTATCGGATTGCAAAGCCAGGGAGATAGATATCTCAGAAGTCCTAATAGTTTATCTGAATTAGCCCCTCTGTGTTGAGACTTAGCAAAATGAAATAAATCTAAGGAGAGAAAAATATTATTCATCGATATGTTTGAAAAAATTTATCAAACAACTAATTCGATAAGCACAGGTACAGGTTAATGTGTAGAAACTACAGATATGTCAATGTCTGCTCAGCATTTACAAGCTAGGAGATCCTTTGTGAAAGCTCTAAAAGAAGAATGAGAATATTTATTTTGTAATGGTTAATCTTATGTGCCAACTTTATTAGGCCACAGATGACCAGATATTTGATTAAGTATTAATCTGAGTGTGTCTGTGTTCTGAATGAGATGATATTCAAATTGATAGACTGAGTAAAGCAGATTGTTGTCCCAAGTGTGAGTGAGCCTCACCTAATCTCTTCACAGTCTGGGTTTGGGGGTGGTGTGGGGCGCAGATTTACTATTTTGAAGCTATGCTATCAGTCTCCTGTACTCAATTGGAACTTACACTAGTGAAAGAAGTTTCTTCCCATCCTGAAGCCTTTGTTCTGGGACTAGGACTGCCAATGGTTCCCCTGGGTTTCCAGCTTGCAGATAACAGACGTCTCAGCATTTTATAATCATATGAACCAACTTCCCATAATAAATCTCTCTTTCTCTTTCTGTCTCTGTTTCTCTCTATAAATAAATAAATAAATATATATATATATATGTGTGTGTGTGTGTGTGTGTTCAGTTCACTTCAGTCGCTCAGTCGTGTCCGACTCTTTGTGACCCCATGAATCGCAGCACGCCAGGCCTCCCTGTCCATCACCAACTCCCGGAGTTCACTCAGACTCATGTCCATCGAGTCCGTGATGCCATCCAGTCATCTCATCCTCTGTCATCCCCTTCTCCTCCTGCCCGCAATCCCTCCCAGCATCAGAGTCTTTTCCAATGAGTCAACTCTTTGCATGAGGTGGCCAAAGTACTGGAGTTTCAGCTTCAGCATCATTCCCTCCAAAGAAATCCCAGGGCTGATCTCCTTCAGAATGGACTGGTTGGATCTCCTTGCAGTTCAAGGGACTCTCAAGAGTCTCCAACACCACAGTTCAAAAGCATCAATTCTTCGGCGCTCGGCTTTCTTCACAGTCCAACTCTCACATCCATACATGACCACTGGAAAAACCATAGCCTTGACTAGACGGACCTTTGTTGGCAAAGTAATGTCTTTGCTTTTTAATATGTGGTCAAGGCTGGTCATAACTTTCCTTCCAAGGAGTAAGCATCTTTTAATTTCATGGCTGCAGTCACCATCTGCAGTGATTTTGGAGCCCCCAAAAATAAAGTCTGACACTGTTTCCACTGTTTCCCCATCTATTTCCCATGATAAATCTGCATTAAAATTAATGGTATGGGTTATGTTTTGTGACTAGATCCTGACTGATACAACTTACTTTTATCTCTTGCAGCCTTTTAAAATCAATTTTTCTGATCAACTTTCTGCTCTTGTTAAAAGCACATACCAGTTTAAATTCAGTAAAATACAAATTGTTTTACCAATTTCTTGTAAATGTTAGAATACTTTGGAAAGCGTTAACTCCATTTACCACCTCATCTTTTATATTATTCTTATTATGTGTTGATTTCTATATATTTCAAATCAGATATATACTTTCTTTTGTATAGTCATTAGTCTTTTCTATTTATTCACTTTTTGACACTTTTTTTTTCCTTTCAGAAATTTGGTGTTTCTTATGGAAATCATTTTCCTCTCTCCTAAAAATCTCCTGTTAGTATATATATATATATTTTTGAAGAATTTTGCTGTAGAGGAATTCTTCTGGTTTTGTTTTTATGAAATGATCTTCATTTACCTCCATGTGGAGTGATATTTTTACAGGGTACAGAGTTCTGGTGGGCTGCTATTTTCTTTCATTGCTTAAGACCAGATTTTCCATTATATTCCTAAGGCCCACAATGTCTTTAGGTTTAGCCCTATTTCTCCAGGCTAAGCCCTGGAATCAGACCAATTTTTTACCACCTCAGTAGTATTGTACTACTAGTTTAAAAATGGTTTATTCATTTTAACTGGATTTTCTGGTCCTTTCTTCAAACGTATCCATTCATGAGCAAAAAACCCAGAGTAAAATCAGTATAAATGTATAAAGCAAAGTGAATACAGCTTGATTTTTAAAATTTTATTTTACAGTCCAAATATCTAAGTTATATTGTGTGGCACTAAATTCATACAAAAGTGAATCAAGAACTCGTAATCATGGAAAACAGGAAACTGGCATATAGGTGAGTGATAAGGACCAGTAACGGGCTTCCCAGGTGGCACAGTGGTAAAGAATTTGCCTGCCAAGCAGGAGCCTTGGGTTTGATCCCTGAGTTGGGAAGATCCCCTGGAGAAGGAAATGGTGACCTACTCCAGTATTCTTGCCTGGGAAAGCCCATGGACAGAGGAGCCTGACAGCTTACAGTTCACAAGGTCACAAAAGAGTCAAAACAACTTAGCAACTAAACAACAACAATGACTAAAAATAAAGAGTTCCCTAGAAAACAGATACTTTGAATTATTTTCATTTCCAGATTTGTTAGGAAAATCTATCAAACCTTTCCCATAAGAGAGATGCATCCTTTAGGCAAATAACTGTTTTTTGGCAAAAGCTGATGTCAGGGTGTTTGTAGTAAAGAATGCAACCAATTCATGTCCAGCATTCCTTAATACAACTCTCGCCATCCTACCAGGAATCCTTCTCCCCTAAAGAATACCTAACCTCAGTAAATGGTAAACACAGACTTCTAGATGCTCATGTAAAAACTTTTTTTAAAAAAGGAACTTCTTGGAATCCTGACTCTTCTCTTTTTCTTACATTCTATATCAAATGCATAAACTGTGCCAAACTTGGAGACTTTTAGATAATGATAAAGAGGACTTCCCTGGTGGCTCAGATGGTAAAGAATCTGTCTGTTAGGCAGGAGACCTGCGTTCAATCCCTGTGTTGGGAAGATCCCCTGGAGGAGGGAATGGCTACTTTCTCCAGAATTCTTGTCTCCTTGGACAGAGGAGCCTGGCAGGCTACAGTTAATGGGGTCATAAAGAGTCAGACATGACTGAGTGACTAACAGTGAAAGTTACTCCTATCATGTCTTAATGATGTTGATATTATAGACTTTTGTAAAATACGATGTAGAGTAAGTAAATTGCCTCTGTAGCTGGAATCTGAATAGGACTCTTTCCTTTCATCTGATATTACTTGATAATGTTATAAAATAATTATTTTCTTTTCAGAGACATGAAGCAGTAAATTCACTTTGCTAAAGATTATAATGTCCACCTCTTAAGCAGCTTACATATAGGAACTTATGATTTTTTTTTAATGAAAAACACACATTTATATATGACAGTTCATACAAAAATGCTATGCTGTTCTGAAAATACTTTAATTGATTCTACTACTAAGTCAGAAAAACTCTTGGGATTTCCTAGAGCCATAAAAGTGTTTGGTCTTGAATAAACAATTTATTTATCCACTAAAATATGTGATTTAATTTCATTATTTCTACTTCATTAAAGCAAGTTTTTAGTCTAGGATGTCTTATAATCATTGTGTATTGTGCTTATCACTAAGGAAAGCAATTTCTCATTTGCACTTATATTTATTTCATAGGACTGTACACAGTTTAATTGATTTTGCCTGGTGTCTAATGTTTCTTAGTTTTGGCAAAGTAAGTTTTCCAGTGCACTGTATTTCGTTTCAAAGATATTTAATATTTCAAAACAAAATCAAGTAGATTTTGGGGATCTTATATATAATACAATATCACATTTCATAACATGCAAAAAGAACATTTGAAAGATGTATGATATTCCTAGTGAACTATATAACTACAAGAAAATAAACATGATACAGAAATGATTAAGCCTTGATTTATCTGGAGGGAAAAAGCGACATGTATTAATTTAACGAGAAATTCATACTTTCTTATAAAGTATGAAAGTGAAAGTGATAGTCGCTAGTCATGTCCGACTCTGTGACCCCATGGACTGTAGCCCACCAGGCTCCTCTGCCCATGGAATTCCCCAGGCAAGAATACTAGAGTGGGTAGCCATTCCTTTCTCCAGGAGATTTTCCCAACTCAGGGACTGAACCCAGGTCTCCTGTATTGCAGGAAGATTCCTTACCATGTGAGCCACCATATACAGGTCATTAACATAGCACTATACCTTATCCCTGGAGAAGGCAATGGCACCCTACTCCAGTACTCTTGCCTGGCAAATCCCATGGATGGAGGAGCCTGGTGGGCTGCAGTCCATGGGGTCTCTGGGAGTCGGACACGACTGAAAGACTTCACTTTCACTTTTCACTTTCATGCATTGGAGAAGGAAATGGCAACCCACTCCCGTGTTCTTGCCTGGAGAATCCCAGGGATGGGGGAGCCTGGTGGGCTGCCCTCTCTGAGGTCGCAAAGAGTCGGACATGACTGAAGCGACTTAGCAGCAGCAGCAGCAGCATACCTTATTCCCTATGGCAGTGAAATTATATTCTGTTGACTGTGACCAGGAATACTACAACAAATATGATAATTTTAAAGTTAAGGATTTAACATTTATAGATGACTTCTAAACTTGGATTATTTGCATTCTTCATACTGAAAGTTATTTAATAATACCTAAGAATAAACTGAGCTTCCCTGATAGCTCAATTGTTAAAAGAATCTGCCTGCAATGCAGGAGACTCTGGTTTGATTCCTGGGTCAGGAAGATCCCTTGGAGAAGGGATAGACTACCCACTCCAGTGTTCCTGGGCTTCCCTTTTGGCTCAGCTGGTAAAGAATCCGCCTGTAGTATAAGAGACCTAGGTTCAATCCCTGGGTTGGAAAGATCCCCTGGTGAAGGGAAAGGCTACCCACTCCAGTATTCTGGCCTGGAGAATTCCATGGAGTTGCAAAGAATCAGACATGACTGAGCAACACTGCATTCAGTAAGAATAAACTGAGGAATTCTTTCAAAATATTTGCAAAAGAATAAGATGAAATGTATGGGGGAAAGGTAACATAGATATTTCTATAGATTTCAAATTAATTTAATGGAAGCCACAGAGTTATAAAATTAACAAGCACAAAGGAAAAGAGACAAAATATATAAAATTAAAAAAAAATTTAAGCTAGTAAAAGACATGAACCTTTGAATTAAAAATCTACACAGAAAATCAGATAAGATTAATACTTATAAAGATTTCCATCTACATTAATTCAAGTAAAATTTGGTGGTGGTTTATTTGCTAAGTCATGTATGACTCTTGTGACCCCATGGACTGTAGCCTGCCAGGCTCCTCTGTCCATAGCATTCTCCAGGCAAGAATTCTTGAGTGGGTAGCCATTACCTTCTTCAGGGGATCTTCCTGACCCAGGAATTGCACCCAGCTCACCTGTAGAATGGGCAGATTCTTTATCGATTGAGCTACAATTTAGAACCATAAACTTTAGAACCATAAACTTATTCATCAGGAAAAGAAAATAGTATATATATATATATATATATATATATATATATATAAAGAGTACAGATTAGATTATAGGGGACTTTTCATTATTGAGGACTGGAATGAAAAAGTAAGATCAAGAAACACCTGGAGTAACAGGCAAATTTGGCCTTGGAGTACAGAATGAAGCAGCACAAAGGCTAACAGAGTTCTGCAAAGAGAACACGCTGGCCATAGCAACACCCTCTTCCAGCAAGACAAGAGAAGACTCTACACATGGACATCACCAGATGGTCAACAACGAAATCAGATTGATTATATCCTTTGCAGCCAAAGATGGAGAAGCTCTATACAGTCAGCAAAAACAAGACTGAAAGCTGACTGTAGCTCAGATCATGAGCTCCTTATTGCCAAATTCAGACTGAAATTGAAGAAAGTGGGGAAAACACTAAACCATTCAGATATGACCTAAATCAAATCCCTTATGATTATACAGTGGAAGTGAGAAATAGATTTAAGGGATTAGATCTGATAGACAGAGTGCCTGATGAACTCTGGACTGAGGTTCGTGACATTGTACAGGAGACAGGGATCAAGATCATCCCCATGGAAAAGAAATGCAAAAAAGCAAAATGGCTGTCTGAGGAGGTCTTACAAATAGTTGTGTGCCGGGGTCCAGCCCTGGCTGATCCAGGGTATTCGAAGCGGGGACGGTGTCGGCGAGGATCAGGATACAATAGCTTCAATTAGATATTAATTAAAGATATAAACAGTAATAGAATGAGGATAGCTCAGCAGGAAAATTCAGTGGAGAAAAGAGGCTGAGTAGCTTGGTTTACGCGGGAGACCAATAAAACTTCAAGACAAGAAGCTTGCACCACTTACATAGGCCGCAGGTGTCCTTCCGTTCTCCTGAAGGAGAGGAGACACTGAGGCCTCCCAGGTCGGATCTTAGAAGCCCAGGCATAATTAGTAAGCATGGCGGGCTCTGTGCTCCAGATGGAGACTCAGCCAGAGTTTGAGAGAGAGAGAGACATGGGGAGACCAGTATTTCGAGGAACTGATCCCAATTCTTTATTTTCCAGGGTCTGTTTTTATACACTGAGGTGTTATACAAAAGTCACGTGGGGATAGCAGTCCTGACTTTTATTAAAGTCAGGTGCTTCATACAAATGTATACAGAGGTCTTAGGTGTGTTACATCATCTTCTGGCCAGGGGACCTGCTGACAATTTATGACCCTCTCCTTGTGACAGCGGTCAGTCAACCAGAACACTTATTTCTCCAGGAGTGATTATTCTTAAAACAGACGCCACCCAAATAAAGTTACATTCCTATAGGGTGAGGGTGTAGTGGGTTTTAATTAAGGAAAGAATTTGCTTAGCCTAAGATCTAACATGATTTATATCAAAGGTTAATACTTATCTCTTCTATATATTCATTAATGTGTGTAAGGGCAGGGGATGTGGAGACTTAACAGCAAACATTGGCTCAACAAATGAAAAACCCTTCACCAATACAATTTGTAATCAGCCCACTATACTTATACTAATAGTTTTCTAACTTCTCTAAGGAACCTGTTTTTAGAAGGTTTAAAGCATCTCATGCCTCTCACAGTTGGGAGGCTGTGAGCAATCACAGGTGGCCGGACAAGCCTGTCAGGCAGGCTAGAGAAACTTCAGAGGAGTTTGTAAGTTTGGAACACTCCTGTCATGCCCAGGAATTATTATTCACTGGAGCTCTAGGTTAACTCCTTCTCCGAAAGAGGTGGTGGGGGACAGCCCCCCGTAAAGTCAGAGGTGTAGGTGAGAGCACAAAGTAGTAAAGTAGGCAGTCTCTGGTTATAGGGGTAGATGCTCGAGAATTTCCAGGGGGACTCCTGAGGCTCGATCCCACCTTTGCGTATGTCGAGCCTCCTTCCTCATGACCTTGGCCATGGGTGGAGGTCCTCCCGCTGGCTCCCTGCGGTTGTGAAAAGAAGGGAAGCAAAAAGCAAAGGAGAAAAGGAAAGATATAAGCATCTGAATGCAGAGTTCCAAAGAATAGCAAAGAGAGATAAGAAAGACTTCCTGAGTGATCAATGCAAAGAAATAGAGGAAAACAACAGAATGGGAAAGACTAGAGATTTCTTCAAGAAAATTAGTGATACCAGGGAACATTTCATGCAAAGATGGGCTCGATAAAGGACAGAAATGGTATGTACCTAAGAGAAGCAGAAGATATTAAGAAGAAGTGGCAAGAATACACAGAAAAACTGTACAAAAAAGATCTCCACGACCCAGATAATCATGAAGGTGTGATCACTCCCACTCACGTAGAGCCAGACATCCTGGAATGTGAAGTCAGGTGGGCCTTAGGAAGCATCACTACAAACAAAGCTAGGCCATGGAATTCCAGTTGAGCTATTTCAAATTCTAAAAGATGATTCTGTGAAAGTGCTGCACTCACTATATCAGCAAATTTGGAAGACTTAGCAGTGGCCACAGGACTGGAAAAGGTTAGTTTTCATTACAATTCCAAATAAAGGCAATACCAAAGAATGCTCAAACTACTGCACAATTGCACTCATCTCACACTAGTAAAGTAATGCTCAAAATTCTCCAAGCCAGGCTTTAGCAGTACGTGAACCGTGAACTTCCAGATGTTCAAGCTGATTTTAGGAAAGGCAGAGGAACCAGAGATCAAATTGCCAACATCTGCTGAATCATCAAAAAAGCAAGAGATTGCCAAAAAAAACATCTATTTCTGCTTTACTGACTATGCCAAAGCCTTTGACTGTGTGGATCACAATAAACTGTGGAAAATTCTGAAAGATGGGAGTACCAGACCACCTGACCTGCCTCTTGAGGAACCTGTATACAGGTCAGGAAGCAACAGTTAGAACTGGACATGGAACAGCAGACTGGTTCCAAATAGGAAAAGGAGTAGATCAAGGCTGTATATTGTCACCCTGCTTATTTAACTTATATGCATCATGAAAAACACCGGGCTGGAGGAAGCACAAGCTGGAATCAAGATTGTGGGGAGAAATATCAATAGCCTCAGATATGCAGATGAAACCACCCTTATGGCAGAAAGTGAAGAAGAACTAAAGAGCCTCTTGATGAAAATGAAAGAAGAGAGTAAAAAAGTTGGTTTAAAGTTCAATATTCAGAAAACTAAGATCATGGCATCCGGTCCCATCACTTCATGGCAAATAGATGGGGAAACAGTAGAAACTGTGGCTGAATTTATTTTGTTGGGCTCCAAAATCACTGCAGATTGTGATTGCAGCCATGAAATTAAAAGATGCTTGCTCCTTGGAAGGAAAGTTATGATTCTAGACAGCATACTAAAAAGCAGAGACATTACTTTGCCAACAAAGGTCTGTCTAGTCAAGGCTATGGTTTTCCCAGTAGTCATGTACGTATGTGAGAGTTGGACTATAAAAAAAGCTGAGTGCCGAAGAATTGATGCTTTTGAACTGTGGTGTTGGAGAAGACTCTTGAGAGTCCCTTGGACAGCAAGGAATCCAACCAGTCCATCCTAAAGGAGATCAGTCCTGGGTGTTCATTGGAGGGACTGATGTTGAAGCTGAAACTCCAATACTTTGGCCACCTGATGCCAAGAGCTGACTCATTTGAAAAGCCCCTGATGCTAGGAGGGATTGGGGCAGGAGGAGAAGGGGATGACAGAGGATGAGATGGTTGGATGGCATCACCGACTAGATGGACATGGATTTGGGTGGACTCCGGGAGTTGGTGACGGACAGGGAGACCTGGTGTGCTGCAGTTCATGGGGTCACAAAGAGTTGGACATGATTGAGCAACTGAACTGAACTGAACAGTTTAGATAGGCATCAGCCACAGACGCATACTAGAGTATTAAGTGGATATCTTCTAATTTCTAAGGGAAAAAAATTTTGAACCTAGAATTCCAAACTCTGTTAAAATTAGTGTGAAAATAAAACATAAATCTCTCTAGACATAAAAGAAACCAGGGGATTCTGGATTTGCTTCCAAAATATTCTTCCTGAAGGTATTACTCAAGTTTTAGTGAAACAAATGGAGAAACAAAATAGAGCAAAATATCAGTAATAAGTTATGCTCACCAATCCTTGAAATATGGAAACCAAGACAGGTGTGTCAGCTCAGTTCAGTCACTCAGTCACGTCCGACCCTTTGCAACTGCATGGACTGCAGCACCCCAGGCTTCCCTGTCCATCACCAACTCCCAGAACTTGCTCAAACTCATGTCCATTGAGTCGGTGATGTCACCCAACCATCTCATCAACTGTCGTCCCTTCCCCTACTGCCTTCATCTTTCTCAGCATCAGCATCTTTTCCAGTGAATCAGTTCTTCGCATCTGGTGGCCAAAGTATTGGAGTTTCAGCTTCAGCATCAGTCCTTCCAATGCATATTCAGGACTGATCTCCTTTAGGCTGGACTAGTTGGATCTCTTTGCAGTCCAAGGGACTCTCAAGAGTCTTTTCTAACACCACAGGTCAAAGGCAGGTGTGTAGAGGAAAGTAAATTCTAAGGATCACAAATGCTAGAAATATGGAAACCAAGGCAGGTGTGTAGAGGAAAATAAGTTGAAGGGATGTGATTCGATTGTAGCTGTGGATATGAAATACAGATTGGGAATATTGAGGATGATGGTGGCTCAGACGGTAAAGAATCTGCCTGCAATGGAGACCCAGTTTCCATTCCTGGGTTGGGAGATCCCCTGGAGAAGGGAATGGATACCCACTCTAGTATTCTTGCCTAGAGAATCCCTTGGACAGAGGAGCCTGGTGGGCTACAGTCCACGGGGTCCCACAGAGTCAGACATGACTGAGTGACTAGACTAAGGGAGAAATGTTGAAAGGCATTCTTGGGGTTCTATATTGCCCAGGTCAGGGTATAGTTAGGTGACATATGTTGTAAAAACCAGAAGCAGAAATTTTAGCCAAGAATTCACATTTGTATGTGGCCACCATTGTTAAGCCATCCTTGAATCTCAAGTATGGTAATGGGTAGAAAAATAGGAAACACGATGAGAGGAGAAAAAAGGTGAATCCCAGTGATAATTCTCTAGAAATTGAGATTAACACTAAATTCTAGTTTCTTTTCTAAATCTAAATGTTAATTCTTCAATTTACTTCTTTATATCATCTTTCTCTATCTACTGCAATATATTCTTCCTCCCTTAATACTTCTCCATGAGTATCCAACATGTGATCTTTCAGAAACACAAGTCCAAATATCATATTCCTCAGCATGACATATGTATTTTCTTTTTCTTTAACCCAGTCACGTTTCATTCAGAATTAAGTTCAAACTCCATCTAATGAACTAAATGACTTCTGATATCTTTTTTTGATCTCTCTTACCCACTTCACCTCCTGGTATAGCCCCTCATTCCTTTATTTTTCCAGTCAAATATACTGCCTTGCCTGTAATTCCCTAAGTGTCCTCTACTCTCCCATGCCCATTCCTTCAACCAACACTTTTCTTACAGGGGAACTGAGACAAACTTTGGAAGAGTGTTAAATGTTAGGGTTTGGGTCTTCAGGAGCCAAATTTCTTTAGACAAGGTGAGTAGTATGAGGAAAGCAAATTATTGAATAATTTACATACCTCAGCCAGAAGTGAGATTGAGGAAGAGGCCACAGACAAGAAGAGTATTGCAGCAGGAACCACCTGAAATACATAAGGCAGGCACAATTTGATGACTATAAAAATGAGTTGGTTTCTGTAAATCAGCATTTTGAGCCAATGGGTGTATAAGTGAGCCTCATTTATACATATAGGTGTATAGGAGGGAGTGTGGTTATTTCCTCAACTTTCCGAATTCTGCTCCCTGCAAATAGTCTTTCTCTGCATATACCTACCTATTGCTTTCTTAATGCTTAATTATTGCTAGAACTTCCTGGATATTCTGTCCAAGGATATTAAGTATTACTTTTGCTCCGGTCATGTTTAATTCATTCATATAGTACAGTATTTATTGTATGACATTATAGGTACAGATTTTCTTTCATAACTTTTCACATGGATTGAGAATGCTCTAATTGCAAAAACTCTATCTTCTTCATTTCTGTATCCCAAGCACTAATTCAATGCCTAGAATATCCTAGAAAATCAGCAACAGTTAATTAAATATTGAATTAATGGAATCGATAGAACTCTCACTTATCCAAAAATATTATCATTTGCAAAATTTATTAGAAACAATTTAAAATATTATCTTTATGAATTATCTTTCCCTTTTAATTTAAAACTTACTTAATATAGAATTATTACATTATTTTAACATTTTGTTTGCACCAGATTCAAAGATATGCAATTTTATTTGATTCATTATTGGGTAAAATTTTCCTCAGCAATAGAGGAAATTGGGCTGTATTCTCTCCAAATAAAGGCTGATTCTTGCATAAAGTTGCTGAGCCAAATTATGCCCATGAAGGTTTCTGACACTGGATGGGTATGTATGGTGGCAGAAAATAATTCATCCCCAAATATCTTCCTTATAACCCCTACATTGATTCTAGATGCTCTAATAATACCAAAAATAAAACTGCTAGCTCTCAAAATATAAAAATTATAAACTTTTTTTATAGACCAAAGTGAAAATTTCAGCAGGACCTTCTAAAATTATAGTTAATGGCAAATACTATTACTATACTTGAAATAATAGCTTATCCTTTATTTTATTTTTATTTCTTTAGCTACTATATTACTTATGGCAAAAAAAATGTAATTTTATAAAAGTTGTACAAACAAAACTAGTATACTATATGCATGGCTTAAATTTCATGATTGCAGAATATCCCCAAATATACCATATTGAAATTTCTTTGGAAATAGTAGATGACAGAATGACCAGTTAATTTTTACATCTTGCTTGGAAAAACTATTTTGAACAATGTCATCAGTAGTAACTTACAGTGTTACTCTAAGTAAATGAATTATAATTAGTTTGTATACTGACCTTCCTACAAACTTGCTAAATTTATATTTTTGGTAGTTGCAGATGCTGTGTTCGTGTGTGATTCAGAGGAAAGTTTACACAGATCCTTTTAGGGTTTCCTGCATAAAAGATCATGTCATCCTTGAATAAAAACAGCATTACTTCTTTTACAATCTAGATGCATTTTTTAATTTCTTTTTCTTGACTGATTGTGCTGACTAGAAATCCTGGCACAGTGTTGATTAAAATGGTGAGAGGGTACCTCCAAGCTTTGTTCCTTCCCAGTATCGAGGGGAAAACATTTGCTCATTTACCATCATCAAATATTATATTACCTTAGCTTTTTAATAGATGCCCTTTGTAAGGCTGAGAAAATTCTATTCTGCTTCTAGTTTTCTGTGAGTTTATCATAAATGGGCCCAGAATTCTGTTGAATATTTTCTACATTTATTGAAATGTATATGGGGTTTTGCTCTTTATTCTGTCAATACGGTGGTATTATATACAT
This sequence comes from Bubalus kerabau, assembly GCF_029407905.1. Classification (NCBI taxonomy): domain Eukaryota; kingdom Metazoa; phylum Chordata; class Mammalia; order Artiodactyla; family Bovidae; genus Bubalus; species Bubalus kerabau. The sequence continues at coordinate 62,154,050 of NC_073626.1, forward strand.
TGTTCCCTGGAGAAGGAAATGGCAACCCACTCCAGTATTCTTGCCTGGAGAATTCCATGGACGGAGGAGCCTGGTGGGCTGCGGTCATGGGGTCGCAAAGAGTCGGACACGATTGAGCGACTAACACACACACAACACACATATACATTGATATTTTGGATCTTAAATGGGCCTGTGTAACTGGGAGAAATATCACTTGATCATTGTGGTTTATAATCCTTTTTCTGTGTTGCTGAATTTTTGCTAATGCTTTGTTGAGAATTTTTGCATCTATATTAACCAACATAATCTATAGTTTTATTTTCTCATGTTAGTCTGACTTTTATTATCAAGGTAATGCTGACCTCATAGAATGAGTTTGGATGTATTCTTTCTCTCTTTTCTGGAAGAATTTGGAAAGAATTGGTATTATTTTCTTTATTATTATTATTATTTTTTTGTAGACTTCACTAGGTAAATATCTGGGCCTAGGTTTTACTTTGTAGACAGTTTTAAATTCAATTTCCTTAAGTGATGTTTCTTATAGATTTGCAAGATGATAAGAAGCTTTGTGTCAGAATACAAATCAATTCACTGCTTCCTTCTTTGAGAAAGTTTTGCTATATTTTAAGTCAGCTGAACTAAACTGTGCTTAATGAAGTAACTGGTTTACAATCTGGTGCATGCTCCTTGTCATCACTGAGAAAAACAAATACTCCATGGATAAGTGCCTGACCATGGATTACATTTTGAGCAGTAATAATATGTAGCATGAAGATTAATCAAGACACTGGCAATAAATTAATAACATGAACTGTACAAACCAGTAAAGGAAGGATTTATTATGTTATGCTGGGCTGTATCATCCATTTTCTTAGTACATTTAGGCTGCTACAATACAAATACCATAGCCTTGCAACAAATACCATAGACTTTGCAGGAGGCTTTCAAACAATAGAAAATTATTCCTCACAGTTTTAGAGGCTGCAAAGTCCAACATCAACATTCTGACAGATTGAGTATCTGGTGAGGCCCTACTTTTTGGTTCGTAAATGGTCATCTTATTGCTATAATTGCACATAGTAGAAGGGAAAAGACAGTATTATGGGGTCTTTTTATAGGGCATGGACCACCTTCATAAGGGCTCCAGCTTCATGACCTAATCATCTCCCCAAGGCTCCACATCCACATATCATTGCTTTGGGCATTAAAATTCAACATCTGAATTCTGTGGGGACACAAACAGTCTACAGTGATCATGGAACTGGAAGATAGGGATTAGCCAGGTCTAAGTTTGAGTGAACTCCGGGAGATGGTGATGGACAGGGAGGCCTGGCGTGCTGCGATTCATGGGGTCGCAAAGAGTCAGATATGACTGAGTGACTGAACTGAACTGAAGGTAGGGTATGGAGTAATGAACTGAAAAGTCCTATTAAGGATTCAGAAAATACTCTCACTCTCTTTGTTCTAATCAACTTTCTCAGCTCCTTTCACATGGTACCTCAAAGTAGTAACTTATGTATTTTGAGTTCAGTCCAGCATGGACAGATGTCTATTTGTCCCTATGTTGATCACTTCTTATAAATGGCTTTATCATATAGTACAAACAAGTTTAGGGGCTCCAATATTGAGGATGCAAAAAGCATGGCAACAGAGAAGGTGGTCTGGCAAACACTGCTAAAATATGTCCTATTTCTTCTCTGATATGATTGCTCTTAAAAATTACTTTTTGGGTGAGTTTGAAAAGCTTGTGGCAGATTACTTTGAAGGTAAATCTTTCAGGTAAAATTCACTTTTCCCAGACAGTCACATTTAGTTTTATTTGAACTTGTCATTTGAACCCGTTGTGGAGCCTTGCATCAAAAGTAACCTTATTTACTGTCACCTGATAGTATCAATAATTAGTTTTATATTTTGTGTTGATCATAAATTATCTGCAGAACTTACTAAAGAAGATTCTCAAAACATATGAATGATGGAGAAATGTATAAACTCCCAAGTATATCATTTAAAAACCAATGTTTATTCAGATATATGTATTCTTCATTAATATTTGTCATTCATTATATTCATGAAGTCCATGTTGCAAACAGTAGATGTGAATAAAGTGTTTAATTAACAGAAGATTGGTTAAAAAATATACATATGTAATTACATACACGTATGTATACTCAGCTGGTTAAGAATCCGCCTGCAATGCGGGAGACCTGGGTTTGATCCCTGGGTTGGGAAGATCCCCTGGAGAAGGGAAAGGCTACTCACTTAAGTATTCTGGCCTGGAGAATTCCACGGACTATACAGTCCATGGAGTCGCCAAGAGTCAGATATGACTAAGCGACTTTCACTTCACTTCACTTCATACAAGTATACAAATATGCACACATATATGTGTGAATATATAACATATATGTCACCTCATTAGCATAAAAATATACTTCCATCACTGAGGACATTTCAGAGGCTTTAGGAGGTGTCTACTAGAAACTGGAGACAATGACGAAATATATTTTTTATATACCACAGAAATCCATTGTAAATCTTATCCTTGTTCGTCTCTAGGGAAGTTGTATTTTTTCTTTGGCTTCTTGCAAGAATTTCTTTTTCTTTGGTTTTGTTTAGTTTGAATATGCTATTCTACATATGGACTTTTTGGTCTTTATACTGCTTGCTGTTCTCTGAACTTTCTATATCTGTGGCTTGTTGTCTCTCAATTTTAAAACCTTCTTGGCGTAACTTTATCAAATAATTCAACTTCTTTGTTATCTTTTGTTTTTCCTTCTAGTAGTATAATTACACATATAGTACACCTTCTGAGTCTCACAGTGTCTGGATACCTACTTTTTTAAAAATTATTTTTCTGTTTTAATTTCAGTTTGGGAAACTTCTATTGTCCTACTTTCAAGTTTACGTGACTGAGTAGAAAAAAAGTTAGTTCACTATAACAGCTCTGTTTATGTCCCTTTTACTATGAGGAAAAACCATAATACACTACTGATTTACTCCAGATATTCATGGATTCAAAGAATTAAATGCATACAAATTTTGCATATGTTGTCAGTGAGCAACATAGTTTTATTAGATTGAGTAAAAAAAAAAAAAAGCTATGGTATGGAAATAAAATAATACAATATCTATCTGATATTTTTATCTCAATAAGCTAAAATTGACATACATATAAAATAATGAACACACACAAATACACATGCATACACACATTTCTAAACTAGATTTATCCAGAGGGAAAGAAGAGCAGATTTCCAAATTGGGAACCCAGAGAGTTTAGATCCTTATGTAGTGAATTTATGGCCTAGAGTTCTTTTACTTCTGTTTAAGAATTTTTGGATTAATTCAAATTTAAAAAGGTTAGAATAAAAGAAGAGTTTGTTTACTTATGACAAAGCAGCAAAGTTTATTTTTTCTAAGGACAAAAAGGGCAACTAAGAGGAAAGCATTTTCAGATTCTAAACAATTAGCAGTTTAAGCAAAATCTGTCAAAACCAGATGTTGTTTTGACAATCCATCCTAAACAGATTTGTTTTGTATTCCTATATCTGGTTTCAAAATAGTGGTTAAATTGAAACAGAGTAGTCTTCTGTGAAGGGTAGACTCTGTTTTGGTTTGAAAAAAAGGGAGAGAGGTGAAATAGTTTTATTCTATTTTCAAAGAACTGAATTAAATTCGCATATTATTAATATCTAACAATTATTTTGGTTACTTCAAAAGACATAAAATACATTTTAAAAAGTCCATTTCTAAGAGATTTTTAGAGGGCAGTTCTTTATTATTATTGAAAAACATCTACTATTTTAGTTATATGTTTAAAATGTTTGAACCCTTACAACTTCTTCAAAATAAATTCTAGTTTGTACCAATTTTGTTACATAACAAAGCATAAGCAAATCATCTGAACAATGTAAAAATTCTGTTAGTAACAAAGCAGGCACCTAACCAGTTATTTTTATTGATGTACAAAATTACCTAGAAGAAAACAAACACCAGAATATTGGCCAGCTTTGTTGAGAATTAATTTTGAAATTGAAGAAAGCCAAAGTAGAGACGGCAGTATGGCTAAGAAATGATCTAGCAATCTACTGTTAGAAGATCAAGGCAGGGAAGTGTTGGAAGTGACAGTGTTCCTTGGAGTGGCAGAGCAGGCTAACTTAACAAGGGACTTTACACTTCAAGGGAAAGGCAGTGAGTGCAATTCTGCTGAGCAGGTTGATAATTAAACTTAACAGCAAGTCACAAATACAGTTCTCTCTTTCCCAGGCTATAGACAGAGAAATGATGACTAAGAGGCTTACAACCTGAATAGTGCTAAAACAAATCAAACCTTCTAGAACAATATTCAAAGAGAATTTTGAAGAAATTTATCTTTTTGTACATGCTCAATGCACAGCATTTAAAACCATTATTTGATTTATTGAAAAATAAAATGATAGTTTAGTAATAATGTTCAAAAAATTCTATCTGTGTCTATTAGAGAAGTATTTTTCCAAATGATATTTCTATATGATCAATTTTAGCCATTTAAGTTATCCTGTAAGTTATCCTGAATCATTTTAATGAACATTTCCTCATTACAAAACCAGGTTGGTGCTACTGCCTTCTGTGAAATTTACTTAGTTTTATCAGTCTTCCAAATACAGCTTTTACCTTTTGTTGGACTCTTATTTTGCAATACTTATTACACAAAATCACAGCTATTTGAAGAGTTCTGGAGTATGCATTCAAATAAAAAAGCACTTATCTAAATATCTTTCAAAGTATTTTATGAAGTAAACAGTGATATAACTGGTAATCATTCGAATTCTTGTGATATTTAAGAGTTTTCACGTATTTGCCAACTTAGCATGGTTGAATCTATGCTTGCTTGTCAAGATTTGGAATAGACCCCATAGATTTACAACAGAATGATGAATATCTTCAAATATCTAGACAGCAAACTGTGGCATTTGCTTATTTTCATGGTGTAAACCCACTCACTATGGACTAGTTTAAACTACCCATGAGTCCTCACTGAACAGAGTTGGGAAAGACGTACACACAGTTGAGCACTATTCATTATACATTATTTCCAGCTTACAGACATTACAGACAAAAATAAATTTGAGTATATATAATAGCTAAATGTACTAAAACCATTAGAAAGTGATGAGTTTTGAGTATTACTATAATTTTAGCACAATTTATTTAATTGTAAATTTGTGTAATTTATTTTTTTATAATGGCTATGTTTAAAAAGTGGAGAAGGCAATGGCACCCCACTCCAGTACTCTTGCCTGGAAAATTCCATGGGCAGAGGAGCCTGGTAGGCTGCAGTCCATGGGGTCGCTAAGAGTCAGACACGACTGAGCGACTTCACTTTCACTTTTCACTTTCATGCATTGGAGAAGGAAATGGCAACCCACTCCAGTGTTCTTGCCTGGAGAATCCCAGGGACGGGGAAGCCTGGTGGGCTGCTGTCTATGGGGTCGCACAGAGTTGGACACAACTGAAGCGACTTAGCAGCAGCAGCAGCATGTTTAAAAAGTTGTTCACAAAATGCCTAAAAATTTGACAATTAGCTCTCACAAGCTGGTAGGAGCTGGCTCCAGCATACCGTCAGCTATGTCCATTAATCTGGAAGCTTCCTTGTCCTTCCTTCCTTTCTGTATTGTATTCACATTGTGATTAGTTGGAATTTGCCTAAAATACCCTCTCCAATTATCAGCTGCCCAATAATGCCTTCTTCTATTTTGCTATTTCCAGAATTCATAATTGATTTTAAGAATTATTGAGCAAACCAGAATGCGCTAATAATGTATGAAGCTGGCACAGTCACACATGTCAACAAGTTAGAGCTGCTAGATGATTGACTGAGACAGCTGCTTCTCCTGAATAATTGGCTCATTGGATGTTGATATTTTGCCAATAGATGGTTTAAAAGGTATGTCTTGGAGCCACTGTTTGGGTAAATAGACAACTTATTATTTGCATATAAGTAAGTGGAATGACTTGAACAAAAATAAATAAACAAAAATAGTTTATAGTTGAGTCAATCATCAATAGAGAAATGAGATCTGTCCTCATGCCATAGCTTATTGACTACTCAGTTTGCTTTTTGGAATCCTCTGAGAGATAAAAACACTCACAGTAGTTTGGCTAATAACCCGCTGCTTCAGCTAAATAACAGTGTCAGAATCTATGAGTTATAATGTAACATTAAAGAGTATAATGACAGTTATTCTCCAGAGGATGTTTCGAAATCACAATGAAGTAACAAGCAATTTGTTGAAGATCCTTCCCCGCCAGTTGCCAAGGCATTAGCATTCCATCTGCCAGACAGTGGGATTAGCATATCCCCAGTGAAGTTGTTAATGGTAACTTTCAAAAGACTAAATCAGTGCTTTGTAAAATCTCCAGGAAGTCATGTTGAAGACTGTATTATTTCTTTAGGTATATATTATGTTAGCCTTTTTTATTATTGCTTATTTATTTACACTCACTTTTTTTAGTACCTACTAGATGATGAATGGCAGCCCCACTGGACACTTGAACTTTTTTTTTTCCACATAAGGGATTGAAAGCAATGCTATACTTACTCCTGTTAGAAATAGCCCAAGAGAACTGATACCATATTCAGTTCAGTTCAGTTCAGTCACTCAGTCGTGTCCGACTCTTTGCGACCCCGTGAATCGCAGCACACCAGGCCTCCCTGTCCATCACCAACTCCCGGAGTTCACTCAAACTCATGTCCATTGAGTCAGTGATGCCATCCAGCCATCTCATCCTCTGTCATCCACTTCTCCTCCTGCCCCCAATTCCTCCCAGCATCAGAGTCTTTTCCAATGAGTCAACTCTTTGCAAGAGGTGGCCAGAGTACTGGAGTTTCAGCTTTAGCATCAGTCCTTCCAATGAACACCCAGGACTGATATCCTTTAGGATGGACTGGTTGGATCTCCTTGCAGTCCAAGGGCTCTCAAGAGTCTTCTCCAACACCACAATTCAAAAGCATCAATTCTTCGGTGCTCAGCTTTCTTCACAGTCCAACTCTCACATTCAAGTTTTAGCAAAAGCTTTATCTAAACTGAAGCAATTTGAAGAATAGGGGCTGCATAGTGCAGGACTGATACTGGAGTCAGTTGCCATTTCCTTCTCCAGGGGATCTTCCCGACCCAGGGATGGAACCAGCATCTCTTGTGAGTCTTGCATTAGTAGGTGTATTCTTCACCACTGCTGCTGCTGCTGCTAAGTCACTGCAGTCATGTCCGACTCTGTGCGACCCCATAGACAGCAGCCCACCAGGCTTCCCTGTCCCTGGGGTTCTCCAGGCAAGAACACTGGAGTGGGTTGCCATTTCTTTCTACAGTGCATGAAAGTGAAAAGTGAAAATGAAGTCGCGCAGTCATGTCCAACTCTGCGACCCCATGGACTGCAGCCCACCAGGCTCCTCTGTCCATGGGATTTTCCAGGCAAGAGTACTGGAGTGGGGTCTTCACCACTGTGCCACCTGCAAACTATAAGGTGTCTTCTTATTAGAGAGCACTTCACTAATATTTCAAATATAAATTTCATGTTATTTAAAATTCTAAAGATATCTAATATTCTAATTTTATGTTCTTAAATAAATTTATCTTCTGTCTTTATCTGTATTTTTTGTCTTTATCTGTATTTTATGCTATTAATAGAACAGTCTTTCTGTACTTAGCACAATATACACGTTCACATACTATTTGAGAACATTATAAAGGATAAATAAAATTATTATTAGTCAGAAAAATGATTACTAATAATGGAAAGAAGATATAAAGCATTTTTTGTTTAGCTACTAAATTTTAATGCTCATGATACATAAGATTTATTTCATGGCTTGAGGAAAACAACTCCTAACTATTCTCTTCATTTCCATTCTTTACATTTTTCTCTTAGAAATCAATGAATTAGAAAGATGACTAAGATGTAATCTCTAAAATATTCTTTTATTCATAATATCCAGCATTTTGCATGTTCTCTTTCCTTTGAGTTATAGGATTTGTGTTTAATTAGAATTCATCTGTCTCAATCTGAAGTGATGGTTACAGATGAGTCAAATATTATTAGCAAAGACTGTAATACAGGTAAGTGAAGGAGTTCATTGAAGAATTTTGCTCACATCTGGTTGTAGTAGACTGAAGGTGTGTGCTCAGTCACTCAATCGTGTTGGCTCTGCAGACCCATGGACTGCAGGCCACCAGGCTCCTCCGCCCATAGAATTTTGCAAGCAAGAACACTGGAATGGGGTGGCATTTCCTACTCCAGGGGATCTTTCTGACCCAGGGATTGAATCTACGTCTCTTGTGTCTCCTGCTTTGGCAGGCAGATTCTTTACCACTAGCGCCACCTGGAATGCCTTGTAGAATGAATGGTTGCCCCTAAATATTGCCATATCTTTGCCACATAAGGAAGCAAAACCAACGAGATAGGCAGCCCTCACAGGCACGGGAACAGGCTGTCACCTAGAGTCTCAAAGACAAACTAACCCACTGACTCCTGGACATTAGACTATGACATTGATTTTCGATTCTGACTTCCAGAGTGATAGACTAAGTCTGTTTGCTTTTTAGCCATGAAGTTTGTATTATAAATTGATAGTAATTTGTTAAAGTGGCTATAGGAAATAAATGCACTGGTATACAGTCAGATATCTACACTGTAATTGGGAGAGGCTGGCTCAATTCCTTTCCTACTGCAATGGCTTACTTAATGCCATGCCATATTTACTGTTCACATGTTCAAAAGGATGAGAAAGTCAAAGGTGATATGTGCTTTTGCGACATTTGAGAATATCAGTGGTCAGATGGTAGTGAATAAGGGGCTAGGGAGAGGCAGGGGGTTAGGAAGAAAATCAGGAGCAGCAAAAGCTAACAGTAAACCATGCTTTTCTTTCTGAATGGGATTTCCTACTGAGGTTCTACTGCCTTTTATTCTACAAAGAATCGTCTTCCTGATGAAACCGACACTATTTTCTGCTAAAAGTTTATCTCCCTCTTTCTCACACTCTCTCTATTTCTCTCACACACACACTCCCTCACACACACACACACACACACACACACACACACACACACACACTCCTCAGGTCTAATATCAGAACCAGCTGAGGCTTTTGTATCTAATTTTACAAATGGATACTAAATATCTTGATCATTCTTTGGGCTCCCCATAGCATACTAGACATAATGCTGCTGCTAAGTCGCTTCAGTCCTGTCCGACTCTGTGGGACCCCATGGACGGCAGCCCACCAGGCTTCCCCGTCCCTGGGATTCTCCAGGCAAGAACACTGGAGTGGGTTGCCATTTCCCTCTCCAATGCAAGAAAGTGAAAAGTGAAAGCAAAGTCGCTCAGTCGTGTCCGACTCTAGCGACCCCATGGACTGCAGCCTACCAAGCTCCTCCGTCTATGGGATTTTCCAGGCAAAAGTACTGGAGTGGGGTGCCATTGCCTTCTCCGACTAGACATAATAGATGGCAACAAATGTGCCCACACTTAGAATAACATCTTGCAAATATTGAAAGTGTAGATTCTGAACTCATATACAGCATTCTTCCCTCTATTTCTTGCTGTTTTCTGGCCCTACAAAAATGTCAAAAACTCACAATTCCCAATGCCGTTGACGATGTTCTTTAACCATCTGCAATGCCAAAATTTGATGGTTGTGTAACATCATGTGTTCAAAAGAAGCACAGCACCTTATAGGCTTCTTTTTATTGTGGAGATGACATGTTCCACACCTAGGAATAGTGGATGAAATGTAAAGTTGTCAGACTTGAGTCTGGCCTGGAGTAGAAAAGGGCTCAGCAGTAGGTCAAAGCACCTACACATGAAGTCCTGATGCTAGGGCCATACAATCTGCCATACCTAAGCTGTTGGATATGTCAGTGGTGGGAAAAGATGCTGAGTATTTTGATAGAAAAACCTCAGTGGGAGAATTACAATGCAGACTCCTGGGGGTTTACTGCAAGATTATGCCAGTCATTACAGTAAGGAATTTTATTCTCTGAAAAACAGCTCCTGGCCTGTTAGTAGGTCTTAGTAGAGATAAAATACTAGACTGTGTATCCAGAAATGCCCTTTGTGAGGTGCATTTGGTTTTATTCTAAGCCAAAATAGATAGCATATTGAAAAGCAGAGATATTCCTTTGCCAGCAAAGGTCCGTCTAGTCAAGGCTATGGTTTTTCCAGTGGTCATGTATGGATGTGAGAGTTGGACTGTGAAGAAAGCTGAGTGCCGAAGAATTGATGCTTTTGAACTGTGGAGTTGGAGAAGACTCTTGAGAGTCCCTTGGACTGCAAGGAGATCCAACCAGTCCATTCTGAAGGAGATCAGCCCTGGGATTTCTTTGGAAGGAATGATGCTAAAGCTGAAACTCCAGTACTTTGGCCACCTCATGCGAAGAGTTGACTCATTGGAAAAGACTCTGATGCTGGGAGGGATTGGGGGCAGGAGGAGAAGTGGATGACAGAGGATGAGATGGCTGGATGGCATCACTGACTTGATGGATATGAGTTTGAGTGACCTCTGGGAGTTGGTGATGGACAAGGAGGCCTGGTGTGCTGTGATTCATGGGGTCGCAAAGAGTCAGACATGATTGAGCGACTGAACTGAACTGAACTGAATAGCAGGGTATGTGAGTAGGACCAGAAGACACAAATAAACTACATGAGCAGGTGAACAGAATTCCCATATCATGCATTCCTATAGTGGCACAGTCTTTCCTTTTCTTATTATCTATAGTCTAAGGTGAAAGTGAAAGTGCTAGTTGCTCAGTTGCTCTTTGTGATTCCATGGACTGTAGCCCACCAGGCTCCTCTGTATATGGGATTTCCCAGGCAAGAACACTGGAATGTGTTGCCATTCCCTTCTCTGGGGAATCTTCATGAGGCAGGGATCAAACTTAGGACTCCTGTATCACATGCAGATTCTTTACCATCTGAGCTACCAGGGCAACCAGCTAAAGGAGAATGAAGAAGTACAAACTTGGCTCACATATATGTTTTCTTGCATTCATACAAGCCAAAAATGGATAGCAGCTGCAGTATAGTCACACGGGTGACCTTGTGGGACAATGGACAGAGTTGTATTGTATCTGGTCATCCACTTCAGGTAGAAGAAGTGATTTGAGGTGAAAGTATATATAAATTTCTGGGCAGTCATCAACAGCCTGGGTCTTTTGTGAGTGGTCTGGAAGAAAAGGGAATAGAAAATTAGGGACCAAAATTTCTAGGGTAGAAGTATGTGGATGGATATTTGGTTGGAGACATAGAGTGTGAATATTTCTGTATCACACATTAACATTTACCAAAATATATTCACTGTAAAGGAGATCTGGATTTGATCCCTCAGTCAGGAAGATCCACTGGAGAAGGAAACAGCAACATACTCCAGTATTCTTCCCTGGGAAATCCTGTGGATCAAGAAGTTTGGCAGTCTACAGTACATGGGATCACAAAAGAGTCAGACATGCTGAGTGACTAAAACAACAACAAAATTCATCGTGAAAGAGACACTAAATAGCCAAACAAACAGAAAAGCTTGGCTGGTTGACATTAGACAATCTTTATTCATCCGTCACCATGGAACTGGCACAGTCAACGCACGTACAGACCAACCACATGACAGAGATTGCTGCTATGCGTGGGTTTAATACCATGGGCTCCTACTTACAAAAGCTGATTTAACTAGGATGCTACTGAATGTCAAAACTTCCAGTAACAGAAACCAACCCTGAACCCTAAATATGGCACCATTCCTTGCATAGACCAACTTGGTTACTTGGATGCAAGGCATTCACATAAATTTCTTTTCATCTTGGAAAGGCCAGTAATTTGCCCACCAATTTTAAACTCCTATATCATGATCCTCACCCAGTCCTTACCAAGTCTCCACACTTGAAACATCTACCTTAGAAGAAACGTCAAAATATCACTATACTGTCTTTGTACGTCCTTCCCTACATATATCCCTGATAAGATTCTATGAAGGTATTATTCTTCTTTACTATGATAAGCAATAATCTCAGCTTTGACTTTTCAATTAATTATTTCATTTATATTTTGGGAGCTGGCAATCAACAGATGTTTGAATTTACTTCATAATGAAACTGAGGTATAAGCTACATATAAATCTCTTATATTTTTATTAAAAATGCTTGTTTCCTATTCTATTATTAAGTATGTCTTGGGAACAAAATGTAGGCTTCCCTGGTAGCTCAGCTGGTAAAGAATCCACCTGCAATGCAGGAGACCTTGGTTCAATTCCTTTGTTGGGAAGATCTGCTGGAGAAGGAATAGGCTAACCACTCCAGTCTTCCTGGGCTTTCCTGATGACTCAGCTGGTAAAGAATCTGCCTGCAATATGGGAGACCTGGGCTTGATCCCTGGGTTGGGAAGATCTCCTGGAGAAGTGAATGGCTATTCACTCCAGTTTTCTGGCCTGGAAAATGCCATGGACTATTCCATGGGGTTTCCAAGAGCTGGACACAACAGTGACTTTCACTTTAACTTTCAGGAATAAAATGTATGGATAAATTAATCTGAGATCTCCAATGTTTGTGTAGATGCAGGCCCTGATCTTGCCAGCTTCCTTGGGAAAATTTACTTGCTCCTGGAAATGCTACTGAGATAAAAACCTACAGGGGAAAAAAAAAAAAAAAAACCTGAACAAACTTTTTGCCTAACCCAGTATTTATAATGGCACATCTAATGCAGTCTGAACATATATATAAAATTAAAATAATCATGAATAACAGATGCCAGGCACATATTTTCTAAGAATAGTGCTGGAATGCTTATAATTGTCATCTTTCTAATAACTTTTCTGTTTAAGGATGAATAGTTTTCTTTAGAGATGTACAGGGACTTCACAATTTCTATTTATTACTTTTAACAAGAATAGATGACAAAAATGCTATGAATCTGGTACATTAGCAATGAAAACTAACAGGTCATTCCATTAATGTGATTTGAGGTCCTTTCTGCTAGTCCTTTCAGTTATGCATTGCTGTGACTTGCCTTGTCCTAAGAGATGTGATATTCTATTCTATTGGCAGATTTCACTAGGTGAGGAGGAATGAAGAACTAATTGGTAAATGGTTATGATCCATTCATTTCAGTCACTCAGTCATGTCCAACTCTATACGACTCATGCAGTGCAGCACACCAGGCTTCCCTATCCATCACCAACTCCCAGAGCTTACTCAAACTCAAGTCCACTGAGTTTGTGATGCCATCCAATCATCTCATCCTCTGTTGTCCTCTTGTCCTCCTGCCTTCAAACTTTCTCAGCATCGGGGTCTTTTCAAATGAGTCATATCTTCACATCAAGGGGCCAAGTACTGGAATTTTATCTTAAGCATCAGTCCTTCCAATGACTATTCAGGACTGATTTCCTTTAGGATGGACTGGCTGGATCTCCTTGCAGTCTAAGGGACTCTCCAGAGTCTTCTACAACACCACATTTCAAAAGCATCAATTCTTCAGTGCTCAGCTTTCTTTATAGTTCAAATCTCACATCCATTCATGACTACTGGAAAAACCATAGCCTTGACTAGATGGACCTTTGTTGGCAAGGTAATGTCTCTGTTTTTTAATATGCTGTCTAGGTTGGTCATAGCTTTTCTTCCAAGGAGCAAGCATCTTTTAATTTCATGGCTGCAGTCACCATCTGCAGTGATTTTGGAGCCCAAGAAAATAAAGTTTCTCACTATTTCCATTGTTTCTCCATCTATTTCCCATGAAGTGATGGGACCAGATGCCATGATCTTAGTTTTGTGCATGTTGAGTTTTAAGTCAACTTTTTCACTCTCCTCTTTCACTTTCATCAAGAGACTCTTTAGTTCCTTTTTGCTTTCTGCCATAAGGGTGGTGTCATTTGCATATCTGAGGTTATTGATATTTCTCCTGCCAATCTTGATTCTAGCTTGTGCTTCATCCAGCCCAGTGTTTCTCATGATGTACTCTGTATATAAGTTAAATCACATACAACCTTGACATACTCCTTTCCCGATTTGGAACCAGTTTGTTGTTCCATGTCCAGTTCTAACTGTTGCTTTTTGACCTGCACACAGATTTCTCAGGAGACAAGTCAGGTTTCTAGTATTCCCATCTCTTTCAGAATTTTCTGCAGTTTGTTGTGATCCACACAGTCAAAGGCTTTGGCATAGTCAATAAAGCAGAAGTAGATGTTTTTCTGGAACTGTCTTGCTTTTTCTATGATCCAACGGATATCAGTTTGATCCCTGGATCCTCTGTCTTTTCTAAATCAGCTTGAACATTTGGAATTTCACAGTTCACATATTGTTGAAGCCTGTCTTGGAGAATTTTGAGCATTACTTTGGTAGTGTGAAATGAGTACAATTATGGGGTAGTTTGAGCATCCTTTGGCATTGTGTTTTTTGGGGATTAGAATGAAAACCGATCTTTTCCAGTCCTGTGGCCACTGCTGAGTTTTCCAAATTTACTGGCATATTGAATGTAGCACTTTCACAGCATTATCTTTTTTTTTTTCCCATTCTTTTATTTATTTATTTTAATTGGAGGCTAACTATTTTACGATATTGTGGTGGTTTTTGCCATACATTCACATGAATCAGCCATGTGTGTATATGTGTTCCCCATCCTGAATCCCCCTCCCACCTCCCTCCCCATCCCATCCCTCAGGGTCATCCCAGTGCACCAGCCCTGAGCACCCTGTCTCATGCATCAAACCTGGACTGGCGATCTATTTCATATATGGTAATATACATGTTTTAATGCTATTCTCTCAGGTCATCCCACCCTCACCTTCTCCCACAGAGTCCAAAAGTCTGTTTTTACATCTGTGTCAAGGAGGCAAGAATATACAATGGATTAAAGACAATCTCTTTAACAAGTGGTGCTGGGAAATCTGGTCAACCACTTGTAAAAGAATGAAACTAGAACACTTTCTAACACCATACACTAAAATAAACTCAAAATGGATTAAAGATCTAAACGTAAGACCAGAAACTATAAAACTCCTAGAGGAGAACATAGGCAAAACACTCTCTGACATACATTACAGCAGGATCCTCTATGACCCACCTCCCAGAATATTGGAAATAAAAGCAAAAATAAACAAATGGGACCTAATTAACCTTAAAAGCTTCTGCACATCAAAGGAAACTATTAGCAAGGTGAAAAGACAGCCTTCAGAATGGGAGAAAATAATAGCAAATGAAGCAACTGACAAACAACTAATCTCAAAATATACAAGCAACTCCTACAGCTCAATTCCAGAAAAATAAATGACCCAATCAAAAAATGGGCCAAAGAACTAAATAGACATTTCTCCAAAGAAGACATACAGATGGCTAACAAACACATGAAAAGATGCTCAACATCACTCATTATCAGAGAAATGCAAATCAAAACCACTATGAGGTACCATTTCACACCAATGCAATCCCTATCAAGCTACCAACTTTGTCAGAATGGCTGCGATCCAAAAGTCTACAAGTAATAAATGCTGGAGAGGGTGTGGAGAAAAGGGAACCCTCTTACACTGTTGGTGGGAATACAAACTAGTACAGCCACTATGGAGAACAGTGTGGAGATTCCTTAAAAAAAACTGGAAACACAGCATTATCTTTTAAGATCTGAAATAGTGCAACTGAAATTGCATTACCTCCACTAGCTTTGTTCATAGTGATGCTTCCTAAGGCCCGCTTGACTTCACTTTCCAGGATATCTGGGTCTAGGTGAGTGATCACACCATCATGGTTATCTGGGTCATAAAGATCTTTTTTTTGTACAGTTCTTCTGTGTATTCTTGCCACCTCTTTTTAATATTTTCTCCTTCTGTCAGGTCCATACCATTTCTGTCCTTCATTGTGCCCATTTTTGTGTGAAATGTTCCCTTGGTATCTGCCATTTTCTTGAAGAGATCTCTAGTCTTTCCCATTCTGTTGTTTTCCTATATTTCTTTGCATTGATCGCTGAGGAAGGCTTTCTTATCTCTCCTTGCTATTTTTTGGAACTCTGCATTCAGAGGGGTATATTTTTCCTTTTCTCCTTTGTCTGTAGGGCCACCTAAGATGGACGGTCGTGGTGGAGTGTTCTGATACAACTTGGTCCACTAGAGAAGGGAATGGCAAACCACTTCAGTATTCTTGCCTTGAAACCCCATGAATAGTATGAGAAGGCAGAAAGGCAGGACACTGAAAGATGAACCCTGCAGGTCAGTAGGTGCCCAATATGTTACTGGAGATCAGTGAGAAATAACTCCAGAAAAAATGAAGAGACAGAGTCAAAGCAAAAATAACACCCAATTGTGGATGTTACTCCTCATGGAAGTAAAGTACAATGCTATAAAGAGCAAAACTGCATAGGAACCTGGAATGTTAGGTCCATGAATCAAGGCAAATTGGAAGTGGTCAAACAGGAGATGGCAACAGTGAATGTCAACATTCTAGGAATCAGAGAACTAAAATGGACTGGAATGGGTGAATTTAACTCAGATTACCATTATATCTAACACTGTGGGCAGGAATACCTTATAAGAAATGGAGTAGCCATTGTAGTCAACAAAAGAGTCCAAAATGCAGTACTTGGGTGTAATCTCAAAAATGACAGTATGATCTCTGTTCATTTCCAAGGCAAACCATTCAGTATCAGAATAATACAAGTCTACGCCCCAACCAGTAATGCTGAAGAAGCTGAAGTTGAATGGTTCTATGAAGATCTACAAGACCTTCTAGAATTAACACCCAAAAAAGATGTCCTTTTCATTATAGGGGACTGGAAAGCAAAAGTAGGAAGTCAAGAGATACCTGGAGTAACAGGCAAATTTGGCTTTAGATTACAAAACAGAGTGGGTCAAAGGCTAACAGTGTTTTGCCAAGAGAACGCACTGGTCATAGCAAACACCCTCTTCCAACAACACAAAAGAAGACTCTACACATGGACATCACCAGGTGGTCAATACCAAATCCTATTGATTATATTCTTTGCAACCAAATATGGAGAAGCGCTATACAGTCAGCAAAAACAGGAACAGGGGCTGATTGTGGCTCAGATCATGAACTCCTTATTGCAAAATTCAGGCTTAAATTAAAGAAAGTAGGGAAAACCACTAGACCATTCAGGTATGACCTAAATAAAATCCCTTAGGATTATACAGTGAAAGTGAAAAACAGATTCAAGGGGTTAGATGTGATAGAGTGACTGTAGAACTATGGATGGAGGTTCGTGACATTTTACAGGAGACAGTGATCAAAACCATCACCAAGAGTAAGAAATGGTTATGATTAATGACATTTATTTAGACATTCTTTTTTATTCTTTTAATTTGGAAGAAAAATAATTTATTAAAATTGAACAGACTTATTTTTACTGCTAATGTAAAGAAAAAGAACACCTTAATTATCAGGACTACAAAAGCAGTATATGTAAATCCATGGATCTAGTAATTAACAAAAGGAAAAAATTATATTATGTTTTATATTGATGAATCAGGTAATCTAAAACCAAATAAAACAAAGCAAATATGTTGTATTTTTCCTCCTGATGTTATCAAAAGTATACTAAATTAAAAAAAAAAAAGACGAAAATAGATATCTAGAACAGTAGTGTTATGTTTTTTATGTAAGTTGCTATATTTATCAGCTAAAAGCCTAAGCCAGTTGTTCTCAGAGCATGACTCCTGATTCAGCAGCTTCAACATCACCTGAGAACTTGTTTAAAGGAAAAATTCTCAGACTCTACCCCAAACCTATAGAATCAGATATTTGGGGAATGGGGCCTGGCCCAACAAACTGATTTTACAAGGCCTCCAATGTGATTCAAATATATCCTAGCCTAGGAAAAAAATTATGGTGTGCAAACACAGATCAATCAGTAACTATTTGTTAAATATTACTGGCCCAGAGAGTAAAAAGAAAACAGAAAACATTTGTATTCGGCTGGCCAAAAAGTTCTTCCAGACTTGTCTGTAACAGAGTACAGAAAAAACCAAATAAATTTTTTGGTCAATCCAACATTTAGAAATAAGAAAGTGATATATTAAAATATAATTCTGAGTAGTACTACACTGAGTATCTCAGTTCCCTTATCTTAAACATATATGGAACTAAATAATCTCTTAGGCTTCGTCCATTTCTAAGAATCTGTAATCTTTGACTGAAGTAATAATCTTAATAAAATGTTATTGTAAGCATAATTAATGGAAAAGCCCATCTATAGCTTAACATGCAATGATAAATCTTTTTGGAGAGAAGTTGAATGAAAATCTATAGAAAGGTTAAGTTTGCATAAGGTGAAAGAGGAGAGTGAAAAAGTTGGCTTAAAACTCAACATTCAGAAGACGAAGATCATGGCATCTGGTCCCATCACTTCATGGCAAATAGATGGGGAAATAGTGGAAACAGTGTCAGACTTTATTTTGGGGGGCTCCCAAATCACCGCAGATGGTGACTGCAGCCATGAAATTAAAAGACGCTTACTCCTTGGAAGGAAAGTCATGACCAATCTAGATAGCATATTGAAAAGCAGAGACATTATTTTGCCAAAAAAGGTCCGTCAAGTCAAGGCTATGGTTTTTCCAGTGGTCATATATGGATGTGAGAGTTGGACTGTGAAGAAAGCTGAGCACCAAAGAATTGATGCTTTTGAACTATGGTGTTGGAGAAGACTCTTGAGAGTCCCTTGGACTACAAAGAGATCCAACCGGTCCTTTCTGAAGGAGATCAGCCCTGGGATTTCTTTGGAAGAAATGATGCTAAAGCTGAAACTCCAGTACTTTGGCCACCTCATGCGAAGAGTTGACTCATTGGAAAAGACTGATGCTGGGAGGGATTGGGGGCAGGAGGAGAAGGGGATGACAGAGGATGAGATGGCTGGATGGCATCACTGACTTGATGGACGTGAGTCTGAGTGAACTCCGGGAGTTGGTGATGGACAGGGAGGCCTGGAGTGCTGTGATTCATGGGGTCACAAAGAGTCAGACACGACTGAGCAACTGAACTGGACTGAACTGAACTGAGAGAAGAGGTGCACATTCCAGGCGAAACAAACATGAGCAAACCCATGGCAGAGGCTAAAAGCAAACATCCAGTGCCCAGGCAGGGAGCTAGCTGGTACACTGTGGGGAGGAAGTCTCCAGGCCCTCCTGGCAGCCTGAGAAGTGGGCATTTGTTTCAGAAGCCCATAGGGTTTTCAAGCAAAAGAGCATCAGGGGATAGTGGGTTGTTTTTTTTTTTTTCATTTTTTTTAACTCTAATAGATATGAGTGACTGATGCAAGAGAAATGATTGGAGTCTGTTAGAAGAAGTTGATGGCCCATAAAACAGCCCAAACTACAGTTATTTTGATGAGAATTGACACGTGGAAAAGCAAAAGTAGGACTTACAGATTTTGATTGTGGGCCTATAGAAAAGGGAAGATTCAAATGGTGTGCCAGTGTTCCTCTGGACTCCTGTTGGTTGATTTATTTGTTACTCTGCAAGTCAAATTTATGTGATTTGAAACACAAGTTAAGAAAATCTAGCATATAAGCTATATGAAATCATTGTTTGAATAGTTTTTATACGCTGTGATTTGGAAAGTATAATATATACACAGTTATTATGTCATTATGTACTTTTATAACCATAATAGCTAAATGTAGTCATGCTGGAGTCAGATTTATAAATTCAACTACCAGCAGAGTCACTAGCTCCTATACTATCTTAGGCAAATTACTTCATCCTTCTTAGCCTAACTTTTTGTTTCTAAATTTTTTAACATAATAATTATGCCTATGCCATTGTTTAGTGTGAGAATTAAATAAGGAAATCAATGTAAAATTTAACAAAGAACCTGGAACTTGGTAAACATTCAATAAATGTAAACAAGTATTACAGAATAAAAAACATCATATTGAGAGGTAATTAATAATTTCTCATTGAATTAATAAAAAGCTTATCTATAAAACTTTGCATGAAACATCATTAATATCTATAATTCATCTGCTGCTGCTAAGTCGCTTCAGTCATGTCCGACTCTGTGTGACCCCATAGACGGCAACCCACCAGGCTTCCCCAATCCCTGGGATTCTCCAGGCAATTCATCTAGAAACCTTAAAATATATATTCTGAATTTATAATGATCTATGGACATATGAACAATGATGAAATCTATTTTGCAAAAATTAATTTATCTTCAGTTAATACATTTTGGAAAATATTCTCTACTATCTTTTAGTTATATTCTGTGCCATGCTAAGTCACTTCAGCTGTGTCCGACTCTTTGTGACCCCATGGACAGTAGCCTGCCAGGCTCCTCTGTCCACGGGATTCTCCAGGCAAGAATAGTGAAGTGAACTGCCAATTCCAGGGTATCTTCCCAACCCAGAGCTCTCCTGCATTGGCAGACAGGTTCCTTACCACTAGTGCCACCAGGGAAGCCCATAACTCATAATTTTTATTTCTTGGCTTTAATTTTTCTGAAAAAAAAAAAAAGTCCTAATCCATTATATATTTTTAGACAATTGACTAATATCATTTAAAATATTTAGTTTGACCTACCTGAACATTCATACTAACATTTATTTTTATTATTTAGAATCAATAAGTAACTTCAATAATGCAGATTTGAAATGCTTTTTACAGAATGTTTCTGATATTTTAATATTTTATTCTTAACTAGTGACCCATTCATAAATTTTCATCATTATCTCAACAAATAGATTAATTCCTGATTTTATTTCCATTAATATAGTTTTTAAAACAAAGAGGGTACAGAAGATAGATATTAATGACTTTCTCAATGAAGATGATGTCATTTTATTAATTTAATTTTATTTCTCCAGGGAAGATATTGTTCCTTGTGCCTTCCTAGTACGTTGTCAGCTGGTGGTTTTTCTCATCTTATATAATAAATCTATTATAACGTGCTCACTTCTTCTGAGCCTTTGCCTGCTTTCTCAATAGTTTGCTTAGTTCTGAAACTTTGGTCTCATTAAGTTGGTGCTTCTAAGCTTTAAGGAGCAATTTCTTGAAACATATTAGGCCTATCACCAGTATTCCTAGTGCATTTTTAAAATGCTAAATCATTTATGAGCTTCAGGATAAACAAACAATTTCCTATGAGCTTTTATTTTACCTTCCCTGGCCTAACACCCTCAAGATCCATTTTCTAGCATGTTCTTCAGATTCCAGCTAATACATATGAGTCTGAACCTGTAGGTCCTTTGGTGCATAATCTTCTTTCTATAGCAGAAACTGTACTTTTTCACTTGCATTCTGAATAAGTGGATGTGGAGACACATCAAAAGAGGCCATGAATCATTTTTCAAGGTATTAACTTCAGTGAGAACTTTCCATAATCTCCAAGGAGCATAAGGCTGCTCTCTAGCAAGGGTGGAATCTCACCAGCCTACTTAGAGTATCCAGGGAAAATAGACATTTAAAGATCTCTGGCTAGCCTCAGGGTCTCATTCTTTCCTTATCAGGGCTGAGCAACGTGAGAGACCTGTTACAGCTATAAATTAAGCTTCCTTTGTGGTGAACACCTCTTACAATTAAGATGTTGATTTTCATATACTTTTATCTCCAGCTACAGAAGATAAGGATTTTCTCAAGGCTGCCAAAAACACCTCCTGGGTTTCATGAATGTGAATGTGAAGTCGCTCAGTCATGTCTGACTCTTTGTGACCCCATGGACTGTAGCCTACCAGGCTCCTCTGTCCATGGCATTTTTCCAGGCAATAGTACTGGAGTGGATTGCCATTTCCTTCTCCAAGGGATCTTCCCAACCCAGGGATCTAACCTGGGTCTCCTGCATCATAGACAGACACTTTACCATCAGCCACCAGGGAAGTTTGCTAATATATGTCTGTTGCTTTCTTTCTTGGGACTTCTGTGATATTAACAAGCATCAGCAACACAGTCTCTATAATAAGCCATCACATTCATTCTTTCAAGCACTAGGGCTAATACATAAACCACTGCTAACTTCATTACTTTGTCAACAAAGGTCTGTCTAGTCAAACTATGGTTTTTCCAGTAGTCATGTATGGATGTGAGAGTTGGACTATAAAGAAAGCTGAGCACCAAAGAATTGATGCTTTTGAACTGTGGTGTTGGAGAAGACTCTTAAGAGTCCCTTGGACTTCCAGGAAATCCAACCAGTCCATCCTAAATGAGATCAGTCCTGAATAGTCACTGGAAGGACTGATGCTAAAGCTGAAACTCCAATACTTTGGTCACCTGACACGAAGAACTGATATATTGGAAAAGACCCTGATGCTGGGAAACATTGAAGGCAGGAGAAGGGGATGACAGAGGATGAGATGGTTGGATGGTATCACCGACTCAATGGACATGAGTTAGAGTAAATTCCAGGAGTTGGTGATGGACAGGGAGGCCTTGGGTGTTGCAGTCCATGGGGTGGCAAAGAGTCAAACACAACTGAGTGATTGAACTGAACTGAACTTTCCACCTATGTTCTAAACTAATCCATGTTAGTAACTGCAGTGTACAAAGTGCTATGGATAGTCATCACCTCTGTTACCACCAGCAAGGGGTCTGGTGACATCTGGACAGCAAGTGACCTAATTCTGGAATCCTGTCTTTCACCAACTGTCTTAAGGTGGTTTCCCTGTGTACTCAGAGAAAAATGCCTGATTGCCAGTTAGTGGGAATCAAAGTGAGGATAAATACAAAAGTAATAAAATATGCTTTAATTAGGTAGGTTACCACTGAATCTGCCTGCAATGCAGGGGACCCAGGTCCAATCCCTGGGTTGGGGAGATCCCCTGGAGAAGGATATGGCAATGCACTCCAGTATTCTTGCCTGGAGAATCCCATGGACAGAGGGGCCTGGTGGGCTACAGTTTATAGGGTCGCAAAGAGATGGACATGACAGAGCGACTAACAAACACATACTGAAGGTAACTAGAGCTCAATTTTGAGGAATATTTCTGCTATATGCCTGAGTTGTCTGATTCAAGATTCAAGAGAGCTAGGACATTTATCCTTCAATCCACTTCTATCAATGGATGAGTGACAATCACTAAGGGCTGAATCTAAGCCAGTTTCAGCCTATAAACTATGGATCTGGAGAGAGTTCTCAGGCAGAAAGATAGACATCATTGACATATAATGGAATTGCGGTTTCCCAGCAGGTATGAATGAAGCTCCAATAGTGTATACTACATCGACTGTGTCAGTAAGTCAGTCAGTCATTTCAGTCTCTCTGTCATGTCCGGTTGTGTCAGTTCAGTTCAGTTCAATTCAGTTTAGTCGCTCAGTCGTGTTCGACTCTTTGCGACCCCATAAATCACAGCACGCCAGGCCTCCCTGTCCATCACCAACTCCCGGAGTTCACTCAGACTCACGTCCATTGAGTCAGTGATGCCATCCAGCCATCTCATCCTCTGTCGTCCCCTTCTCCTGCCCCCAATCCCTCCCAGCATCAGAGTGTTTTCCAGTGAGTCAACTCTTCGCATGAGGTGACCAAAGTACCGGAGTTTCAGCTTTAGCATCATTCCTTCCAAAGAACACCCAGGGCTGATCTCCTTCAGAATGGACTGGTTGGGATCTCCTTGCAGTCCAAGGGACTCTCAAGAGTCTTCTCCATCAAGTTACAGTAATTTGCAGTTTGGAGATCAGTCATCTGCTTTGACACATTCTGAATTAGCAGAAGCTTCCTGAGGATCCCAGAGAAAACTCTGACTTTAGTGTTGGTTACCAGAAAAAAAAAAAATGGCAGTCCACAACCAGTTTATCTTTAAAGAAATAGAATTCTCAAAGTAGGTGGTTTTGGCTCCATGGGACAGTTTGGAAAATCTGTGGAGCCTTTTCATTTAACACAAATGATATGAGGAATAACCTTATCACTTAGTGACTCTGTAGCAGGGATTTAAGTTTCAATGTTCAATATATTCTCACCAAATGATTTTCATTTTCCCACAGTCCACAGGGTCACAAGAGTTGGACATGACTTAGTTACTAAACAATCACCACCATAAGACTTTCAAATGACAATACACCCCCATTCATGTAGATGAAATATATTTATAATAATCAGAAAACATAATTCTGTAGCTTAATTTTAGATGAAAACACAAAGTATTTTTTAGCACTTTTCCATTTTCTGGAAATCTAGTACTCTATATATTGACAGTAGCTTGTTATTTATTTTATTCAAAACCTGACTAAATTTGTTTTAGAAAATTAAATCAGTGCTGCTCTGAGAGACTGAAGTAACATAATAAAAATCTGTATCAGTCTATATTTTAAAGTTTTAAATTCACAATTACTTTTTATTTATATTTACTATTTATTCTAAAGTATTAAGGGGCTTCCCAGGTGGTGAAGTGGTAAAGAATCCGCCTGCCAATGCAGGAGATGCAAGAGACGCACTTTCGATCCCTGGGTCAGGAAGATCCCCTGGAGTAGGAAACCCGCTCTAGTATAATTGCCTGGAGAATGTGATGGACCTGGCAGGTTATAATCCATGGGGTCGCAAAGAGTTGGAAACTGAGCAACTGAACAAACAAACAAACAAAATGTTAAGACTTTTGAAAAGTCAACAAAAAGGCTAAATATTGCCTTCTTTGTCTCAAATCCAAACTTACTCTAAGACGTTTAATGAATGTAGTATGTCATCTCATCTACTATTGCTACCTTTTATATTCTGAAATACGTATTTTATTATATAAAATGTATTAAAATTGCGTCATATATACACATCTTTGCTTCTAATTTTACCTTATATACTTATAAAAATGGTTTTTAGTGCTCCTTCTGCCATCCAGAAATGGCATTAATACCTTGGGGTTAAAAATCACTGTTCTAAAAGGCTGCCCATCAGATTTGCTTGTGATACTTTCAAAAAAATAAGACCAAGTTCCATTTCCTACAGATTCTAATTTATAAGTTTTGGGTTGTGATTTGGGGGTATGTGATTAGAATAATTATTATTTATTTATTTTTTATTATTCCAAATAATGATTCCAATCAAATCCCCCAGGTCACAAATCAAAACTTATAAATTAGAATCTGTAGGAAACAACTAAGGAGTTCCCTGGTGGCTCAGCTGGTAAAGAATCCGCTTGCAACACAGGAGACCTGGGTTCGATCCCTGGGTAGGGAAGATTCCCTGGAGAAGGGAATGACTACCCACTCCAGTATTCTGGCCTGGAGAATTCCATGGATTGTATAGTCCAGGGGGTTGCAGAGCCAGACACAACTGAGTGACTTTCACTTTCAGTCACAACTACAGTATGATATATAAAATTGCAGACAATTTAGACTAAAGGAAAATTCAAAGCTTTTGTTACTCTCTAAAATGTGTTTTCATATAAAATGAGAACCCTTGTATTTTCAATGAACCAAAAATAGAGCCAACTAGTTCACTATAATTATTTAACAAAACATCAAATCCATCAACATATAATATACCTTCTTGAGGAAAGAACATTTTATGTGTTATTAAAGTTATATCACTACACAAAATAGCTTAATTATTAAATTGATCACTTTAAAACTAGATGGAGTGATTTTAGAATTACAATGTGTGAAAGTGTGAAAGTGTTAGTTAGTCATATCTGACTCTGCGATCCCATGGACTACAGCCCACGAGGCTCCTCTGTCCATGGGATTTTCCAGGCCAAAATACTGGAGTGGGCTGCCATTCCCTTCTCCAGGGGATCTTCCAGACACAGGAATTGAACCTAGGTCTTCTGCACTGCAGGCAGATTCTTTACTCTCTGAGCCACAGAAGAGATTTACAATGTAAGAGAAGATAATTAGTTTAAAATATAAAGTGCATGAGAACGATGTTTAAAAAAAAAAAAAAGCGCTGTTTGGTTTCTATCATTACTGTGTAGTAGCAAAAGAATACCATAATAATCTCCTGCATGCTCAGTTGTGTCTGATTCTTTGTGACCCCCATGGACTGTAGCCCACAAAGCTCCTCTGTCTATGGACTTTCCCAGGCAAGATTAGTGGAGTGGGTTGACATGCCCTCCTCCAGGGGATCTTCCTGACCCAGGGATTGAACTTGCATCTCTTGTCTCTCCTGCATTGGCAGGCATATCCTTAATACCATAAAATGGTTCAAATGTTCAATACAAATAAACATTTAAGATATTTGATTTTTGGTTGATTCTTAGCCACCAAACTTTTCAGCTGAAAAAGTCAACAGGAACTCGTCTAAGAATAGTAGTTCTGGGATATTCTTGGCAGTTTTCTTTTTTTACCTCAGTTCTGTTGGGTCAGGGGAGAAAAAAAAAAAAGCAGATGTCCCATTTTCTTTTAGCATCATAATTTTGATATATTTTTTTCCTACCAAGTCAAGTTCAAAAAATAAAATTTTAAGTTGAAAGCACACACCCACATGCAAAAATCAGGAAATATTCTGGCTCTGTGTATTCAAAATTAACATTCTTTCTTGCTTTGTTGCTATTATTTAGTCGCTAAGTTCATGTCCAACTCTTTCTGACCAATGGACTGCAGCACACCAGGCTTTCCAGTCCTTCACTATCTCCTGGAGTTTGCTCAGGTTCATATCCATTGAGTCGGTGATGCTATCCTCATCTCATCCTATGCTGCCCTCTTCTCCTTTTGCCTTCAATCTTTCTCAGCATCAGGGTCTTTTACAATAAGTTGGCTCTCTGCATCAGGTGTCCAAAGTACTGGAGTTTCAGCATCACTCCTTCCAATGAATATTCAGGGTTGATTTCCTGAATAAACCTTTAGGATTGACTGGTTTGATTCCCTTGCTGTCCAAGGGGCTCTCAAGTGTCTTTTCCAGCACCATAATTCAAAGGCATCATTTCTTCAGTGCTCAGCCTTCTTTATGGTCCAATTCTCACATCCATACATGACTTGACTACTGAAAAAACCATAGCTTTGACTATACAGACTATTTCCAGCAAAGAGAAATCTGTGCTTTAATACGCTGTCTAGGTTTGTCACAGCTTTTCTTCCAAGAAGCAAGTGTCTTTTAATTTTATGGTTGCAGACACTGTTCATGGTTACTTTGGAGCCCAAGAAAATAAAATCTGTCACTGCTTCCACATTTTCCTCATCTATTTCCCATGAAGTGATGGGACTGGATGCCATGATCTTAGCTGTTTGAATGTTGAGTTTTAAGCCAGCTTTTTCACTCTCCTCTCATCCTCATCAAGAGGCTCTTTAGTTTCTCTTTACTTTTTGCCATTAGAGTGGTATCATCTGCATATCTGACATTGCTGATATTTCAGCTGGCAATCTTGCTTCCAGCTTGTGATTCATCCAGCCTGGCATTATGCATGATGTACTCTACATATAAGTTAAATAAACAGGTGACAATAAACAGCCTTGTCATACTCCTTTCCCAACTTTGAACTAGTCCACTGCTTCATGTAAGTTTCTAACTGTTCAGTTCAGTTCAGTCCAGTTGCTCAGTCATGTCTGACTCTTTGCGACCCCATAAATCGCAGCATGCCAGGCCTCCCTGTCCATCACCAACTCCCAGAGTTCACTCAGACTCACGTCCATCAAGTCATAAGATGCCATCCAGCCATCTCATCCTCTGTCGTCCCCTTCTCCTCCTGCCCCCAATCCTACCCAGCATCAGAGTCTTTTCCAATGAGTCAATTCTTCGCATGAGGTGGCCAAAGTACCGGAGTTTCAGCTTTAACATCATTTCTTCCAAAAAAATCCCAGGGCTGATCTCCTTCAGAATGGACTGGTTGGATCTCCTTGCAGTCCAAGGGACTCTCAAGAGTTTTCTCCAACACTACAGTTTAAAAGCATCAATTCTTCGGCACTCAGCCTTCTTCACAGTCCAACTCTCACATCCATACATGACCACATGTATGGATAAGGAAAAACCATAGCCTTGACTAGATGAACCTTTGTTGGCAAAGTAATGTCTCTGCTTTTGAATATGCTATCTAGGTTGGTCATAACTTTCCTTCCAAGGAGTAAGCATCTTTTAATTTCATGGCTGCAGTCACCATCTGCAGTGATTTTGGAGCCCCCAAAAATAAAGTCTGACACTGTTTCCACTGTTTCCCCATCTATTTCCCATGAAGTGATGAGACCGGATGCCATGATCTTCGTTTTCTGAATGTTGAGCTTTAAGCCAACTTTTTCACTCTCCTCTTTCACTTTCATCAAGAGGCTTTTGAGTTCCTCTTCACTTTCTGCCACAAGGGTGGTGTCATCTGCATATCTGAGGTTATTGATATTTCTCCCCACAATCTTGATTCCAGCTTGTGCTTCTTCCAGCCCAGCATTTCTCATGATGTACTCTGAATATAAGTTAAATAAGTAGGGTGACAATATACAGCCTTAACGTACTCCTTTTTCTATTTGTAACCAGTCTGTTGTTCCATGTCCTGTTCTAACTGTTGCTTCCTGACTTGCATACAGATTTCTCAAGGGGCAGGTCAGATGGTCTGGCATTCCCATCTCTTTCAGATTTCCACAGTTTATTGTGATCCATACAGTCAAAGGTGTTTGCATAGTCAATAAAGCAGAAATAGATGTTTTTTCTGGAACTCTCTTGCTTTTCCGATGATCCACGGATGTTGGCAATTTGATCTCTGGTTCCTCTGCCTTTTCTAAAACCAGCTTGAACATCAGGAAGTTCATGGTTCACATATTGCTGAAGCCTTCTAACTGTTGCTTCGTGGTAAAGGGGCTTCTGTAACTCAGTGAAACTGTGAGCCATGTTGGGCACAACCAGCATGGATAACAGTGGAGAGTTCTGACAAAACGTGGTCCACTGAAGTAGGGAATGAAAACCAGTCCTCTCCCAGCATTCTTGCCACAAGAACCCCATGAACATCCCTTCTTTATTGCTTGTGATTTCCCATCAATCCCCGTAGCATTTCTAGAAGCATTGCCTTGCTTTTCCAAGTAATTGCACCTCTGATTCCAGCTCTGCAATAAGTCCGAGATCATACTTCTTATCTTAATACTGAAAATATGATAATGTTAATATTTGTTAATATTTATAAATTCTTGCTACTGCTAGGAGTTATTCTAAATGCTTCACATATTAAAAATAGTTAAACTTTAAAACAACATTCAGAATTTGGTTTATTATTCCCTTTTTACAGATGAAACACACACACACACACACACACACACACACGGGATCTGTTTAGAGAATCTCATCCAAGATTACTTTATGTTCTAACCATTTCAAATTATTTGTATGTTCTTGAAAGTATCATACTCATTTTTATGGGTGGGAGGGTGTTTTCCATGAACATTGCATAAGATGTTCCTTGTGCCTGGAATGTCTTTTCCTCAACCTCTCAGCACCCAGCTAATTCCAATTCAGGCATCATTCTACTCATTTCTTATCCCTCTCCAGATTCATGTAGGTGCTTATTTTTTTATCCAACAGCATTCTGAAGACATCTGTATCATATGATGTGTAAATTCCATGGAAGCAATTTCAACATTTATCAGTGCATTACTAGACATTAGAATCTGCTCTCCAATAGAATGTTTTATGATAATGGAAACATTATGTATATTTGTTCACCAATACAATAGCCCCTAGGTACATGTAGCCACTGAGCACTTGAATTGTGGCTTGCGTGGCTGTAGAACTGAATTCTTAATTTTATCTGTTTATTGACTAATTTAAAATTAAATAGCTAGCTAGTACAGTGTAGCTCTAGAATATAGCTGACACTTTGAACAATGTTAGAGAATATTTTTAAAAAATGAATGAGTGAATGAAGGAATAAATTAATAAATTGAAATGATCCTAAGCCATTTGAGTAAAGAATGGAGATAGGAAAGAAACTAGAGGTAGGAATATATGTTAGAAAGCTACCTCAGAATTTCTGTCCATTTATGCCACTTATACTCAGTTGTAAACATCAGTCTTATGGAGAAGAGACGATGAAACTAATGATCGCAGCATAGTTTCACTCTTGTAAGATTATATGACTCTAAAAGTGATTTCAGGTCAGAAAAAAAAAAAGGGGGACAAGTATGGCATTCTGTATTCATTACCATAAGTATCCAGGCTTGATTTATTTGTATAAATTATTTCCATTAGAACTTGAGATCAATATTTCAAAGTTTCTTTTCCATAGCATACTGACTCTCAATACAAGTATATATGCAATCTGATTCTTTCATTCCTGTTAGAAATGAATTCCTTCTCCAGCATAACCATCTATGCTGCTGCTGCTGCTAAGTCACTTCAGTCCTGTCCGACTCTGTGTGACCCCACAGATGGCAGCCCACCAGGCTCCCCCGTCCCTGGGATTCTCCAGGCAAGAACACTGGAGTGGGTTGCCATTTCCTTCTCCAATGCATGAAAGTGAAAAGTGAAAGTGAAGTCGCTCAGTTGTGTCCGACCCTCAGCGACCCCATGGACTGCAGCCTACCAGGCTCCTCCATCCATGGGATTTTCCAGGCAGGAGTATTGGAGTGGGGTGCCATTGCCTTCTTTGTAACCATCTATAAAATGTTTTAAATAATAAAGCTTTGTCTTACTGGCATTTTCATTAACATGGAATTATTATCAATATTGTAAATATTACTTTAATCATCAGTATCTGATTATATACATTATCACAGAAGTGATAATGCATATTGAAAATAAATCTTTAACATGACAGTTTCAAACATACTCTACTCAATTATTTTTTGCTTGGCAATAATTATTTCTTTGCTTAGCCCCTTAGAATATCCTAAATAGATGATTAAATTACTTATCTTTGGAAAAAGTATAAAAGATAAAAAGTTAATCAGAGGTTTTTGGTTATATAAATGAAAACCAGCGTAATTATAACTCTTTTTTTTAGTTTATCATCACCTCATATGTTTGTGTATATTAATCTTCCACCTTCAGTTCCATTTATAGTGCTTATTGAGTCTATATAGTATCTTTACTCCTACTCCATGGTATACTGCTGCAAATCATTAATTTCAAGTCAATTTCAATAATGGGTATGGCATGAAAAATAGGATTTTAAAAATTTTACTTCAAAGCATAACATTGGTGTCTTTGTGGCATTTAACATAATTTTACCTTAGCAAATGATTCCACTCATTTATGATAAATCATTTCAATAACTAAGCTGCCAGAACCCATGTGCAAAGTATAGTAGTTCATTCATCTTGATGATTATTCTTCAGTGAAACATGGGTGTGATGACATATAACACGTCCTTCTGCACTGAATGATCCCTCTTCAAGGAAGAGCGTTTTGCCTGACCTCATGGGAGTATGTTGGGAGACAGCTGTCTGCCAGAGGTCCCTTCAAGAATTGCCTCTGAGGCAGAGATCTGCCTGGGCCAAGGTTTTATCCCTTCCAGGATGGCTCACATCAGATGACTGGTATCAATAGGAATAAAAAGGTCCAAACCTGGAGGGAAGATCAAGATGGCAGAGTAGGAGGAGGCAGAGCTCATCTTCTCTCACAAATGCATCAAAAAATACATCTACATGTGGAATTATTCTCATAGAAAACCAACTGGAAACTGGCAGAGGATCTCTTCTACAGCCAAAGCTGCAAGAAAGATCTCCATATAACCAGATAGATATAACAAGGGGGGAAAAAGCACCAGGATGGGACTGGCACTCCTGGGAGAGAGCTCTGAAAGAAGGAAGGTACACATGGGCAGATCCTTGCCCTGGGGAGCCACCTTGCCTGCTGGGAGGTCCACTGGGATGGATAGAGCAGCTAGAGAGACTGGAGGGGCCTGGACTCTGCTTGTGAGGAGTGTGCATATGGTGGCTTGCTAGCGACAAAGACAGAGAGATACTGGTGCTGGTAGCTACTGCCTGACCGCATGTCTCTATCCAAAGCATGTCCCTATCTAAAGGCAGGACAGGGCACGTACTCAAGGGCGAGAAAGCCTTATCAAACCCAACCCTCAAAATGTTTACTTTAACAACTGTGGAGCAGATCCGATCCCAGACAGGGCTGTGACAGCCGCTGAGCAAGGAGGAGGCCCTGCCCAACACACAAGCTCTGGACTCCACAACACTAATCTCAGCACCTACCAAAGCCATAAAAGCCAGCGCGCTCAGAGGAAAGCTGTGACTGGCATCTATACCAAAACCAGCCCTCACACCAAACATATTGGACTCACACAGCCTACACTGGGATGCTTTCACATATGCACAGTCCTTCAAAACCACAGTAGATAACTGTCACTCCTAAATTCATACAGACAGAAAAAGTTAAGTACACTAAAAAAGCAGAGGAACTATTCCCAGTTAAAAGAACAAGAGAAATCCCCTGAAAGAACAAATAATGAAGCAGACCTTACCAGTCTGCTAGACCCCAGGTTCAAAAAGAAGGTAATAAAAATGTAAAAGGAATTAAGAAAGATTATTGATAGAAACACAGATCACTGTAACAGGGAACTAGAAACTATAAAGATAAACAAATGAAAATTAGACAACTCCTCTGCCAGATAAAATCCAGTCTTGTTCAGTTGCTAGGTTGTGTCTGGCTCTTTGCAACCCCATGAACACCAGGCTTCCCTGTCCTTCACTATCTCTCAGAGTTTGCTCAAACTCATGCCCATCAGTCGGTGATGCCATCCAACCATCTCATCCTCTGTTGCCCCTTTCTCCTCCAGCTCTCAATATTTCCCAGAATCTGGGTCTTTTCCAGTATTTTTGTTTGTTTGTTTCCACTGGAGGTCAGGGGAAACAGTCTAGAAAGAAAAGCATAGATATTTCTCCAAAGAAGACACAAAGATGGTCAATAGACATATAAGAGTATGATCAACATCACTAACTTATAGAGAAATGCAAATCAAAACTACAATGACGTGTCACCTCAGTCTGATAGGAATGATCATCACCAAAATGTCTACAAATAATAAATGCTGGAGAGGGTGTGGAGAAAAGAGAACCCTCTTACATTGTTGGTGAGAATGTAAATTTGTACAGCCACTATGGAGAAGGAGCTTCTCTGGTGAATCAGATGGTAAAGAATCGGGCTGCAATGCAGGAGACCTTGGTTTGATCCCTGGATCATGAAAATCCCCCAGGAAAAGGGAATGGCTACTCACTCCAGTATTCTTGCCTGGAGAATTCCATGGACAGAGGACTCCATGAGATCACAAAGAGTCAGACATGACTGAGCAACTAACACTTTCACTCAGCTACTTCATTAAGGAGGTTCCTAAAAAAACTAAAAGTAGAACTACCATATGATCTTGCCATCCCACTTTCAGGCATATACCTGGAAAAGATGAAATTTCTAATTTGGAAAGATAAATGCACCTTGATGTTCACAGCAGCATTATTAACAACAGCCAAGACATTGAAACAACTCAAGTGGTCATCAACAGACAATTGGTTTAAGAAGATGTGGTATGTATACACACAATTGTTGTTGCTATTCAGTCACCAAGTCGTGTCCAACTCTGTGACCCCATGAAGTGCTGCACGCTAGGCTCCTTTGTCCTACATTATCTTCCAGAGTTTGGTCAAATTCATGTCCACTGAGTTGGTGATGCTATCTAACCATCTTATCCTCTGCTGCCCCTTTATTTTGCCTTCAACCTTTCTCAGCATAAGGGTCCTTTCCAGTGAGTTGACTCTTTGAATCAGGTGGCCAAAGTACTGGAGCTTCAGTTTCTGCATCAGTCCTTCCAAAGAATATTCAGGGTTAATGTCATTTAGGATTGACTGATTTGATCTCCATGCAATCCAAGGGACTCTCAAGAGTCTTCTTCAGCACCAAAATTCAAAAGTATCAATACATATATACAATGTAATATTGTATATAAAAAAAGCCATAGAAAAGAATGAATTATTGCCATTTACAGCAACATGGATGGACACAGAAAATACCATCCCAAGTGAAGTCAGACAGAGAAAGACTAATATTACAGAATATCACTTATATGTGAAATCTAAAAAATAATACAAATGAATCCACAGACAAAACAGAAAGAGACTCACAGAGATAGAAAAAAAATGTGCAGTTAACAAAGAGGAAAGGGACAAGGCAACAGATGAATAAGTAGTATGGGCTTAACAGATACAAACTACTATACATAAAATTGATAGGCAAAAAGGATTTAATATTATAGCACAGGGAATAAAGAAGGGTAATGGCCATTTAAGCTAAAGTAGAGTCATTGATTCTTGTTGCTAGGCTAATAAAAAGAATTTTGATTTCTCAAGAAATCATTAGCCAGAAATTTTAAAATAAAGAAATATTTAAAAGCCATATTTCTGGAGGCTTGCTATCATTTGTCTGCCTCATTACCTCTATTCTTTGACATTTTTATGCCCTCTGATCATGTCTTTTTATTCTTGTTAGATTTAATGACTAGCTTGCATTCTTTTTCTTCTCCTCACTTGACCATAATTGTGTGGGATTTAAAAATACACAGATGGACCCTTCAATGCCCTGTTCTTGATTCATGGATGACTTCATGTCCAGTGATGAACAACTCACAGGAAACTCAGTCACACAGTAACACACTTGGAATTCTCATTATCTGACATGTCCCCACCACTAGTGATCATTTAAGCTCATAAAATTTTGTGTCCACACCTCTTATCTACCATCTTAGTATTTACCAGGGTATATGTTCTTTAACTCCATTGAATTCCTCAGTCTTGTTTTCCCTTCTTTAATTTCTACAGCCTACTTTTTTCACTTCATTTTTCTTTGCTATTCTGTTCAGATTACTCTGACAAATACTTCAATTGTTTCCAATTCTCTCAATTTTTTTTTCATTATATCCATCTAGAAATTCTTTTACCTTTGCATGATTATGCCAAAAGTGATATATATGTTGGAGAAAAATAGCATAAACATGCACATTTACACAAATATAAAATAATTTTCAACTTTAATTTATCCTTCAATGCTTTCTTGGAATCTTTTCTGTTTAATTGGTCAGTTTTGTTTTTTTTTTTCTCCATTCTCCTCAATGAACATTTCAAATATTTTCCAAACTTTTATCATTGCTTCCTCAAATTGTTCAGTCAAAGACTTCCACAGAACAAAGAAAACAGAATTTCCTCCACTTCCTGACATCATCTTACATATATTTCTATGATTATCCCCATTTCTATCCTGCCTATCACTCCACAAAATTCTAATTTTAATCTTTGCCAATCTTATTATTGAAAAATAAAATGGTTTTTATGTTTGTTCAAAAACCAATGAGTTAGAATATGTTTTTATATGGTCACTGATATTTGCATTTCTGTTTTGGATTACTTTCGTAATGGAATGCTGCTGCTGCTGCTGCTAAGTCGCTTCAGTCGTGTCAGACTCTATGCGACCCCACAGACAGCAGCCCACCAGGCTCCCCCGTCCCTGGGATTCTCCAGGCAAGAACACTGGAGTGGGTTGCCATTTCCTTCTCCAATGCATGAAAGTGAAAAGTGAAAGTGAAGTTGCTCAGTCGTGTCTGACTCTTAGCGACCCCATGGACTGCAGCCCACCAGGCTCCTCCTTCCATGGGATTTTCCAGGCAAGAGTACTGTAGTGGGGTGCCATTGCCTTCTCCGTTGTAATGGAATACTTATTTTCTAATTCATTTGAGATTTCTTTTTTGGTAATAAGGATATTAAGCTATCACATATGTTGAATTTTTTTTTTCATTTCTTGTTGCTTTTCCTCTCTTTTACAATATGTTGTTTATATATAATCTCTACCAGGATCTCAATTTTAAAAGCTTTCAGAGGACAGGCTGGGGGAAAAAAAAAAGTGTAACTGAGATGAGTGATACCATTATTTACTGGGTAACTCTAGCCTCTTTCTAAAACAGCCCACAGAACCTAGCTCTACTTTATAATTATTAGGTCTGTTTTGCCAGATGGCCTAGCCTTTTTTCCAAGAACACTAGACAATTATAACTTTAGGTGAAATTTTATAATGTTCAGATATTTTATAACTTAAAAATCTCTTTGGGAGGTAAGCAAAAAGCTGTAGGTTACTACTGCCTTGATTGCTATCAATATATGACTTTTGGTATATATCTTTAAGATCTTGCTCTGATGAATGCTTGATGTAAGATTATATATTCACCTGTTTTTGCTTCTGCTTTAGTCTTAGCACTGACAGTTTTTAGCTTATTTCTTATGAATTTTGGCAAATAATGTATGTTGAATATTCAAATTATTTTTTCCCAGATGTTAGCTAACTGTATAGTTGCTGTATTTTTCCCTAGATTTTGAAATGGCCCATTTTACACTCCTCAATTGATAGAATTGCTTGTATATGGCTTTTATTCACTGAATTCATTTGTATCTTCCTGAATGAGTAACCCACTGCAATTTTATAGAATGATTCTGTTTGAAGGGGAACTCATTATCCATCCATTTTCAACAGTTTTAATATTGGTGCATGGCTGCTCTTTAAAGAAGATAAAATCGCCTTAATAAATTGAACAGTATACCAAGTATTTTAAAATTATATATGATTTGGAGAAAAATAACAACTTTATATGAAGTTTGTTGCCTTCTCTCTTTCTCTTTCTTTCTCTCTCTCTCCTTACATAGACACAGACACACACACACACACACACACACACACACACAGATATGGTACAATTTTGTGATTTTTTCCAATGTGACTCTCAGACTTTTTCTGAATTAAGGACACACTTTAGCTGCAGAATTATATAAAACTGAAAATTAGAGACTCTTTAAATATTTAAAGTTTTGTGAAATAATTCTGTTAATGAGGGTGTGGAATTCTTGGCTTGTGGACTGTAGACTGGTAATATGCATAGATAGGCTTCAGAAATTCTGCAAATCTCATATAATACTTTCACATATAATTGTATTATCCTGGAGATAACGTCCAAAGATTCTACTGGTTGTCAAAGAAAGTTGCAATCTAAGAATAATTCAGGTCTAGTATTAACCACTTCCCAGATTTGTCACAAATTAAAATATCAAGATTGATATTTGAAATTGATATTGGTATTCAGAATCAGATTGATTATATTCTTTGCAGCCAAAGATGAGGAAGCTCTATACAGTCAGCAAAAACAAGACTGGGAGCTGAACTGTGGCTCAGATCATTAACTCCTTATTGCCAAATTCAGACTTAAATTGAAGAAAATAGGGAAAACCACTGGACCACTCATGTATGACCTAAATCAAATCCCTTATGATTATACAGTGGAAGTGAGAAATAAATTTAAAGGACTAGACCTGATAGACAGAGAACCTGATGAACTATGGACGGAGGTTCATGACATTGTACAGGAGACAGGGATCAATACCATCCCCAAGAAAAAGAAATGCAAAAAAAGCAAAATGGCTGTCTGAGGAGGCCTTACAAATAGCTGTAAAAAGAAGAGAAGCCAAAAGCAAATGAGAAAAGGAAGGATATTCTCATTTGAATGTAGAGTTTCGAAGAATAGCAAGGAGAGTTAGGAAAGCCTTCCTGAGCGATCAATGCAAAGAAATAGAGGAAAACAACAGAATGGGAAAGACTAGAGATTTCTTCAAGAAAATTAGATATTCCAAGAAAATATCTCGTGCAAAGATGGGCTCAATAAAGGACAGAAATGGTATGGACCTAATAGAAGCAGAAGATATTAAGAAGAGGTGGCAAGAATACACAGAAGAACTGTACAAAAAAACAGCTTCATGACCCAGATAATCACGATGGTGTGATCACTCACCTAGAGCCAGACATACTGGAATGTGAAGACAAGTGGGCCTTAGAAAGCATCACTATGAACAAAGCTAGTGGAGGTGATGGAATTCCAGTTGAGCTATTTCAAATCCTGACAGATGCTACTGTGAAAGTGCTGCACTCAATATGCCAGCAAATTTGGAAAACTCAGCAGTGGCCACAGGATTGGAAAAGGTCAGTTTTCATTCCAATCCCAAATAAAGACAATGTCAAAGAATGCTCAAACTACTTCACACTTGCACTCATCTCACACGCTAGTAAAGTAAAGCTCAGAATTCTCCAAGCCAGGCTTCAGCAATATGTGAACCACGAACTTCCAGATGTTCAAGCTGGTTTTAGGAAAGGCAGAAGAACCAGAGATCAAATTGCCAACATCTGCTGGATCATGGAAAAAGCAAGAGAGTTCCAGAAAAACATCCATTTCTGCTTTATTGACTATGCCAAAGGCTTTGACTGTGTGATTCACAATAAACTGTGGAAAAACCTGAAAGAGATGGGAATACCAGACCACTTGACCTGTCTCTTGAGAAACCTATATGCAGGTCAGGAAGCAACAGTTAGAACTGGACATGGAACAACAGACTGGTTCCAAATAGGAAAAGGAGTACGTCAAGGCTGTATATTGTCACCCTGCTTATTTAACTTACATGCAGAGTACATCATGAGAAACGCTGGACTGGAAGAAGCACAAGCTGGTTCAAGATTGCCAGGAGAAATATCAATAACCTCAGATATGAAGATGACACCACCGTTATTGCAGAAAGTGAAGAGGAACTGAAAAGCCTCTAGATGAAAGTGAATGAGGAGAGTGAAAAAGTTGGCTTAAAACTCAACATTCAGAAAACGAAGATCATGGCATATGGTCCCATTGCTTCATAGCAATCAGATGGGGGAAAAAGTTGAAAGCAGTGACAGATTTTATTTTGTTGGGCTTCAGAATCACTGCAGATGGTAACTTCAGCCATGAAATTAAAATATGCTTGCTTCTTGGAAGAAAAGCTATGACAAATCTCAACAGCATATTAAATAGCAGAGATATCACTTTGCCGACAGTGGTTCATATAGTCAAAGCTATGGTTTTCCAGTAGTCATGTATGGATTGGAGAATTGTAGCCTAAGAAGGTGAGCCATCTCATGCAAAGAGTTGACTCATTGGAAAAGACCCTGATGCTGGGAGTGACTGGGGGCAGGAGAAGGGAACGACAGAGGATGAGATGGTTGAATGGCCTCACCTACTCAATGGACATGGGTTTGAGCAAACTCCGGGAGATAATGAAGGACAGGGAAGCCTGTGTGCTACAGTCCATGAAGTCTCAAAGAGTCAGAAATGACTGAGCAACTGAACAACAAAATATCAAGAACAAATGAAAATTTCTAAGAGTTCTTTGATAACAGTGAAAAATAATCAAATACATGAAAAGTAGTTTATTCTAAAAATAGGAGCGACTAATGCTTCAGTGAAACATTCAGTCAGTTCAGTTGCTCAGTAATGTCCTACTCTTTGTGACCCCATGAATACCAGCATGCCAGGCCTCCCTGTCCATCACCAACTTCCAGAGTTTACTCAAACTCATGTCCATCGAGTCGGTGATGCCATCCAGCCACCTCATTCTCTGTTGTCCCCTTCTCCTCCTGCCCCCAATCTCACCCAAAATCAGGGTCTTTTCCAATGAGTCAACTCTTTGCATGAGGTGGCCAAAGACTGGAGTTTCAGCTTCAGCATCAGTTTTTCCAAAACACCCAGGCCTGATCTCCTTTAGGATGGACTGGTTGGATCTCCTTGCAGTCCAAGGGACTCTCAAGAGTCTTCTCCAACACCACAGTTAAAAGCATCAATTCTTCGGTGCTCAGCTTTCTTCACAGTCCAACTCTCACATGACCACTGGAGAAACCATAGCCTTGACTATTTGTTGGCAAAATAATATCTCTGCTTTTGAATATGCTATCTAGATTGGTCATAACTTTCCTTCCAAGGAGTAAGCATCTTTTAATTTCATGGCTCCAATCACCATCTGTAGTCATTTTGGAGGCCCCCCCCGAAAAAGTCTGACACTGTTTCCACTGTTTCCCCATCTATTTCCCATGAAGTGATGGGACCAGATGCCATGATCTTCGTTTTCTGAATGTTGAGCTTTAAGCCAACTTTTTCACTCTCCTCTTTCATTTTCATCAAGAGGCTTTTTAGTTCCTCTTCACTTTCTGCCATAAGAGTGGTATCATCTGCATATCTGAAGTTATTGATATTTCTCCCGGCAATCTTGATTCTAGCCTGTGGTTCTTGCAGCCCAGCGTTTCTCATGATATACCCTGCATAGAAGTTAAATAAGTAGGGTGACAATATACAGCTTTGACGTACTCCTTTTCCTATTTGTAACCAGTCTGTTGTTCCAGGTCCAGTTCTAACTGTTGCTTCCTGACCTGCATATAGGTTTCTCAAGAGGCAGGTCAGATAGTCTGGTATTCCCATTTCTTTCAGGTTTTTCCACAGTTTATTGTGAATCACACAGTCAAAGACTTTGGCATAGTCAATAAAACAGAAATGGATGTTTTTCTGGAACTCTCTTGGTTTTTCCATGATCCAGCAGATGTTGGCAATTTGATCTCTGGTTCTTCTGCCTTTTCTAAAACCAGCTTGAACCTCTGGAAGTTCACGGTTCACATATTGCTGAAGCCTGGCTTGGAGAATTTTGAGCATTACTTTGCTAGCATGTGAGATGAGTGCAATCGTGCAGTAGTTTGAGCATTCTTTGGCATTGCCTTTCTTTGGGATTGGAATGAAAATTGACTTTTTCCAGACCTGTGGCCCGGACTGGGTCGTGAAGCTCTTTTCTGTACAGTTCTTCTGTGTATTTTTGCCACCTCTTCTTAATATCTTCTGCTTCTGTTTGGTCCATACCATTTCTGTCCTTTATCGAGCCCATCTTTGCATGAAATGTTCCCTTGGTATCTCTAATTTTCTTGTATAGATCTCTAGTCTTTCCCATTCTATTATTTTCCTCTATTTCTTTGCATTGATCGCTGATGAAGGCTTTCTTATCTCTCCTTGCTATTCTTTGGAACTCTGCATTCAGATGCTTATATCTTTCCTTTTCTCCTTTGTTTTTTTACTCCTTTTCACAGCTATTTTTAAGGCCTCCTCAGACAGCCATTTTTCTTGTTTGCATTTCTTTTCCAGGGGGATGGTCTTGATTCCTGTCTCCTGTACAATGTCACGAACCTTCGTCCATAATGCCTTCCTCAGTCACTCTATCAGATCTACTCCCTTAAAGCTATTTCTCACTTCCACTGTATAATCGTATTGGATTTGATTTAGATCATACCTCAATGGTAGTGGTTTTCCCCACTTTCTTCAATTTAAGTCTGAATTTGGCAACAAGGAGTTCATGACCTGAGCCACAGTCAGCTCCCAGTCTTGTTTTTGCTGACTGTATAGAGCTTCTCCATCTTTGGCTGCAAAGAATATAATCAATATAATTTTGATGTTGACCATCTGGTGATGTCCATGTGTAGTCTTCTCTTGTGTTATTGCAAGAGAGTGTTTGCTATGACCAGTGCCTTCTCTTGGCAAAACTCTATTAGCTTTTGCCCTGCTTCATTCCATACTCCAAGGCCAAATTTTCCTGTTGCTCCAGGTGTTTCTTGACTTCTTACTTTTGCATTCCAGTCCCCTATGAGGAAAAGGACATCTTTTTTGGGTGTTAGTTCTGAAAGGCCTTGTAGGTCTTCATAGAACCATTCAGCTTCAGCTTCTTCAGCATTACTGGTTGGGGCATAGACTTGGATTACTGTGATATTGAATGGTTTGCCTTGGAAATGAACAGAGATCATTCTGTCGTTTTTGAGATTGCATCCAAGTACTGCATTTTGGATTCTTTTTATGACCATAATGGCTACCCCATTTCTTCTAAGGGATTCCTGCCCTCAGTAGTAGATATAATGGTCATCTGAGTTAAATTCACCCCTTCCAGTCCATTTTAGTTCGCTGATTCCTAGAATGTCTACGTTCACTCTTGCCATCTCCTGTTGATCACTTCCATTTTGCCTTGATTCATGGACCTATGAACCATTCCAGGTTCCTATGCAATATTGCTCTTTACAGCATCGGACCTTGCTTCTATCACCAGTCACATCCACAGCTGGGTATTGTTTTTGCTCTGGCTCCATCCCTTCATTCTTTCTGAAGTTATTTCTCCACTGATCTCCAGTAACATATTGGGCACCTACCAACCTGGGGAGTTCCCCTTTCAGTATCCTATCATTTTGCCTTTTCATACTGTTCATGGGATTCTCAGGCAAGAATACTGAAGTGGTTTGCCATTCTCTTCTCCCGTGGACCACATTCTGTCATTAGTTCACTAAATTAGGTGGAAAAGGTAATTATAGCCACTTTTCCTTTTCTGTAGGTGATTATATTGTCCTCTTAAAAATAACAAATATATTCAGTTCAGTTCAGTTCAGCTGCTCATCGTGTCCGACTCTTCATGACCCCATGGACTGCAGCAAGCCAGGCCTCCCTGTCCATCACCAACTCCTGGAGTTACTCAAATTCATGTCCATTGAGTCAGTGATGCCATCCAACCATCTCATCCTCTGTCGTCCCCTTCTCCTCCTGCCCCCAATCCCTCCCAGCATCAGGGTCTTTTCAAATGAGTCAGTTCTTCACATCAGGTGGCCAAAGTATTGGGGTTTCAGTTTCAGCATCAGTCCTTCCAATGAATACCCAGGACTAATCTCCTTTAAGATGGACTGGTTGAATCTTCTTGCAGTCCAAGGGACTCTCAAGAGTCTTCTGCAACTCCAGAGTTCAAAAGCATAAATTCTTTGATGTTCAGCTTTCTTTAGAGTCCAAATCTCACATCCACACATGAGTACTGGAAAACCTATGGCTTTGATGAGACGGACCTTTGATGCCAAAGTAATGTCTTTGCTTTTCAAATATATTAATGTTAATAATTTCACATTAGTTATTGCTCTTATTGCAACTGTTACTGAGGACTCACAATGTTATAAATACTGTGACAAGTATGTTCAATATAGTACCCAATTTCACTATCAAAACGTTCTCAAATATTGGGTATTACCTTTTTCAGACAAAGCAATTTTAGGAAATTGCCCCGATGATTAGTGACTGAACCAGAATTAGAAATTTGACTCTGAATTTTTTTTTCCTCTCTCAGGTTAAAAATAAGCATTTTCTTCTCCACTTTACTTCCTCCCTGAATACTGGATATATAGGATGAGTAAATTCCAACGATGGTTTTCGCTAAAGCTTTGAAGCTATTAGAATTACAAAATTTCAGCAGTTGAATCTTTTTCAGATTAATTAATCCATTCCTAGAAATTTCAGGGCAGTAATTGTTACT
Source organism: Bubalus kerabau (assembly GCF_029407905.1). NCBI lineage: Eukaryota > Metazoa > Chordata > Mammalia > Artiodactyla > Bovidae > Bubalus > Bubalus kerabau. Next base: position 62,197,015 of record NC_073626.1, read on the forward strand.
GCTTTTCACTAAGAGCTATATTTAGCACTAAGCATGTCAATGGTCAAAACTGTCTTTATTAAAAAGTCAAAGAAAAATCATACATGATTTTTCTTATTCACCTATCCTCAGAGAGTTTTAGGATTGATAGAGCATGAATTCAAAGAAACAGAGTCAATGTTTGATTTCTGACATCTAGAAACATATTTGTGAGTAAGTGGCAAGGGAATTTTTCAAAGAAAGATGTTACAAAAGAAATTTTTGAAGTCACTCAAATTATTAATCTCCTCAATACAAACTGCCAGTCATAAAGAATTTAATCTTTAAGTCACAGACTACAGGGAACTCAGGGTGTGATGTGAAGGAAAGTTGTGATATGAAGGAAAGTTGTGAATCCATTCTAGTAATCCATTCTAGCATTCTAGGGAATCCATTCTTACAAGGGTTTTTAAGATTGGATTATACAAAAATAAGGCTGGAGGTAAATACTCCAATTCTAGCTTTCCCTTCTCTTAGGTTACAGCCTCTTAGGGAAGATTAGAAATATTCATATAATTATGAGAAAACCTAAGAATGTTGAAACGTGTTGCCATGACATAATCTGGGAGAGGACACAGGCCTCTAGGAGAAGTCTGAGGTAATAGCTATTATGGAGTTAAATGCTAAGTATGTAACAGCTTTTTTCTAAATACTGACAGACATTAATTAAGCAACAACCCTATAAATTGTTTTACAAATAAAGAAACTGCTGCAGAAGTCTTAGAATGACTTTCCCAAGAGAACATACTTATTAATCCTGGAGCCGGGATCTGAAGCACCACATGCTGGATTTGGAGGCTACTGTCTAAGAATGAATTATTTAGTCTTTCTAGGTGGAGACTGATGATGCCTTTTTTAGGTGAGTTCTATGCAATTACCAAAATGGTAATACTATAGGTGAGATTTTGGAACTTGAATAAACAAACCAAATAATAAATTAGAAGAATAATGTAAGATGGAGGAATCATGTCTGCTACTGGACGCCTATGTAATATTTTAATGTCATCATGCTAAGGTTATTGCTCTAGTTCTCTAGTATCCTTTGAATTGTGTTCAACAATCTGCACAAGCAAAGTGAAGTGTGTGCAGTAGTAGTTGACCTCACTATTGTGAGTTGCCGAAGATTGTTAAGGAATGACTTGGAAAACCTGGAGATGATAGGAGTAAAGGCAGATATATAATCTCTTAGAAAAAAAAAGGAAAAAAATCTCTCTAAAGCAATTTCTGTGGGGAGAACATATTAGAATTCTCTAGAGAAACAAAATCCAATATATACGAAATGTTAAATTAGAATGTGTGTGTGTGTGTGTGTACATGTGTGTGTGTGTGTGTTATCTGCAAGCTGGAGAACCAGGAAAAACTGCAATTCAGTCCCAATCTGAATATCTAAGAACTGGGAGGACAATGATGTAAGTCTTGGTTTGAGAGTCTGAAAGCCTGAGAACCAACAAAAACAATGTTTTAGGGCTGAAGAAGACAGATGTTCTGGCTCAATTAAAAAGACCAACTTTGCCCTTTTCCTATCTCTTTGTTCTATTCAGGCCTTGAAAGGAGTGGATTGTACCCACTCTCATTGGTAAGAATGTTCTTTACTCAGCCTGCTGATTCAAATATGAATCTCTTCCAGGAACACTCTCACGGATATATCCAGAAATAATGTTTTATCAGCTATCTGGGCATCTTTATGAACCTTGTACCTTAATGGTCAGTTAATAGTACATGATGCTGGGAGGGATTGGGGGCAGGAGGAGAAGGGGATGACAGAGGATGCGATGGCTGGATGGCATCACTGACTCAATGGACATGAGTTTAAGTGAACTCCGGGAGTTGGTGATGGACAGGGGGGCCTGGAGTGCTGCGATTCATGGGGTCACAAAGAGTCGGACACGACTGAGTGACTGAACTGAACTGAAGCAGTCAAGTTAACATAAAATTAATCATCATGATGGGGGTGGGTTGATTGTTTTTCAATCATGAATGCAGATTATAAATATTGGCACAGCTTTCTAAAATTATATATGGCCAGATCTCCCCATAGACAAACTAACTGGAATACCTGAGGAAGGGTGCTAGGTATTGGCACTTTTATGCTTCCCCAGTTGATTCTGAGCTTCCCAGATGGTACTAATGGTAAAGAACCCACCTGACAATAGAGGAGATGTAAGAGAAATGGGTTCAGTCCCTGGGTTGGGAATGTTCCCTGGAGGAGGGCATGGCAACCCACTCCAGTATTCTTACCTGGAGAGTTTCATGGACAGAGAAGCCTTGCAGGCTACAGTCCATAGTGTCACAAAGAGTCAGACACAACTGAAGTGACTTAGCACCCACACACAAGTAACTCTAATATGGAGTTAAGGATACACCTGGGAAACAAGGTGATACTGCTTTGCACTTTTCTCTACCTTTTGAAAATGCCAGTTAGATTTTTCTCCCTGGAGGCAAAGTTTTGTACTGGCAGTAAATGTAACATGTTCTCACATGCTCTCCACTGGCGCAGCCCTGCACCCCAATCCTCAGCCCCATAGAAGGGTAGAGTGTTGCATTGAGTGTTCTGCTCATTTGGTTGGATTCTAAAATCATGCATCTGTTTGGACAGAAATTTTGTCAGCTCTGGTAATAAAATATGACTTTGAAAGTAATGTGTATTTCATTTAACTACTGGCCACAAATAAAAGTTAAAAACAAAATAATTTGTTGTTGTTGGCAACTTCCTTAAATAACCTCCTCAAGTAGAACAGCTTGTCTGGCCTCAGACCATTATTTAAGTAATTTTAAAAAATATTTTTACAAACAGGAAAAAGACAGCAAAGGATTTCAAGAAGGAAGCCAAAACTGTCACAACACTGATAACTTAGTCCAGAGTTTTTCAGAAAGATAAATTCTTGCTTCTAAAACTTTTATTCTTTCAAGGGGTTTGCATAATAGTTACATTGGTTTAAAAGAAAAACTTTCCCGTCCTTCATCATTAGCAAAAATACTTATTTCTACCTTGGGAATATTCTTTAAGAAACTTTGTTATTAGTATTTAAAATCTATAAACTATAACATGTTGCTGTGGGAAAAGTATAACCTGAAAGCACATAATATTACATTTATAAAATGATTTTGCTAGTTGTAAGAACGTATTATTATTTCAAGTCAGTATATCATGTCATATGATTACATGATTTTTTATTTTTATTTACTATGATAATTTTGATTTTTCCTATTAAATAGTCTTGATACAATCCTATTAATGTGTGATAATAATGTCTATGTGATTATTAGATAATAGATAATAATGTCTATTATATAGGTGATACTAATGTATATATGACATATTTAAAGATGGTAATGATATATTGGTTTGCTAAGGAATTGCTAATATCTATTTCAGTTCTAAAATTATTTGAATCCCTTAACAGAAGAATACTTAAGTGGTGTGAGTATAAGCAATATCCAAAAAGAAGATATACAGAAAATGTGTTATTTATACTTTCTTGCCTTCATTGTGATTTTAAGCATTATCCAATATATTAATAATGCCTCCCTAATCTGAATTTATAAGTTCTTATGCCAAAATCCACAGGACTGGATTTTCATTCCAATCCCATAGAAGGGCAATGCCAAAGAATGTTCCAACTACCACACAATTGCACTCATCTCACATCTTAGCAAAGTAATTCTCAAAATTCTCCAAGCCAGGCTTCAACAGTATGTGAACCATGAACTTCCAGATGTTCAAGCTGGATTTAGAAAAGGCAGAAGAACCAGAAATCGAATTGCCAGCATTCATTGGATCATAGAAAAAACAAGAAAATTTCAGAGAAAACATCTACTTCTGCTTTATTGACTACACTAAAGCCTATGACTGTATAGATCACACACATTGGAAAATTCTTCAAGAGATGGGAAAACAGACCACCTTACTTGCCTCCTGAGAAATCTGTATGCAAATCAAGAAGAAACAATTAGAACCAGACATGGAACAATGGACTGATTCAAAATTGGGAATGGAGTACATTGAGGCTGTATATTGTCACCCTGCTTATTTAATCTATAGGCAGAGAACATCATGCGAAATGCCAGGCTGGATGAAGCACAAGCTGGAATCAAGATTTCCAGGAGATATATCAATGACCTTAGACACGCAGAGGATACCTCCCTTATGGCAGAAAGTGAAGAGGAACTAAAGAGACTCTTGATGATGGTGAAACAGGAGAGTGAAAAAGCTGGCTTAAAACTCAACATTCAATAAACAAAAATCATGGCATCTGGTCCCATCACTTCATGGCAAATAGATGGGGAAACAATGGAAACAGTGAGAAATTTTATTTTCTTGGGCTCCAAAATCACTGCAGATGGTGACTGCAGCCATGAAATTAAAAGACACTTATTCCTTGGAAGAAAAGCTATGACCAACCTAGACAACATATTAAAAAACAGAAACATTGCTTTGCCAACAAAGATCTGTCTAGTTAAAGCTATGGTTTTTCCAGTAGTCATGTGTGGATGTGAGAGTTGGACTGTGAAGAAAGCTGAGCTCTGAAGAATTGGTGCTTTTGAACTGTGGGATTGGAGAAGACTCTTGAGAGTCCCTTGGACTACAAGGAGATCCAACTAGTCCATTCTAAAGGAAATCAGTCCTGAATATTCATTGGAAGGACTGATGCTGAAGCTGAAACACCAATACTTTGGCCATGTAATGCTAATTACTGACTCACTGGAAAAGATCCTGATGCTGGGAAAGATTGAAGGCAGGAGGAGAAGGGGACAACAGAGGATGAGATGGTTGTGTGGCATCACCAACTCAATGGACATGAGTTTGAGCAAGTTCCAGGAGTTGATGATGGACAGGGAAGCTTGACACATTGCAGTCCATGGGGTTGCAAAGAGTCGGACATGACTGAGTGACTGAACTGACTGGCACCAAAATTAAAGTATATAAGTATTTGGAAACATAATTCTGATATTTTAATATAAGCACAACAGCTTACAGCAAAATTTTTATAAGCTGTTGTTTCAGTGCAATATTTACTCAGTGCAATACAAAATTACTTTTATTTGACAAAAATATTAAAAGTTCCTTTAATCTATAAAACCAAGAGCTGGTTTTTTGGAAGGATAAACAAGACGGAAGAACCTTTTGCCAGACTCTGCCAGAAGAAGGAAGAGGTGACCCAAATAAACAAAATAAGAAATGAGAGAGGAGAAATAACAACCAATACTCCAAAACACAAAATATCATAAGAAAATATGAACAGTTACATACTCCAAAAATGCAAAATCTAAATGAAATGGACAAGTTCCTAGAAACATACAGTCTGCCAAAATTGAGTCAAGAAGAAACAGGTAATTCGAACATCTGATCACTAGAAGAGAAATAGAATATGTGATTTAAAAACTCCTTGCAAACAGAAGTCTGGACCAGATGTCTTCACTGGGGAATTCTATCAAACATACAAAGAACTTGTATCTTATACCCATCCTTCTCAAACTCTTCCAAAAGAATGATGAGAAGGAAGGAATCCTAAAGTCATTCTATGGAGCCACCATCTCCCTGATACCAAATCCAGACAAAGACACTACCCAAAAATAGAATCACAGGCCAATATATTTGATGAGCATAGATTTAAAAATCTTCAACAAAATATTAACAAACTGAGTCCAATAATACATAAAAAAGATCATCCCTCCTGACCCAGGTGGATTCATGTCAGGGTCACAAGGATGGTTCAACATAGGCAAATCAATCAGTGTGATACACCACATGAACAAAAGAAAAAGCAAAAACCACATGACCATCTCAACAGATGTAGGAAAAGTATTTGATAAAATTCAACACTGATTCAGGATTAAGAAAAAAAAAAAAAAAACTCTTGCCAAAGTACCTCTTGCCAAGGTACAGAGGTAACATTTCGCAACATAATAAAAGTGATTTATGACAAACCCACAAGCAACATAATACTCCAAAGTGAAAAGCTAAAGCTTTCCTGCTAAATTCTGGAACAAGAAAACAAGGATTTTCACACTTAATCATTTCTATTCAATATAGAATTGGAAGTCTTTTCCACAACAATCAGACAAGAAAAAGAAATAAACGGTATCCAAATTGGAAGGGAAGAGGTAAAACTGTCATTATATGCAGATAACATGATATTCTATACAGAAAAACCTAAAGAATTCTCTCAAAAACTCAGACCTGATAAATAAATTCAGCAAGATAGCATGACATAAGATTAATATACAGAAATCTGCTGCATTTCTTTATACTAACAATGAAATATCAAAAAGAGAAAGCAAAGAAAAATCCCATTTAAAATCAGGTCAAAAATATGTAGGACTAAATTTAACAAAGGATATGATGAAAGACACACTGAGATCTATAAAACACTGATTAAAAAAAAGATGATTCATGGAAAGATATCCATGATCCTTATCAAATTACTCATGATATTTTTCACAGAACTAGAATGAATAACCCTAAAATGTATATGAAACAACAAAAGACCCAGATTTCCCAAGGCCATCTTGAGGGGAAAAAAAAAAAAAAGCTGGAGGCTTTCAGACTTCAGACAATGCTACAAACCTACACTAATCAAATCAGCACGGTATTGGCACAAAAACATACAATTAGACCAATGCAACAGAACAGAGAGCCCAGAAATAAATCCACACATCTATGGTCAATTAATCTTTGACAAAAGGGGCAAGAATATACAATGGAGAAAAGACAGTCTCTTCAGCAAGTGGTCTTGGGAAAGCTCAACGGCTGCATGTAAATCAATGAAGTTAGAACACATCCTCACACCATACACAAAAATAGACTCAAAATGGCTTGAAGACTTAAAATATAAGATGTGACACCATAAAACTCATAGAACACAAGCAACACATTCTCGGACATAAACCATAGCAACATTTGCTTATAACAGTATTCCAAGGCAAAAGAAATAAAACCAAAAAATAAATAAATGAGATCTAATCAATCTTAAAAGTTTTTGGACAGCAAAGGAAACCATAAACAAAATGAAAAGAAAACCTATGGAATGGGAGAAACATTTGCAAATGATGTAACCAATAAAAGGTTAATACCCAAAATATATAAACAGCTCAATAACAAAAAGCAAAAAATTCAATCAGAAAATGGGCAGAAGACTTAAACATTTATCCAAAGAAGATACACAAATAGCCAACAGGTACACAAAAATATATGTTTAACACTGTTAATTATTAGAGAAATACAGATCAAAACAACACCAAGGTATCACCTCACCAGTCAAAATGGCCATCATACAAAAGTCTACAAATAATAGATTCTGGAGAGCATTATGGAACAAAGGGAACCCTCCTATACTGATGATAGGAATGTAAATCAGTGCAAGCACTGGAAAATAGCATGTAAGTTCCTAAAAAAACTAAAAACATCAAAATGCATCAAAAAATTTAAACCCAAGTTAATGGCTATAATTCTACACATTTATATTTAATTTATAGGCATCCATCTAATCATTTGCCTACTGATGAAGAAAATACATGAAGACTAGTTGTAAGTAAATATAAAGGCACAATTTTGTTGTTCTCAAGCTTTTTGTAATCATCATTATACTTGAAAATTCAGTGTCATAACTGCAGAGGCCAGCTATTCCATTTCAATTATAGTAATTTCTAATGACCTTAATACTCGTGTCTGACCTAATTCATTGCTAGTATTCCCTCTGAAAAATCCAAGATAGCTGTCACAACTGTAGCTATACACATAAGCTTGATGCATATAAAAGCTACATCATAATCCTTGAGAAACACAGTGTATCAGTTTCCTAACGCTACAAACACTGTGCCTTAAAACACCATAGATTTACTATTTTACAGTTACAGAGTTCAGAAGTGTAAAATCAGTGTCCTTGAAAGGCTGTTACTTGTATTCTCTTGCCTCTCCCAGCTTTTAGAGGATACATATATTCCTTGGACCATGGCCCTTTCCTCCATCAGAAAATGCATCATTCCAATCTCAACTTCTGTTGTCACATGTCCTCCCTCTGGCTCTGATTCTCTTGCCTCCCAGATATGAGAACTTATGATTAGATTAGGCCTACCTGGATAATCTGTGATAATCTCTCCCTTTCTCAAAAATTTTAACCATATCTGGAAAACCGTCTTTAATATGTTGGGTAATATAAAGATAGTCACAGGTTCCCAGGGCTAGGGTGTGGACATTATGGGAATCATTAGTCTGCCACACACACAAACCAGAGAACATGCTTCAGAATTTAACACTTTTACAGAATGATTTTATAATTAATGACTATCATTAGCTGTCTGCATTGTAATTAGTAAAAATTTTAATGCTTCTCCTGATATTGTAAACCTTCCTCAACCTGATATTATAATCCATCTGCATTGCTACATAATTTCAACTCTGCTAACTCACTTTGAATGCAAAATACTGTTATGGTGTTGGCTCAGAAGGTAAAGCATCTGCCTGCAATGTGGGAGACCCAGGTTCGATCCCTGGGTTGGGAAGATCCCCTGGTGAAGGAAATGGCAACCCACTCCAGTACTCTTGCCTGGAAAATTCCATGGACGGAGGAGCCTTGTGGGCTACAGTAGTTCATGGGGTCACAAAGAGTTGGACACGACTGAGCAACTTCACTTTCTTTCTTTTAAGAAACACTGTACTCAGCATCTATTCTATCGAATTATATATTTCAGATTAGACATTTTGTGAGGGATAAAGGTACAAAGATAAATAAGTGATCCCTGTCAAGGATGACAAGAAGTACCTGTATGTTAAATTTTTTCCAATTACCTTTTGATATGGAATTCTGGAAAAGAGTAGCTCAGCTAAGAATTCACCTGCAGTGCAGAAGACTCTGGTTCAATTCCTGGGTCAGGAAGATATGCTGAAGAGGGGATTGGCTACCCACTCCAGTTTTCTTGGGCTTCCCTGGTGGTTCAGCTGGTAAAGAATCTGCCTGCAATGCAGGAGACCTTGGTTTGATCCCTGGGTTGGGAAGACCCCCTGGAGGAGGGAACAGCTACCCCCTCTAGTATTCTGGCCTGGAGAATTCCAGGGACTGTGTGGTCCATGGGGTCGCAAAGAGTCAGACATGACTGAGTGACTTTCACTTTGATATGGAATTCTGGTAAAGAATTCACAGAATTAGTCATTGGTTTTGATTTTAAAAGATGGAAAGACTTTTGACTAGTGGAGATTGAGAATAGAAAGGCATTTTAGGGAAGGAGAACCATTTGTGATGATGTAAGGACAGAAAGCATGTCATTGGGAACTTACCTGCAGCTAGACTGCGGCCTGAATGATGTGCATGACTAGATGTTATGCCTTGAAACACAGGTTAGGATCAGATTATGGAGACATTTTAACGCTATATGACAAAGTTGGAATTCTGTCACAACGTGAACCTATTAAATAATTCTAAAATAGTAGGTGATTATTCTGAGATGGATTTAAGTATTTACTTTATTTCAGACATTTGTTTTTGATACAGGGGATGCAGTATGAACCTTGTACCTTAATGGTCAGTTAATAGTATATGAAATTTAGTCTTTTAATTTGACTTTTGATTTGGTTTAGTTTTATCATTTAAAACTTTCAATACAAACAGATCATATTGTGTGTTTGTGAATGTGTATGTATTCTTTAAACAGCATGATTTGTTGTTGTTGTTCAGTCAGTAAGTCGTGTCTGACTCTGCAACCCCATGGACTGCAGCAGGCCTGGCTTCCCTGTCCTTCACTATCTCCAGGAGTTTGTTCAAACTTATGTCCATTGAGTAGGTGATGCCATCCAACCATCTCATCCTCTGTCACCCCCTTTTCCTCCTACCTTCAATCTTTCCCAGCACCAGGGTCTTTTCAAATGAGTCAGCTCTTCACATCAAGTGGCCAAAGTATTGGAGTTTCAGCTTCAGCATCAGTCCTTCCAGTGAATATTGAGGAAATGTTTCTCAGTGAAATTCTTGAAATTCTCCTTTCTCCAGAAGGGGGCAACACAGCCCTTGTGTTAGTGGGTAGACTAGCTTTTCTCAGAATGTCTGTAAGCAAGTGTTTGGAAATTAAGAGCTTGTATTTTATCATAGCTCTTTACAAATTGAAAAAAAAAAAAATTCCTACAGAAAAAGTTATCCACTTTAGAAATACATAAATTTCTTCAGACCAGAATTCACGTAGTAATTCATGCTGATTTCCTCATCTGAGTGCCTGATGGAAAATTTCATACCCTTCCCCCAAGACCTCATGAAAAATTTCTTGTTTCCATTCTCTACTTGGATTTCTCTCTCATCACATTAGAAATAACTTTTTTCCTCTTGAGTTTATCTTCACTTATATTAAATCAGCATTCAAAGCCATTTGGGTATAAATGTATGACAAGATTCATAAGACTCCTTTCCCCTATTCAATCTTTGATTAATGTAAAATCATGTCGATGGCATGACTTTTTCCATTAGTTGCTAACACATGTTCTTCTCCTTCACAAACTTATTAAATCAGATTGATTGAAGAGCTGTTAGACAGTAATTATTGAAAATTCTTATATATCTTCATATAAATCAACAACTAAAACATTTATAACGTACCTGTTTTTAAACTTTGCTTTCAGAGCCTCTCTCAACTTCTCTTTGCACATTGTACATTCAGGCCTTTCAAATCTCCCCTGTTCAATCTCTCCTTGAAATGTCATATTACTAAAGCTTTATCTTCTCCTGTCTCCTAACGGGCTTATTGCATTCTAGAATTAATCTCACTCAATCACACTGTACATATAATGGATTAGAACTGAATACTTTATCTAGGATTTTTATGTGGATTTTCATGAGTCTGGTCTGTATCTTTTTTTTTCTTTTTTCTGATGTGTGTGCTTGTGTGTGTGTGTTGCCTTTGTCTAATGTTGGTATTAAGGTAATTTTGACCTCATATGAAGAGTTGAGAAAGCTTTGCCCCCCCCCCCCAACTTTTTTTTGTAAGAGGTTATATAGAATTGGTATTAATTCTTTAAATGTTTGGTAGAATTCTCTAGTAAAATCATCTGGGCTTTGAATTTTCTTTATCAGAAGCTTTTAAATTAAGGTAATTATCTTGTACTCATCTGAAAGTATTACGATTATCTATTTCATTTTGGGTGAGTTTCAGTCATCTGTGTTTTTTAAGAAAGCCGTCTGTCTCCTAAGCTATCAAATTTATCTGTGTAGACCTGTTCCTAGTATTCCCTTATTATCCTTTCGAGGTCTTTGGAGTCTGAGGTGCTATTTCTTCTCTTCATCACTGATATTGGAAATTCATGTCTTTATCTAGTTTTTTTACTATCTTACTAAAAATTTATCAATGTTCTTTTTAAAGAATCAGCATTTTCCTTTACTACTATAATCTATTGGTTTTCTGTTTTCACTTCCATTGATTTCTGCTCTCATCTTTATTATTTCTTTCCTTGTATCGCTTTAGATTTCTTTGGATCTTCTTTTTCTAGTTTCTTGAAGTCAAAGTACAAGAGTCATGCCAAATCTTATTAGAGACTGAGGCAAAAGGAAAAATCAGTAATATTGATCTCATCTTTAATTAAAATGTGGATAATTCTTATATCATAGATTTTTGCCTTAAATTTTATTTTAAAAATACTACATTAAAGTGTACTTATCTGAATTACTGAGAGTTTTAGTGACCTTAAAATTTGCTTCTGAGGTAGGTACTTCACTTAGCCTGACCTTAGTACTGGTCCTGCTTAACTATAGTTGTTTATTAAAAAATATGTAGGATATGATTTTGCCTCTGTAAGACTTTTAAAACAGCTCCCTAATGGTAAGTTAGGGAACAACTTTTCAATCATTTCATGACATTTATTGTCTTAAGCTTGAGAGTGTAATTTATGCCTCTCTTTTTATTCAAAAAAAGGTTATTCAAACCAACCCTCTACCATCTCAGAGATATAAAATGTTATCAACATTTAAGAGAAGCGAGGAAAGTGATGGAGATTGGTATCTATAAGATAGGGGATGCTGTGGTGTTGATTTTTAACTCCCTGCTGAAATACACTGCACTATTTTCTTTTTAAATTAGAGGTCATTTTTAAATGTTGTCTTTCATCTCTCCTTAATTCAGTTCAGTTCAGTTCAGTTCAGTCGCTCAGTCATGTCCGACTCTTAGCAACTCCATGAATCACAGCACGCCAGGCCTCCCTGTCCATGATCTACTCCCGGAGTTTACCCAGACTCACGTCCATCGAGTCAGTGATGCCATCCAGCCATCTCATCCTCTGTCATCCCCTTCTCCTCCTGCCCCCATTCCCTCCCAGCAACAGAGTCTTTTCCAATGAGTCAACTCTTCACATGAGGTGGCCAAAGTACTGGAGTTTCAGCTTTAGCATCATTCCCTCCAAAGAAATCCCAGGGCTGATCTCCTTCAGAATCTTTGGTTTAGTCCAGGAAAAGGATATTATATAGCAATAGCACTAAAGTAAGAATATGCACTTCAGAAAAAGGCAACCTCACCACAATGTTCAAAAAGGCTGGGTTCAGGATGGGGAACACATGTATACCTGTGGCGGATTCATTTCGATATTTGGCAAAACTAACACAATATTGTAAAGTTTAAAAATAATATAAATTTTTTTAAAAAATGGAGAAAAAAAAGGCTGAATGGGGTTCATATTCACTTCTCTCTACCAGGGTCATAGTGCTATTCTGTCTCTCTATGATCAGGAATTACCTACATCTGCACAGCACACCTCAGAACCAGAAATTCCAACCTGCCATATTGGCTGGTGCTTTTTATACACTTCTATTTCCATAAGCAGAGAATTGCTACATAAATAGTCCCAGAGAAAGAACTCTCCTGGTCTCACCAAAACAAAATGTAAACCATGGGTTTCACTGCTATCTATCAGTAAGTTGATATGTTGAAACATCTTCATGTCCACATCAGACTGAAAAGATACTTAGTATATTTGAAGTTTATTAGTGTTTAGTTAAATGTAGATCTTTTGTATCAATAGCAAACAGTGGATGGCTTTGTTTATTTGAAAATTTGTGATTATCCACATTGTCAAACTTATCTTTTAAAAGTATATTTTTAGATGTCTACTTTCACATTTTAAACAAATGTTGGTAAAATCTACTGTTTTGTAAGTTGAGAACATAATAAATATGTTTTAAACTTGTCTCTTTGATGCATGTCAGTAGAACTAATAAAGATTAACATTTTTCCTATACTAAGGTATGCTTTTCTTTTCCATGTAGCTATAATTCAACATCTAATAATTATCAGAATACTTAACATGTGGTTGGTTTTTCATCTCATTTAGTCATAATGACATTATATTTTGTCAAGTTTAAAAATGAAACAGCCACTTATTTTACCAGCAAATGGGTTTATTTTGGGAATTACACTTAGAACAGATAAGCTATGATGAATCATAAGCAAGTACAGAGAAATAGAGAGGCTTGATTTAATACAATTTAGGAGAAAATGGGATGTGACACATTCTAACAGTTCCACAAGGTAGTTAGAGTATTGTTCCTGGGGTAGGGAGGGCTCTTCCTTCTTTTTCTTAAAATCTGGACATAAAATTCCCATGTGATTAATGTCCTCCTTTGTCAAAACAGTTCTTTTCCTTTTTCCTGTTGTTTATGTAGACTATAATGAACGATATGTATGTGAAAATTCCCCCTTCAGGGCTCCGTGACTCCACTTTCAGTGAAATTTCCTTTATTTATTTTAATGATTATATTTATTTATATATTAATTATATGAGTATAATATGATTATAATTAACTAATTATAATCATATTATAATGCCAAAACAGCATTAAACAACATTACATTTGTTGTTTAATTAATTCAAATCATTTAAAAAATTAGACTAACCTTGACACTTTAGGGCTTCCCTTGTGACATTTTAAACAAATAATTTGAGTATGCTGCTGCTGCTGCTGCTAAGTCGCTTCAGTCATGTCCAACTCTGTGCGACCCTACAGATGGCAGCCCACCACGCTCCTCTGTCCCTGGGATTCTCCAGGCAAGAATACTGGAGTGGGTTGCCATTTCCTTCTCCAATGCATGAAAATGAAAGGTGAAAGTGAAGTCGCTCAGTCGTGTCTGACTCTTTGCGACCCCATGGACTGCAGCCTACCAGGTTCCTCTGTCCATGGGATTTTCCAGGCAAGAGTACTGGAGTGGGTTGCCATTGCCTTCTCCAATTTGAGTATACATATAGTGAAATAATGCACACAATTGTTTATTAATTTTCTTAAGTAGTGTCATAGTTTAATCCTAATAATATGGAAAAATTCATTTTAAAAAGCTGTGTAAAGAGTTTTAAAATAGAAAATGCGGTATATATGGCATGTAAGCAATGGGTGTCTGCTATCATATAAGAATGAATTCTTTTTTAAACTGGAGAAGGTGTGGTTAGCAGAAATACAAGACCACCCATTGCATTAATAAAAACAATAATAATAAATCAAATAAAAATCACCAAAAGTCTGTCAATAGAGAAATGATAAAATTATGCTGTATGCGCTGGATCATCAAAAAAGCAAGAGAGTTCCAGAAAAATATCTATTTCTGCTTTATTGACTATGCCAAAGCCTTTGACTATGTGGATCACAATAAACTGTGGAAAATTCTGAAAGAGATGGGAATACCAGACCACCTGACCTGCCTCTTGAGAAACCTGTATGCAGATCAGGAAGCAACAGTTAGAACTGGACATGGAACAACAGACTGGTACCAATTAGGAAAAGGAGTACATCAAGGCTGTATATTGTCACCCTGATTATTTAATTTATATGTAGAGAAACGCTTCTACCATCATGAGAAACTCTGGGCTGGAAGAAGCACAAGCTGGAATCAAGATTGCCGGGAGAAATATCAATAACCTCAGATATGCAGATGACACCACCCTTATGGCAGAAGGTGAAGAAGAGCTAAAAAGCCCCTTGATGAAAGTGAAAGAGAAGAGTGAAAAAGTTGGTTTAAAGCTCAACATTCAGAAAACTAAGATCATGGCATCTGGTCCCATCATTTCACGGCAAATAGATGGGGAAACAGTGGCAACAGTGTCAGACTTTATTTTGGGGGGCTCCAAAATCGCTGCAGATGGTGATTGCAGCCATGAAATTAAAAGATGCTTATTCCTTGGAAGGAAAGGTATGACCAACCTTGACCACATATTAAAAAGCAGAGACATTTCTTTGTCAATAAAGGTCTGTCTAGTCAAGGCTATGGTTTTTCCAGTGGCCGTGTATGGATGTGAGATTTGGACTATAAAGAAAGCTGAGCACCGAAGAATTGATGCTTTTGAACTGTGGTGTTGGAGAAGACTCTTGAGAGTCCCTTGGACTGTGAGGAGACCCACCCAGTGCATCCTAAAGGAGATCAGTCCTGTTCATTGGAAGGACTGATGTGGAAGCTGAAACTCCAATACTTTGGCCACCTCATGCGAAGAGCTGACTCATGGGAAAAGACCCTGGTGCTGGGAAAGATTGAAGGCAGGAGGAGAAGGGGACGACAGAGGATGAGATGCTTGGATGACAACACTGACTGGATGGACATGGGTTTGGATGAATTCCTGGTGTTGGTGATGGACAGGGAGGCCTGGCATGCTGCACTTCATGGGGTCTCAGTCAGTCAGACACAACTGAGTGACTGAACTGAACTGAACTGTAAGATTTAACTCCATAATGTTAAATTAAAAAATATATTGTACTGAGATGGAGTAAGCAAACATATATTGTTAAAATAAAAATATCCTAATTGCTGTATAGAAATAGAAAGTCTGGGAGATACGATTAAACAAACAAACAGTGATTGCTGGTGGAAACAGATAGGCTAGGAGACAGGCTTAAGATTTGTCTATTTTTCTTTATATATACTTATATTGTTAATACTTTTTTTCTCATTGCTTAGTATGTAATGTTACCTGCATATTAAAGCCATTAAACAGTTGATAAGAACACATTAAGCACAGAGGCAGTACACAAATTAAGAGAAGTTCATAACTATGATGTCTATGTCAGAAAGTACCTAAGTTCTGGTATCATTTGAATACACATTTCAGAGTGCAGTACTGAGAAGAGCTGGGGACTAGACAGGAACTAAGATTATGAGACTCTTGGTGAATTGCTTACATTCTATTTTGTAGGTGATGGAGAGCAATTTTTAGATCCTAGCTAAAAGAGGAGGGAGTCACTCTCTCAAACAAGCTTATATTTTCAAATTGAGCAAACCAGATAATTACTAAGAGCTGTTGGAAGTGATAATGAAATGTGAGGTGGGAGGGGGTCAAGAACTAAGACAAGAAGGTTACGGAAATAGTCAGATGAGAAAAGCTGAGGACCTTAATATGGCGATGAGAGTAGGCAGCAAAGATGAATAATGCTGGACATGTTAAGTTTCCATGACTGTGTGCCATTGGTGTGGATACGTTGAGCAAGTTGTTGCATACATCTGAGAGGCAAAGTGAAGGTCAATAATATAAATAATGATACAGCATTTTCCAGCCCATAAGTATTAATGGAAGTCACCTGTAGAGTAAATGAAATCCCCTCTGTGAGAAAGGACAGTAAGACCAGAGCAGAATCCTGGGAAGTAGTATTTAATTGTACTCAGCTGAAAAAATAATGCTCCATGAAATGGAACAGTGAGAGGGCAAAGAATGGAATAGAAGGGAACAGAAGTATCACAAAGAAAAACTAAGAATAACTCAGTATTATATGTAGCAACATTCCAGGAATAATCTGAAGATTAACAAGCATGAAAAGTTTTTATTAGAGTATTTAGCTACATATATCATGATTTCACACTTTTGTGTCTACAATCTAAATGGAAGGGTTTAATTACTAATTAAACCTTGACATTTACCTCAGTTAATTTCCACAAGTAATGTGTATTTAACAAAATCAATAGATAAAGGGAACATCAGTCGCTAGATGACTATACATATTCCATTTGAACAAGTGCATCTGCTATGATTGCTGCCTAAATATGTTAGGATAAATAAGCACTTGGATTCTCTACCTAGTTTTCCCTAAAGATAAAATCTCCCGAGGATAATGTTTAGAATCAAGAATACCCATTACATCTAATTAGGCTAATCTACATGAGGTAATTAACATAATTAATTTCAATTTTGAAGTGCCTCAAACAGAGACAGTGTTTATATATTTTGAAAGAGAACTTCAATGATAAAAAAGAAGAAAATAAGTAAAGGACCCAGGTTTGAATATTAGAAAAATGACTCAAAGTAATTTACCATAAAATTGCATATATAAGATTTGTTTTGTTAAAATTTATGTTTTAATAAAATTTTTTCAGAGTAAATGTACCTCCTCAAGTTTTATTCTATCTTAGGATGACAGTTATTTATTTCTCAGAACTATCTTAAGAATTTTATTTTGTTGAAATGTATTGGTGTAAAAACTAAGCATGTAACTTGAAATGTATTTGTTGTAGTAAAGGTACTTAGTGCACAGTATTTGAGTTAATTTTGCAAAAACATCCAACTCACTTTTACTTGGAAGCTTAAATAAGGAACTACTAATTCCCTGTAACTCAGACAGTAAAGCGTCTGCCTACAATGCAGGAGACCCAGGTTTGATCCCTGGGTCAGGAAGATCCCCTGGAGAAGGAAATGGCAACCCACTCCAGTACTCTTCCTGGAGAATTCCATGGACTGAGAAGCATGGAGTCGCAAAGAGTCGGACACGACTGAGCGACTTCACTTTCACTTTCAATACTCTATATTGAGATATTCAGTGTTATACAGCTGTGATCAAAACAAAGACATACACAAATTAACATATTTGATGTTAAGATGCATCGTATAAACTGGTAGCTTTTTTCCCCTCTTTTTTTGGTATAAAATACTGGTGGTTCAGGAAATTGATAGATTAAATAAAGTATGACAGTTAGCAAGTCAGTTCCCACTCTAAATTTATACTGCTAAGGTGTAAGCTCGGAGAAGGCAATGGCACCCCACTCCAGTACTCTTGCCTGGAAAATCTCATGGAGGGAGGAGCCTGGAAGGCTGTAGTCCATGGGGTCGCTAAAAGTCGGACAGGACTGAGCGACTTCACTTTTACCTTTCACTTTCATGCATTGGAGAAGGAAATGGCAACCCACTCCAGTGTTCTTGCCTGGAGAATCCCAGGGACTGCGGGGCCTGGTGGGCTGCCGTTGATGGGGTCGCACAGAGTCGGACACGACTGAAGTGACTTAGCAGCAGTAGCAGCAGCAAGGTGTAAGCTACCTGTTCTATAATGTTGTACATTATTCTTTTATTTTAAAAAGTTACATAAAATATAATCAAACTATAAATCATAATAAAACTTAAAATATAGCCCATAAAATTATGATCCATGTCAAGAAAGAGATCACTGTTAGCCTAAAGCTTTTTGTGAGTCCCCTCCCTTTCTTGTAGACACAGTATCTTGACTTCTATGAAACACTTTTCCTTTTAAAAAATCTTTAGCAAAATTCAACATCCATTTATGATCAAAACTCTCCAGAAAGCAGGAATAGAAGGAACATACCTCAACATAATAAAAGCTATATATGACAAACCCACAGCAAACATTATCCTCAATGGTGAAAAATTGAAAGCTTTTCCTCTAAAGTCAGGAACAAGACAAGGGTGCCCACTTTCACCATTACTATTCAACATAGTTTTGGAAGTTTTGGCCACAGCAATCAGAACAGAAAAAGAAATAAAAGGAATCCAAATTGGAAAAGAAGAAGTAAAGCTCTCACTGTTTGCAGATGACATGATCCTCTACATAGAAAACCCTAAAGACTCCACCAGAAAATTACTAGAACTAATCAATGACTATAGTAAAGTTGCAGGATATAAAATCAACACACAGAAATCCCTTGCATTCCTATACACTAATAATGAGAAAACAGAAAGAGAAATTAAGGAAACAATTCCATTCACCATTGCAACGGAAAGAATAAAATACTTAGGAATATATCTACCTAAAGAATCTAAAGACCTATATATAGAAAACTATAAAACACTGGTGAAAGAAATCAAAGAGGACACTAACAGATGGAGAAATATACCATGTTCATGGATTGGAAGAATCAATATAGTGAAAATGAGTATACTACCCAAAGCAATCTATAGATTCAATGCAATCCCTATCAAGCTACCAACAGCATTCTTCACAGAGCTAGAACAAATAATTTCACAATTTGTATGGAAAAACAAAAAACCTCGAATAGCCAAAGCGATCTTGAGAAAGAAGAATGGAACTGGAGGAATCAACCTACCTGACTTCAGGCTCTACTACAAAGCCACAGTCATCCAGACAGTATGGTACTGGCACAAAGACAGAAATATAGATCAATGGAACAAAATAGAAAGCCCAGAGATAAATCCACGCACATATGGACACCTTATCTTTGACAAAGGAGGCAAGAATATACAATGGATTAAAGACAATCTCTTTAACAAGTGGTGCTGGGAAATCTGGTCAACCACTTGTAAAAGAATGAAACTAGAACACTTTCTAACACCATACACAAAAATAAACTCAAAATGGATTAAAGATCTAAACGTAAGACCAGAAACTATAAAACTCCTAGAGGAGAACATAGGCAAAACACTCTCTGACATACATCACAGCAGGATCCTCTATGACCCACCTCCCAGAATATTGGAAATAAAAGCAAAAATAAACAAATGGGACCTAATTAACCTTAAAAGCTTCTGCACATCAAAGGAAACTATTAGCAAGGTGAAAAGACAGCCTTCAGAATGGGAGAAGATAATAGCAAATGAAGCAACTGACAAACAACTAATCTCAAAAATATACAAGCAACTCCTACAGCTCAACTCCAGAAAAATAAATGACCCAATCAAAAAATGGGCCAAAGAACTAAATAGACATTTCTCCAAAGAAGACATACAGATGGCTAACAAACACATGAAAAGATGCTCAATATCACTCATTATCAGAGAAATGCAAATCAAAACCACTATGAGGTACCATTTCACACCAGTCAGAATGGCTGCGATCCAAAAGTCTACAAGTAATAAATGCTGGAGAGGGTGTGGAGAAAAGGGAACCCTCTTGCACTGTTGGTGGGAATGCAAACTAGTACAGCCACTATGGAGAACAGTGTGGAGATTCCTTAAAAAACTGGAAATAGAACTGCCTTATGATCCAGCAATCCCACTGCTGGGCATACACACTGAGGAAACCAGAAGGGAAAGAGACACGAGTAGCCCAATGTTCATTGCAGCACTGTTTATAATAGCCAGGACATGGAAGCTACCTAGATGTCCATCAGCAGATGAATGGATAAGAAAGCTGTGGTACATATACACAATGGAGTATTACTCAGCCATTAAAAAGAATACATTTGAATCAGTTCTAATGAGGTGGATGAAACTGGAGCCTATTATACAGAGTGAAGTAAGCCAGAAAGAAAAACACCAATACAGTATACTAACGCATATATATGGAATTTAGAGAGATGGTAACAATAACCCTGTGTACGAGACAGCAAAAGAGACACTGATGTATAGAACAGTCTTATGGACTCTGTGGGAGAGGGAGAGGGTGGGAAGATTTGGGAGAATGGCATTGAAACATGTAAAATATCATGTATGAAATGAGTTGCCAGTCCAGGTTCAATGCACAATACTGGATGCTTGGGGCTGGTGCACTGGGACGACCCAGAGGGATGGTATGGGGAGGGAGGAGGGAGGAGGGTTCAGGATGGGGAACACATGTATACCTGTGGCGGATTCATTTTGATATTTGGCAAAACTAATACAGTTATGTAAAGTTTAAAAATAAAATAAAATTAAAAAAAAAAAAAAACAAAACAAAACAAAACAAAAAACAAACAAACAAACAAACAAAAATCTTTAGCATCACGTATGTTCTCTAGAAAATTAATCCTCCTTTTACCCAGTTTTCAATAATTACAAAATGAAATCCTATCAAATGTTTTGTTTTAT
Source organism: Bubalus kerabau (assembly GCF_029407905.1). NCBI lineage: Eukaryota > Metazoa > Chordata > Mammalia > Artiodactyla > Bovidae > Bubalus > Bubalus kerabau. Next base: position 62,217,995 of record NC_073626.1, read on the forward strand.
CTGGGTTTTTGTGTTCAATATTGTGAATGTGAGATTAAACCATCTCTTGGAATATATGGGACAAATAGTTTTTTGAGAATAAGTTGTCACCCTGATATTACATCATTACAAAATACTTTAGTATTTATTTCTAAAACATAGACATTCTTCTAAATACCAACAATATACTCATTAAAATTAGAAATGTAAAGTTGATACATTACTAATATCTAATCCTCAGAGGTTATTAAAGTTTTGGCAAATGTCCAAAAAAGTCTTAATCCTGTTTAGGATTACATGTTACATTTGGATGTCAAGTCTTTCCTTCTTCAGTTTGGAAGGCTTGCTTGATGATTCCTTATAGTTAGATTCAGGTCCTACACCTCTGTTAGAAATATCACAGAAGCGATGCCATATTCTCATTGCATCTATAAGGTGGAGCATCATTTTTATTTGTTCTGATGACAAGTGTATTCGTCTGAGGCCACTTACTTGGGTCACTTGAATAAGTTGGTATCTGACAAGCTTCTCCACTGTAGAATTACCATTTTTTTACTCTTTTTTTTTTAATTAATAAGTAATTTGTGGGGTTGTTGTTCAGTCACTCAGTTATGTCTGACTCTGCGATGCAATGGACTGCAGCACAAAGGCTTCCCTGTCCTTCATCATCTCACTGAGCTTGTTCAAACTTATATCCATTGAGTCGGTGATGCCATCCAACCATCTCATCCTCTGTCATCCCCTTCTCCTACTGCCTCTATCTTTCCCAGCATCAGGGTCTTTTCTAATGAGTTAGCTCTTCACATCAGGTGGTCAAACTATTAGAGCTTCAGCTTCAGCATCAGTCCTTCCAATGATTGATTTCCTTTAGGATTGATTGGTTGGATCTCCTTGCAGTCCAAGGGACTTTCAAGAGTCTTCTCCAACGCCACAGTTCAAAAGCATCAATTCTTGGACACTCAACCTTCTTTAAGGTCCAACAATCACATCCATATGTGACTACTGGAAAAACCATAGCTTTAATTATATGGACATTTTTTGGCAAAGTAATGTCTCTGCTTTTTAATACACTGTCAGGGATCGTCATAGCTTTTCTTCCAAGGAGTAAGCATCTTTTAATCACATGGCTGCAGTTGTCCTCTGAAGTGATTTTGGAGCCCAAGAAAATAAAGTCTGTCACCTTTTCCGTTGTTTCCTCATCTATATGCCATGAAGCGATGGGACCAGATGCCATGATATATGTGCTTTCATTCACTAATGCTGAAGAAGCTGAAGCTGTACGGTACTATGAAGACCTACAAGACCTTCTAGAACTAACACCAGAAAAAGAGGTCCTTCACATTATAGGGGACTGGAATGCAAAAGTAGGAAATCAAGAGACACCTGGTGTAACAGGAAATTTTGGCCTTGGAGTACAAAATGAAGCAGGGTAAAGGCTAACAGAGTTCTTCCAAAAGGACACACTGATCATAGCAAACATCCTCTTCCAATAACAAAAGAGACTACTCTACACATGGACATCACCAGATGGTCAACACCGAAATCAGACTGATTATATTCTTTGCAGCCAAAGATAGGGAAGCTCTCTACAGTCAGCAAAAACAAGACCAAAAGCTGACTGTGGCCCAGATCATGAACTCTTTATTGCAAAACTCAGAGTTAAATTGAAGAAAGTAGGGAAAACCACTGAGCAATTCAGGTATGATCTAAATCAAATCCCTTATGATTATACAGTGGAAGTGACAAATAGATTCAAGGGGTTAGTTCTGATAGAGTGCCTGAAGGATTATGGACAGAGGTTTGTAACATTGTACAGGAGGTGGTGATCAAAATAATCCCTAAGAAAAAGAAATGCAAAAAGGTAAAATGGTTGTCTAAGGAGGCCTTACAAATAGCTGAGAAAAGAAAAGAAGTGAAAGGCAAAGGAGAAAAGGAAAGATATACTCATCTGAAAGCAGAGTTCCAAAGAGTAGTAAGGAGAGATAAGAAAGCCTTTTTAAGTGAACCTTTAAGAGCCTTTTTAAGTGAACCTTTAAGAGCCTTTTATGCAAAGAAATAGAATGGGAAAGACTAGAGATCTCTTCAAGAAAATTAGAGATACAAAGGGAAAATATCATACAAAGATAGATACAGTAAAGGACAGAAAGGATATGGACCTAACAGAAGCAGATGATACTAAGAAGAGGTGGCAAGAATACACAGAATGGCTATACAAAAAATGATCTTAATGACCCAGATAACCATGATGGTGTGATCACTCACTTAGAGTAGACATCTTGGAGTATGAAGTCAAGCGGGCCTTAGAAAGAATCACTACCAACAAAGCTAGTGGTGGTGATGGAATTCCAGCTGAGATATTTTAAATCCTAAAAGATGATGCTGTTAAAGCACTGCACTCAATATACCAGTAAGTTAGGAAAACTCAGCAGTGGCCAAAGGACTGGAAAAGGTTAGTTTTCATTACAAAACCAAAGAAGGGCAGTGCCAAAGAATGTTCAAACTACTGTATAATTGCACTCATCTCACACACTAGCAAAGTAATGCTCAAAATTCTCCATGGTAGGCTTTAACAGTACATGAACTGAGAACTCCCAGATGTTCAAGCTGCCATTTAGAAAAGGCAGCAAAACCAGAGATCAAATTGCCAACATCCATTGGATCATTGAAAAAGCAAGAGAATTACAGAAAAAATCTACTTCTGCTTCACTGAATACGCCAAAGCCCTTTTTGTGTGGATCACAACAAACTGGGAAATTCTCCAAGAGATGGGAATACCAGGTCCTCTTACCTGCCTTCCGCAAAACCTGTATGCAGGTCAAGAAGCAACAGTTAGAACCAGACATGGAACATCAGATTGGTTCAAAATTGGGAAAAGAGTACATCAAAGCTGTGTATTGTCACCCTGCTTATTTAACTTAAATGCAGAGTACATCATGAATAATACCAGGCTTGATGAAGCACAAGCTGGAGTCAAGATTGCCAGGAGAAAAATCAATAATCTCAGATATGCAGGTGACACCACTTTGATGGCAGAAAGTGAAGAGGAATTGAAGAGCTCCTTGGTGAAGGTAAAAGAGCAGAGTGAAAGAGCTGCCTTAAGAATCAACATTTTGTGGGGAAGAAACTTCAGATTATCTACTTAAGAGATATTTTTACTTAACAAACACATACTGCACATATTTATACAGTACGTTCCCTCAGTATAATCCTTCACGTTGTGAAGTTTCAAAGATGCAAGCACGTGCATCTGGTTTCAGCAAGGAACCAGTACACGTGCCATCAATGTCAGGTTTGAGTGGCATTGCAGCTTGCCCTCCATCCCGTATTGCTGACGATCCTTCCGCCCTACCATCTCTCACCTCTTCTGCCTCCTCCAGTCAGTCAGTAACTCTTCTTGACTGTCCACTTAATGCCAGCCCCGGTACTGCTGTTGTACCGTACTACTGTACTTTCCGAGGCACTGAACTGTAAGATTGAAATATTTTATTTTCTGTGTTTTTTATGTGTTATTTGCATGAAAAGTATTATAAATCTGTTACAGTTCAGTACTAAATAGCCTATCTTGTTAGTTGGGTACTACGTTAACTGTGCTGGACTTCCAAACAAATTGGACTTCTGAAAGTGCTCTAGGAAGGGAACTTATTTGTAGGTAGGGGACATAGCATACACAGATACCTAGAACTAAGTGGACTGGTACAGAAGTACTAGTAAAGTTCATTCTAGTTTTGCTCCTTTCAATATGTGTAACTCAGTAACCTCAGATATCCAGATGATACCACCCTTATGGTAGAAAGTGAAGAAGAACTGAAGAGCCTCTTGATGAAAGTAAAAAAGGAGAGTGAAAAAGCTGGTTTAAAACTCAACATTTAACAAACTAAGACCATGGCATCCAGCCCCATCACTTCATGGCAAATAGATGGGGAAATAATGGAAATAGTGACAGACTTTATTTTCTTGGGCTCCAAAATCACTGCAGATGGTGATTGCAGCCATGAAATTAAAAGACGCTTGCTCCTTGGAAGAACAGCTATGACCAACCTAGACAGCATATTGAAAAGCGGACATTACTTTGCCCCAAAATTACATCTAGTCAAAGCTACAGTTTTTCCAGGAGTCATGTATGGATGTGAGCATTGGACCATAAAGTAGGCTGAGTGTCTACTTTATGTAAGACATAAGTAAGAACTGATACTTTTGAACTGTGGTGTTGGAGAAGACTCTTGAAAGTCCCTTGGACTGCAAGGAGATCCAACCAGTCCATCCTAAAGGAAATCAGTCCTGAATATTCATTGGAAAGACTAATGCTGAAGCTGAAGCTCCAATAATTTGGCCACCTGATGCAAAGAACTGACTCATTGGAAAAGACTCTGATGCTAGGAAAGATTGAGGGCGGGAGGAGAAGGGGATGACAGAGGATGAGATGATTGGATGGCATCACCGACTCAATAGACATGAGTTTGAGCAAGCTCTGGGAGTTGGTGAAGAACAGGGAAGACTGGGTTACTGCAGTCCATGGGGTCACAAACAGTCAGACATGACTTAATGACTGAACTGAACTGATAGTTGTAACTTCTTTTTATACAGTAAGATATTGGATCCCATATCCTTAATTATATATATATTTTGATCTTCTCTCCTTCCCTCTCACCTCACTTTCCTCTAGAACCCTACAACAAATCACATCTGTAAGGACACTCTCCCAAACTTGCTCAGGTTTTGTTGCACCACACCACACTCTCACTTCTTGTCAAAATAGTACAGTAATTTCTCAGATGTTCCACATAACTTCCTCTATTATAAATATCTCACATTAGTATTCCACATTTGTTACAGCTAATGCACTGATACTGAGCATTATTTCAAAGTTCATATTTATTAAGGTATTCTTAGTTTTATATAATGTCCTTTTTCTCTCCCAAATCTGGTTCCAGACACTAAATTTCATTAATAGCCATGTCTGTTTAGGCTCCTCTTGTCTATGAGAGTTTTTCAGACTTCCTTGCTCTTGATGACTTAGACAATTTTGAAGAGTGATTCTTTTATAACTGGTTACACATCTTTTAGATTAACCTTCAACTGTGATTTTTCTGGTGCTCTTCTCTTGATTGGACTAGGGTTATGCGTTTTGGGGGAGGAAGAACACAGAATGCTATATCATCAAATAATATTAAGCGCACATACTGCCAAGATGACTTACTGATATTGATACTGACCTTGATCCCTTGACTAAGGTGGTGGTAGCCAGATTTCTCCACTGCAAAGTTACTATCTCCTTGCTTTCCACATTGTACTCTTGGAGAAAAAAAAAATCACTATACACATCCCAAAATGAGTGAAAAGTTATATTCCACCTCCTTGACTGGCAAGAATCTACATAAATTACTTGAATTTCTTCTGCATGGAGATTTGTCAATTTTTCCAGTGTATTTACTCAGTCACTTATTTATATCAGTAAGGATTTATGGATATCTATTTCATAGTTTAAGCTGCAATCTAATGCTATTTTTTTATATGTTCTCAAATTGTCTTAGGCTTGGTTTTTGAGAGCTCTTTCTGTTGGTTCCTTTGTCTCTTTTATTCTTTAACATACCCCCCATCACTCACCATGGTTCCTTCCTTTCTTTCTCTTTTCCTCCATCCTTTCCTCCCTTCCTTCCTCTCTTTCTTCCTTTCTTTTTTTGGAACACTTCATTACTTTCTGGCAATACAAGATCCAAAGGATCATCTATATTTCCTTCCTTAATCCTAGAATCAGTCCTTTCTTTTTTTTTTTTAATTTTATTTTATTTTTAAACTTTACAACATTGTATTAGCTCCGCCAAACATCGAAATGAATCCGCCACAGTCCTTTCTTTTAAGGCTTTTGTTTTCTTTTATTGGTGAATAGTATCGAAAACCAAGATTTGAGTGTTAAGTGTTTATTGCTACCTGTGTGCCATTTTTTTCTAGGCTCTCTCTGTTGATAAAGCATGAAAATAATATGTGTGTATACCAACTCATGAGTGTGTGTGTGTGTGTATTTCTATATATAACCATCTGTGTCTATGCAAAATTAATTGTGAGTTGATGCAATGTCTCTAACTATAATCCATTACCATATGGATTATTCTAGCCTTCTCCCCTCACTTATCTGTAACCTCTAACTGCAACAATGAGAAACCTCTCTCTCATCATCCACCATCCATTTAATTAATTGTTCAATCTTAATATATATACAGCAGTTTTAGAATTTCTAACCCACGGAGTAGAATAATAGTATAGGGTTATTTTTGCCTCTAGTTTTACCTATTCCCCTGAATTTCAAAGTTAGGTCAGCATCTTTTCCTTATTCTATTCAATGAGGTGGTTTTGTAAATTTATTACATAGTTTAATTGTTTTATCACATTATGCATTCCATCCTGGGATCATTTGACATTTAAAATTACTTTTTTTAAATTTGCACATATTAAAATTTATTCTTCATGTTCTAAAGTTCGATGGATTTTTAAAAAGGTAAAGTGCTGTGTGTCCACTATTGTAGTATACAGAATGGTTTTACTTTCCTAAATAAACTGTGCTTCACATATTCGATCCTCTTGTTGTCCCCTGAAGCCCTGGCAACCACTGATCTTTTTATCATCTCTGTATTTCTGCCAATCTCAGTATGTCATATAATTGGAATTCTATAGTATATCACCCAGAGAAGGCAATGGCACCCCACTCCAGTACTCTTGCCTGGAAAATCCCATGGATGGAAGAGCCTGGTAGGCTGCAGTCCAAGGGGTCGCTAAGAGTCGGACACGACTGAGTGACTTCCCTTTCACTTTTCACTTTCATGCATTGGAGAAGGAAATGGCAACCCACTCTAGAGTTCTTGCCTGGAGGATCCCAGGGACGGGGAAGCCTGGTGGGCTGCCGTCTATGGGGTCGCCCAGAGTCAGACATGACTGAAGCGACTTAGCAGCAGCAGTAGCAGTATATCACCATTTCAAATTGGTTTATTTTACTTAACAATGCACATTTAAGATCTTTCTAAGTCTTTTTTGTAGCTTTATAGCTCACTTATTTTTTACTGCTGCATAATATTCCACTCCACAGATATGTCGAAGTTCATTTATCATATCTTATTGAGGGATATTTGGTTGCTTCCAATTTTTGATGATTATCAATAAAGCTGGTATAAACTTTGAATGTATATATAAGTTTTCAAATCTGCTGGATAAATATTTAAGAAAGCAATTGTTGGATTGTATGATAATATTATGTTTAGCTTTGGAAGAAACTTCCTGTCTTCAAAAGTGGTTTATATCAATTTTAATTACCACTAGCAATGAATGACAGTTTCTACTGCTCTGCATCCTCCTAACATCTGGTATTTTAAGGTTTTGTTTTGTTTTGTCTATCTAATGATGTGCAGCGGCATCTTCTTTTTGTTTTAATTTGCAATTCCTTGAACATTTTTCTATATACTTATTAGCCATTTATATACCTTGTTTGGTGAGGTGTCTGTTCATATCTTTTACCCATTTTTCATTTTTTCCCATTTTTGTAGAATTTTGAGGTTTTTTTTTATATATTTTGGATATAAGGACTTAATCATATATGTGCTCAATATATTTTCCTCAAGTCTCTGATGGTCTCTGATATTCTCAATGGTGTCTTTCAGAGATCAGAGTTTTTTAGTTTTAATAAAGTCCAAGTTATCAATGTTTTTCTTTCATAGATCATGTCCATATCTAAAGACTCATCATCAAATTTAAGGTTACATAGTATTTAACCTAAGTTTTCCTTTAGAAGTTTTTTTTAATTTAATTATTTATTTTACTTTACATATTGTATTGGTTTTAGAAGTTTTATAGAGTTGTATTTCATATTTACATATATAACTAGGATCCCTCTAGAGTTATTTGTAATTAACATCTGTGTCTAGATTTATTTATGTATTTATTGTATATGAAATATAGCATTCTTTACATACTGGAGCTGATGTGTAAAATGTGTCCCAGGGTACATTTTTAAGTAAAAAAGCAAGGAGTGAAGTCATGTGTATAGTTTGCTACTTTATGCATATAAAGTTAAAATATCCATTCATTCATACATAATGAACAGATATAAAACAAACTGATTACGTATGAAAAAGAAGGGGAATAGTGGGTTATATATACACAATCAATAGGGGTAAATATATATGTCACATGTATATCATATATATACACATACATTAGTATTCAAACCTCATATATGTATGAAAGTGAAAATGAAGGTGCTCAGTCATGTCCGACTCTTAGCGACCCCACGGACTGCAGCACACTGGGCTCCTGCATCCATGGGATTCTCCAGCAAGAGTACTGGAGTGGGTTCCCATTGCCTTCTTATGTATATATACATACATACTTCTTATGTATATATACAAATATATGTATATATAATATTTAAATATTTAAATTTTGTGTGTGTGTATACATATATAAATATACATATATGTATATTTATGTATATATACATGTATATTTATGTATACATAAATACACACACATATATACATGTATATATATAAATATACATACATAAATATATATACATAAATCTTATGTATATATACATACTTCTTATGTATATATACATATATATGTATATATAATATTTAAAATTTAAATATTTAAAATATTAACAGAAAATCAAGTAAATTATTTTAATAATTTAAAATATTAGTAGAAAATCAAATAAATTATTTTCATTTTTCAAATGCTATTTACTTTCTGTGTAAATATTTCTCACTTTATCTTTTGTCTTTTCTCACTGTTATCTGTTTCCCTGATAACTTATAATTTTTGAATTTGGATTACTGTTGTGATACTCTCTGTAACAACTATTGAGTTTCTGAAGATGTCTCTGACTTGGGTCACTCTTTGTATCTTCCACAAGATATTCTAGCAGCAGGAACAGAATCATAGAAATTGTAGGTCTTGTATATAATCACCTTGAACTACAGGACAATGATAAAAGTTAGATAGATGATCCAAAATGGATTATGTGCTCTCTCTGTAAATGAAATAACAGTGAGGTTGGCCTATTTACATGTTGATCAAACTTATTCAAAATAATATTTAATTTAGCAAAGAAAGCAGAGTTTTTTGTTTATAATGTTGCAAGTAACTATTTCTAAGGATTCTAAAATTAACTAGTAAATCTAAATCTTTGTTTTCAATGAGGTTAAATATGTCTCTAACACTTAATACACAAAAGAATTGATTGACTTTTATGTGCTTAGTGCTAGCTTTAATATTTTGTTATCGATTTCTTCGTGAAAAGAAACATCAGTTTATTTTTTCAAGTATAAATTAGTTTAGCGTCAGATTTCAAGTACAAAAAGTTGAAGAGGAAAACATTATTTCAGGCATGATGGTTTAGATAACATATCCCCTTTCTTATCCTGCTCAGTTAAGGCTGCCTTACAATCTAAAGTGAAAGCCTCAGATATACTTTACAACTGAACAATGCTAAGCAACATGCATTTCTCTCACATCAAGTTGATAGCACACATAATACATATCATCCTGTATTACTTATAATGGCAAAACAATAATAGTGATAAAAATTGATCACAATTTGAGTAATTATGTTGAAAAATATTAAGCTAACAAACATGAAAACTTCTAAAAGGATATTTCCCAGGTTAGTTTATAAAGGAAGGGAGGACATTGTTTTCACATACATTTTTTTTCATTTGTTTAAATTGATGCTATCAGCTACAAATTGGCACTTGCCAAGAGCATTTGTCAGCAACTGAACAACAACAAGGGCATTTGGTGTCTGCCTCTTCAGAGACTGAAACTTGTGCTTCTGCAGAGGGCTTGATTGCACTGAGCTGCCCCTTCAGCAAAATCTTATATATGGACCTTCCCCCACGGCCTTTTTGGAGCAGTCTCTCAGAGTTATCTGAGGTGCTATCTCCCCAGTCCTCATCTTGCCCCAAGTAAAACTTACGTCTCAATTCTCACCTTGTGTTATCATCTATAGAGTCCATGGATGAAAATGAGCCATGTGTTTTAGGAAACTCCCCAAAAGATAGTTGAGTGGTCTTTTTCAAAGGTGCATACTCTGTCTGAAGCTATTCTTTATAGCTTAAATCTATTTTATTTTGACCTTGGTAGGCAAAAAGAATATCTAGTCACAGACTTCTTTGATTAATAAATTCTTTCTATTATCAAAATAGATACCATATTTGATAATAAAATAGACAATATAGATTTATCTCTATTTATAGATAATAGATTATCTATTAGATATAGATAATAGACACTATTTACAGATAATAGACTTTGATCATTGTAAAGTCAGACTGTAATTAACCTCAATTTTTAAAGTCTTTATAGGTTTCATTCTTAAATCCCAAATACTAGATTTAAGAGAAAGAGGGACTGAAAGATACAATTCAACTCAGCAGACATGCACTGAGTGATGACTTTTTGCCAGGTAAAACAGCAAACACTAGAACTAGAAAGCTGAAATGTGGTGGGGTTTAACTCTACACTCTAAGTGATATATTGGCAATTTGAGCAAAGTATTTTGAAAGCACAAAAAAGACAGTAGTCATTATTTCAAATCTGGAATTCTCATTTTGAGCTATATCTTAAAGGGTGGGTAGGGCTTAGGGATGCAAAGAGAACTGAATGTAGAATTCTATCTTCTTTCACATGGTTGTTTTTATTCCTCTCTATTCTTTTATTCCAGGTACTTTTCACCTATCACTTAGAAAACTGCTACAATATTATAAGTATTATACAGTTCTCTGGTTTTGTGCATCTCTGATTCACTATCATTCCTGTTGCAAGAGTTTAAAATATGTAGTTACCATATTTTTATATCTTATGACTTGTTATAACAGGAGTAGTTGTTATAATTGTTATAACAAGCCACATATCTTACAGTTCCACCAAACAAAACCATATATATAAATGGTTTACATATATTATAACATAATTATATTGCGTATATAAAGGAACTTCTCAGGTGGCATAGTAGTAAAGAATCTGCCTGCCAATGCAGGACATGTAGGAGACTCAGGTTCAATACCTGGTTGGGAAGGTTCCCTGGAATAGGAAATGGCAACCCACTCCAGTATTCTTGTCCAGAAAATTCCCTGGTCAGGGGAGCCTAGTGGGTTATAGTCATGGAATCACAAAGAGTCAGATGCTACCACACAGACATAAGGATGAAACAAATCACTCTTTTTTTCCATCTTTTATAAAAGTTGACTTTCTGAAACAAGCAGAAGACAGCGTGAAGGAGAATTTGTTTTTTCCTACACATTGTATGGTTTGTTCTACAGTATTTCCACTTGTAAAACAATTAATTATGATTTGCATTTGAGCTTCAAGCCAGCTCTTTTTAGTAGACAATCCCCTAGATTCTTATCAGTGATTGACACAAATATTTTATTTTCATTTATTTCCATCTCAAGCTTGTTAAGATTCATTCAAAGGTATTTTATTAGGTATTTGGGAAAAGAAAGATATAACTTGGATATTCCTGAATAATTTTTACAGTATCCTTATGAACTTGTCTCATTAATTGTATTTATTGGCATAAATTATTAAGATAATTTGGCAAATTCAAAGAACAAGGAAAGAAAATATAGTAAGATGTGGGGGAAAATATTTGGAAAAGAAAGTGAAAGGGGGAAAATGGTATTAGAGTAACTAGCATTTCTACCCACAATACTTTACAAGAGGATTGTTATCAATGTGGGTCTAATAATAAAAATATTACTGTGAAAATAGGCAAATGCTGACATGAATAAATAACTCTAATATTATTGTTCCAAGTAGCCCCAATCCAATTCCACCTTGGTTGCTTGGCTCTTTTATCAAATTCATTTACCTAAAATAATATACCTTCAAATATTTTCTAATTAATGATTGATCCCATTTAAATTTCTCTCCCTTGGCTCTACATGGCCGTAGTATAATTGATATTTCCTTATGTTACCACATAAAAGGCATGAGGACTAGCATCCCTAACATAGAATCCCTTAACAATAAAACAAACATCCACAGGCCATAGGTTAAACCATTTAGCATCTTGTTCACTCTTCCAGGAGTCAAAAGATATAAATGTGTGACCACTAATGAAAAAAGCATGAGTAATCATCAAGTAATTTGCTTCAATGATAAATATCTGATTCATCCTCATAGCAGCCTTTCATTTGAGGAGTGTGACACGGAGTAGGATGTATAGATGTCAACTAAAGACAGATAAATTATTACCAATATTTGAAATTCTCATTTAGGAATAATCTATGAACTTGCTCTTTCTCAGGTGAGAAAGAAGGCAATGATGTTTCTGAACCCATGATAATTTATAAGCACTTACAGCTTTTTTCTAACGCAAGTCAGTTTCCATGGAAACAGGAATTATCTGTTGAAGTCTGACCTTTCCTTTGCATAGTTTAGTTTTGACTGCTATGTGAGCAGTATTTTAGCACATATATATATCTCCCAGGTTCCTTACAAAAGATACACAAAGCAGAAAGTAATTGAAAACGCTAAGCTTTAAAAATGCATTTGTTTACCTATTTTTGAAAATGTGACATTTCACTTTTTCAAGAGGATGGGAGTTTTATTTTAAGCCAGTGTTATAATGTTCACGAGTAAGCTGGAACAGGTAGAGAACTATTTTTATTACTATTATAGGTAAATCTTGCTAAGTAAATAATAGAAGGAAAATAAGAGTTGAATGAGGAAACAATCTCTCAGCATATAATGGATATGTACACATCAATTCTTTTTCAGTTGCAAAAGGATCAGGCATGCTAAATGATTTCCTAATGTCATGTGTCAAGTATTTAAATGCAGGGTTCATGTCCTACAGATTCTAGAACATAAGTTCTTTTAATTTCAGCTTTTAAAATTATGAATGAATGAAGTGATTAAATGGTAGAAAAATTACTAAAATATTGAGACTCCTCTAAATTTGGCTAACTTATAAAGTTCAATAAATTATGGCTATATTTTCATCTTTTTCTGCATCTGGAATGAATATTTTTAAAGTGTCTTTACTAGTTATCATATTTTTGAAAGAAATCAATGACTACAGCTTTGGCAACATGGTAGTAAATGAGAAAAAGTTATTTGTTAAAACCTGATTTGAATTTTACAAGAGAATCTCAGGAAGCAGATCATTATGACAATTGTTATTAGAGCTTCATAGTCAATAAATACAAATTATCAAGTGTACTTGAAAAGAAATCATAAAATTATTTTTAAAAATATATCTATTTACTAATTTTAACTTTGGACATGAATTTGAGCAACCTCTGGGAGATAGTAGAGGACAGAGGAGCCTGGAGGGCTACAGTTCATGCAGTCTCAAAGAGTCGGACATGACTTAGAAACAACAACAATAACAATTTTAACTTCCAAGTAAATAATATAAAATAGCAGCCATTCCAAAATGAAGAAAATTTTCAACAAGGGGAAAAGTTACCTATCTAGGATGACGACCTCAAATATAATGGCAAAATACTAAAATAAAATTTAATAATGAATCAAATGTAAAATAAATGAGTTTCCACATTAGCTTGATAGAATAGCCTTAAAGAGCCTTGAAGAACATCATAATGTCATTTCTTTTAAGAAACAATTTTTAAAGTCACAAATTATATAAAATATTGTGTATTGTTTACTTCTTCAGTTTAATACTTTGAAATTTTTTCATGTTTATGATAAAATTTTGAAGCCATAGTGACAAATTCCTTCTCCCTTTCAGGTCTATTTTATGGAGATGTCTAGTGCTGCCTTTGTCTTGCCTGTATCTCAGTATAAGTCACTCTGAGGTAAATTCCTTCACTTTGAAATGAAAAGAAAGAAAGAAAATGAAGTCGCTCAGTCATGTCCAACTCTTTGTGACCCCGTAGACTGCAGCCCACCAGGCTCCTCCGTCCATGGGATTCTCCAGACAAGAATACTGGAGTTGGTTGCCATTTCCTTCTCCAGGGGATCTTCTGGACCCAGGGATCAAACCCAGGTCTCCCGCATTGCAGGCAGACGCTTTAACCTCTGAGCCACCAGGACAGACTCCAAATGGAAACATCCAAATTTATTTCCAGTTTTAAAAATCTAGGAGGGAGGAGGGTTCAGGGTGGGGAACACATGTATACCTGTGACGGATTCATTTTGATGTTTGGCAAAACCAATACAATATTGTAAAGTTTAAAAAAATAATAAAATAAAATTAGGCTTCTAAAAAAAAATCTATAAATAGAGTACTTGCAGAATAAAGTGAGGGATCAATTTTTGTTGTTGTTTTAATTGCTAAGTTGTGTCTGACTCTTCTGCCACCCCATGGACTATAGCCCTCCAGTCTTCTCTGTCCATGGGATTTTATAGGCAAGAATACTAGAGTGGGTTGCCATTTCCTTCTCCAGGAGATCTTCCTGACCCAGGGATGGAACCCACATCTCCTGTACTGGCATGCAGATTCTTTACCACTGAGCCACCTGGGAACCCCTAGGAGTCAATAGAAGCTCTCTCATAAATCACTCAACTATAAAAATTAACTAGAAAAAAGGCCAGTATTTTAAACCTCTGGAAATTGTCCTAGGGGCATAGAGAACATTTAGAAACATTCATTCAAGTAAATCTTCAAAATCTAAGTAAAAGTAGCAAGAGCCTATGACATTTGATCTACAACCACCTTCCCCCAACTTCCCTGCCTCCTGTTCATCTCAAGCTACATCTTATGAAAACTACTCTAGGAGTTCTAATCCAGGAAGCCACAGCCAAGAAGATGAATCCTCTATCTTTCCTTAGATTCCACTCCGGGCTTTGGTTTCCAACTGAGGTTGGGGCTGGGAATAGAAATTCTATGCCAAGTGATGTCATTGAGAGATCCTTTGTTCTAACTAGTTATTACTCATAGAGCAGAAGCAATTAGAGTAGGGTGTAGGGAAGGACTGAACGCATTCCCAAACCACAAAGAGATCATAAGAGTTAAAAGTCTCAATGACACTAGAGACTTAAGAACAACTCTGATCAGCTACTGGCTGAACAATAAGCTACTCTGACATAGTTGTTATATTAATAGAATGAAAGCTTGTGTATATCCAAAATTCATATGTTGAAATTTCAATCCTCAACGTGACTATAATAGGACATAGGGTCTTTATGGAGGCATCTATGGTTAAAGGAGGCAATAAAGGTGGAGCCCTGATCCAATAGGATTAGTGTCTTTTCCTTATGACAAGAGACAGTAGAGAGTGTTCTTTTTCCATCTCCCTCTCTCCTCTTTCTCTCTCTCTGCCATGTGAGGACTCAGTGAAAAGATGGCCATCTGCAAGCCAGGAAGAGAGCCCTCACTAGAAACTTACCCTGCAAGATTAGCTTAGATTTATCTGAGACCAACTTAGTTGAGACATCTAGCCTCCAGAACTGTAAGAAATATAATTCTGTTGTTTCAACCAGTCAGTCTGTGGTAGCTTGCTGTGGCAGTCTGGGCAGACTATTACATAAAGGCAACTCATAGGAAACTAGACTTAAAAATAAAATTGCACCCATCCTTGGCAGACTGGAAGATTGTGGTGCATGGCCAAAATCATGCCTTCTCAGGAGTGACTGCAGAGAGAAAACCCATGCTACCCATACTTGGCTGAACAGGTAGCAAAAACATAAACTCCTTTAGCTGTGATTGCAGCCTCTAAGCTACACACACATATCTAGTAGTCAAAATTAAAATTCCAACTGGCTAAGGAGGCTTAATACAACCTGTGAGTAATAAATGGCTTATGCTGATCCAGGGGCAACCCTTAGGTAACCAGGATAAAAGATAAAAACAAGAATTAGTTCAAGCATGTCACTAAGCAAATGAATAAATGACCAGTCAAAAAACAACAATGTATGTCTTCTTTGGAGAAATGTCTATTTAGTTCTTTGGCCCATTTTTTGATTGGGTCATTTAACTGGAAATAGAACTACCTTATGACCCAGCAATCCCACTGCTGGGCATATACACCGAGGAAACCAGAATTGAAAGAGACACGTGTAGCCCAATGTTTATCGCAGCACTGTTTATAATAGCCAGGACATGGAAGCAACCTAGATGTCCATAAGCAGATGAATGGATAAGAAAGCTGTGGTACATATACACAATGGAGTATTACTCAGCCATTAAAAAGAATACATTTGAATCAGTTCTAATGAGGTGGATGAAACTGGAGCCTATTATACAGAGTGAAGTAAGCCAGAAAGAAAAACACCAATACAGTATACTAACGCATATATATAGAATTTAGAAAGATGGTAATGATAACCCTGTATGTGAGACTGCAAAAGAGACACAGATGTATAGAACAGTCTTATGGACTCTGTGGGAGAGGGAGAGGGTGGGATGATTTACATGTATAATATCATATATGAAACGAATCGCCAGTCCAAGTTCGATGCATGATACTGGTTACTTGGGGCTGGTGCACTGGGACGACCCAGAGGGATGGTATGGAGAGCAGGGAGGGACGAGGGTTCGGGATGGGGAACACATGTATACCTGTGGCGGATTCATGTTGATGTATGGCAAAACCAATACAATATTGTAAAGTAATTAACTCCCAATTAAAATAAATAAATTTATATTAAAAAATAAAACTCAACATTTAGAAAACTAAAAAAAAATATATATATATATATATATATATATATCAGAAGTAGAGGGATCAACATCCTGTGTTGCTGCAACATATTATCTAACCACACACTGAAAAAAATAAACAACAGAAACTGCTTTGGAAGTGGCCCAGATATTTTTGTCAGCAGACAAGACTTCAAAGCAGCCATTATAAATATATTCAAAGAATTAAAAGAAATCTTGTTAAAAAAAATTGAAAGAAGATATGGTGACTATCTCATGAGATAGAAAATATCAATAAAGAAATTGAAATTATTTTTTAAAAGAACCAAATGGAAATTCTTCAGTTGAAAAGTACAATAACCAAAATGAAACATTAATAGATGGCATGAACACTAGACTGGAGTCCACTAAAGAAAGAATCAGCAAAATTGAAGGCTGATCAAAAGAGATTAGGTAATCTGAAGGATAGGATTAAGAAAAATGCACAGCACCAAAGTAATGCAAGGTGCCATTAAGCACATCAAGATGCATAATGGGAGAGCCATAGAGAAGAGAAAAAAAAGCAGGAAATTATTAAATTAAATTATGGCTGAAAAGCTTTCCAAACTTGATGGAAATTACTAATTGACAAACCTGAGAAGTTTTGTGAACTCCAGGTTGGATAAATACAGAGATCCAAATTCAGAAACATCACAGTCAAATTGCTGATGTCAAAAGACACAGTCCTGAGAGCAACTCAAAGGAAAATTGGAGAGAAAAAAGAGGTCAGAAAGCAAGCATTGGTAAAACATACTCAAAGTGTTGAAATTAAAAAATACTGTCAATGAATATATTATATACATCAAAAGTATCTTTCAAGATGAAGGTAAGATAAAGACCTCCCCAGATAAAATCTCACAGAATTTATTGCTAACAGGCCTGTCTAACAAGGAACATTAAAGGGAATTCTTTAAGAATCTGCTTGTAATGCAGGAGACTCTGGTCAGGAAGATCCACTGGAGAAGGGATATGCTACCCACTCCAGTATTCTGGGGCTTCCCTTGTGGCTCAGCTGGTAGAGAATCCGCCTGCAATGTGGGAGACCTGGGCTCAATCCCTGGGTTGGGAGGATCCCCTGGAGAAGGGAAAGGTTACCCATTCAAGTATTCTGGCCTAGAGAGTCACAGAGTCAGACACAACTGAGCGACTTTCACTCACTCACTCATGTCAAGAAAAAAGTCAAGGGAAATTTAAAAATCGTTTTAGATGAATGAAAATACAAACACAATATACTGAACTACATGGAATAGAGCTAAAGCATTGCTCAGAGGGAAATTCAAAACTGTTAAGTGTCATACTTAAAAAATACCTACAAAGTATAATGTGAAACTTGCACAGTGCTTTTAATTACTCATTGTGTCACAGCTTGGGATAATTATTTAATTTTTTGAGCCTTACTCTAATCTTTTTTTAAAATGTATTTATTTCTTAATTGAAGGATAATTGTTTTACAGAATTGTGCTGGTTTCTGCCAAACATCAACTTGAATCAGCCATAGGTATACATATGTCCCCTCGCTCTTGAACCTCCCTTCCACCACCCTCTCCATTCCACCCGTCTAGGTTGTTACAGAGCCTCAGTTCAGTTTAAGTTCCCTGGGTCATACAGCAAATTCCCATTGGCTATCCATTTTACATATGGTAATATAAGTTTCCATGTCACTCTCTCCATAGGTCCCACCCTCTCCTTCAACCCCCCACACCATGTCCATAAGTCTGCTCTCTATGTCTGTGTCTCCATTGTGGCCCTATAAATATCTTTATCAGTACCATCTTTCTAGATTTCATATATATGCATCAGTATATGATATTTATATTTCTCTTTCTGACTTACTTCACTCTGTATAGTTGGCTCAAGGTTCATCCACCTCATTAGAACTGACTCAAATGTGTTCCTTTTCATGCTGAATAATATCCATTGTATATTTGTACCACAGCTTCTTTATCCATTCATCTACTGATGGACATCTGGGTTGCTCCCATGTTCTAGCTATTGTAAATAGTGCTGCAATGAACATTGGGGTACATGTGTCTTTTTCAATTGAAGTTTCCTCAGAGTATATGCCTAGTAGCGGGGTTGCTGGGTCATATGGTAGTTTTATTTCTAGTTTTTCAAGGGATCACCAAAAACTACCATACGGAGCCTTACTCGACTCTTTTTTATACTGAAAAAAATTCCAAACTGCAAGGTACTGAAAAAACACACATAATCTCTCAAACATATATATTAATCTGTCAGTAAATTATAGCCTCCTCATCTTCCTCTTTCTTCCCTTTCTCTTCCTTTCAGAGTAAAAAGAAAACACTTCATCTTATATAATTTCTAGTTCTAAAATGTTAACATTCAAAATAATAAAACAATACAAATAATTGAATTGTATTTCCATAAGAATTTCCATATTTAAAAATGTCTTCAGTATTACTCTTGTTACTACTCTAGATTCTCACTGAAATACAAAAGGGCAGAATTACATGCATGAATGAAATAGAACAACATCTTGGGTTACATAAAGTAGAAGGTATATCAAAGACAATGTTTAAATTTTGCTGTAATATTTCCAATATGATAATAAAAATAAATTATTTTCATTTAAGAACACAAAGTAGTATCTCTAGTCTACTCAAACTGCAACCTTGTTTTTTCCAAACTCTTAGAGAAAGATAGAAAGGAAATATCACTTCATATTCCAAATGAGATGGAATTATGTAAGCTAATGGAATAGAATTCCTGTGCTATTAAAAAAAAGTGCATGATCACATTTCAGAAAAATCCACTAGGAGAAAATGTTTCTCATTGCCCCTGTGCCCAGTCAAAAATAGCAAAAAGAACAAATACCAGCCCTCCAGGTAATTCTAATAATAAACAGTACCAGAATTTTGATTGCTTAATTCTTACCTTAAGGAATAACTTAAGCCCTCAAATACCAAGTTTCTGTGATGGAAATAACTAATCACTACTAAGACACAATTCCTGTGAGTGTGTGTGTGTATATGTGTGTGTTAAGATAATCAAACTTACTTTCTAGACTTTTGGAAATTGTAGGAAAACTATAACTTTAAAAAAAATGGTCACATAAAAGTACTCACATACTCATGTTTGCAAGTAAATGAAAATGCTGCTTAACTCATATCACCGTTTCTTCAGCTACTCTGATAAAATATGTATACACTTTACTTGGAAGTGGTTATAACTTCTAACAAAAGTTATTTTACTGGCTGTAGCTACACATGTTCTTATAGCAACATCATTGTGTTTGCTTTCTATTTTGAAAAATAATTTATGGATATTGTTAACTCTCATTAAGGAAGAAAGTAAAAATATGAATTTACACAATGGTGGTACAGAAAGAGAATGGGTTTTAATAACAAAAACCTGTGCTTGAATCCTGTTTTTGTCATTTATAAGCTGATTGATCTTAGGGAAACTTAATAAACCTTCTAAAATTTCAGTTTTCCCATGGTTGAAGTGTAAATAATTAAATGTATAGCATCATTGAGAAATCAAAAACATGTAAAACACCTGTCAATGTTTCATAAATAGTCTATGCCCAATAATTATTAGTCCTTTTCCTCTTGTTCTACAATAATCAAAATATGACACCTTATTAGAAAGAGTTAGAATTACTGATATATTTATATTATGCTATATTATGTCTAGTAGGCAAATTATTTAGAAATATGTGAGATAATATACTGAGAAAAAAATCCTCAATTTTCTGTTATTAGCTCAAACCCCTCTTCTAACCTCTGCACTTGTGTACCTAATAGCTTTTTTCAAATCTCTTCTTGACTGTCTCTAAGATAGCTCATGATTAATATGACTGAGCTAAATTGTTGATTTCTGTTTCCATTCATGTCCATCTTTCCATTCAGCACAATGCTCATAAGAGCATTTTTATTACAGACTTTTCCAAATAGTAAATGGCCCAACCATTTACCCAAATACACAAGTCAGTCCTGGGATCCTTTTGACACTTCCTTTCCTTTTCCTTACATTTAAACTATCCAGTCTATCTCACTTTGTTTCTACCTCACAAAAAGACATATTGTCCATTCCTATTCTTTATTTCTGGTGCAAATCATAGTTTTAAAAAAACCTGGAGTACTGCAATAATTCCCTGACTGGTCTCATCTCTAATTATCTTGTCCCTTTCAACTTCATTTTCCATACAGCATCCAAGATGATAATTTTAAAACACAAATTGCTTTGTTACTCTTGTCTGGGCTTCCTAATTATATCTATGCTTCTACACATGACTTAACAGGCATCCTATATTCCAGTTCCTACCTGGCTCTCCAAACTCTTCTCATGATATAACCTCTCCATACTAATTGTTACATCTAAAAGGGTCTCTCACCTTAAACATGCCAAGTCCTTTCCCATCAAGTGCTATCCTTTCTGCCTGAAAATCTTCATCACTCCAATTTTCACATAAAGATGTCTTCTGCCCATCTCTTAAGTCTCATTTTAAATTTTTTCTGAAGATCCTTTCTGGCAAGCCAAACCAACTTCTAATCCCCTATTGCAATTGTGTGTGCTACATCACTTCAGTCATGTCTGACTCTTTGTGACACTATGGACTACAGCCCACCAGGCTCCTCTGTCCATGGGATTCTCCAGGCAAGAATACTGGAGTGGGTTGCCATGCCCTCTTCCAGGGAATCTTCCCAGCCAGGGGTAAAACCCACATCTCTTATGTCACCTGAATTGACAGGTGGGTTCTTTACCACTAGCGCCACCTGGGAAGCTTCTTCTGAAAACACCTTGCTCCTTTCCCTTCTATTATTTTTTGAGATATCACAATCAAGAAAATAAAATTAATTGTATAATGTGTTCTTTTATTCAACCAAAGGATGCATAAAAGAGTAAAAATAATGGACATAGTCAGGAGCAGCAGCTATTTTCTATAGATTATTCAGGTATATAATCTATAATCTATAGATTATTCAACTTTAAAGTGAAGCAACATTTAGCACAGATAAAATGAATTGAAGGAGGAGAGGAGAGGAAATGCTTTCTAGGCAGGAAAACACAAGCACAAAGTTCCTGAGATAGAAACATTTTTAGTGTGTTTGAGGAATAGTATGGAGGTCAGAGTGATTAAAAAAGACAGAAGAGAGGAAAGAGAGTTGAGTTGGGTCTAGATTACATAAGGTGTCCTATATCACAGCATGGGGGTATGTTTTTAATTCTAGTGTCAGCCTTTTCTGTTTGAGGAAATAGAGTTTGTTTTTCTTGCAGGTTCTTCTGTCTTAAAAATTAAAGACCTAATACATCCCCCAGTGCGGCGCAGCCACAGCTGTTAGAGAATAGAAGCAATAGGGAGACCCAGAATAAGAGCAGATCTAGGACAGAGCTGGGACCCTGAAGCACAGAATTGAGGGAGTAAAAGACTAAAGGGATAATCGAGAAAGGACTGAAAGAGAGAAGCTGGGGTGTGGAGAAGAGTTTTCAGACGCTATTCAGGCTAGTGTGGTATGAGAAATAACTAGTGGAAACTGTAAGGGGATATTCTGCACTATTCTTCTAAGTTATGAGTTTGCAATCATCAGAATAATATCTTTTTATATGGATCTATACAATGCAAGAAAATATAAGCAGTTAAATTAGAAGAGAATTGTCTATCATATTTATTGACTTGTGATATTATATATGACCTTGCATGACAATTGCATGACAAGTGATATGATCAAATCAGGAGCGTAATACCTCACTCCCTGAACTACCTGCAGAATTGTGCAAAGAGAGAGTAAAACCAGTAGGGACAGCCCTGGAGTTAGAAACACCATCTCAGTGGGACTCCACCGTGGTGGAAACAGATCTGACTGTAGCATTAAGGCTACAGGAGAAATAAAAGTATAGACGAAAGGATGTTCCAGAGACTTGCACTTTTGGCTTCGTCACTTAAAGAGACTAGATGTTGTCATCCTCACCCTTATAAAAGGAAAATAACTAAACAAACTGAACTCATAACTTTTCTTGGACACATCAGTGAAATGAGGGTCCAGAGCAAAAAACCATCCCCAAATCTGGAAATAAGTGTGTACAGAGACTGACCGTCTATATCAGCTTGCATGGAGCAGGTGGCTCTGGAGCCATCATTTGGAAAAAACACTGAAATGGTAATTTTTAAAAGCTTCTGGAGGCAGAGTGCCCATTAGAATGAAACCCACACAGGAGTTTCTCACTTTCAATAGAGAAAATCAGTGAATCCAAAAGCTAATTCTTTTAAAAGGCCAATAAATTTGATAGACCCCTAGCCATATTAAAAAAGAAAAAGAACACACAAGTTATTAACATCAGAAATAAAGAGAGTTCATCACTACTGATCTCATAATATTAAAGAATAATAAAAAAAATACTATGAACAACTTTAGCCAGAAATTTGGTAATTTTAGATAAAACAATTCCTCGAAATACAAACTACAAAACCTCATACAAGGAGAAGAAGATAATTTTCTTATGACTATATCTATTAACGAAATTATTTCATTAATAAACTTCTAAAAGGAAAATGCCAGGCCTAAATAATTTTGAAATTTACCAAGTAACTAGAGAAAAAATAGTACCATTTGTCTAGTCCAGAAAATAGAATGAGTTAGGTATCTAAATTTAATTATTTACTGAAATAGAGAAGATAGTATATTTAGATAATAACAAGAGTTTTCTAGGAAAAAACATGTATCACATTTTGATTAAATTTAGATTTCTCCAGATTTTTCAATATGTTCTAGTAAACTATACTTTTCAATTAATTGGGGGAAAAGAGAAGGAAAAAAGGTATTAGGTCAACAGAAATAAAGCCACTAAGATGTTATAACCAAAACCAAATGCGGGGGGGGGGGGGGGGAGGGCAGCGGGTGGAAAGACTGGTGTAAAGTTTAGTGGAAAAACGTGGAACTAACAAATCAATGGTAAAAGAGAAAGTTTAGGTCCAGGGGTAGGAGAGAAACACTGAAGCTAGTTATCTAGTGGAGGGAAAATATGAATAGTTATGCTGTTAGAGTGAATGTCTTGTGCAGAAAATGGTATTCAGTTTAGTTAGGTGGCTTCAGTTCAGTCGCTCAGTTGTGTCCGACTCTTTGCGACCCCATGAACTGCAGCACGCCAGGCCTCCCTGTCCATCACCAACTCCCAGAGTTCACTCAGACTCACGTCCATCGAGTCAGTGATGCCATCCAGCCATCTCATCCTCTGTCGTCCCTTTCTCCTCCTGCCCCCAATCCCTCCCACCATCAGAGTCTTTTCCAGTGAGTCAACTCTTCGCATGAGGTGGCCAAAGGACTGGAGTTTCAGCTTTAGCATCATTCCTTCCAAAGGAATCCCAGGGCTGATCTCCTTCAGAATGGACTGGTTGGATCTCCTTGCAGTCCAAGGGACTCTCAAGAGTCTTCTCCAACACCACAGTTCAAAAACATCAATTCTACGGCGCTCAGCTTTCTTCACAGACCACTCTCACATACATACATGACCACTGGAAAAACCATAGCTTTGTCTAGACGGACCTTTGTTGGCAAAGTAATGTCTCGGCTTTTCAATATGCTATCTAGGTTGGTCATAACTTTCCTTCCAAGGAGTAAGCGTCTTTTAATTTCATGACTGCAGTCACCATCTGCAGTGATTTTGGAGCCCCCCAAAATAAAGTCTGACACTGTTTCCACTGTTTCCCCATCTTTTTCCCATGAAGTGATGAGACCAGATGCCATGATCTTCGTTTTCTGAATGTTGAGCTTTAAGCCAACTTTTTCACTCTCCACTTTCACTTTCATCAAGAGGCTTTTTAGTTCCTCTTCACTTTCTGCCATAAGGGTGGTGTCATCTGCATATCTGAAGTTATTGATATTTCTCCCGGCAATCTTGATTCCAGTTTGTGCAACTTCCAGCCCAGCGTTTCTCATGATGTAAGCAGGGTGACGATATACAGCCTTGATGTACTCATTTTCCTATTTGGAACCAGTCTGTTGTTCCATGTCCAGTTCTAACTATTGCTTTCTGACCTGCATATAGGTTTCTCAAGAGGCAGGTCAGGTGGTCTGGTGTTCCCATCTCTTTCAGAATTTTCCACAGTTTATTGTGATCCACACAGTCAAAGGCTTTGGCATAGTCAATAAAGCAGAAATATATGTTTTTCTGGAGCTCTCTTGCTTTTTCTATGATCCAGCAGACGTTGGCAATTTGAGCTCTGGTTCCTCTGCCTTTTCTAAAAGCTTGACATCTGGAAGTTCATGGTTCACATATTGCTGAAGCCTGGCTTGGAGAATTTTGAGCATTACTTTACTAGCGTGTGAGCTGAGTGCAATTGTGCGGTGGTTTGAGCATTCTTTGGCATTACCTTTCTTTGGGATTGGAATGAAAACTGACCTTTTCCAGTCCTGTGGCCACTGCTGAGTTTTCCAAATTTGCTGGCATATTGAGTGCAGCACTTTCACAGCATCATCTTTCAGGATTTGGAATAGCTCAATTGTAATGCCATCCCCTCCACTAGCTTTGTTCATAGTGATGCTTTCTAAGGCCCACTTGACTTCACATTCCAGGATGTCTGGCTCTAGGTCAGTGATTACACCATCGTGATTATCTGGGTCATGAAGATCTTTTTTGTACAGTTCTTCTGTGTACTCTTGCCATCTCTTCTTAATATCTTCTGCTTCTGTTAGGTCCATACCATTTCTGTCCTTTATCGTGCCCATCTTTGCATGAAATGTTCCCTTTGTATCTCTAATTTTCTTGAAGAGATCTCTAGTCTTTCCCATTCTGTTGTTTTCCTCTATTTCTTTGCATTGGTTGCTAAGGAAGGCTCTCTTACCTCTTCTTGCTATTCTTTGGAACTTTGCATTCAGATGCTTATATCTTTCCTTTTCTCCTTTGCTTTTCACTTCTCTTCTTTTTACAGCTATTTGTAAGGCCTCCTCAGACAGCCATTTTGCTTGTTTGCATTTCTTTCCATGGGGATGGTCTTGATCCCTGTCTCTTGTACACTGTCACAAGCTTCCGTCCATAGTTCATCAGTCACTCTATCAGATTTAGTCCCTTAAACCTATTTTTCAATTCCATTGTATAATCATAAGGGATTTGATTAAAGTCATACCTGAATGGTCTAATGGTTTTCCCCACTTTCTTCAATTTAAGTCTGAATTTGACAATAAGGAGTTCATGATCTGAGCCAGAGTCAGCTCCTGGTCTTGTTTTTGTTGACTGTATAGAGCTTTTCCATCTTTGCCTGCAAAGAATATAATCAATCTGATTTCGGTGTTGACCATCTGGTGATATCCATGTGTAGAGTCTTCTCTTGTGTTGTTGGAAGAGGGTGTTTCCTATGACCAGTGCGTTCTCTTGGCAAAACTCTATTAGTCTTTTCCCTGCTTCATTCTGTATTCCAAGGCCAAATTTGCCTGTTACTCCAGGTGTTTCTTGACTTCCTACTTTTGCATTCCAGTCCCCTATAATGAAAAGGACATCTTTTGGGGGTGTTAGTTCTAAAAGATCTTGTAGGTCTTCATAGAACTATTCAACTTCAGCTTCTTCAGCATTGCTGGTTGGGGCATAGACTTGGATTACTGTGATATTGAATGGTTTGCCTTGGAAACGAACAGAGATCATTCTGTCGTTTTTGAGACTGCATCCAAAGACTGCATTTAGGACTCTTTTGTTGACCATGATGGCTACTCCATTTCTTCTAAGGGATTCCTGCCCACAGGAGTAGATATAATGGTCATCTGAGTTAAATTCACCCTTTCCAGTCCATTTTAGTTGGCCGATTCCTAGAATGTCGATGTTCACTCTTACCACTTCCTGTTTGACCACTTCCAATTTGCCTTGATTCATAGACCTGACATTCCAGGTTCCTATGCAATATTTCTCTTTACAGCATTGGACCTTGTTTCTATCACCAGTCACATCCACAACTGGGTATTGTTTTTGCTTTGGCTCCATCCCTTCATTCTTTCTGGAGTTATTTCTCCACTGATCTCCAGTAGCATACTGGGCACCTACTGACCTGGGGAGTTCCTCTTTCAGTATCGTATCATTTTGCCTTTTCATACTGTCCATGGGGTTTTCAAGGCAAGAATACTGAAGTGGTTTGCCATTCCCTTCTCCAGTGGACCACATTCTGTCACAAAGAGATACCCCACGTCCAAGGAAAGAGAAACCCAAGTAAGATGGGAGGTGTTGCAAGAGGGCATCAGAGGCAGACACTCTGAAACCATAATCACAGAAAACTAGTCAATCTAATCACACTAGGACCACAGCCTTGTCTAACTCAGTGTAATTAAGCCATGCCCGTGGGGCCATCCAAAACGGGCAGGTCATGGTGGAAATGTGGCTTAGTTGTGTCCAACTCTTTGTGATGCCAAGCACGCTAGGCTTCCCAGTCCATCACCAACTCCAAGAGCTTGCTCAAACTCATGTCCATTGAGTTGGTGATGCCATCCAGCCATCTTGTCTTCTGTCATCTCCTTATTCTCCTGCCTCCACTCTCTCCAAGCATCAGGGTCTTTTCTAGTGAGTCAGTTCTTTGCATCAGGTGGCCAAAGTATAGGAGCTTCAGCTTCAAATCAGTTCTTCCAATGAATATTCTGGACTGGTTTCCTTTAGGATTGACTGGTTTGATCTCCTTGCAGTATAAACAACAGAGAGGGAACACAGCTCTGCCTATCAACAGAAAATTGGACTAAAGATGTACTGAGCATGGCACCACCCATTAGAACAAGACCCAGATTCATCCACAGCCAGTCCCTCCCATCAGGAAGCTTCCACAAGCCTCTTATCATTGTCCATCAGAAGGCAGACAGAATGAAAACCACAATCACAGAAAACTAACCTAACTGATCACATGGATCACAACCTTGTCTAACTCAATGAAACTATGAGTCATGCTGTCTAGGGCCACCTGACTCAGATGGATCGTGGTGGGGAGTTCTGACAAAATGTGGCCCGCTGGAGAAGGGAATGGGAAATCACTTCAGTATTCTTGCATTGAGAACCCCATTAACAGTATGAAAAGGCAAAAAGATCTGACAGTGAAAGGTGAACTCTCCAAGTTGGTAGGTGCCCGATATGCTACTGGAGAGGCATGGATAAATAACTCCAGAAAGAAAGAAGAGAGGGAGCCAAAATGAAAAACAACACCCAATTGTGGATGTGACTGTTGATGAAAGTAAAGTCTAATGCTATAAAGAACAATATTGCATAGGAACCTGGAGTGTTAGGTCCATGAATCAAGGTAAATTGGAAGTGATCAAACAGGAGATGGCAAGAGTGAACATAGACACTTTAGGAATCAGTGAGCTAAAATGGACCAGAATGGATGAATTTAATCAGATGACTATTATATCTACTACTGTGGGCAAGAATCTCTTAGAAGAAAATGTCATAAATAATCACAAAATGTTGGGAAATATAAAAGAATAACAGTAACACATAAATTGATTGTGGATCAATTTGTTTCCCAGTAGATCTTTAGAAATACCATTGGGAAATGACATTTGCAGAAGGAACAGGTATTACAGAATGTGACAGTCAGTTTTGTTCAGCAAAACTACTGACTATTGGAGGCTTATTTATAAAAGATTCAGACCCCCCCCCCTCAAACTAATATTATTAAGCATCAAGTTCCATAATGGATAGCCAGAACTTAAGAAACTATTTTACTATTTGTGAAAACCATTTCACATGTTTTTTGTTTTTTTTTTTTTCTCATAGGCATCATAGTTGTTTTTGTTCAGTTGCTCAGCCATGTCTGACTCTTTGCAACTTCATGGACTGCAGAATGCCAGGTTTCCTTGTCCTTCACTATCTCCCAGAGTTTGCTCAAACTCATGTCCATTGAGTCCACGATGGCATCTAGCCATATTATCCTCTCATCCTCCCCTTCTCCCACCCTCAATCTTTCCCAGCATCAGGGTCTTTTCCAATGAATTGGCTTTTTGCATCAGGTTGCCAAAGTATTGGAGCTTCAGCTTCAGCAACAGTCCTTCCAATGAATATTCAGGGTTGATTTCCTTTAGGACTAACTGGCTTGATCTCCTTGCTGTCCAAGGACTCTCAAGAATCTTCTCCATCACCACAGTTTGAAAGCATCAATTCTTCAGCACTCAGTCTTCTTTATCGTCCAGCTCTGAGATCTGTACATGACTACTGGAAAAATCGTAGCTTTGACTATATGGACCTTTGTCAGCAAAGTGATGTCTCTGCTTTTTTAATCTACTGTCTAGGTTGGTCATAGCTTTTCTCCCAAGGAGCAAGTGTCATTTAATTTCATAGATGTCTTATTTAGGACCTGGAATCTTGGAAAATATATTTTGAGAGAAGTACTGCCTGCCTACCACTCCTCTTCCCAAGTCAAACTCTAACCAAGGAAGAGATTCTGAAAATACACTGCTATATCAACAATACTGGGACATACCAGCATAATGTGCCTCTGATAAAATGCATTGAAAAGGGCACAGCATTGAAAATATCACCCTACTGATATTCTTTCCGAAATGCATAATGTGAACCTATCATATGAATGACAAATAAGTTAAAAAAAAAAAACCCTATAAAATACCTACAAAATACTCTTCAAAACCTGTAAGACCAAGATTAGGAAAGCCTGAGAAATTAAGAAATCTGAGGGAGCACTTCTACACTCTGTACTTTCAGATTCTTGGCCAGGGTTAACTTCACTGGGAAATTCTTCCTATTAGCATTTCAGATGTTTTCTGTATCCCCCAAAGTTAAGGGCCAAAGGTTCCTATATTTTGAAGAATCCCTGTGTGCCTCAAACAGAATTTTTCACTCTTCACTTTGTGATTTCTGACATGCTTTATCTTTCTTATGACCAATTAGCATATATATTAGAACTGTACACTGCTCAGTTCACTATGGTGTGTGTTTTGTGAGGACAGAGACCACATACTCTTACCTGCCTATATCCAGGACTAATCCAGTACTTAATATACACATGGCATATTTTGTTGAATGAAAACTTTATTTTTCATTAAAAAGGTTATTTTCCCCCCTAGAATAGATACTGATTATTGATATATTAAATTTTTCTCAAGTTTCTAAATTCATAGAGCATAATGAAAGGGGAATATTTGCTATACCTTAAATCTCAGGAGCATGGATAACTTTTCTGATATGTTTTGGTATTTGCGGGCAGCAGACTTGTTAATGTGGCAATGGCCAAGGACAGTGATCTTTTATTTATTACATACCACCTGGCATACTTTGCATATCAAACACTAGGACTTAGTGTTTGAGTTGTGGATAAAGGTTACAACCTCTTGAGAAATCATCTATGCAACAGCACTAATAGAAATGAGTTGAAAGAAGGCAGGCTATTTAAAATCTTCATTTTAATTTTGTAGATGAGAAACAGGTTTTTGATGTGGTATTTCAGTTCCTTTGGGTTTTTCATTAATGTTAAAGTTGCTAAGGAAATAGATCTTAAATGTCCCATTATACACACAGAAAAGGTAATTAGGTGAGATGTTGGAGTCATTAACTAACCCTACTGTGGTAATCATTTCATAATATATGAACATATAAAATCATGCTGCATGCCTTAAACATATACAATGTTATATGCTAATTATATTCCAATAAAGCTGAAAAAGAATATAATGCTTTTCCAGGTATGCTAAGATTTATTGTCTTCTTTATTTAAACTCTATATAACTTATTTGTCTGTAACACTGAGAACGTCTACTTTGTAATTCCTCAGAGAAAGAATCAAGCTCCCAGTTGTGTCACTGACTTGCAATTTCAACATTTATGTACCATCTTCTTAGGGATCCATGAGACATATGGGCTGGAAGGCTAAGCACAGAGAATTCTCGTTCCATTCACAATCAGAAACTATGTTGACAACACACATGGACGTATATGTTTATTAGAGTCATAGATGACAAAAGATAATCTTGTGTATGAAGATGATTATGCTATTTAGACCAGAGTTAGAACAGGATGAGAAAATGGCACTCTCACTCTCAGCTGCTTCCTTTGTGCGTGAACTGAACTAATAGAGACAGGTTTTATCCTCTTTGTTCCTCAGACTGAAAATACACTTGCAAAATAGCTCAGTTATGTTTTTGAAAGCCTGACCCACATTGGGTCTTCTAGAAAGTACAGTGAGATAAGCAGACGGGGAGGTAGACAGATCTAATATTTCCTTGGGATACATTCCAGATAAGAAATGTTACCTTGCTTTCCCCTAGATTCTCATTTTTTAATTAATAAAACATTAGATAATAACTTCTGTTCCATTTTCTCTTAATACTGAAAAAAATAACTAAACTTTGAGAGTGCTATTTTAAACGTCCAAAATATTTCTGCTTTAGTAAAAGTGCTCCTTTGAGGAGCTTCCTTGTATTGCCAATATTTAACTGAACAGCTCTTTTTTTTTCCCCTCCCTGCTTAGCTAATGCCTCCTCCATACCTTAGAAGGTTATCTGTCCTGTTCATTTCACAGCAAATCTAGCAGAACTGATGAGATTCAAAATAGGTAAAAGGTCAAGATTCAGGTATCGAGGGCTGGGCAATCTTTTCCATGATCCTTACAAATTAATCACTGCTACTTAACATAGGCAATTTCTAAATGTAAATAATATTTACATTGATATTAGTTCATTTGATATTAGTTCTGCACTGTAAGTAATTAAATAAAATACCGAGCTTCACAGGCATAATCCCTGTTACAAAATACCTAGATAATATTGTGTAATTTAAGAAAAAGAAATTAATGGTGGGGATACTGGGAAATGAGGTGGCTTTGGGGATGCCAAAAGGAAGCAAATTTTGTGTTCTGTCTAGCTTCTGCACCTTGAGGAAACAATTTAAATGGGATCACATTTGCTTAAGATAAAATAATGCTGGAACTTCTTGTAAATACACTTGCCACAGTAGCCATTTCCCCAAACACCAGTTAATTACTCCTTTCTACTATTTCTTTCTCTCTCCCATTTCCATAAATAGAAACCACTGCACTAATGGAAATGTTCTTTCATAAAAATTTTCTCTCTTAATTGCTTTAAGATGCAAGGAGATGATCTCTACGAGGCGAAACTTTGTAATCTGCATTATATAGCATCACCAACTCAATGGATTAGAGGAAACTTTGGGAGATACTTCAGGACAGGAGCCTAGGATGCTGCAGTCCATGGGGTCGCAGAGTCAGAAATGATTGAGCAGCTGAACAATGGCAACAATCCGCACATAATGCAAGTGCTGCTGTTAGTATTCAAGCTTTGCGAAGGCAAAACCCACATCTGTGTCCTCCAGTAAGGTGTCTCTTATTTCCAACCTTACATGAAATAGTGGAATCGTTCTATCTACTTTCTAGTGCCTTGAGGTAGATACCATAATTTAGCCTTTCCTAGTTTACAATCTAAAAAAATTTA
This sequence comes from Bubalus kerabau, assembly GCF_029407905.1. Lineage (NCBI taxonomy): Eukaryota > Metazoa > Chordata > Mammalia > Artiodactyla > Bovidae > Bubalus > Bubalus kerabau. Next base: position 62,249,999 of record NC_073626.1, read on the forward strand.
TACAAGTGGGAGGTTTGAAGTTCTAAAATATCTCATATTCCATATGGCAACCCACTCCAGTGTTCTTGCCTGGAGAATCCCAGGGATGGCAGAGCCGGGTGGGCTGCCATCTATGGGGTCGCACAGAGTCGGACACGACTGAAGTGACTTCGCAAACTTTTTTGTAAGACTACAAAAATAGGTAACATTTTGCATATTGTTAGATAATGAAAAAGAATCATCGCTATTGCTGTTTTCTGTTTTTATAAAATGCATTAGTAATGATTTGCTTTTAAAGTTATGAGTACAAGAGTCTTAACAATCTTCTATATTGACTGAGTACCCTCACTGACAATGAATTAACTACCTCAAATAGTAACATATTTGAATTTCAAGTTCCTTTAACTTGAAAGTTATGATCAAGTTAAAGAAATGGTCCTGATAAGTCTCTTTTGTATGAAGTCTTATCCTATAAATTAAAAAAAATTCCTATTCTTATACTTTAAAAATAGTTTATTGCCATTTAACTGTTATGATCATTTCCAGAAGTCACTCTTATTGACAGAATTTCTTTCAAAATGTGATTCTCATAAATAAAAACAATAAAAGTGGTGTGATTGACCAATACCTAGATTCTTTTGGGTTTAGCCAACTCTGGCTGATTTAGTGAGAAAAAAATCAGTAATACAGATAAAAAGTGACTAAAAACAATCTGGGTGACTCAAGAAAATAAGGCCGTAGGAATTGGAATATTTTTAAGGGTTGCCATTAGAATAATTCTGCTCTGTTTTCTGTCCTTGAGCTCAAGATTCAGTTTCAAAGACTGATGGACTTAACTGCATTCATGTGCCAAACACTTCTCTTTGGTGAAGTAGGCAAGTGAAGTGTTTTGTTAGAAATTACTATTGAGATCATTTGGAAAAAGTCACCATCAAAGAGTATTGTTAATAAAGAAGAGAAAAGGAATGTTATCTAAGTAAAGATAACCAATGCCTGATTCAGAAGGCCCAGAAGCCTCCAGATTTTCTGCCTCTGACTAGGTACCTAAATCAATATGGAGTTCTAAGCAGGCCCAGATGTCTTCAAATCTAGAAGATGACAGAAGAGTGCTGCTCTCCCTTTAGGTTTAAGCTGGGCTTTTAAATTTTTTTAATATTTGTATAAAATTTTGATCCTCACTTTACATCTATCAGTTTTTCACCAATAAGAATACTGAAGAAAAAGAAATTGACTGACAGACAATAGGCACACAGACACACACACACAGACATGCGTAGTTTGATCATCTAATTGACAGAATCATAAAGACCTAGGTTCAGACCTTAGTTCTTGAAATTCATCTTTGTATGTTCAACTTTCCTACACGTTAATTCTCCTCATGTATTTAACAGAGACAATACTATTAAGGTAATTCTTAAAACACTGGAGGATTAAATTATCTGGATGATAATAATTATGTACAGATCTTAACATGGTGACTGATATACAATCAGTATTATTTGATGACTATTGTCATTGCCATTACTATTGGGCTATTTGAGGTACCAAGTGGATAATATATGTAAGTTCTTTGCAGGATAAATAATATAGTAAATGTTTATTCAGAGCCATTGATGGTGTGGTGATGGTAGAAGAGAGCAAAAAGAGGTAATATTTGAGATGTTTCATTTACAGAAATATTCCCAAATCCAATATTTGCAATCATCCTATATTTCTCAGAACTTTGTGGACATTATTACTTATTCACATATATGCTGGAACATACCCTAAGCTTTTATTTTGGGGAGAGAAGCTTGGCAGGAACTACCCAGGTCTACCTCTGCGTGAATATGCCATGGCCTTCTGGTCAGGCACCTGTCCCTTTTCGGCTCCTGACATTCCATAGAGGATGTTAATCTTACCTTCTGTTTCACTGATTGTTGCAGCATATGGCCCTTCACAGGCTGGCAGAACAGAATAGCTGTATTCCAAGTTGTGAGGGAATGTGACCTTGACAGGAAGGATTGACAAAAATTGAGTTAAAAGAAACATTATGTTCAATTTTTCTAGTGACACATTTAAATCTCTCTAGATAAACTAATGAAGCCTGTTTTTAAAAATTGTAATATGGAATTTTGCTTAAGTCCTCCCCTCCCAAATAGTCCTACCATTTAGTTTCTTGCTTTAATGAATTGAACTTCGAGTTTTCGGAAACATCTCTATATTTACTTTAAAGTTATTGTTGAAGACAACATTTAGTAGGTTATGCATTTTTTTCTTTTTTTGAGAATGAATAAGAATTTTCTCTGTGGTCTCTGTACCAGGAATATTTGCACTACTCTGTTTCACAGTTGATCTTCAACTTATGGAGACTGTATATCTTTATAATCATATTTGCATTTTATTTTGGTTGCTAAAAAGTTCTAAGCCAAGTTTAGCCATCTATCCCTTCCAAAAATATATGGACTGCTATTGCATTCATTTTGTGTGATGTCAACATTACTTCCAGCACTATGTTATCTTTAATAAACAAGTCCTTTTATTTTTTAATGATTTTTATACCAACATACTTGCTTAAAAAATATGCCTTTTATTCAGGTGTGACATATATGAAGAAACACAACCCATAAATGTATACCTTCATGAATTAGCACAGTAGGAACATATCCATGGAATTATCACTCAGAATGAGAAATAGAACATTACTAGCAATGCAGATGCCCCATATTCTTTCAAACCCTATTATCCTCATCTTCAAATTCAACTAGCATCTGTTTTTGAAGAGCATATAAATAAAACTATAGACTCTATGAGACTTATGAATCGTATGGCTTCTAAGATACATCCATGCTGCTGCACGTGGCACAGCATTTACCTTGCTTTACTACAAACATATTTTTTTAAATCTCCATTTATCCATTCTTCCACTGAAAGAACATGAATGGTATACTTATATCTTCATATTAAACTGATCATTCTATCCTTGTGTGTTCCTTTTTATCTCTAATATGCTTTTATTTTAAATCTATTGATACATTTTGACAACTTTCTCTTGATTAATCTTTGTATATTTTCTATATATTTATTTTCAATTTATTTATGTTTTTCTTATAAACAACATATATGTAAGTCAACCTTTTTCTGAACATTCCCCCATCTAGTCTTTATTTCTTCTTTCTTGCCACTTACATACTACTTCTATGTACTATTTTATTTTCCCTTTCTAAATTATTTTTCTATCCACATCATCCCTGGTTCACCAAGTATAATATGTATAAATAGCTTGTTCATATCGTGCACAAAGGAAGGATATTAAAACTCTCTAACTTCATTTAATATGTTTCTATATTTTATGCTATTACTTTCATATATCTTAGCCCTCTATAAATTTTAACTGAATACAACATTATTTGTATTTACCCACATTGTTACTTTTTGGTTCCATTTTCTTTATCTGATTATTATAGTTTTCATCTGTAAATACTATTTCTACAACTGCTCTTTACATTTCCATTTAAGGTGAATTCACTGGTGATACAGTCTCTATTTTACCTTAATTTATGAAGGACAACTTTTGCTCTGTATAGAAGTCTATGTTGAAATTATTTGCTCTCCCTACTTGAAGCTATTATTTTACTTTTGGTTTCCATAGTTTATCTTGAAAAATAATCTTCAGTGTTAATGATACTTCTTTGAAGCTTTTGTTTTCATCCTTCATGTTCCTTTTTTTTTTTTTTTTCTCATGTTCCTTTTAAGATTGACTTTGTTTGGGGTTTTCAGCAGCTTTTCCGTGAACTGCTAGGTATATCTCTAGATGGGTTTAGGCTTCTTGATATTCATTTATGTCTATCATCAGTTTTTGAAAATTCTGAACCATTATATATTTAAATAATTATCTGTCATATCTATATTTTCTCTATTTCTGGACTTTGAGTTAAACTGAAGTTTTCATCTCTGTGTCTATCCTGACAATGAAGTAGATAATGGCTCAGCAGTAAAGAATCTGCCTGCAATGCAGGAAACAGAGATGAGGGTTAGATTCCTGGTCCCAATGATCCCATGGAGAAGAAAATGGCAACCCACTCCAGTATTTTTGCCGGGAAAATCCCATGGACAGAGGAGCCTGATAGGTTACCGTCTGCACAAAGAGTCACAAAGAGTCAGGCACGACTGAGCAACTGAGCACAACAACAAACACACACACACAGTAGGTGTCGATCTGTTTCTTACATTTGTAATGTATTTTAGTTTTTTTAGAATTAGAATTCCTTCAAAATTAGTACAGTTTGATGTAACAACTTTTTTCTATCCAAATTAGATACTCCTATCTTGTTGTTGTTCAGTCAGTCAGTCATTTCTGACTCTTTGTGACCCCATTGACAGCAGAGCACCAGGCTTCCCTGTTCTTCACTGTCTCCTAGAGTTTGCTCAAACTCATGTCCATGGAGTCAGTGATGCCATCCACCCATCTCATCCTCTGTCAACCCATCTCCTCCTGACTTCAATCTTTCCCAGCATCAGGGTCTTTTCCAATGAGTTGGCTCTTAGCATCAGGTGGCCAAAGTACTGGAGCTTGTTTCAGCATCAGTCCTTTTTCAGTGAATATTCATGATTGATTTCATTTAGGAAAGACTGGTTTAATCCCCTTGCTGTCCAAGGGACTCTCAAGAGTCTCCACCAAGACCACAGTTTGAAGGCATCAATTTCTCAGGGCTCAGCCTTTTTTATTGTCCAGCTCTCACATCCATACATGACTACTGGAAAAACCATAGCTTTGACTAGATGGACATTTGTCAGCAAATTAATGTATCTGCTTTTTAATATGCTGTCTAGGTTTGTCACTACTTTTCTTTCAAGGAGCAAGCATCTTTTAATTTCATGGCTGCAGTCACAATCCACAGTGATTTTGGAGCCCAAGAAAATAAAACCTGTCACTGTTTCCTTTGTTTCCCCATTTATTTGCCATAAAGTGATAGGACTGGATGCCATGATCTTTGTTTTCTGAATGTTAAGTTTTAAGCCAGTTTTTTCACTCTTCTCTTTTACCTTTATCAAGAGGCTCTTTAATTCCTCTTTGCTTTCTGTCATAAGGATGGTATCATTTGCATATCTGAGGTTATTGCTATTTCTCCTGGCAATCTCGATTCCAGCTTGTGCTTCATCCAGCCCAGCATTTCACAGGAGGTACTCTGCATACAAGTTAAGTAAGAAGAGTGACAAAATACAGCCTTGACATACCCTTTCCCAATTTTGAGCCAGTCCATTGTTCCATGTCTGGTTCTGCTGCTTCTTGACCTGCATAGAGGTTTCTCAGGAGACAAGTAAGGTGGTCTGGTATTCCCATTTCTTTACGAATTTTCTACAGCTTCTCTTCTTTTCTCAGCTTTTTTTAAGGCTTGCTAAGACAACTATTTTGCCTTTTTTTGTTTTCCTTTTTCTTGGGGATGGTTTTGATCACAGCCTCCCATGCAATGTTACAAACCTCCATCCATAGTTCTTCAGGCACTCTATCTATCAGATCTAATCCCTTGACTCCATTTGTCACTGCCACTGTATAATTGTAAGGGGTTTGATTTAGGTCATACCTGAATGGCCTACTGGTTTTTCCTATGTACTTCAAAATAAGCCTGAATTTTGCAATAAGGAGTCCTTGATCTGAGCCACAGTTAGCTCCCCATCTTGTTTTTACTAACTGTATAGAGCTTTTCCATCTTTGGCTACAAAGAATATAATCAATATAATTTCTTTATTGATCATCTGTTGATGTCCACATATAAAGTTATGTCTTTCATTGTTGGAGGAGGGTGTTTGCTATGACCAGTGTGTTCTCTTGGCAGAACTCTGTTAGCCTTTGTCCTGTTTCATTTTGTACTCCGAGGCCAAATTTGCCTGTTACTCAAGGTATCTCTTGACTTTCTATTTTTGCAGGGAAGCTGCTCCCATCTTTGGAATTTGAACTTTTATTAAATAAAAACTGTGTTCACTGGAATAGACGATGTGGAAGTTTAATGGTGCATACTGATGTTCACCACTTTTTCATTCTTGATAGCATTTGTGAATACTCAACGAATGCTTATTTAATAATGTTTAGACAGTCACAGATACTATTCTATATTTTAGTGAATTTTACATTTTGGTGACTATACGTTCCAAATATAAATTTCATTTCTCACAAAAACCAAATATGTATTGAAATTGATTTACACAGTGTGACTATTACTGCAAAGTCAAAGGAGAACAAAGTTAAAGCCCCTATGTTAAGAAACATAGTATCATATTTGAGATAGATTATATGAGCTTGTTAAAATTCTTAGCTATGCATTGAGAAGGGTATATGGAAAGTATAATGGAAACAATGAAGATGTGGAAATTAGTTGGGTCTTAGAGGATGAGGAAGACTACCTGACTACATAAAGGCAGAAATAATAGGAATCTTGAGGGAAAAATTAGATTTGCCAAATAGATAAGTTAGAGTAGAAAAGAAGAAGTACCAGGCAGAAGAAAATTCCAAAGGAACACAAATGTCACAGAGAAGAGCATTTTTGGAAAAATGCAAATGCAAAATGCCAGAGTAGAGACCTTTGTGAATTTTCTGTACGTGTATATATGTATATGTGTAGTTGGGTCATGGTTGTGTATGACTGTTTATCGGGATTGAGTGGGCCTTTGGGGTAATTGAGAGATACAAGTGAAATATTAGCAAGACCATACCATAAATGCCTCACTAACAGTTTCAAACTATCTTGCAAGCAATGGCCAATCTGACTAATTTTAAGGCAAAATATCATAAATTCATGTTTTTAGAAATGTAAATTTTCTATGATGGGGTAAATATGAAATTTGAAAATTTATGGTAAAATATTGCAGTGTTCTCTCCTCAAGTTTATTGTGCAAGCCTGACAATGATGGATATTACCTTTCACAGCTATTTCAGACGGTTTAATGATATGATTAGTATCTCTGTTTCTATCACTTTCATATCACCCACAATCACTTCCTTTTCTGTGATGATTGCTCAGAGAAGCAGTTCCTTTAACTCTTGTTAACTCTTCAGAGATAAAACTGTCAGTAAAGAAATAAAAGCATTTATCAGATTTTCTATTTCAAAGGGAATGAGAACTGTAGCTTTTATCTAGATTGAAGTTCTCATGCACAGCACGAGGGCACCCATGCCAGGCATTTTTCAGGCAATATGTTATTAATGATCATTTTCATATGGATTTGAGAGTTATAAATAAAATAATTCACAATAAAATAATTTACAGTATGTAAAGTTTATTCCTCTAATCATAACAGTTTTATTCATGTTCATATATGGTTAATAAATGTAGAAGAAAACTAGCAGGCTAAGAGTTATACAATAAATGCAACCAATTTTATTCAGGCCAAACCCAAACCCCAGAGTAATTAATCATACACAGATGAAGTGGACATGAATTATCAACTGCTCAGCTTACCAAGAGCATTTCATGGGATTTATTAAAGTATGACAGTTTTCTCATTCTCTCACTAATTATGCATTTATTAGCTCTCTGTCTGTTGTTAAGAGAGAGGTTTCCCTTCTTGGTATGTATGTTTTCAATAAGTATTTAATTATATTCTGTAATCTGTTACTATCATTATATATTTTTATAGTCGAAGTACTCATAACTTGTTCATTTGGAGGCCTTTAAAACTGGTTCCTGTATCTTTCTAATGTGCATCCATCATTCTTTGAGCCTTTCCTTATTTCTGGCATAGCAAAATGTTTCAAGATCTTTTGGTACCTTGCCAGCACCAATCCTGAAATCAGCAGTTTCACTAAGAAATCTGGTCACTCTTAGTTGGCTTAGAAATCAAATGTGGGTTCTAGGTGCTAAGTATGTCATTGCTACTAGGATCACTGACAAGACCCTTTAGAAAAATCAGCCAAGAAATACCTGCACACGTGTGTACACACAGAATACAAGTCATCCTCCTCCCTTTCTGCATTTGAAATTCCCTAAAGTGAGAAGCATGGATTCTGTTATACACGGTATCTTTACCTGATTTCTTAATCCTGGGATGCTCAGTTTCAGCACTGCCTACTCACTAGTATGTTGTTCAGTCGCTAAGTAATGTCCAGCTTTTTGCAACCGCATTGACTGAAGCACTGCAGGCTCCTCTGTACTCCACTATCTCCGAGTTTACTCAAATTCACGCCCATTGAGTCAGCGACGCTATCTAACCATCTCATCCATTTATTTGCACGTTGGTAAATATTTAGCCTAAGTATTTAGTTAAATACTGTGTGGAAGCCGCCACAGCACTAATTCTTTCAGGCAAAAAATCATCATGCTAAAATGAAACAATATATTGACACAATATCAAAGTATATCCCTATATGGTACTTACTACCTACAAAGGGAAAATAGCGACGTTCAAGTGGAGAAACCTGGTAAGCACCGTTTTAGCCAAGTGATAAAAGTTAAAGGTAGTAATAATTAGAGACAGATATGTATCTTCTCATGTGATATTCTGAGGAGCACAGAGAATCACATACATGGTATTTCTGCTCCCAAAATACATATAACCAGGATCAAATGATGAAAAATACTCAGATAATTCAAAGCTGAAGAACAATGTACAACATATTATTTAGATTTCAAAGAGTCAAGATCATGGAAAACAAGAAAACCTAAGTTATTGTTCCACTTTAAATGATAGGAAAGAAAAAGGGGGGAGGAAAGAAGGGATGTGGGAGGGAAGAAGGAAGGGAGAGAGAAGAGAAAAGGGAAGAGAAGAAAAAAGAAAGAAAGAAGAGAGAGGGGGAAAAGAACCTATAGCAACTAAATTCATTGACTAATTATGGATTGGTCAAAGACCAAGTTATTTATTTATTTTTTCTTTTAACAAGGGCATTAGTAGGACAACTGGAAAACTTGTTAAGTCTGTGTATTAGATAATAATATTGTATCAGTGTTACTTCCCTGATTTTGACATTTTCAGTGGTTATGTAGAATGGTCTTGCTTTTAGCAAATATATAGTTAAGCTTTTAGAAGGAGGCATCATGTCTAGAACTTACTTTCAAAAGGCCCCTCTGAAAAAAAAAAAAAAAAGTAAATAATAAGAGAGGACAAGAGAATGGTAAGGCAAATGGAATAAATTACTAACATTTGGGTAAGCTGGGTCAGTGGCTTTGAAAATATGTGCATGCTTTTTACTTCTTCCTTCAAGAAGTACAGGGCAATTCCTCTCCCCTTGAGTCTGGCCTGGATTTAATGATTTGCTTCTATAAAAAAGAATAAGAAATCAGGGAGTATGAATGTGAAATTATGCCATAAAAGGCATCTCTCCCTCCCTGTTTTCCCTGCCTCCTCTCTCATTGCCTGCTCCCTTCTCTCTAGAAAGCTAGCTGTCCTGTCAGGTCAGTAGCCCTATGGGGAAGTCCACAGGTCAAACCAAAGAACTAAAGCTGCTTGTCAACCGCCATAAATGTTTAAAAGCAGACTTTTCAGTCCCTTCTAATGACAGCAGCCCTAGTCAATAGCTTGGCTATAACTTCATGAAGAAATTGAACCAGAACCATTCATCTAAAGTGCTCCCAGATGCCTGACATCCAGACACTGTGTGAGATAATAAATGCTTGCTGTTTCAAGGTGCTAAATGTGGGAGGTTGATAAATAATATTAGGTTCTTAATATGTGAAAGATTTACTGAAATTCTATGAGTAAATTTTGTATCTTTTTCTGTAAGTCTGAAATTATTTCAAAATAAAACTTTTTTTTAATAGGAAAGACGTCTAGAAAAGTGTTTCATATGACAGTTTTTCCAGGCTCCAAATCATGCTGTAAAAACTAGTTTATTGTGCATGTGGACACTGACTGGGTTCTGCCATTCTTTTCTCCAGCAATATTTACTGCATCTATAGCCTCTATCCAGTCTGTAGAGCACTACCAAAGAAAGTCACCTCACATAAATGGTCTTCTTCCTCATTCAAATACATATATAAATACATTTCAATGTGCAAGAATGAAATATACCATTAGGTTTAATTTTAAAATTTCAACTATTATCTTGCAATTTACAAAAAAAACAACTATTATTTGCTCTCTGCTTTTAAAAATTTACTCTGTACAGAGAGTAAATTATTATATCCTGAGCATTAAATAAGTGAAAATGGACCTTCAGACAACTTGTACCTTGCCAACACAGGACAATCAAAAAAGAAACCTTCCTTCTTTACGAATTAATAGCTAAATTCTTGAAGAAGGAAAAGGACAAAATTTTATTTTGTATAGTGATTCTTCAATGGTGGAAGAAAGCATCAACTGCTTTGTTTAAGCAATACTCACAACTAAGTTCATGCACTCATGTGAATTTCAGTAACATTTTAAATGGGAAGAGACAATTTAAATAAAATTTTACTGTATTCAATGTTTCTACAGTAGAGTTTTTACCTTGATTTACTGAAACATGAAACAGAACTTAATTTTTAAAAGATTCATTCAGTTCAGTTCAGTAGCTCAGTCGTGTCCGACTCTTTACGACCCCATTAATTGCAGCACGCCAGGCTTCCCTGTCCATCACCAACTCCCAGAGCTTGCTCAAACTCATGTGCATCGAGTTGGTGATGCCATCCAGTCATCTCATCCTCTGTCATCCCCTTACCTGCTCCCAATCCCTCCCAGCATCAGAGTCTTTTCCAATGAGTCAACTCTTCGCATGAGGTGGCCAAAGTATTGGAGCTTCAGCATCAGTCCTTCTAATGAACACCCAGGACTGGTCTCTTTTAGGATGGACTGGTTGGATCTCCTTGCAGTCCAAGGGACTCTCAAGAGTCTTCTCCAACACCACAGTTCAAAAGCATCGATTCTTCAGCACTCAGCTTTCTTCACAGTCCAACTCTCACATCCATACATGACCACTGGAAAAACCATAGCCTTGACTAGACAGACCTTTGTTGACAAAGTAATGTCTCTGCTTTTGAATATGCTATCTAGGTTGGTCATGACTTTCCTTCTAAGGAGTAAGCGTCTTTTAATTTCATGGCTGCAATCATCATCTGTAGTGATTTTGGAGCCCTCAAAAATAAAGTCTGAAACTGTTTCCACTGTTTCTTCATCTATCTCCCATGAAGTGGTGGGACCAGATGCCATGATCTTCATTTTCTGAATCTTGAGCTTTAAGCCAACTTTTTCACTCTCCTCTTTCACTTTCAAGAGCCTTTTTAGTTCCTCTTCACTTTCTGCCATAGGGATGATATCATCTGCATATCTGAGGTTATTGATATTTCTCCTGGCAATCTTGATTCCAGCTTGTGTTTCCTCCAGCCCAGCGTTTCTCATGATGTACTCTGCATATAAGTTGAATAAGCAGGGTGATAATATACAGCCTTAACATACTCCTTTTCTTATTTAGAACCAGTCTGCTGCTCCATGTCCTGCGTATAGGTTTCTCAAGAGGCAGGTCAGGTGGTCTGGTATTCCCATCTCTTTCAGAATTTTCCAGTTTATTGTGATCCACACAGTGAAGGGCTTTGGCATACTCGATAAAGCTGAAATAGATGTTTTTCTGGAACTCTCTTGCTTTTTCGACAATTCAGCGGATGTGGGCAATTTGATCTCTGGTTCTTCTGCCTTTTCTAAAACCAGCTTGAACATCTGGAAGTTCATGGTTCACGTATTGCTGAAGCCTGGCTTGGAGAATTTTGAGCTTTACTTTACTAGTGTGTGAGCTGAGTGCAACTGTGTAGTAGTTTGAGCATTCTTTGGCATTACCCTTCTTTGGGACTGGAATGAACACTGACCTTTTCCAGTCCTGTGGTCACTGCTGAATTTTCCAAATTTGCTGGAATATTGAGTGCAGCACTTTCACAGCAGCATCTGTCAGGATTTGAAATAGCTCAACTGGAATTACATCACCTCCCCTAGCTTTGTTCATAGTGATGCTTTCCAAGGCCCACTTGACTTCACATACCAGGATGTCTAGCTCTAGGTGAGTGATCACACCATCATGATTATCTGTGTAGTGAACATCTTTTTTATACAGTTCTTCTGTGTATTCTTGCCACCTCTTCTTAATATCTTCTGCTTCTGTTAGGTCCATACCATCTGTCCTTTATTGAGCCCATCTTTGCATGAAATGTTCCCTTGGTATCTCTAATTTTCTTGAAGAGATCTCTAGTCTTTCCCATTCTGTTGTTTTCCTCTATTTCTTTGCATTGATCGCTGAGGAAGGCTTTCCTATTTCTCCTTGCTATTATTTGGAACTCTGTATTCAGATGGGAATATCTTTCCTTTTATCCTTTGCTTTTCACTGCTCTTCTTTTCACAGCTATTTGTAAGGCCTCCTCAGACAGCCATTTTGCTTTTTTACATTTCTTTTCCATGGGGATGGTCTTGATCCCTGTCTCCTGTACAATGTCATGAACCTCCATCCATAGTTCTGGATGGAGGCACTCTATCTATCAGATCTAGTCCCTTAAATCTATTTCTCACTTCCACTGTATAATTATAAGGGATTTGATTTAGGTCATACCTGAATGGTCTAGTGGTTTTCCCTACTTTCTTCAATTTAAGTCTGAATTTGGCAATAAGGAGCTCATGATGAGCCACAGTCGGCTCCTGGTCTTGTTTCTGCTGACTGTATAGAGCTTCTCCATCTTTGGCTACAAAGAATATAATCAATCTGATTTTGGTGTTGATCATCTGGTAATGTCCATGTGTAGAGTCTTCTCTTGTTTTGTTGGAAGAGTGTGTTTGCTATGACCAGTGCGTTCTCTTGGCAAAACTCTATTAGACTTTACCCTGCTTCATTCCATACTCCAAGGCCAAATTTGCCTGTTACTCCAGGTGTTCCTTGACTTCCTACTTTTGCATTCCAGTCCCCTATAATGAAAAGGACATATTTTTTGGGTGTTAGTTCTAAAAGGTCTTGTAGGTCTTCATAGAACCGTTCAACTTCAGCTTCTTCAGCGTTACTGGTTGGGGCATAGGCTTGGATTACTGTGATAACGAATGGTTTGCCTTGTTCAGTTCATATATATATGCATATATATATATTATATAACAGTCCATGGGATTCTCCAGGCCAGAATACTGAAGTGGGTAGCCTACCCTTCTCCAGTGGATCTTCCTGACCCAGGAATTGAACCAGAGTCTCCTGCATTGCAGGCAGATTCTTTACCAACTGAGCTATCAGGGAAGCCCTATATACCTCCAGAGGATCTTCCCAACCCAAGGATTGAAACCACATCTCTTACAACCTCCTGCATTGGAAGGAGGGTTCTTTACCACTAGTACTGCCTGTGAAGATTAATATATTAACATACATGTAAACATACAAATGTATAGACACAAGAATATATGCATTATATGTATACATACACAAACACATGGATTGTCATATGAACTGTATGCCAACATACACCTTTTCTTTTCTTTTTTTGTAATTAGGAGGGGCTTCCTAAGAAGGTTGTCTTTATTTTTTAAATTAATTTTTATTGGAATAAGGTTGCTATACAATGTGGTGTTAGTTTCTGCTACACAGGAAAATGAATCAGATATATATATATTTACTATACCTCCTCCTTTTTTGGATTTCCTTCCCATTTAGATCACCAGAGATCAGTGAGTAAAATTCCCCATGCTATACAGTAGCTTCTCATTAGTTATCAATTTTATACATAGTATCAATAGTGTATATGTGCCAATCCCACTCTCCCAGTTCCTTCTAGCCCCTCCTTCCCTGTTGATATCCATATGTTTGCCCTCTATATGTGTGCCTCTATTTCTGCTTTGCAAATAAGATCCTCTATTTCACTTTTCTAAATTCTGCATACAAGCGATATAATAAGATATTTGTTTTTCTCTTTCTGATGTACTTCACTCTCTATGATAGTCTCCAGGTCCATCCACATCTCTGCAAATGGTACACTTTTGTTCCTTTTTATGGATGACCGATATCCCATTGTATACATGTACCACCTATTTATTCATCCTTCTGTTGATGGACATTTAGGTTGCTTCCATGTTTTGGCTTGCATAGATAATGCCGCAATGAACACTGGGGTGTATTCCTTGAGCATCTCACCTGATGTGTCGAAAACAGGGACATGATCAACACTGAAGAAGGTCACTAGGGATGAAGTAGTTCTGGCATAAAGAGTTCAAGAGGAGATATGGTTGGAAGGTGTATTGTTCTGTGTTTACACTACACCATATATGTTTAATGATAAATTCAACAAGACAAGAAAAAAATATTATTCCTATTTTCCTGCATTCCCCATGTAAGATGTGTTATTGGAGTCATCATCAAACAAACACAATAAAAACTAAGACAGCCTTTGGAAACCAGTATTCAAAAGCAACACAATGGATGATGCAGCATTGTGAGTAATTAATAATTTTGTCCTACAATTATTTTTAAATTTTATCAATTATTTACTGTGGTCCAAGGAGACCATGAATTCTGTTATACATTTTAAATAGAATTGTTTAGAATTATAGGGGCCAACAAAATAATACTTTCCCTGAGACTTCACATATTCTGGGGAAACCCACAAGAGGTGGTTGTCACTAACTAAGGCAAAGAGAACCTAAAAGAAATAAAGACCTGGGCATGCAACAGGTCTACAGGCAAATCATCTAAACTGGAACAAAATAATAGTAAAATACTGAAAAATTTCATAGGAAATTATGCTATGGAAATTGTATGGAAAATAATAAAATAAATAAAAACTTAAAATGGTAGTTTACCATACATGTTTGAGTATATTTAGAGGAGTTTTATGGGACATTTTTGGAATTCATTTAGTTCAGTTCAGTTCAGTCGCTCAGTCATGTCTGACTCTTTGCAACCTCATGGACTTCAGCATGCCAGGCTTCCCTGTTCATCACCAACTCCCAGAGCCTACTCAAACTCATATCCATTGAGTCAGTGAGGCCATCCAACCATCTCATCCTCTGTCATCCCCTTCTCCTTCCGCCTTCAATCTTTTCCAGCGTCAGAGTCTTTTCCAATGAGTCAGTTCTTCGCATCAGATGGCCAAAGAATTGGAATTTCAGCTTCAGCATCAGTCCTTCCAATGAATATTCAGGACTGATTTCCTTTAAGATGGACTGGTTGAATCTCCTTGCAGTCCAAGGGACTCTCAAGAGTCTTCTCAAACACCACAGTTCAAAAACATCAATTCTTTGGTGCCCAGCTTTCTTTATGGTCCAGCTCTCACATCCATATATGACTACTGGAAAAAGTCATTAGTAACAAAACTAACCCAATGAGGGGGACAAGTATTGAACGCTGGGAAACATATCACACAAAAGAAGTAAGAAATGCTACTAGAGCACTGATTGACACCACCATTACCAATCATTTATATAATAAACACCAGGTTTCTAAAAACACATGTGACATAACCACACCTAGAGGAGATGGATGAGAAATATTTAGGAAGGATGAAACAAAAAAGATACTCCTCCTCTTCTGTAGTAGGAAACCGTGGATAAGGCTTTTTTAAAAAATTACAGAATGTCAGTAAAGGGATTATTTAGAAATTTGGGGGTAGACAGAAGAGTTCAGTGCTCAGTGCAGTTGTCTCAGGGGATGGACAGAAATAAGACGATGTGACGTGGAATGATAAAAGAAGCATTGCTTTTTAAAAATTATTAGTCAACAGATCAATTTGACTTTAAAAATATTTAGCAACATTATAAAATTAAAATTTCAAAGTATTTTTAAAATAAGATTTTGATTTTTTTATTGCAATAGTGTTCAAACTTTAATTTATTTTTAATTGGGGCATAATTGCTTTACAATGTTGGGTTGGTTTCTGCCTTACATGAATCAGCCATAAGTATAATATATTTCCCCTCCCTCTGGAACCTCCCTCACATCCCCCATCCCATCCCAATTTTGACATAAATTTACTTTTCTGATAAGTATGTCTGATCTGACTGTTTTTTTAACCTTTGTTTTTAACTGAGTTCTCTATTGCCAGACATGGCAGGTAAAAATAGATATAAACACATACTTTCTTAAAGTAATTATTTTGCTTTTATTCCCTCAAAATACAGAGTACCTTTGAGATGAATTTATCAATTTATATCTTTCCTCTATTGTATTTTTTAGTACGTGATTTTCAGAGATATTGGTGAATTTCAATATATGAACTAATAAAATTATATATTATTATTAATATACTACTAATATAATATTCATTGGAGGAATTGATGCTGAGGCTGTAGCTCCAACACTTTGGCCACCTGACATGAAGAACCTGATTGGAAAAGACCCTGATGCTGGGAAAGATTGAGGGCAAAAGGAGAAGGGGACGACAGAGGATGAGATGGCTGGATGGCATCACCAACTCGATGCACATGAGTTTGGGTGAATTCCGGGAGTTGGTCATGGACAGGTAAGCCTGGCGTGCTGCAGTCCATGGGGTCGCAAAGAGTCAGACATGACTGTGTGACTGAACAACAACAGAGAGAATTACACAAACCTCATTAGTGTTTTTTTTTTTTTTTTTCCCTGATAAATATGAAATGTCCTATAACATATTCTGGTTGTCAGCTGCTGCCATGCTCATGACTGGTGCATTTCTTATGAAATATCCTTGAAACCACAAGCACCATCTCTGGTAAAATCCTGATACGGCTGTAAATACTGTCATAATCAAACGCTTAACTGATTTCTTTTATGCTTCCATGCTTCTGTAAAATTTGAATGACTTATTCCATGGATCCTGGGTATGATTGTATTTACTAGAAATTAGGAAGTTAAATAAATCAGTACTAAGGGAGTCTATTGTCTTCAGCCTTAATCCCCACATGTGCATTTACAAGGCACAGAAACACTGATTCCATTCTTCTGTTAATGTGTTTAACCAAGGAGGCCATTGGACCTCTGTAGCCCTTATGCTTTGGTAGCCTACAGGAACAAACTGAAAAAACACAAGACCTAAGTCAGAAACAATGCATTGGAATCAAGAAAATCAAGAACAACCAATCACCAACAACAAATTTTCCCAAATAAGGTAACTATTTAAGCTATGGCCAATCAAATAATTTCCTTGCTTTGCTGCCTCATCTTCTGTATAACCCACCTCTGCTTCATAGCCCCCTCCGCTCCTATCAATGGAGTGCTCCTAACCACTTTTGGTTTGGCACTGCCCAGTTCAAATGGACATATGCTCGAATACACTCCTGAAAATTTTAACGTGTTTCAGCTTATCTTTTAACATAAACTTTTCCAAGAATTATCTTCCAAATGCAAAAGTAGACAGATTAATATACATATGTATACAGATATGTGTGTCCTTAAAGGTGGATAGTTATATAATCTAGATGTAAGTAAAAATTTTCCCCAACAGTAGAAAAAAATAGTAAAATATACACATAGAGTTCTGGATTTACAGAAGTTACCATTAAAGATCAATTATTTGTTTCTAAAAATTCTGGGAAGAGTAGTATCTTTAAATGACGAGCCCTCTTAGAGTATTTAAAATAGAAGCTTAAGGGACTTATTTGTTTGTTTCTTATTTACAGAAGGATAAAGCCATAAGGTTCTGAGGGACAATCAGGCCACATTTTAAGAAAATATCTAAATGTGACTTCCCACTTAAAATTAACCTATCTAAAAGTTATCTGAAAGTAGAAAGTGGTTTATGTATAGTTCAAATTATTTCCTCACTAAAGGAAAATCCCGTGGGCATCTAGAATCTCTATTTTCTCTGGTAGCTATGTTTATTGTCTGTCTAGACTTTTTAAATAGGCTTCTAGGTGTGCCTAATAGGCCACATTGAAATACTTTGCATCAAATTAAACTTTCAGATGTTCTCATACACCTTGCTTTAAATTTGACTATGCTCATTTTCTCTTGGACAAGCTTTCCCAGGGTAGCTGTTCAATTCTAACTGAAGTTAATGGGTCTCATTCAGCCGCCTCTACACAAATGAAATCGGCTTCTAATTCAATGTCAGCATCTTTTTACAAAGACCTCTTTAAATGCTTTGCTACAGGCAAGTCTAAAATTAAGATAGTTTGCAACCAATGGATTTTCACTTCCAGGTATACAAAAATCTGAAGTTTATCTTGTAATCAAGAGAAAGGGGCTTCCATGATAACTCAGTGGTAAAGAACCTGCCTGCAATGCAGAAGATGTGGGTTCGAACCCTGGGTCAGGAAAATCCTATGGAGAAAGAAATGGTAACCCACTACAGTATTCTCTGGCAGGGGAAATCCCATGGAAAGAGGAACCGGCGGGCTACAGTCCATAAGTAGGACGGGACTCAGCAACTAAACCACCACCTCATGAGAAAGGAACAAATTAGAGAAAGAAACAAAATCAACTATATTTTCATTTCTCTTCAAAAAAGAGCAGGAAGGCCTGGCATGTTGAAGGGTGTTCATGAAATTAAAACACATTAGAAAAAATTATATTTCTCAAGTTTATGTTATTGTTCAGTTGCTAAGTTGTGTCTGACTCTTTTGTGACCCCACAGACTTTAGCCCGCCAGGTTCCTCTGTCCAGGGGATTCTCCAGGCAAGAATACTGTAGTGGGTTACCATTTCCTTCTCCAGAGGATCTTCCCAACACAGGGATTGAATCTGTGACTCATGCATTGGCAGGAGGATTATTTATCACTAAGCCATCAAGGAAGCCCTTTCAAATTTGTGACATTCTAAATTCTTTTAATTCCCATTGAATAGTCTCATTAGGTAATTACTTGATGAAAATATTAAACTAGTATTTCAATATACATTAAACTGTAATAACTATTTTACTTTTCTTGGTTATATAGATACTTTTTTCAAATGTTCTAACTACATAAATTGAAATAATGCATTTTATATCTAAATGAGTAGACTTTATTGTCTATAATGCATTCATGTTGAATTTCAACACCTGTTATTTATTTGTTGAAAACACCATATGAATGTTTGAAGTGCATTCTTAGTATGAAAACAATATAAATTAAGCCCTGATATTCACTATAAGCAAAAAGCCCTGACATTCATAATAAATACACACAACTGATATCAAGCAAATCAACAAAATTTTCCAGACCATTGCATGGTATACTTTTGAAGGTTTTGATAAGACAAAAGTGAAATAATTATGGAAAAATGACTTGATTATATCTTTAAGCATGTAGAATTATTTTTACCTGTGTTTATAGACCACAGAAAAACTTGCCAAGAAGTAAAGTTGAAGATTTAATTCACGAAAGCTTTAATTCAACTAGGTAACAAATTCAATTAATGGTAATTAGAAAGATTTTGGCTCTGGTTTAAACACTCAGAGTTCATAAAAGGTAGTCCCTTACACTGAACTGCTTACAATCTAAGGGAGACGCTCAATTCACAACTGTGGTTGAGATATTTACAAAGTGTGGAAAAATTACAAAGTGGTTCCTGATTCTGCTTCAGTCTTCATTGGAAGGGTCTAAAACAGGGGCCTGTGACAAACCAGCATCATGACCCTGCCTTGTCTAAAAGAAATTGCTAAAGTGCAGCAGGGCAATTCTTCTTTTTTTTTTTTGTCTTTTTACTTTTTATTGAAATATAGCTGATTTACAATGTTGTGTTAGTTTCACATATACAATAAAGTAATTCAGTTATACATATATATTCCTTTTCAGGTTCTTTTCCCAAATAGGCTATTACAAAATATCGAGTGTAGTTCCCTCTGCTAGATATTTGTTATCTATTTTATATACGGCAGTGACTATATGGTAGTAGTGAAGTAGAAGTAGTGAAAGTCACTCAGTCGTGTCTGACTCTTGCGACCCCATGGACTGTAGCCTGTAATGTTCCTCTGTCCTTGGGATTCTCCAGGCAAGAATACTGGAGTGGGTAGCCATTTCCTTCTCCAATTCCCTCCCTCCCTCCTTCCTTTCCCCTTGGGTAACCATAAGTTTGTATTCTATGCCTGTGGGTCTAGTCCGGTTTTGGAAATAAGTTCTTTTGTATAATCTTTTAAGATTATACATGTAAATAACACTATATGATATTTGTCTTTCTCTGACTTACTTAGAATGATAATTTCTAGGTCCATCTATGTCGCTGTACATGGCATTACTTCATTCTTTTTATGGCTGAGTAATAGTCTTTTGTGTGTGTGTGTGTGTGTGTATACACCGTATCTTCTTTTTCCATTTATCTGTCCATGGATGCTTAAGTGGCTTCCATATCTTGGCCATTGTAAATAGTGCTGCTATGAACACTAGAGGGAATATATCTTTTCAAATTATTATTTTTTCTCCAGATATATGCCAAGGAATGGGATTGTAGGATCACATGGCAACTCTTTTTTTTTTTTTTTTTTAAGGAATCTCCATACCATTCTCCATAGTGGTTGTACCAATTTATATTCCCACCAACAGTATAGGAGGGTTCTCTTTTCTACACACCCTCTCCAGTATTTATTATTTGTAGACATTTTGATGTGATCATTCTGACTGACATAAGGTGATAACTCATTGTATTTTTTCTGCATTTCTCTAATAATTCTTTTTTTTTTGCACAGTCTCCTTTTCATTTTAAGCTATCATCATGAGATTAATTTTCTTATATTTTACATGTTTCATATATAGTGGTTAGGACTTTGGCTGACTCTCCTCTTCTTATGAAACAATATCTTAATTTTCAAAAATATGGCTCAGAGCCTAAAAACTTGGTTTCAGTCATTTTCTTCACAAACATTATCAATAAAAAAGAATATAGTTTTTATTTATTAATGTATTCCTTAGAGCTACACTAAAGAGACACTGAATATAAGCCACATTTAAGGAAACAAGATTCAATGTAATCAAAGATGAAAGATAATTTTGTGAAATAAATAATCTTAAATGATGTCTCCACTTTGGCATAGATTATAGAAATCATGATTATACTACTAGAATTTTCTGATTTAGAGTCATGAAATCTGACTGAGAGTATATTTGAGTATATTTACAGGTGTAAAATGTGTTCCCAAGATTATTCACGAATTTGAATCTGAAAATTTCTAATTTTTAAGATTAAATTGAAAAAGATTTTCTGTTCTTTGATTAAATGAGTTTTCACTGCTTTCTATTCTATTTTATAAAAACTGAATAATGTCTGTGGTAATGGGCAATTAATTGTAAAACCCATTACAATTTTTAATAAATAATTCACTGTGCTATGCTGTGCTTAGTCACTCAGTCATGCTTGACTCTTTGTGACCCCCATGGACTGTAGCCTGCCAGGCTCCTCTATCCATGGGGTTTCTCCAGGCAAGAATACTGGAGTGGGTTGCCATGCCCTCCTCCAGGGGATCTTTCCAACACAAGGATCAAACCCAGGTCTTCTGTATTGCAGGTGGATTCTTTACAGTCTGAGCCACCAGGGAAGTCCAAGAATACTGGAGTGGGTAGCCTATCCCTTCTCTAGGGGATCTTCCCAACCCAGGGATGGAACTGGGGTCTCCTGCAAGGCAGGCAGGTAGCTCAGTACAAGGTGAGCTATCCAGGAAGCCAAATAATTCACTAATCAGTGCCGAATAGTATGTCCTCTGGTTGCTTTTTTCTCCTTTGCCTTTCACTTTTCTTCTTTTCTCAGCTATTTTAAGGCCTTCTCAGACAACCATTTTCCCTTTTTGCATTTCTTTTTCTTGGAGATTGTTTTGATCATTAACCACTCTGAATTAAATTCATCCATTCTGGTCCATTTTAGTTCACTGATTCCTAAAATATCAATGTTCACTCACCATCTCACACACTTCCAATTTACCTGGATTCATGGACTTAACATTCCAGGTTCCTATGGAATATTGTTGGGCTCTAAAAACACTTCAGATTGTGACTGCAGCCATGAAATTAAAAGACACTTGCTCCTTGGAAGAAAAGCTATGAGCAACCTAGACAGTATATTAAAAAGCAGAGACATTACTCTGCCAACAAAGGTCCATCTAGTCAAAGCTATGGTTTTTCCAGTAGTCACATATGGATGTGCAAGTTAGGCCATAAAGAAAGCTGAGCGCCAAAGAATTGATGCTTTTGAACTGTTGGAGAAGACTCTTGAGAGTCCCTTGGACCTGCAAGGAGATCAAACAAGTCAATTTCCTTTGATCCTAAAGAAAATCAGTCCTGAATATTCATTGGAAGGACTGATGTGGAAGCTCTAATACTTTGGCCACCTGATGTGAAGAACTGACTCCTTAGAAAAGACCCTGAAAATGAGAAAGATCGAAAGTAGGAGGAGACAGGGACAACGGAGGATGAGGAAGTTGGATGGCATCACCAACTCGATGGACATGAACTTGACCAAGCTCCGGGAATTGGTGATGGACAGGGAAGTCTGGCATGCTGCAATCCATGCGGTGGCAAAGAGTCAGACATGACTGAATGACTGAATGGAACTGAATTGGTTGTACTTTAAAAATGACCTACTTTATAAAGAGTTGTAAAGAAAAAATACTGATTTCTTGAATTGCATTCACTACAATATCTTCTTAAAATTGCTCTCTGGGTTTAAAAAAAATGCATATTTGAAACCTATAAAATCTGGACAAAGAGAGGATCAACTGGTCCTTCTGGCTGTGTTAGTCAGAAGTGATCACGTTGGTGGAGGATGGGATCAACTTGGTAGCTAAAGTCCTAACATCTATGTTATGACAATGAGAGCTGAAAGAGCTGCAAGCATCATTAGCAAGCACCATAGATGACAAAGATGCTATCAGGAGTAAAAAAGATATTGTAGCTGAGATAGTGTTCTAAGGCACAATTTACCTAGATATATTAATATAAGTATTTGGAGAGATGCAGAAGATGATAAAATGACAAGAATAAAAACTTTGAAGTCAGTGTTGGTAACTGGAAGAGATAGCTGCTTAGGAAGAAGAAAATATACTGGGAGGATGGGAGACTAGAGAAGGGCAAGGGAGGGAAGAGGAAGAGGCCCAGGTGAACTAATGGATGCTCCAAGGATCTGGAACCTAGAAGTATTCCATTCATTATTTTCCCCAGAGGTATTGGAATCTTCAACAAGAAATTCCATCCTTGGACTGCATCTATAATCATATTAGGAATATTATAGTATCTACTAGTAAATGTCAGAAACAAAACACCATTTTTATCTATGAAAAATGAAAAGGTTTAATCATTTTTTAAAAATTACTACAATAAACAAGAAAATTCTTTAAGCAATAAATACCTCTATATAAAACTATTACTGAATATTTTGCTGAACATGATATTAGAAATATGTCATTGTTTTCTTAATGTAAATTATTAAATTTTTAAGAGGTTTAATTTTATTTGCAGCAAAAATACAAATTTTGTTATTCTATTTACTGTCATAGAAAAATGCTACATGCTATAAATCAACCCTGAATATTCATTGGAGGGATTGATGCTAAAGTTGAAGCTCCAATACTTTGGCCAACTGATGGGAAGAGCCCACTAACTGGAAAAGACCCTGATGCTGGGAAAGACTGAGGGCAAGAGGAGAAGGAAGGACACAGAAGATGAGATGGTTGGATGGCATCACTGACTCAATGGACATGAGCTTGAGCAAACTCTGGGTGATAATGAAGGACAGCAAAGCCTGGCATGCTACAGTCCATGGGGTAGCAAGGAGTTGGACAAGACTTAGCAACTGAACAACAACAACATCTACACTAATACCTCTCCCTCTCTCTCTCTCACTCCCTTGGTCTCTCTCTCTCTTTCTCTCTCTCTCTCTCTCTGCCCTTAACACATACTCGTGAGACTTTACCCATGAGACACAGAGTTCAAATTTGAATTTTATCCATCACGCCAAAGAACTAGCATCTGGCTCAGGTGTCATCCAGCCCTACAGAAATACTGCAGACAAATCTCTAAGATTATGTCTATTTGGATGCATTATTTACAGAGCACTTTTGAAACACAGATGTGAGAGCAAATGGACACAGTTTTATGGGCTAATTCTACTGTTTGCAACCTCTAAAATTATCGTTAGAATAGAAAAGGAATATCAGTAATGCTTGAATGTGTTAAAGAAGCATGCTTCCTACAAGAAAAGAGAATTTCTCTTAAGTTAATATTAATATATCATCACAGGCTGTTCAGGGAATAAGTTTATCAGAATATATTTTGAGCTGGTTTTCTATATCCATTAGTTTAAATTTATCAGTAATCTTATTAGTGAACAGGGGGTACAATCTAGGTTCTCTGAAGACATTAGCACACCAGACTTCATTAGGTTTTTTCAATATGTGAAAGGAATCAATCTCAATTATCTTAATGGCCTATCAGCTATAAAAATGATCATGATGATTAAGGAATTGACCCTTGGTAGAAATAAAATTTCCTAAGACACTTACTTTATTTATGTTACACACACAAAACTGCCATGATTTAAAATTTTAACCTATGGGATTTAAATTTAATGACAAATCTCTCATAACTTCCCCAGAGTATCTGACATATCATAGATACTCAAATGTCTATGAATTAAATACAGTAAGATCGAATTTTCAGGGCCACATCTTTTGTTCAGAATCCTATCATGTGACACCTTCTCATTGATATGTTCCTTGTGCTGTGCTTAGTCACTCAGTTGTGTCTGATTCTTCTTGACCCCATGGACTGTAGCCCACCAGACTCCTCTGTCCATAGGAATTCTCCAGGCAAGAATACTGGAGTGGGTTGCCATGCCCTCCTCCAGGGCATCTTCCTAATTTAGGGATCAAACCCACATCTCCTGCATTACAGGCAGATTCTTCTCCCTCTGAGCCACCAGGGAAGCCCATGAATCCTGGAGAGGGTAGTCTATCCCTTCTTCAGGGGATCTTCCCAACCCAGGAATCGAACTGGGGTCTCCTGCATTGCAGGTGGATTATTTACCAGTTGAGCTATTAGGGTAGCCCTGCTATGTACATTCCTATTGCCTAAACTTTTGGGTAATGGGAAGTAATCCTCTTCACAGTAGTTAATGACATGATGGCAATTATAGCAATATTGGTAGCAATATAACAGGTAGGCACACCTGTTAGGAGAACAAACTCTGCATTCATGGTGTTGAATTTTGATATTGACGTCACCGTTTACTGGATATATGAACTTGAAAGTGAAAGTGAAGTCACTCAGTTGTGTCTGACTCTTTGTGACCCCATGTACTGTAGTCTACCAGGTTCCTCTGTCCATGGGATTTTCCAGGCAAGAATACTGGAGTGGGTTCCCATTTCCTTCTCCTGGAGATCTTCCCAACGCAGGGGTTGAACCCGGGTCTCCCGCATTATAGGCAGACGCTTTACCACCTGATTCACCAGCTGCTGCTGCTGCTAAGTTGCTTCAGTCGTATCCGACTCTGTGCGACCCCATAGATGGCAGCCCACCAGGCTCCCCCATCCCTGGGATTCTCTAGGCAAGAATACTGGAGTGTGTTGCCATTTCCTTCTCCAATGCAGGAAAGTGAAGTCGCTCAGTCGTGTCCGACCCTCAGCGACCCCATGGACTGCAGCCTTCTAGGCTCCTCTGCCCATGGGATTTTCCAGGCAAGAGTACTGGAGTGGGGTGCCATTGCCTTCTCCGACTGATTCACCAGGGAAGTCCCTAATATATGACCTTGGGTAAGTTAAAACATTTTAAATAATAATAATTCCTAAAAAGTAGTAATATTACATACTATTTTATAGTTTACAAATAATATCACATGTATTATATAATTTTATCCTGAACAATAATCTTTTGTGTGGGTATCAAAATCTTCATGTTATAAATGAGGGAGGGAGGTAAGGCGGGAAGGAGGGACAGATTAAATTACCGTTCTGTGTCAAGTATCAGGCTAAGGTCTTTCATATAAGTACTATTACTTTTTTTTTTTTTTTTTTGGCAGTTTGCAGGATCTTATTTCCCTGTGCAGGGATTGAACTCACTCCCCTGATAGTGAGAGTTCAGAGTCCTAACCACTGGACCACCAAGGAATTCTCAGCTAAGTATTATTATTAATAAGACAACAGGTGAGAAAACTATTGATTAGATTAAATAAGAAATTTGTTCAAAGGCCCAATGGGTAAGTGGAGAAAAAGGAATAAATGTTCATGTTGCTGCTGCTGCTGCTGAGTCGCTTCAGTTGTGTCCGACTCTGTGCGACCCCATAGATGGCAGCCCACCAGGATCCCCCGTCCCTGGGATTCTCCAGGCAAGAACACTGGAGTGGGTTGCCATCTCCTTCTCCAGTGCATGAAAGTGAAAAGTGAAAGTGAAGTCGCTCAGAGTGTGAAGTCGCTCAGTCGTGTCGGACTCTTAGCGACCCCATGGACTACAGCCCACCAGGCTCCTCTGTCCATGGATTTTCCAGGCAAGAGTGCTGGAGTGGGGTGCTATTGCCTTCTCCAAAATGTTCATAGTTTTCATTTTATGGAAACATTTTTTTTTTTTTTTTTTTTGGTACTTAAAGACCCTTAATTTATTTATTTATTTATTTATTTATTTTTTACATTTTTCATTTTAAATACTTCCTTCTAATATGTTATTTTATAGTAAGCAAAAAGATCATCTTAGTTGTACCTATTAATTCCTAATTGATGCTATAGAAAGATTAATTGTTCACATTAATGAAAGCATAATCACAATGATGTTTAAAGTGAAAATATAGCTTTTCTTATGGCTTTAATGATATGCTATATACAGTAAGTTACAGTGTATACAGTAAGTTTCCTAAGCAAACATAATGTCTGAATTATAATTAAGTCATATAAAATAATTCCACATATTTTTAATTCTAGAAATTATTTTAGACACATTTTAAAAGGAAGTTATCACCTCTGAATTTCTTAAATATAATAAAAATCAAATCACTAACTTTTTTGCCTCTTTTTTTATTTTTTAAATGGAGGACAAATGTTGTCTTGGTTTCTACCATATGACAGTGCCAATCAGCTATAATTATTCATATATTCCCTCCCTCTTTAGCCTCTCTCCCTTCCCCCCATCCCATGCTCTAGGTCATCACAGAGCACCAGGCTGGGGTCCCTGTGTTATAAGCAACTTCTCACCAGCTATCCATTTTATGCATGATAGTGTATATATGTCAATGCCACTTTGGCCATTTGTCCTACCCTCTCCTTCCCCTGCTGTGCCCTCAAGTATGTTCCCTACATCTGTGTCTCCATTCTTTCCCTGCAAATAGGTACCATTTTTCTAGATCCCATATATACGCGTTAATATAGGATGTTTGTTTTTCTCTGTCTGACTTACTTCACTCTGTGTAACAGGCTTTAGGTTCATCCATCTCACTACCACTGACTCTGATTTGTTCCTTTTTATGGCTGAGTAGTATTCCATTGCATATATGTACCAATTCTTCTTTATCCATATATCTGTCAATGGACATCTAGGTTGCTTCCATGTCCTGGCTACAGTAAATAATGCTGCAATGAATATTAGGGTAAGTGTGTCTTTCAAAATTATGGTTTTCTCACGGTATGTATCCAGTAGTGGGGTTACTGGGTCATGTGCTAACCATGCTGTAATCAGTCATCCAGTTGTGTTTGACTCTCTGTGACCCCATGGACTATAGCCGGCCAGGCTATTCTGTCCATGGAATTTTCCAATCAAGAATATTGTAGCAGGTTGCCATTACCTACTACAGGGGATCGTCCCAATCCAGGGATTGAACTCACGTTTCTTCCATCTCCTGGACTGCCAGGTGGATTCTTTACCACTGCACCATAGGCATCTCCATATTGTTCTCCATAATGGCTATATCAGTTTACATTCCCACCAATAGTGCAGGAGGGCTCCCTTTTCTCTACATCATCTCCAGCATTTATTGTTTGTAGATTTTTTGATAATGGCCATTCTGACTGGTGTGATGTGATATTTCATGGTAGTTTTGATTTGTGTCACTCTAATAATTAGTGATACTGGGCATCCTTTCATGTATTTATTGACTATCTATATGTCTTCTTTGGAGATTGTCTGTTTAGCCCTTCTGCCCATTTTTTGATTGGGCTGTTTGACCTTCTGATATTGAGCTGTAAGTGTTGTGTATATATTTTGGAGACTAATCTTCTGTCAGTTGTTTCCTTTGTTTCTTGTTAATATTATTTTATCCCATTCTAAGGGTTGTCTTGTAATCTTATTTGTGGTTTCCCTTGCTGTGAAAGCTTTTAAGCTTAATTAGATCCTATTTGTTTATTTTTGTTTATATTTCCATTACTCTAGAAAGTGAGTCAAAGAGGATCTTGCTGTGATTTATGCCAAAGAGTGTACTGTGTATGTTTTCCTCTGAGAGCTTTATAGTTTCTGGTCTTAAATTTAAGTCTTTAATCTATTTTGAGTTTATTTTTGTTTATGGAGTTAGTAAATGTTCTAAGTTTTGTCTATGGTGTTACAAAGTTTCATTCTTTTACTTAGAGCTGTCAAGTTTTACCACCACCACTTATTGAAGATGCTGTCTTTTCTGTATTGCATATTCTTGCTTCCTTTGTTAAAGATAAGGTGCCCATAGATTAATGGGTTTGTCCCTGGGCTTTCTATCTTGTTCCATTATCCTATATATCTGTTTTTGTGCCAGTACCATACTGTCTTGATAACTGTAGCTTTGTAGTATAGTCTGAAGTCAGGAAGATTGATTGCTCTGGCTTCATTTTTCTTTCTCAAGATTGCCTTGGCTATTCAAGGTCTTTCATGTTTCCATACAAATTGTGGTATTTTTTTTTTCTTCTAGTTCTGTGATAAATACCATTGGCAGTTTGGTAGGAATTGCACTGAATCTGTAGATTGATTTAGGTATTCATTTTCATAATATTGATCCTTCCAATGCTATATCTCTCCATCTGTTTGTGTTGTCTTTGATTTCTTTCATCAGTATAGTTTTCTGCATACTGGTCTTTTGTCTCTTTAGTAAATTCAACACACATTTATGATAAAGTGTTAGTTACTCAGTCATATCCAACTCTTTGTGACTCCATGGACTGCAGCGTAGGCTTCTCTATCCATAGAATTCTCCAGGCAAGAATACTGAAGGAGCTTGCCATTTCCTTCTCTAGAGGATCTTCCCAACCCAGGGATAGAACTCAGGTCTCCTTCATTGCAGGCAGATTCTTTACTGTCTGAGCTACCAGGGAAGCCAATTTATGATGAAAACTATCCAGAAAGTAGGTATAGAAAGAAGCTACCTCAATATAATAAAGGCCATATATGACAAACCCACAGCAAACATCTCAACAGTGATAAACTGAAGCACTTTCTCTAAGATCAGGAACAAGAGAAGGGTGCCCATTCTTTTCATTATTATTCAACATAGTTTTGGAAGTCCTAGCCATGGCAATCAGAGAAGAAAAAGAAATAAAAGGAATCAAGATTGGAAAAGAAAAAAAACTCTCACTGTCTGCAGATGACATGATACTATACATTGAAAACCCCAAAGATGTCCCAAAAGTTACTGGAATTAGTCAATGAATATAGTAAAGTTGCAGGATATAAAATTAATACATAGGAATCCCTAATCAGAAAAAGAAGTTAAGGAAATAATCCCATTCTCCATTGCAACAAAAATAATAAAATATTTAGGAATAAACTTACCTAAAGAGACAAAAGACTTGTATGCAGAAAACTCTAAGACATTGCCTCTTCTTCTAATGTATGATAGATTTACAATGGCAATCAACCTCAGTTATTTTCTTGATATAGAAGTGGTACAAAAGTGTATATAAGAAATGTAATATTGTCATAATGATGTTCAGAAATATGTTGAAGATGAGGTAACTGCATGGTAATTCTGTCACTTTGGTGGATAGTATTTCTTTTGGTAATTTCTGGGACCTTCTTTAAAAAGGTCTTCTTTAAAAAGAATTAGCAATTGTTAAGAGAATAGATAGTAAGAATTCTGATCACAAGAAGTTTTTTTTTTTTTTTTATCATATTTATAGGCAATGATGGATTTTAACTAAACTATTTTGGTAATCATTTCTCAGTACATATAAATCAAGGTATATCATGACATATACCTTAAACTTATATAGTTACATATGTAAATTATTTCTCAATAAAACTGGAAAAAAAGAATTAGTAAATGAGAATAGCATAGCCTCTTAAACTTCCACTAGATTCTTCCATGGTATTGATCCTTGCCCTAAGCACACATTAATTTGTCTTTACATCATGTATATCGGTTTTCATTTCCACAAATTAGTTGCTAACATCCACATAAAAATATTGAATCAATTGCTAACATCTCATCCTAAAGCTATAAAATAAATTTTACATTTAACATTTTCATTTTAAAATCATTTTTCACACAAAGTACAAACATTGATCCATATGACATTTTGTTACTTAAACCACTATAATTTTCCAGAATCTTCCTTTTACAATAAAAACCTAGTTAGCCAGGTTTTTTTTGTTTTGTTTTTTTCCTTAAATGGATGTTGAACAATATAACTGAAATGCTTTAACTTAAAAAAAAAAAAATGTATGTTTGCTTCAGAGGAGGAAAATCTGTTTAAATATTTTACCCTACTACTATTTTTATAGGATAAGTTTCATTGTACATCGTGAGGCATTTTTAATGACTATAAATCTTACAGTGCTTCTATAATATCTTTATCAGCACAGCCTAAAAGAGAACAGTAGAATAGATTGAGGTGAATGCAAGGTGAATGTCTTGTGTTAAGACCTTTGACATAAAATTCCTAACAATGACTTTTACTCCCAAGTCATCAACAAGAAATGCTGATTAATTACAGTTTTAGATTTACCAAATGATGAGAAGAGAAACTACCTATGCTATGTTATTAAACTGTTTTCATTTTTCACTTGCTTCTTAACTTTTTAACTCTGTGGTGGCATATAAAACACAATGCTTCTTTAAAAAACTGTCTCAAATTTTCCGATAACTTAATCTTACTTGGTGACAGGTAACAATGATACTGGGAGAAGGAAATGGCAACCCACTCCAGTATTCTTGCCTGGAGAATCCTGTGGACAGAGGAGCCTGATGTGCTGCTGTCCATGGGGTCACACAGAGTCGGAGACAACTGAAGTGACTTAGTATGCATGCATGCATAGAAAGAAATGGCAACCCACTCCAGTATTCTTGCCTGGAGAATCCCAGGGATGGAGGAACCTGGTGGGCTGCCATCTGTGGGGTCGCACAGAGTCAGGCACGACTGAAGCGACTTAGCAGCAGCAGCAGCAACAATGATACTTTGGCTTCTTTTGTGGCTCAGCTGGTAAAGAGTCTGCTTGCAATGTGGGAGACCTGGGTTTGATCCTTGGGTTGGGAAGATCCCCTGGAGAAGGGAAAGGCTGCCCACTCCAGTATTCTGGCCTGGGGAATTCGATGGATTTGCAAAGAGTCAGACACAACTAAGCGACTTTCACTTTTTCAACAATGATTCTTATAGTATATTGGTCATAAGGTTTTCTTGGGGATAAAATAAAAGTACAAATGTGAATTTTTTTTTTAAGTAAAAGATACAGCATTATTTATTATTCAAAATTTTTTGGAATTAATTGTATGGTAAATATGAGTTGGCCAAAAGTTATATATGTCAAACTCTAATTTTCAACAAAATAAGTGCACCTAAGATAAAATTTCACTAAACTCCAGTTTCACAATTCAGATACATTTCAGAATTTCATGCCAGTCATCATTATTCAAGCAAAATGGAAGAACAGAAGTTGTAAATGTGTGTGTGTATGTGTGTGTGTGTAAGTACACATTTATTCTATAGCTTATATATTGGCTTGTGTATACATAAATATTATATAATGTATATATCATTCATATATGGTACATACATAATATATAGCATATATCTGCATAGTTTTATATGTATATGAACTATATTTGTATCTAGAAATATCTTTTAATAAAGATATTACTGTAATTGTATTTTTGGTACTACACTGTATATACAATTGACATATACTTATTTAACTAGAGTTTTCATGTATTCCTTCAAAAATATATAAGGCCAAATAAAGTAAATAAAATTTTTCCTATTTTGTATAGTAGGAAATCAAGGCTTAAAGAAGTAATGTAACTTGCTCATTGAAAGAGGCAATTCCTAGGTAGGTTGATAAGTCCAGGGTCCTCAAGGAAGAGAAAGGGGTCTGGAGCTCTCAAGGAGAAGATAGGGGTCTGGAGTCCTCAAGGAGGAGAAAAGGACAAAACATTTTTTTCTTTAAGCTGGTGATTACACAGCAAACAACTCAGCTTAAACTCTGTGCTAAGGATTATATAACAACATGTCCTGCTTGAGGACAGTTTCTCCTTCTTGAAAGCCTTCTGACTAATCCTGTTATCTTAAAATGTATATTGTGGGAGTGGGTCTGGTAAGATCTTTCTATTGTTAGTTCTAATCCTCTCATATTAAAATGTAAATTGTAGAAGTGGGTCTAGTAAGATCTTTACAACCTTGAGGCATTCTTTTGATTTATTGTAACAACCAATTAAAAAAATATATAGCTCCCTTGCTAAGACTAGCAATTGGGGCACTCTTTGTCCCCCTTCGGATATCTATGTCAGAAGATTTCTCTGCCGCTTTTCATACTGTAATAAAACTCTGATACACAAAAGCTCTTGAGTGATCAAGCCTGGTCCCTGATCCTGAGCCTATATCATCTTCTTTGGAGAAAATGAATCTGACATTTTCATGGTAAGCTATCGTCATGGTCACAGATGTCATTGAAATTCAAATTGATCCGGTGAAAAGCATGTACTCTTTTCACTATATCATGTTATTTTGACTTTTGAAAATGCTATAGCTAATCATTTCTTTCTAATTAATTGTTTTTCCTAATTTCTTAATATATTCCACTAGTGACATATTCATTCTAATCTTTAAAAGTAAGTAATCCTGAGGTAAAGAATCCACCTTGCAATGCAGGGGACAGCGGCTCAATCCCTGGTCCGGCAAGATTCCACCTGCCTTGGAGCAACTAAGCCTGTGTGCCACAACTAAAGTGCCCATGAACCGCAATTACTGAAGCACCAGAGCCCTGGAATCTGTGCTCTCCAACAAGAGAAGTGACTGCAAAGAGGAGCCTGCGCACTGCAACTAGAGAGTAACCCCCTCTTGCCACAAGTGAGGAAAGCCTGCATGCAGCAATGAACACCCAGCACAGCCAAAAATAAATCAATAATTTTAAAAAATTAAACTGAATCTCATCAATAGAAAAAAAATCATAGGTGTAAAACACTTTTTTGATGATTTTATAATGCTAGGTTAAAAATTTTACTCATGATAATTATCAATATTCTTGGTGTGTTTGCTATGCATACATAAATATTCTAAATTACATAGGTTAGTGATGTATTATACACACACACACAATATATATAAATTTTATACAGTAAGAAAGGATGTAAAAGGTAAGGAACTTTGGTTCAGCTCTAGGATAAAGGGTCAGTAATATGAGATGTCACTAAAATGTCCTTCCCTAAAATTGGAAGAACCTATAATATATTGGGTTGGCCAAAGTAGTTCATTTGGGTTTTTCTCTTACAGGTTATGAAAAAACCTGAACGAATTTATTCAGCAACCTAATATTTTTTAAATCAACAGTAGTAAGAATGTAGGAAGATAACATATTTTAAAAAGGTTCTATAAATTGCAATAACCTCAATAAATGTTAGAGGCAATTATACTAAAATTAAATCTTGATTTCCTAACAGATTATTAATTATATGAAGTTATATAAATTATATGTAAATTATATAAAGTTATATAAATATAACTTTAAATAAATATAACTTTACTTAAATATATATACTATAAAGTATATAACCATAAAATACTCTTACTATAAAGCTATCATTTATATAATAATGTATTACAAACCTTGACACTTTGATAATCTAAACATTTGATAATCTACTAGGAATTAATATGCATTGAGGTTTGTCCTTTCCATTATTATATTATCAGTAAAAGAAACATTTCATTCTGTTATAAACACATTTGGAAGGAATTTTAAGATATATTTGATTAATTTCTCTTGTAGTTTTGAGAATAGAATTTTCTAATTAAACAAGAAAGTTACATGAGATTTAAAATATATATACTGTATTTGAAAACATCTCTAAACATTTTAAATCATTAAAGTCAATAATAATGTATTAGTATTTCACCCTACATGACATGATTCGAATTTAGAGAAGACAGAGACTGCAGCCATGAAATTAAAAGACTCTTACTTCTTGGAAGGAAAGTTATGACCAATCTAGATAGCATATTCAAAAGCAGAGACATTACTTTGCCAACAAAGGTCCGTCTAGTCAAGGCTATGGTTTTTCCTGTGGTCATGTATGGATGTGAGAGTTGGACTGTGAAGAAGGCTGAGCGCCGAAGAATTGATGCTTTTGAAGTGTGGTGTTGGAGAAGACTCTTGAGAGTCCCTTGGACTGCAAGGAGATCCAACCAGTCCATTCTGAAGGAGATCAGCCCTGGGATTTCTTTGGAAGGAATGATGCTAAAGCTGAAACTCCAGTCCTTTGGCCACCTCATGCGAAGAGTTGACTCATTGGAAAAGACTCTGATGCTGGGAGAGATTGGGGGCAAGAGGAGAAGGGGACGACAGAGGATGAGATGGCTGGATGGCATCACTGACTCGATGGACGTGAGTCTGAGTGAACTCCGGGAGTTGGTGATGGACAGAGAGGCCTAGCGTGCTGTGATTCATGGGGTCGCAAAGAGTCAGACACAACTGAGCGACTGATCTGATCTGATCTGATCTGATTGATATACCAGAATTCAATGTTAAAAACTGAAATATATATACATAGTTTATGCAACTAGAATAATTTATTATGCCATAGAACATTTACATTTGTTTTCAATTTTTCCTTAATATAATCTCTTAATATTTCCAACCAACCTATAACAATTGCAGAACAGTTATTTTCTCAGCCTCAAAAGTGAAAGATACTCTAAAGTACTTTGCCTGAAGTTACACAGTTATCCTATATATGACCCAGGGCTAGAATCTTGATCACCTAAATCTCTATAAATGGAAACAAGATGTTTTCTTAACGACTAAAGGAGCTGATTATAGTCATTAAAGAAAGTGAAGTCCCTTAGTCGTGTCTGACTCTGCGACCCCATGGACTGTAGCCTACCAGGCTCCTCCGTCCCTAGAATTTTCCAGGCAAGAATATTGGAGTGGGTTGCCATTTCTTTCTCCAGGGGATCTTCCTGACCCAGAGATCGAACCCAGGTCTCCCACATTGTGGGCAGATGCTTAATCTTCTGAGCCACCAGGGAAGCCCCAATTATAGTCATTAGACTTGCTATAATCTCTAAATAAGTGGCATCAAGCAGAAATATCAATATTTTAAGTACAAGCTTTTCTATTTCCATGACAACATTGTAAACAAGGTAGAGTATTGCTGACTTAAATAAAAGTACGTTTATTATGATGCATCACTGGATAGGCATTTGATAATATTCCCAAGTGGCACTAGTGATAAAAAACCTGTCTGTCAATGCAGGAGATGTAAGGTACATGACTGATTGATCCCTGAGTCAGGAATATCCCCTAGAGAAGGGCATGGCAGCCCACCCCAATATTCTTGCCTGGAGAATCCCACGGACAGAGGAGCCTAGTGGCTATAGTCTATGGTGTCACAAAGAGTTGGACATGACTAAAGAGACTCAGCATGCATGCACGAGGCAACTTAGCATGCAAGCATGCATTCAAAGAACACTAAATAATCACTGAATGAATATAATATAAACTGTATTATTTCTATACAGTATAAACTGAAGCGATTTAACATAACAACATTCATCCAGGCAACAGGTCTGGATACATACTGCAATAGTATGTGCTAAGCACTGTTCAAGGTACTTAGAATTAATTAATGAAAAAAACAAAAAATATCCCTGCTTTTTGGAATTAACTTGTTAGAAGAATGAGTAATTTTAAATAGTAAACAAAATAAAGTATGTTGGTGATAATAAGTTCTAGTGGGGGGAAAAAAAGCAAATTGAACAGTGACAATGAGGAGTGAATGTTGGATCCAACAGAAAAAAGATACACCATGTCCAAGGGCAAAGGAGAAGCCCTAGCAAAATGGTAGGAAGGGTGAAATTGCATTTAGAATCAAACCCCTTACCTGCCAGAGACACTCAGAGGACTCAAGCAAATCTTGTGTGCACCAGGTCCCACAGACCTCACAGAGACTGAGACAGAACTGTGTTTGAGCGTATCCTGCAAAAGTATAGGTCAGCAGTGGCCTGACACAGGGGCAGGGGTCCTGGATGCAGCAGACCTGGGTATGGCATAAGCCCTCTTGGAGGAGGTCACCATTAACCCCACCAAAGAGCCACAAGAACTTACACAGACTCTTGGAGGGCACAAACAGAACCTTGTGCACACAAGGAACCAGGAGAAAGGAGCAGTGACCCCACAAGAGACAGATCCAGACTTGCCCATGAGTGTCCAGGAGTCTTTGGCAGAGGCATGGGTCGACGGTGGCCTGCTGCAGTGTTGGGGGCACTGAGTGTGGCAGTGTGTGAAAGGGACCTTTTTAAAGAAGTCCACAATATCTTCATTACCTCCACCACAGTTTGGCCTCACATCAAACAACAGGGAGGGAACATAGCCCCGCCTATCAACAAAAATTGGATTAAAGATTTACTGAGCATGGCCCCACCCATCAGAAGAAAACCCAGTTTCCCCTTCAATCAGTCTCTCCCATCAAGAAGCTTCCATAAACCTCTTATCCTGATCCATCAGAGGGCAGACAGACTGAAAACCACAATCACAGAACTAACCAAACTGATCACTTGGACCACAGCCTTGTCTAACTCAATGAAACTAAGCCATGCTGTGTGCGGCCACCCAAGATGCACAGGTCATGGTGGAGAGTTCTGACAATACGTGGACCACTGGAGAAGGGAATGGCAAACCACTTCAGTATTCTTGCCTTGAGAACCCTGTGAAGAGCATGAAAAGGCAAAAAGATAGGACACTAAAAGATGAACTCCCCAGGTTGGAAGGTGCCCAATATGCTTCGGGAGATCAGTGGAGAAATAACTCCAGAAACAATGAAGAGATGATGCCAAAGTAAAAACAACACTCAGTTGTGGATGTGATTGGTCATGGAAGTCTGATGTAAGGGCAACATTGCATAGGAACCTGGATGGAATGTTAGGTCCATGAGTCAAGGCAAATTGGAAATGGCCAAACAGGAGATGGCAAGAGTGAACATCAACATTCTAGGAATCAGTGAAATAAAATGCACTGAAATGGGCAAATTTAACTCAGTTGACCATTATATCCACTACTGTGGAAAAGAATCGCTTAGAAGGAATGGAGTAGCCATCAGTCAACAGAAGTCTGATTTCAGTACTTGGACCCAATCTCAAAAATGACAGAATGTTCGTTTCCAAGGCAAACCATTCAATATCATAGTAATCCAAGTCTATGCCCTGACCAGTAATGCTGAAGAAGCTGAAGTTGAATGGTTCTTTGAAGACCTTCTAGAACTAACATTCCAAAAAGATGTCCTTTTCATTATGGGGAACTGGAATGCAAAAGTAGGAAGTTAAGAGATACCTGGAGTAACAAGCATATTTGGCCATGGAGTACAGAATGAATCAGATCAAAGGCCAGCAGAGTTTTGCAAGAGAATGCACTGGTCATAGCAAACACCCACTTCCAACAAAACAAGAGAAGTCTCTACACATGGACATCACCAGATGTCAACACTGAAATCAGATTGATTATATTCTTTGCAGCCAAAGATGGAGAGGGTCTATACAGTCAGCACAAACAAGACCGGGAGCTGACTGTGGCTCAGATCATGAACTCCGTATTGCCAAATTCAGACTTAAATTGAAGAAAGTAGGGAAAACCACTAGACCATTCAGGTATGACCTAAATCAAATCTCTTATGATTATTCAGTGGAACTGACAAATAGATTCAAGGGATTAGATCTGATAGAGTGCCTGAAGAACTATGGATGGAGGTTCATGACACTGTACAAGAGGCAGTGATCAAGACCATCCCCAAAAAGAAGAAACATAAAAAAGCAAAATGGTGTCAGAGGAGGCCTTACAAATAGCTGAGAAAAGAAGAGAAGCAAAAGGCAAAGGAGAAAAGGAAAAATATAACCATTTGAATGCCGAGTTCCAAAAAAAATAGCAAGGAGAGATAAGAAAGCCTTCCTCAATGATCATTTCTTTGCATTGATCAATGCAAAGAAATAGAGGAAAACAATAGAGTGAGAAAGATGAGATCTCTTCAAGAAAATTAGAGTACCAAGGGAACATTTCATGTAAAGATGGGCACAATAAAGAAGAGAAATGATATGGACCTAACAGAAGCAGAAGATACTAGGAAGAGGTGGCAAGAATTCGCAGAAGAACTATACAAAAAAAAAAAAAGATTTTCATGACCTAGATAACCACGATGGTGTGATCACTCACCTAGAGCTAGACATCCTGGAAAGGAAAGTCAAGTTAGCCTTTGAAGGTATCATTACAAACAAAGCTAGTGGAGGTGATGGAATTCCAGCTAGTGGAGGTGATGGAATTCCATCATCCTAAAAGATGATGCTATGAAAGTGCTGCTCTCCATATGCCAGCAAATTTGCAACACTCTGCAGTGGCCACAGGACTGGAAAAGGTCAGTTTTCATTCCAATCCCAAAGAAAGGAAATGCCAAGGAATGTTCAAACTACTGCACAATTGCACTCATCTCACATGCTAGTAAAGTAATGCTCAAAATTCTCCAAGACAGGTTTTAACAATATGTGAACCGTGAACTTCCAAATGTTCAAGATGGCTTTAGAAAGGCAGAAGAACCAGAGATCAAATTGCCAACATCTGTTGGATCATCAAAAAAGCAAGAGTGTTCCCAAAAAACATCTACTTGTGATTTATTGAATACACCAAAGCTTTTGACTGTGTGGATCACAACAAACTTTGGAAAATTCTTCACGAGATGGGAATACCAGACCACGTGACCTGCCTTCTGAGAAATCTGTATGTAGGTCAAAAAGCAACAGTTAGAACTGAACATGGAACAACAGACTGGTTCCAAATCGGGAAAGGAGTACATCAAGGTTGTATATTGTCACCCTGCTTATTTAACTTATATGCAGAGTATGTTATGCAAAGTACCGGAGTGGATGAAGCACAAGCTGGAATCAAGATTGCCAGGAGAAATATCAATAACCTCAAATATGCAGATGACACCACCCTTTTGCAGAAAGTGAAGCAGAACTAAAGAGCTTCTTGATGAAAGTGAAAGAGGAGAGTGAAAAAGTTGGTTAAAACTCAACATTCAGAAAACTAAGATCATGCCATCTGGTACTTCAAGAAGGGGGCCCATCAAAACAGTGACAGACTTTATTTTGTTAGGCTCCCAAATCACTGCAGATGGTGATTTGCTCCTTGTAAGAAAACTTATGACAAAACAGGACAGCATATTAAAAAATGGAGACATCACTTTGCCAACAAAGGTCTGTATCAGATCAGTCGCTCAGTCGTGTCCGACTCTTTGCGACCCCATGATTCACAGCACGCCAGGCCTCCCTGTCCATCACCAACTCCCGGACTTCACTGAGACTCATGTCCATCAAGTCAGTGATGCCATCCAGCCATCTCATCCTCTGTCATCCCCTTCTCCTCCTGCCCCCAATCCCTCCCACCATCAGAGTCTTTTCCAATGAGTCAACTCTTCACATGAGGTGTCCAAAGGACTGGAGTTTCAGCTTTAGCATCATTCCCTCCAAAGAAGTCCCAGGGCTGATCTCCTTCAGAATGGACTGGTTGGATCTCCTTGCAGTCCAAGGGACTCTCAAGAGTCTTCTCCAACACCACAGTTCAAAAGAATCAATTCTTCAGCACTCAGCCTTCTTCACAGTCCAACTCTCACATCCATACATGACCACAGGAAAAACCATAGCCTTGATTAGATGAACCTTTGTTGGCAAAGTAATGTCTCTGCTTTTGAATATGCTATCTAGGTTGCTCATAACTTTCCTTCTAAGGAGTAAGCGTCTTTTAATTTCATGCTGCAGTCACCATCTGTAGTGAGTTTGGAGCCCAGAAAAATAAAGTCTGACACTGTTTCCACTATTTCCCCATCTATTTCCCATGAAGTGGTGCGACCGGATGCCATGATCTTCGTTTTCTGAATGTTGAGCTTTAAGCCAACTTTTTCACTCTCCTCTTTCACTTTCATCAAGAGGCTTTTGAGTTCCTCTTCATTTTCTGCCATAAGGGTGATATCATCTTCATATCTGAGGTTATTGATATTTCTCCCGGCAATCTTGATTCCAGTTTGTGTTTCTTTCAGTCAAAGTACAAATGTGAGAGTTGGACCATAAAGAAGGCTGAGCGCTGAAGAATTGATGCTTTTGAATGCTGGTGTTGGAGAAGACTCTTGAGAGTCCCTTGGACTGCAAGGAGATCAAGCTAGTCAATCATAAAAGAAATCAACTGTGAATATTCATTGGAAGGACTGATGCTGAAGCTGAAGTTCCAATACTTTGGCCACCTTATGTGAAGAACTGACTCATTGGAAAAGACCCTCATGCTTGAAAGGGTGAAGGCAGGAGAAGAAGGGGATGACAGAGGATGAGATGCTTGGATGGTGTCACCAATTCAATGGACATAAGTTTGAGCACACTCCAAGAGATAGTGAAGGACAAGAAAGCCTGGCATGCAGCAGTCCATGGGGTCGCAAAGAGTGGGACGTGACTGAGCAACTGAAAAACAACAACCCCCTCCCTCCACTATATTTTTGTCACCCCTCATTCAGTTCAGTTCAGTCGCTCAGTTGTATCCGACTCTTTGTGGCCCCATGGACTGCTGCATTCCAGGCTTTCCTGTCCATCACCAACTCCTGCAATTTACTCAAACTCATGTCCATTTAGTCTTCTCCAACACCACAGTTCAAAAGCATCAATTCTTCAGTGCTCAGCTTTCTTTATAGTCCAACTCACATCCATACATGACTACTGGAAAAACCATAACTTTGACTAGACGGGCCTTTGTTGGCAAAGTATTGTCTCTGCTTTTTAATATGCTGTCTAGGTTTGTCATAGCTTTTATTTCAAGGAGCAAGCATCTTTTAATTTCATGGTGGCAGTCACTGTCCTCAGTGATTTTGGAGCTCAAGAAAATAAAGTCTGTCAGTATTTCCAATGTTTCCCCATCTATTTGCCATAAGGTGATGTTGGGTATCTGTTTTATAAACCATGGCCATAGAAAGGGTTTCCCTGGTGGCTCAGATGGTAAGGAATCTGCCTGCATTGTGGGAGACCTGGGTTCTATTTGTTCTATCCCTTGGATTGGAAGATCCCCAGAGGAAGGTATGGCACCCCACTACACCTTTCTTGCCTGGAAAATCCCTATGGACAAAGAAGCCTGGCAGGCTACAGTCCATGACATCTTGAATCATGGGACAGGACTGAGCGACTAAGCACAGCGCAAGGAAAGTATCGATGAGACGGTGAGCAGTGACTTCGACCTGATAAATAGTAAATCATACAGATTTCCAGGCAAGGGAGTTCCAGGAAGAGGAAAATACCGAAGCAGAGGCACATACTTAGTAGTATGCTTTATTGCCCTGAAATATTTGAAGACGAAAAAGGCCAGTGTGATTGGAGAAGAATGGGCAAAAGGGAGAGTAACACGAGGTGAGGTGACAGAGAAGGCAAGAGACTGGGTCAGAGAGCTCTGCAGAGCTTTAATATCTGCTGCTAGTGAAATAGGAAGTTCCTCTGAGTCAGAAGAGTAACATTACTTGATATATGTTTTATCAAAACCTCAACAATGTCTTATTGACAATGCAAAACAGGGGGGAGGGCAAATTGGGAAACAGGGAGACTAGTTAGGAAGGTAATAAACAAATTTAAGCAAGAGATGATAGGTAGCTTAGATAAAACAGAGATAGTGAAGGGGTTCTGATTCTAGGTGTACTATGAAGGGAGAGCCAACATGACTTCATGACAAACTGGATGTGGTATATGTCAGAGAAAAAAATGAAACCAACAATGACACTAAAGTTTTTGTCTTAAGTAACCTAAAGGATAGACTATCATCACTGAGATAGGGCAGACTGTAGTAGGGACAGATTTAGGCTAGGCAAATAAGAAATATTCAGTTCCAGGTATATAATGTTTCATAGGTCTATCACCAAGTTTCATCAAGTGGACAGCAATATGTGACTGGAGCTACAGAATATGGTCTGAACTGGAGATATAAATATGAAAGTAGCTGACATAGAAGTAGTATACAATATCAGGAAGCTGAAGTCAGCACAAGAGAGAATGTAGGTACACAGAAAAGAGTCAGTGACTAAGGACTGGATGACTCCAATGTGAAGAATTTTAAGGAAAGAGAAAGAATCAGTAAAACAAAACTGAAAAAAAAAGT
This sequence comes from Bubalus kerabau, assembly GCF_029407905.1. Classification (NCBI taxonomy): domain Eukaryota; kingdom Metazoa; phylum Chordata; class Mammalia; order Artiodactyla; family Bovidae; genus Bubalus; species Bubalus kerabau. Next base: position 62,292,277 of record NC_073626.1, read on the forward strand.
TCTTCATAGTGAAGTAGGAGGGAAAGTAATGAATAGTGGTTTTCTAGAAGTCAAGTGAAGAAACTACAAGATATAGCACACAGTAAACTAAGATTACAAAGAATCAATCATTGTTAATGTAGAGTTCAAGAACAGTTTCATTGGGGGTGAAGGAGGAAAACACTTTTTTGAGTGACTGAATAGAGAAATAGGAATAGAGAGGTATTAGACACTGACAATGTAGAGAAAATTATTTTGATGGAACTTGCTGGCAAAATAAGCAATAAAATGTAAAAGAAAAGTTTATGTTTGCTCATTGTTTTTAAAAGAAGATGGAGTGCATAATATCTTTATATGTCATTGGGGATGATCCACTAGATAAGGGGAAATTTATGCTGTAAGATAGAGGATAATTATAGGTCCCAGAATTGAAAGGGACATATATACCCCAATGTTCTTTCAGCATTGTTTATAATAGCCAGGACATGGAAGCAACCTAGATGTCCATAAGCAGATGAATGGATAAGAAAGCTGTGGTACATATACACAAGGAATATTACTCAGCCATTAAAAAGAATATATTTGAATCAGTTCTAATGAGGTGGATGAAACTGGAGCCTATTATACAGAGTGAAGTAAGCCAGAAAGAAAAATACCAATACAGTATACTAACGCATATATATGGAATTTAGAAAGAGGGTACTGATAACCCTGTATGTGAGACAGCAAAAGAGACACAGATGTATAGAACAGTCTTTTGGACTCTGTGGGAAAGGGCGAGGGTGGGATGATTTGGGAGAATGGCATTGAAACATGTAAATTATCATATGTGAAATGAATTGCCAGTCTAGGTTTGATGCATGATACAGATTGCCCGGGGCTGGTGCACTGGGATGACCCAGAGGGATGGGGTGGGGAGGGAGCTGGAAGTGGGGTTCAGGATGGGGAACACATGTACACCCATGGCGGATTCATGTCAATGTATGGCAAAACCAATACAATATTGTAAAGTAAATAAATAAATAAAACTAAAAAAAAAAAAATTATAGGTCCAAACTTCTTGAGCAGGGAAGAGAGGATGGGTCATAGAGACCAAGTAGAGGGACTGGCTTGAGATCAGATCAACTTAATGCAATGCATTATATTAACACAACATTGTAAATCAACTATATTCCAGTAATTTTTTTTTAATTATGCACTATATAATTCTATATTTAAGTATGCACCCTATGTTTTAAATGTGGTTTCTATATATTTGAACAGATTTCTAATTTAATACAAATTGATAACTGTATAAAACAATTTGTTCATACTTCTATAAAGTTGACAAGACTCATCTTAACAATACGCAGCTGAGTATAATTAAACTATATTCAATGTTTAGCTATGACACATGCATTATAATGACTTAATCAACAAATACTTTCTGAGCATTTGCTGTATCCTTTAATTTTTTCCTGAATTAAAGGCACTGCCCTATCAAGGGCTGGGTTAAAATGATGCTACTTCGAGGTTGGAATTCACGTCTGTATATAATTGCTTTTTCACCAGACTACACCAAATAAATAAAAAGATTATCTATTTTATACATAGTATTGTATATATGTCAATCCCAATCTCCTAATTCATCCCACCCTCCCCTTTCCCACCTTGGTGTCCCTACATTTATTTTCTGTGTCTATGTCTCTATTTCTGCTTTTCAAATAGGTTCATCTGTACTATTTTTCTAGAGTCTACATATATATGATAATTTATAATACATTTTTCTCTTTCTGACATTTCACTCTGTATGACAGCCTCTAGGTCCATCCACATCTCTGCAAATGGCAGAATTTCATTCCTTTTTATGGCTGGGTAATATTTCATTTTATATATGTGCCACATCTTCTTTATCCATTCCTCTGTCAATGAACACTTAGGTTGCTTCCATGTCCTGGTTATTGTAAATAATCCTGTGATAAACATTGAGGTGCTTGTATCTTTTGGAGTCATGGTTTTCTCTGGGTCTATGCCCAGTGGTGGGATTGCTGGATCGTTTTTAGTTCTATTTAAGGAGTTAGTTCTACTTTTAGTTTTTTTAAAGAACTTTGATACTCTTCCCCATAATGGTTGCACCAATCCACATTCCCATAACAGTGTAAGAGGGTTCCCTTTTCTCCACACCCTCTCCAGCATTTATTGTTTATAGATTTTTTCATGATGGCCATTCTGACCAGTGGGTAGTGACACTTCATTGTAGTTTTGATTTATATTTCTCTAATACCTAGTGATGTTGAGTATTTTTTCATGTGCCTCTTGGCCATCTGTATGTCTTCTTTGGAAATATGCCTATTAGGTCTTCCTCACAGTTTTCGATTGGGTTTTCTTTCCTTTTTTCTTTTTTTTTTTACAGTAATCAAGACAGTATAGTACTAACACAAAAACAGAAATATAGATCTATGGAACAAGATAGAAAGCCCAGAGATAAACACATGCATCTATGGTCACCTGCTGCTGCTGCTGCTAAGTCACTTCAGTTGTGTCCGACTCTGTGTGACCCCATAGACGGCAGCCCGCCAGGCTTCCCCATCCCTGGGATTCTCCAGGCAAGAACACTGGAGTGGGTTGTAATTTCCTTCTCCAATGCATGAAAGTGAAAAGTGAAAGGGAAGTCGCTCAGTCATGTCTGACTCTTAGCGACCCCATGGACTGCAGCCTACCAGGCTCCTCCATCCATGGGATTTTCCAGGCAAGAGTACTGGAGTGGGGGGCCATTGCCTTCTCCGTATGGTCACCTAATCTATGATAAAGGAGGCAAGAACATACAATGGAGAAGAGACAGTCTCTTCAATAAGTGGTGCTGGGAAAACTACATGTAAAAGAATAAAATTAAAGTGTTAGAAAACTCTCTAACACCTTACACAAAAGTAAACTCAAATGGATAAAAAGACCTAAATGTAAGGCCAGACACTATAAAATTCTTAAAAGAAAACATAAGCATAACACTCTTTGACATAAATCATAGCAAGATCTTTTTTTACTCACCTTCTAAATAATGAAAATAAAAACAAAAAAATACTTTGGAGACAATTATGATATGATTTACATTGTCTGATTTCTTAATGAGCCAGAATTATGCTTTATGATAATTTTTGCTTCTTGAAAGGAGCTCAATATTTTCTTTTCACTTTTTAAATGCTATGAATTGATCTGTTAAATATTCAAGCATCTCTCCATAGCATAAGTCAAAATTGTTATTTTCAAAACAATTTAAAGCCGATATATACAGGAAATAGATAATTTAAGCTACACAGTCAAAGGACTATTTTCATAAAAATATTTTATAAATATTTACCAGAGTTGAAATTGAACATTAAATAAACACACTGCTTTAAAAGAGACATACACAAATGTTTCTCTGGAGTAGTATAACAAAACTTTTGGATAGTTTTATTTCTTCTCTAGATGTTAAATTTCACATCTGGTAAAAACATAATGTTATATGTTACTACTCTATCCAATTAGTTTGAATTTTCCATTCTTTTGCTAAAGAGTATATTTTGCATTTTCTGATGGCTTTATAATTTTTAAGTACATATTATGTTTTAAAATAATATATTTAAATTGTCAATATTATATTGCTTCTTAATATAGCTTTTACATTTATTAATGTATATTTATAAATACTTATTTCTGAAGATATCCCATGACACAAGAAGTTATTACCATCAATTTGTGGCTTTTGAGTGTCCTTCAGGCCTTTTTGGACCTATTCTTTTCTGATAGTAACACATCTTCAATACTTCATTCCCTCAAATACTATGTTATTATTTAGCTTATCTGTTCCTATCCATCATTATCATTGCTCCTTTTAAAGGCATTTGCACCTTTCAAAAACTCCAGTTTTCCAGTGTTCTAGTTCGTGAAGCTGTTTGCATTAAGATCCTCTCATTTCAACCCAATTCTAATTTCATATTTATTTATATTGCATTAATTATCTGCATATCACAGAAGAAGGTAATTGTCATGAAAGAATCTGTTGTTGGTATATAGTTGACCCTTAGTAAGTACTGATTAACTGAATGAGTAAATGAATACTTTCACTCACATGAAAGGCTATGCTCTGCATTAATAAGAATGTAAGTTCAGTTTCTACAGCAAAGAATCAGAATAATAGAGATACAGTAATTATCAAAATGTCAGGGATTTAAATTCAATCTAACTTATTGCTCTGCCACTTTATAGCATTACTCAAATCCATATGGTCCACTGGATCACAACCAAAGCTGAAAAGAAGAAAAAGATACAGTGACCTTTTTTTTACAAGGTCATGTATCCATTACTTACATTAGCGCTACATTAGTCAAAATTAGTTACGTGTCTTCAACTTGCTGCAGTGTAGTCTGGGATTCTAGTCTTTATTCCAGGTGAGCCAGTATCTTCATAAAATTTAAGATTTTGTTACTAAAGCAAGAATGGGGGTTGTAGCAGCTTCTGTCCTTTCTCATGTTTATAACCATTTATTATTTTGCATCATTTTTGATTTTCAAAAAAAATAAAAAGAGCAACATAATCAACTTGTTTTATCAAATAAAAAAAAATTTAATAGGTTAGGTTCTTAACAACTGCATTGGAGGAAACCAAAAACTTTTCCTTTGTATTTTTACTTTAATTTTAATTTTGATTTACATTAAGAATGCTGCATAAATACAGATAAAATATCTAAAATTAATCAACAATATGAAACACATACACAAACACATGTATATGTACATATGTGTGTGTGTGTGTGTGTGTGTGTGTGTGTGTGTGTGTACCATGCACAAGCTTCCCTGGTGGCTCAGTGGTAAAGAATCCACAGGTGATACAGGAGACTCCAGTTTGATCCCAGGGTCTGGAAGATCCCCTGGAGAAGGAAATGGCAACCCATTCCAGTATTGTTGCCTTGAAAATCCCATGGACAGAGGAGCCTGGCAGGCTACAGGCCATAGGGACACAAAAATGATGGACACGACCTAGTGACTAAACAATATTATACACACATGTATGCAGACACATATTACTTCTCTACTCCTAAAGTCATTTTTATCTTCTCAAAACTCCACTAGTCTAATGTACTAGTTTGGGAAGATTTTGATAGCTGTGTGCAGGAAGTGCTCCTATTTCTTATCTTTATGAACTTCACTTCCAATAGCCTGCTTTAAACTTTTTGCATCTGCTGCAAAAGATAGATGCCACGCACTTATCCACATATTTTTAGGAGATAAAAATGGAAGACAGAAAATAGGCTATGTTTTCCTTGTAAAACACAGAAAGCCCTAAATCTTGGGGTAAGGAATGAGAGATAGGTCATTGACAATTTTTGCATGATTTTTTGAAAGGACATAGATGAAAAAATGTAACGTTTTATGTTCTGATTGCTGCTGCTGCTGCTGCTGCTGCTAAGTCGCTTCAGTCGTGTCCGACTCTGTGCGACCCCATAGGCGGCAGCCCACCAGGCTCCCCCATCCCTGGGATTCTCTAGGCAAGAATACTGGAGTGTGTTGCCATTTCCTTCTCCAATGCATGAAAGTGAAAAGTGAAAGTGAAGTCACTCAGTCGTGTCCGACTCTTAGCGACCCCATGGACTGCAGCCTACCAGGCTCCTCCATCCGTGGGATTTTCCTTATTAAAGAAATACATGAAAACAATAATGACAATAGAAATGTGCAAAAGCTGCAAGCATGGTAGGAGATTGTGGCCCCTGTCATAAAGTTTCCACACAAAGTAATCAGAAGTCAGAAATAATTATCAGCATTTTTAATAATCTTAAAAAATCAAACTTAAACAAGTAATGATGATACAAGACAGCCTGTGGTAAAGACAGATATGACACGATGTCATTGTGTTGATAGGTAGTTGGAAGACCAAATAGTTCATATACTCCCCTGGGGCTTTTCGGACCTATCCTATGTTGTTGAACTATACTATTTCCTCCCCCTGGGATTTAGTTTACTGTAAGGCATCTTTTAATGTTGTACAACCACAAATCCTCTAGGAAGTTAATAAAATAGTTCTTAGTGGCTGTTTCTTCAGCCTTATTGAAATGATTAAACTGTCCTGTTCTTAGTTGCAGAGTACAGACTGCTATTGAAGCTTTTTCACTTGTAATAAAATAAAGTAGTCTCTGAAAAATAATGATAGGATTTGGCAGGAATTATTCACCTTTTGTCTTCTAAGGGAAATGCTTTCGTTTCCATGGAGACATGTTTTATATCATATGATGAAAAGTTCATGAGAGAAGGAGAGAAGTTAAGCAGTGCAGGATTTAATTCAGATGGGCTAATAGGACACGGAGACTCATCTGGTTCCAGTGGAATCATTATTAATGCAATTGCATAACTAGCATTCTCTCCCAACAGTCAACTAAGCACCAGCAATTTGCCAACAGCATAACACTGGTGCTGAATTTTTTTTTCTTGATTTAATATTACAATTAAGATGTCTGGTTCTAAGTTTCAGCGTTCAGACCAACTTTGCCAGCTATAAACTCTGATCTACTTGGTGAAAGGATGAATGTTTATACTCATATTAAAATAAGAAGAAAATATAATCTAGGGAAAACTATTAAAAAGCTTTAATAAATGCATGTTTATATAGCAGGTAAGTAAGTAGACTAGCTAGGACTTCCCTGGTGGCTCAGAGAGTAAAGAGTCTGCTTGAAGTGCAGGAGACCCAGGTTCAATCCCTATCCCTGGATTGGCAAGATCCCCTGGAGAAGTGGATGGCTACCCACTCCACTATTCTTGCTTGGAGAATTCCATGGACAGAGGAGCCTGGTGTGCTACAGTCTATGTTTATACAGCATCAAATGATTTTTTCTCACCAAAAAGACTGAATACACTAAAAAATAAGACAAATATGCTCTAGTCAATTTTAAAATATAAATAGAAATAACTTCATTATCATCATCAATATTGTCAAAATCAACAACAACACCACCTAGTCAAAAGTATCACTTATGGGTGCTTATTATGTTCTAGACTTTTGTGTTTTTTAAAACATATACTAGCTATTTTATCTTAACAATAACTCTATAAGGAAGGCATTTATTATCTTCTGAATATTTTAACTGATTGTAACATAACTTTGTCACAGTCAGAGACAAATTTTGAAAAAAGATCCATCTTATATATAAAGTAAAGAAGTTTCATCTCTGCTAAGTAACAAATGAACCATCCATATTACAGCTATCTGTTCTTGTCATGAATATACCTACCTTGCCCTGTTGCTAGACAGCAAAACATTAGGTATGTTCCTAGCAGAAAGTGCAGAAAAATAGAAAAATGTAAATAAGTTTGGTTGGGATCTTAAGACATTGCAGGTTTTGAGATCCCATTTAGTGTATATGATTTCATTTCAGTTTTCTACAACGCTTAGAAACACATTTTTCTAAGATGGGCAAGTGTACACACACCAAGCACAGCTTCCCTGATGGCTCAGGGGTAAAACATCTACCAGCCAGCGCAGGAGATGTGGTTTTGATCCCTGGGTCAGGAGAGCCTCTGGAGAAGGAAATGGCTATCAACTCCGGTATTCTTCCCTGGGAAATCCCATGGTCAGAGGAGCCTGGCGGGCTACTCTTCATGGGGCCTCAAGAGTCAGACACAACTAAACAACAATAACAACACTCATTTTTGATACTTGACTACTACTTTATAAAAATAGAGATAAAAACAAATAATTTAGGGTTCTTACAGATTGTTACCAACATAAATACATTATCAAAGAAATGAAATCTTCTTCAGGAAATTGAAATATGGTTTCTTCTCTCTTCTTGCTTTAGACATGATGCTAACTGAGTTGAAGAGTAAGATGCCTAATAACTTTAAAATACAAACTAAGGAAACTGTAAGATATATAGGCTGATGTATGCCTCTCAGCTAAAGTATGGCTGACTATAGTGCAGAGTGAACTGCCAGCATATTTATTATAATTTATAGATATGTTATAATGACAATTTTTTATAATGCCTCACTAAAAATCAGGAAGCTCTAAGTCTCTACCTCATTCACCTTACTATGTTTATGAAGCTCCTAAAGTAGGAAGCTTGAAAGACTCCAAAGGGATCAGAGTAGCTATTTGTTTCCTCGTGTGCAGTGGATATAGATTATTGACTCTCAGTCCAAATATATGTATATAACTTATATATTTCTCAAGCATCTTGCAAAAAAAATAACAAACATCTCAATTAAATGGAGCTGAAAAACCAGAAGGGGAAGTTCTCACGCACTGAGACATCAGAGCCCAACCAGAAGAAGTAAGACTTCTTTCTTGGCAAGGATTCAGTCAACGAAAAGCCATGAACTCTTTTTTGTTTCCCTATAACCTTCCCACTCCCATCTTCCTCTCCTCTCTAGAAAGCAGTCTCCTTCCCTTGCTAGGAGGGATTTGGGAGGCAGCTCACCATGGTTGCAGACTCTGAATTGCAATTCTCTGCTAATCTCAAATAAGTACCTCAATACTGGAGAAATATCTGTCAGTCTATTTGTTTCAGGTCAACAACCTAGTCACATTTACCCTACTCAGACAAAACATGTGCAATAGTATTCTATATAAATCTATAAAACTTTTATAAGAAATATGTTACTGGTATGTTGCAATAAACCTCTTCTTGATAAACAATGTATTTTTTTATTTGCATAGAGAATACAATATTTGGCCTGATCCTAGATGTTTTCCAGAAAAAGAAAGCAAAGATGTCTCAGGATGAGGGAATAAATTACATCAGTAAAGGCATGGAAGTAGCAAGGTATGGTGTGAATTAGCACAAACACAATGTGCTTCAGGGAGATATAAGGCATTGCCAGAAAATTATGTCATTTTTGAAGACTGTGACAAGAATAGGAATAACAAAAAATCTCAAAAATTTGAACTTTTCCTAGTGCCCAATGTGAAAAAGAAACTTTTAGTTCTCTCTTCTCTTACAGCATTTCTTTATAACTTAAACTTGTAAATCCTTTCATGTAAATTATTTCTCTGTCTCTGAATTGTACTTAAATCTTTTAAAAGCTAAATAAGACTCTTGCTGGTTTTTCACCCCAGGAATCTTTCTTGAGGTTCTTGGAGCCATCTTTTTGAAATGGGAACATCAAGGAGGATTGCAGCCTGTCTCCCTGTTTCTGTCTTTCTAGAGACCTGGCTACAACTGGTGACTTTTTTCTTTTCTCAGAGATAAGAGATTATTTTTCCTTTGGATAAAATACCTAATTTTTGTATAATGAATTGTATCAACCTGCTACATGAAAGCATGGGATCTCTTTCTGTCTTTGTAATTTCTTTACTGGATAGCCTAAAATGCATACAACAGTCTGAGTTAATGCTTATTCAATAATACAATTATTTTCTCTATTTTTTACACTTGTATAGAGCACTTCCATGATAGCAGATTTTATTTTTAACCTTTTTTCCAACACAAGAAAACCAAAAAAATGTGTGTTCCTTACTCAGAATGCTGAAGCTCATTTCTAGAAAAGCCCACTAAAGTTTTAAAAGTGATGCCATGACTGCTGCTGCTACTTAGTCGCTTCAGCCGTGTCTGACTCTGTGAGACTACATGGACTGCAGCCCTCCAAGCTCCTCTGTCCATGGGACTCTCCAGGCAAGAACACTGGAGTGGGCTGCCATTTCCTTCTCCAGAGGATCTTCCCGACCCAGGGATCGAACCTGGGTCTCCTGCATTACAGGCAGACACTTTACCATCTGAGCTACCAGAGAAGACCCCTATAAGTATAGCTTATTGCATAAACTAATATTTCTTATTAGTTTAAAAGAGTAGGACTTTTGCATAAAAATTACTTTATGCAAAACTAATAAGAAATATTAGTTTATAGACTATATAAAATTAGAGATTGGGGAGACAGAAATGTCTAGGACAGATATAAAAGTATTTATTAAGGTAGAATTCCCAGAATTTAATGTCATGGATACCAAATATACTGTGAAATTAACAATAATTTATGACAAAATATTTCTTTTTAGCTTTTTAAACAAATAGCAAATAATAATAATTAGTAGTTACTAAATGACCACTGTGTACCATGAACTGTTATAACTGTCTATGTGTATAAAAGTGTCATTTATTTTTCTGGAATTGAGCTGCAGGAGTTGCTTGTATATTTTTGAGATTAGCTCTTTGTCAGTTGCTTCTTTTGCTATTTTTTTCTCCCATTTTGAAGGCTGTCTTTTCACCTTGCTTAGAGATGAAACTGAAGCCTATTATGCAGTGTGAAGTAAGCCAGAAAGAAAAACAATACAGTATACTAATACATATATATGGAATTTAGAAAAATGGTAATGATGACCCTGTATGCGAGACAGCAAAAGAGACACAGATGTATAGAACAGTCTTTTGGACTCTGTGGGAGAGGGAGGGGGGATGATTTGGGAGAATGGCATTGAAACATGTATAATATCATATAAGAAATGAATCGCCAGTCCAGGTTCTATGCAGGATACAGGATACTTGGGGCTGGTGCACTGGGATGACCCAGAGGGATGGTATGAGGGGGTTCAGGATGGGGAACATGTGTACACTCGTGGCGGATGCCTGTTGATGTATGGCAAAACCAATACAATATTGTACAGTAGTTAGCCTCCAATTAAAATAAATAAATTTATATTAAGAAAAAGTGTCCTCAACACAATCCTATGAAGTAGATTCTACTACCGTGTTACAAATGAAGATATTGAGACAAAGTTTTGAACAACTTACCAAGGGTTATAAAACACAGCTAAGGACCCCTGGTACTTACTGTAACAAGGGTTAGAACCTGATACACTAATCAATTGAACATAAATAGATCAACAAAGAAAGAATTATGAACCAAGCAGAAATCTGTTGGACCCTCCAAGTACAAAGGTCCCTCCATGTCCCCTGCATCTTGTTCGTAGAAAAGCTGAAGTCTCCTCCTAGGCCTCCCTGAGTCACAAAAGAGCAAGCTCAAGCAGCTAATGATTAGGACATAGAATCACTGACGAAGTTTCTGATGGATATCCTTGAGCTGTTTTACAGATACTATAACTGCCACCAGAGGGGGAAAGCTAACTGCATGATGACCAGAGGACAGTTGTGACATAAATTTATCCATCTCGAGTAGTAGTGAATCTATGGCTAGCACAATTCCAAGAACTGGCCTTAAGAGAATGGTATTAACACTACTGCTTACAATAATCTATATGTTATTGTTGGTTAGTCAGTATTCGTGTCCAACTCTTTGAGACCCTATGGACTGTAGCACATGAGGCCTTCCTGTCCCTCCCTATCTCCCGGAGTTTGCCCAAGTTCATATCCATTGAGTCAGTGATGCTATCCAACCATATCATCCATCTCATTTGTGCGCATGCATGCACACACACACACACACACACAAATTGTAACTTGTTCTAACCATATTCATAAATTGGCAACTAAAACTGTCCCTAAAGAGATGCTACAAACCCATGCTCTCATCTGCCGCACTAAGGATATGGCACCCTATGTCAGCATGAAGAGGGTATAAAAGATGGACCTTTGTTCAGTTCAGTTCAGTCACTCCATCAAGTCCTACTCTCTGTGACCCCATGGACTTCCACATGCCAGGCCTCCCTGTCCATCACCAACTCACGCAGCCTGGTCAAACTCATGTCCATTGAGTCTGTGAGGCCATCCAACCATCTTTCCTCTGCTGTCCCTTTCTCCTCCTGCCTTCAATCTTTCCCAACATAAGGGTCTTTTCCAGTGACTCAGTTCTTCACATCAGGTGGCCAAAGTACTGGAGTTTCAGCTTTGGCATCAGTCCTTCCAATGAATATTCAGGTTTGATTTCCTTTAGGATTGATTGGTTGGATCTCTATGCAGCCCAAGGGATCCTCAAGAGTCTTCTCCAACATCACAGTTCAAAAACGTCCATTCTTTGGTGCTCAGCTTTCTTTATGGCCCAACTCTCACATCCATAGGTTACTAATGGAAAAACCATAGCTTTGACTAGATGGACCTTTGTTGTCAAAGTAATGTCTCTGCTTTTTCATAAGCTGTCTAGGTTGGTCATAGCTTTTCTTCCAAGGAGTAAGCGTCTTTTAATTTCATGGCTGTGGTAACCATCTGCAATGTTTTTGAAGCCCCCCAAAATAAAGTCTCTTACTGTTTCCATTGTTTCCCCATCTATTTGCCATGATGTGATGGGACCGGATGACATGATCTTAGTTATTTTTAATGTTGAGTTTTAAACCAGCTTCTTCACTCTCCTCTTCCACTTTCATCAAGAGACATTTTAGTTCCTCTTTACTTCCTGCCATAAGGGTGGTGTCATCTGCATATCTGAGGTTATTGATATTTCTCCCAGTAATCTTGATTCCAGCTTGTGCTTCATCCAGCCTGGGATTTCATATGATGTACTCTGCATATAAATTAAATAAACAGAGTGACAATATACAGCCTTGACAGACTCCTTTACCAATTTGGAACCAGTCCAATAGTCCATGTTCAGTTCTAACTGTTGCTTCTTGACCTGCATACAGATTTCTCAGGAGGCAGTTCAGGTGGTCTGGTATTCCCATCTCTTTCAGAATTTTCCAGTTTGTTGTTATCCACACAGTCAAAGGCTTTGGCATAGTCAACAAAGCAGAAGTAGATGTTTTTATGGAACTCTTGCTTTTTTGATGATCCAGTGGATGTCAGCAATTTGATCTCTGGTTCCTCTGCCTTTTCTAAATTCAGCTTGAACATCTGGAAGTTCATGGTTCACATTTTTTTGAAGCCTGGCTTGGAGAATTTTGAGCATTACTTTACTAGCATGTGAGATGAATGCAATTGTGCGGTAGTTTGAACATTCTTTGGAATTGCTTTTCTTTGACATTGGAATGTAATCAGATCTTTTCTAGTCCTTTGACCACTACTGAGTTTTCCAAATTTGCTGGCATATTGAGTGCAGCACTTTAATAGCATCATCATTTAGGACTTGAAATAGCTCAAATGGAATTCCATCACCTCCACTAGGTTTGTTTGCAATGATACTTCCTAAGGCCCACTTGACTTCGGACTCCAGGATGTCTGGCTCTAGGTGAGCGATCACTCCATCATGGTTATCTGGATCATTAAGATCTTGTTTTATAATTCTTTCTAATCCCATAGAAATGTGATTATATTGTAAGAAGTGGAGATTTACAAGCAGCTTTTGACAGGAAAGAAACTTTGCAGGAAAGAGCTCTCTGCAGAAGGCCCCTTTTTGTCTTGTCACTTTATTAAAACTGTATTGCAACTATCCCTGCTTTACTCATCTTTGGCGAATGCACACCTCTCAAATGTTTTTGTCTCATAATAGCTTGCCCAACCTGTTGATTCTTTATGTAGATTAAAGAAATTAAAATGAACAAGTAATTAAGAGATGACAAGATCTCTTCCCTATTCTTCAGCAATTTGCAAGCAAACTGTATGAACATGATAACTACAATTCCAATCCCATATCTCAATGATTAGCTGAGGTTACTTTTCCTTTCCCTCGAAAAATTTTCACTGTCCATCAGAATCTTCAGTGTTGGTTTTAGGTTATGAATTCATCTTCTTCCCAGATCACCAGTTTTTCTGATTAGAGAAAGTTTCTTTTCTCTCAACACTTGCCTCTCAAGCATTGCTCTCTGAGCATCACGTAGTGGAACCCAACTTTGTTAACAATGTGAATATGTATGAACTTGGAATGTTGGTTGGTATTAAGACCAATTGAAGAAAAATATCAGAATTATTAACTAAAAAATATTCTTTCAAACAGTACTTCTTGGAAGACTGATTTGTTTATAATTTTTCCTAAAGGCTATATATGAAAAAGAGTTCTACATGTTAAGGTACTAGTGTGTGCACTAAAGCTTCAATAGTGATGAGACATGCAAAGTAACAAAGGAAATGTCCATACAGATAAAATTCTTTTGAAAAGAAACTAATACAGTTTTTTAAGGAATCTCCACACTGTTCTCCATAGTGGCTGTACTAGTTTGCATTCCCATCAACCATGTAAGAGGGTTCCCTTTTCTCCACACCCTCTCCAGCATTTATTGCTTGTAGACTTTTGGATCACAGCCATTCTGACAGGCGTGAAATGGTACCTCATTGTGGTTTTGATTTGCATTTCTTTGATAATGAGTGATGGAGAGGGGTTCAGGATGGGGAACACGTGTATGCCTGTGGTGGATTCATGTTGATGTGTGGCAGAATCAATATAATATTGTAAAGTAAAAAAAAAAGAAAAAGAAACTAATGCAATATCTGGAATACTTTTTCCTTCTCTAGAAAAATATCAATACTAATAAAGAACTTCACCAGTGTTTGGTAATTATGAACTATGCTATAGAAACAATAAATAGTATAAAAATTTGTAAACACATATGTATACATGTATAATGTCTATATATACACATATATGTATGTTTAGATATCATATTATTCTAAATAAAAGTTAGCAAACATAATATAAATGAATACATCTGTTAAAAATAAAAATTCCACCTCTGCTATTGATCTCTCTGTTTCCTCCTTAAAATAACAGCAAACAAAGCCTACTGGTTGTTTAATTTTCTATTAGTCTCATCAGTCAATCTCAGATGTCACTAATCTGCTTTGTTGTACCATGATGCCTAAGGGTATTTTGAAAATTTAATATTGCAGTATAATTGCTTGAAGAACTGTTCCATAAAATCAATACAGCATAATAATCTCTATATGAATAAAAGAGATATGCTACAAAACAGCATTGTTTTATTTCTAGAAACTCTTAACTAGAAGGAGGAATATTTATAAAAAGCATAGAGATGGAGTTCAGAACATCAACCAAAGGGCATGTACACAACATATAAATCATTAAATATGAAGCAAAACCATTAAACTTAAGTGAAACATTTGGAATCTTACTTGGAATTTTTGAACAAAGGAAGAAAAAGTTCAGATTGAGTTTGTAAAGGAAAGAAATTGAAAGAAATATGACATTAACATCTCAAATAACTCTAAAAGAAGCATCAGATTGCCCACAGTCATCCCAGTTGGTCAAATATAATTTTATTGTGCTCTCTAATTTACCGTTAAGTCCAAAATCATCCACTCTTGCAGAAGAAACAAATGAAAATGTATCATTTCATAATTTGTAATAACAAATACTTCACTAGCTCAAAACATAAACTTCATTATGTGGGCTCTGGAGAAGCATCAATTCACAATAACATCAAATGACAGCCAAATTTCTCTCTTCTTAAGAGGAAAATAAAATCAAATACCCAAATGAAAATAAGAGTCTCCACCATTTAAGGCCAAAAGTTGAAGAAAAGAGAACTTTAGCAAGAATCAGAAAAATCTGAATGAATCCATTATACATAAAATGATACTTTTTCACATTCAACATTCATAACACTAACCATAAACTGCTGATGAAGTGATATAGCAATTATTAAAGTTTACATTGCTTTATATTTATTTTTTAAATGTAAAGAAATTAGGTGGCCTAATCACCTGGAAAACCATCTGTTGAAACTCTAATAATACTGGATAAAATATATCAAACCACAATCACAGGATATGAAGTGATACACATAGATTCTACAAACAGAATTGTAAACCCAAATGGAAAGTGAAACTCTAACTGCCCTAGAGTGTGTTTATATGTATGTGTGTATATGTACTTGTGTATGTTGGTACAGGTGAGTGTGTTAATGCAAAATGTCCTGCTTGGTAGACCAAGAGTTTTATTTCGTGGCTATTCAGGCACAGGATAAATATTCTTGGTTCCATCCAGAGTGACTATTGAAATGGAGACTTCCCACATAAAAGAAGTAACTTTAAAGAGCTATAGCAACAAAGTTCTAGAACTGTAGATCCCCTGACATGGAAAAGAAGACTGCAATGCTTTGCTATGTGTTCCTGAGCTGTGAGAGGGAAAAGCATTTCTCCACATGGCCCAAGGTTGGAATCTACAATTTGCATGTGGTTTCCAAACTCAGAAGTTTACAAACGTGCATAAGTGATCACAGACTGTGACAAACTAGGTTATCTGCCAAATGACATTTCCACAGCGGGGAGTGGAACTCATGCAAAGCTGAACAGAATTCTCACAGATGAATCTGATGAATTCACAGCATCTTACACTAAAAAGCATATGAATAACAGTTAACCATTAGAATCATGAGAAAATAAATAAATTTAAAATCACAAGAATTTTGAACAAATAGGACATTTGTATAGAAAACTAAATTCATCTGTTTAAATAATCAAATATACAAAGAACCAAAGTCATAAGAAAAGAATAACCATAATACATAAAATTGAAAAAGCAGGCACATTCAAAAACAGACACGTTAGAAATAATACGTTTCAAATATAAAATAAAGAATTAAAAATAATATATTGAGTTAGAAATTTAATCTATTAGGTTAACCTCATATTAGATAAAACTAGAGACTTGAAGGTCAGTTCAGTTCAGTCGCTCAGTCGTGTCTCACTCTTTGCAACCCCTTGAACCGCAGCACGCCAGGGCTCCCTGTCCATCGCCAACTCCCGGGGTTTACCCAAACTCATGTCCATCCAGTTGGTGATGCCATCCAGCCATCTCATCCTCTGTCATCCCCTGCCCCTCCTACCCCCAATCCCTCCCAGCATCAGGGTCTTTTCCAATGAGTCAACTCTTTGCATCAGGTAGCCAAAGTATTGGAGTTTCACTTCAGCATCAGTCCTTCCAAAGAACACCCAGGACTGATTTCCTTTAGGATGGACTGGTTGGATCTCCTTGCAGTCCCTTGGAGTCTTCTCAACACCAGAGTTCAAAAGCATCAATTCTTCGGCTCTCAGCTTTCTTCACAATCCAACTCTCACATCCATACATGACCACAGGAAAAACCATAGCCTTGACTAGACGAACCTTTGTTGGCAAAGTAATCTCTCCACTTTTCAATATGCTGTCTAGGTTGGTCATAACTTTCCTTCCAAGGAGCAAGCGTCTTTTAATTTCATGACTGCAATCACCATCTGCAGTGATTTTGGAGCCCCCAAAAATAAAGTCTGCCACTGTTTCCATTGTTTCCCCATCTATTTCCCATGAAGTGGTGGGACCAACCAGTAGCACATTGCGCACCTACTGACCTGGGGAGTTTCTCTTTCAATATCCTATCATTTTGCCTTTTCATACTGTTCATGGGGTTCTCAAGGCAAGAATACTGAAGTGGTTTGCCATTCCCTTCTCCAGTGGACCACGTTAAGTCAGATCTCTCCACCATGACCCGCCCATCTTGGGTTGCCCCACGGGCATGGCTTAGTTTCACTGAGTTAGACAGGGCTGTGGTCCTAGTGTGATTAGATTGACTAGTTTTCTGTGAGTATGGTTTCAGTGTGTTTGCCCTCTGATGCCCTCTTGCAACACCTACCGTCTTACTTGGGTTTCTCTTACCTTAGGCGTGGGGTATCTCTTCATGGCTGCTCCAGCAAAGCCCAGCCATTGCTCCTTACCTTGGACGAGGGGTGTCTCCTCACCGCCGCCCTTACTGACCTTCAACGTGGGATAGCTCCTCTAGCTCCTCCTGCGCCCGCGCAGCCATGGCTCCTTGGACGTGAGGTTGGTCCTCCAACCCAGCTGTGGATGTGACTGGTGATAGAAGCAAGGTCCGATGCTGTAAAGAGAAATATTGCATAGGAACCTGGAATGTCAGGTCCATGAATCAAGGCAAATTGGTAGTGGTCAAACAAGAGATGGCAAGAGTGAATGTCGACATTCTAGGAATCAGTGAACTGAAATGGACTGGAATGGGTGAATTTAACCCAGATGACCATTATATCTACTACTGTGGGCAGGAATCCCTCAGAAGAAATGGAGTAGCCATCATGGTCAACAAAAGAGTCTGAAATGCAGTACTTGGATGCAATCTCAAAAATGACAGAATGATCTCTGTTCATTTCCAAGGCAAACCATTCAATATCACAGTAATCCAAGTCTATGCCCCAACCAGTAATGCTGAAGAAGCTGAAGTTGAACAGTTCTATGAACAGTTCTATGAACAAGACCTTTTAGAACTAACACCCAAAAAAGATGTCCTTTTCATCATAGGGGACTGGAATGCAAAAGTAGGAAGTGAAGAAACACCTGGAGTAACAGGCAAATTTGGCCTTGGAATACGGCATGAAGCAGGGCAAAGACTAATAGAGTTTTGTCAAGAAAATGCATTGGTCATAGCAAACACCCTCTTCCAACAACACAAGAGAAGACTCTATACATGGATATCACCATATGCCCAACACTGAAATCAGATGCATTATATTCTTTGCAGCCAAAGATGCAGAAGCTCTATACAGTCAGCAAAAACAAGACCAGGAGCTGACTGTGGCTCAGATCATGGACTCCTTATTGCCAAATTCAGACTTAAATTGAAGAAAGTAGGGAAAACCACTAGACCATTCAGGTATGACCTAAATCAAATCCCTTATGATTATACAGTGGAAGTGAGAAATAGATTTAAGGGCCTAGATCTGATAGATAGAGTGCCTGATGAACTATGGAATGAGGTTCATGACATTGTACAGGAGACAGGGATCAAGACCATCCCCATGGAAAAGAAATGCAAAAAAGCAAAATGGCTGTCTGGGGAGGCCTTACAAATAGCTGTGAAAAGAAGAGAAGCAAAAAGCAAAGGAGAAAAGGAAAGATATAAACATCTGAATGCAGAGTTCCAAAGAATAGCAAGAAGAGATAAGAAAGCCTTCCTCAGCAATCAATGCAAAGAAATAGAAGAAAACAACAGAATGGGAAAGACTAGAGATCTCTTCAAGAAAATCAGAGATACCAAAGGAACATTTCATGCAAAGATGGGCTCGATAAAGGACAGAAATGCTATGGACCTAACAGAAGCAGACGATATTAAGAAGAGGTGGCAAGAATACACAGAATAACTGTACAAAAAAGATGTTCATGACCCAGATAATCACGATGGTGTGATCACTCACCTAGAGCCAGACATCCTGGAATGTGAAGTCAAGTGGGCCTTAGAAAGCATCACTATGAACAAAGCTAGTGGAGGTGATGGAATTCCAGTGGAGCTATTCCAAATCCTGAAAGATGATGCTGTGAAAGTGCTGCACTCAATATGCCAGCAAATTTGGAAAACTCAGCAGTGGCCACAGGACTGGAAAAGGGCAGTTTTCATTCCAATCCCAAAGAAAGGCAATGCCAAAGAATGCTCAAACTACTGCACAATTGCACTCATCTCACATGCTAGTAAAGTAATGCTCAAAATTCTCCAAGCCAGGCTTCAGCAATATGTGAACCATGAACTTCCTGATGTTCAAGCTGGTTTTAGGAAAGGCAGAGGAACCAGAGATCAAATTACCAACATCCGCTGGATCATCGGAAAAGCAAGAGAGTTCCAGAAAAACATCTATTTCTGCTTTATTGACTATGCCAAAGCCTTTGATTGTGTGGATCACAATAAACTGTGGAAAATTCTGAAAGAGATGGGAATACCAGACGACCTGATCTGCCTATTGAGAAATCTGTATGCAGGTCAGGAAGCAACAGTTAGAACTGGACATGGAACAACAGACTTGTTCCAAATAGGAAAAGGAGTACGTCAAGGCTGTATATTGTCACCCTGTTTATTTAACTTATATGCAGAGTACATCATGAGAAACACTGGACTGGAAGAAGCACAAGCTGGAATCAAGATTGCTGGGAGAAATATCAATAGCCTCAGATATGCAGATGACACCACCCTTATGGCAGAAAGTGAAGAGGAACTCAAAAGCCTCTTGATGAAAGTGAAAGTGGAGAGTGAAAAAGTTGGCTTAAAGCTCAACATTCAGAAAACTAAGTTCATGGCATCTGGTCCCATCACTTCATGGGAAATAAATGGGGAAACAGTGTCAGACTCTATTTTGGTGGGCTCTAAAATCACTGCAGATGGTGACTGCAGTCATGAAATTAAAAGATGCTTACTCCTTGGAAGGAAAGTTATGATTAACCTAGATAGCATATTCAAAAGCAGAGACATTACTTTGCCAACAAAGGTTCGTCTAGTCAAGGCTATGGTTTTTCCTGTGGTCATGTATGGATGTGAGAGTTGGACTATGAAGAAGCCTAAGCACCAAACAATTGATGCTTTTGAACTGTCGCATTGGAGAGGACTTTTAAGAGTCCCTTGGACTGCAAGGAGATCCAACCAGTCCATTCTGAAGGAGATCAGCCCTGGGGTTTCTTTGGAAGGAATGATGCTAAAGCTGAAACTCCAGTACTTTGGCCACCTCATGCAAAGAGTTGACTCATTGGAAAAGACTCTGATGCTGGGAGGGATTGGGGGCAGGAGGAGAAGGGGACGACAGAGGATGAGATGGCTGAATGGCATCACTGACTCGATGGACGTGAGTCTGAGTGAACTCCGGGAGTTGGTGATGGACAGGGAGGCCTGGCGTGCTGTGATTCATGGGGTCGCAAAAAGTCGGACACGACTACGTAACTGATCTCATCTGATCTGATCTGGTGGGACCAACCAGATGAAATGATCTTAGTTTTCTGAATGTTGAGCTTTAAGCCAACTTTTTCACTCTCCTCTTTCACTTTCATCAAGAGGCTTTTTAGTTCCTCTTCACTTTCTGCCATAAGGGTGGTGTCATCTGCATATCTGAGGTTATTCATATTTCTCCTGGCAATCTTGATTCCAGTTTGTGCTTCTTCCAGCCCTGGGCAGACATAAGGAAATTTTTTAAAACAGAGGTTAAAAGACAAGGTGAGGGAACTTCCAGCTTCTGGTTCTACATGTAAGGAGTTTGTAAGTGGCCATTTCATCCTAAAAAATAGAAAAACTGACCAGACCAGAAAATCAACAATTCTTCTAGAATCTTTAGGAAAATAATGACATGAGATGAATTGCTGTCAGCAAGACCAGACATACAGATAGATGAACACCAGGGATCATGGCTTACCTGAGCAGAGATTCACAGGGGGAAACTACAACAGGAATCAACGCCAGAGTAGGAAAACCTGAATTATAACTGATTAGCTGCTTGAGGCTCAGAGTGAACAACTTTGACAGCTAACAGCTCCAGGGATATCCAGTTATAGAGGAGCCCCTACAGTTTTGTGAGATTTAATCTCCAGAGGCTCTAACAAGTTCTCACAGTAAACATCAGCGAAACATCCATTGGACAGAGGGAGGGGAGAAAGAACCATTCTGAAATATGCCAAAGCCCTCCACTCTTAACAAGGCCTGCCCACAGGAGAAATTAATTAACCAGAGCCTATCAGGCTGAGGTATTTTTAGAACCTAACTGACCTCAAGGAAAGGAAATGCTCAACTCTAGTCAATTCTAGTCTTCCACGTAGGAAATGAGCAATACTCAACTGCAGCCCACTCTAGCCATCCTGTCCCACCTAAGGGGCAAGAAAACAAATGGAGAAATGCTTATGAAGCTGACAGTTCAGATGCATAGGATCACCACAGACTAATATCTAATCACAGGACTATAGAATGCTTCTTTTCCACACATACCTTACTACTACATTACTAAAGCCCTTTACTTCAGATCATGTGCAGCTGTCAAGAAAAATTTACAAGGCATACCAAAAGGCAAAAAACATAATGTGGAAGAGACAAAGCAAACAACAGAACCACACATGGTAAGGACACAAATTATCAGAACAAGATTTAAAACAACTGTCGTTAATATGCTTATTCTTCTGATGGATAAAGTAGACAGCACACAATAGCAGATGTAACTAGAGAGCTGGAAATCCCAAGAAAGAATCAAAAAGAAATACTAGAGACCAATAATACTGCAATAGAAAGAGGATGTCTTTGCTGGTGTTATCAGAATACTGGATACAGGTGATGAAAGAAACTCTGTATCTAAGGATATCTCCGTGGAAATCACTAAACCTGAAAAGCAAAGTGAACAAATACTGAAAACAGAACACCCAAGACTGTGGGAAAATTTCAAAAGATATACTATACATATAATGTCAATACTAGAAAGAAAGAAAGAAAGAGCAGCAATAATTGAAACAGTAATGACTGAAAATTTCCCCAAATTAATACCAGACACCAAACCACATATAAAAGAAGCCCAGAGAATACCAAGATAAATAAATTCCAAAACTACCACCTAGTCATAATATTTTCAAACTATAGAAAATTAAAGTAAAAGAAAAAAAATCTGACAGGAGAGGAAAAGATTATTTATCTATAAAAAGGAAAAAGATAAGTATATTTGACTTCTTACAAGTCATGCAAGCAAGAAGAGGGCGGACTGAGATATTTAAATTGTTGAGAAAAAAAAACACCAACATAAAATTTTGTACCCTAAAAAATTATCCTTCAAAAGTAAAGGAGGAATAGAGGCTCTCTCAGACCAACAGAAAATTGAAGGAATATGTTATCAGTAGACCTGTCCTGCAAGAAATGTTAAGAGAAGTTCCTTAAAGAGAAAGAATATTACATAGGTCAAAAACCTGATCTACATAAAAAAGTAAGATCATCACAGCAGGTACAGGGAGTAAAATAAAAACTTTCATTTTTTTTATTCTTAATTGATCTATCATAAAATGGTTTGTTCAAATAATAATAGCAACATACATTCAATTATGTGATGTGTGTGTGTGTGTGTGTACACACACACATTAAGGTATAAGTAAAATGAATATCAGCAAGGATATAAGGAAAAGGAAGAGAGAATTAAGATTACTTTGATATTATAAGGGACTCATACTACTTATGAAATGGAATAATATTATTTGGAAGTAGAGTTGAATCAGTTGTAAACTTATATTGCAAATTAAGGTCAACCACTAGAAAAAGTAAGAAAAAAAACAAATACGACTGATATGCCAAGAAGGCAAGAGAAAGTGGAATCATATAAAATGCTCAATTAAAACTAAAAAATACAGAAAAGATTAGAAGGCATAAAATAGGACTAAAAAGAATGGGCAACAAGCTTAAAATAACAATGAATATGGGAGATAATATTCCAACTATTTCAATAGTTGCTTTGCATATCAATAGTCTAAAAACATCAATTAAAGACAGATTGTCAGAAAGAATATTAAAAAACACAATGCAAACAGTGTTGTTACAAGAAATTCACTTTAAAATATAAGGACATATATAAATTGGGAAAGGAGTACAGCAAAGTTGTATATTGTCACCCTGCTTATTTAACTTCTATGCAGAGTATATGATGCAAAATGCCAGGCTGTGTGAATCAAAAACCAGAATTAAGATTGCCAGTAGAAATATAAACAACCTCAGATATGCAGATAATTGAACTCTAGTGGCCAAAAGTGAGGAGGAACTAAAGAGCCTCTTAATGAGCATCAAAGAGGAGAATGAGAAACCTGGCTTGAAACTCAGCATTCAAAAAACGAAGACCATGGCATCCAGTCCCATCATTTCATGGCAAATAGGGAAAACGTGGAAGCAATCACAGATCTTTTCTTTTATTGGTCTCCAAAATCACTGGGGAAGGTGACTGCAGCCATGAAATTAAAAGATGTTTGCCTCTTGGAAGGAAAGCTATGACAAACCTAGGCACCATATTAAGAAGCAGAGACATCACTTTGCCAATGAAAGTCCATATAGTCACAGCTATGGTTTTCCCAGGAGTCATGTACATATGTGAGATTTGGGTCATAAACAAGCCTGAGCACTGAAGACCAGATGCTTTCAAATTGTTTCTTAAGAGTCCCTTGGACAGCAAGGAGATCAAACCAGTCCATCCTAAAGGAAATCAACCCTGAATATCCATTGGAAGGATGGTGCCGAAGCTGAAGCTCCAGTACTTTGGCCACCTGATGCAAAGAATCAACTTACTGACAAGGATCCTGAGGCTAGGAAAGATTGAAAGCAAAAGGAGAAGGAGGTGGCAGAGGATGAGATGGTTAGATAGCATCACTGACTCAATGGACATGAATTGGAGCAAACTCCAAGAAACAGTGGAGGATAGAGGAGCCTGATGTACTACAGGCCATAGGGTTGCAAAGAGTTGAACATGACTTTGTGACTGAACAAAAACAATATAGATTAAAACTAAATGGACAGCATGCATTGCTCTAATATTTATCTATGCTGGACATCTTTTTATGTGGTTTTGGCCATCTGTATGTCTGTTTTGGAGAAATGTCTATGTAGATCTTCTGCTCATTTTCTGATTGATGCTGTTCATTATTCTGATATTGTGCTGCATGAGATGTTTGAATATTTTGGAGATTAATCCTTTGTTGGTTATACTGCTTGCAAATATTTTCTCCCATTCTGTGGGTTGCCTTTTCATTGTTTTATGGTTTCCTTTGTATAAGTCTTTAAGTTTAATTAGGTTCCATTTGTTTATTTTTGTTTTATTTTCATTATTCTATAAGGTGGATCTAAAAAGATATTGCTGCAATTTATGTCAAGGAGTATCCTATCTATGGTTTGTGGATAAAGAAGTTATGGTACATATATAAATGGAATAATACTCAGTCATAAAAAGAATGAAATAAGGCCATTTGTAGCAACATGGATGGACCTAGAGATTATCATACTAAGTGAAGTAAGTCAGACAAAGACAAATACCATGTGATACAACTTATATGTGGAATCTAAAATACGATACATATGAACTTATTTACAAAAGAGACAACAGACTGACTCACAGACTTTGAAAACAAGCTAATGATTACCAAAGGGGGAGGGAGGGATAAAATTGGATTTGGGGATTAACATATACACACTGCTATATATCGAATGTATAATCAACAAAGATATATTGCATAGTACAAACTACACTCAAAATTCTGTAATAACTAAACAGGAAAAGAATCTGAAAAAACAGATATATGTATGACTGAATCACTTGGTTGTTCACTTGAAACTAACACAACACTGTAAATCAATTATATTTCAATATAAAACAAAAATTTATTTTTAACTTTATTTTACGTATTTTTGAAAGCTAAAACAGTAAATGGATGGAGAAAAATATACCATCTTGACAAAAATCAAAAGAAAGCAGGGGTAGCTATATTAATTCAAACAGAGCAGACTAAAAAGGAAGGAAACATACCAAGAATAAAAAAAGAACATTATATACTGACAAAATGGTCAATTCTCCAAAAGAAATAATGATTTTTAGTATGTATGCATCAACAATAGAGCATCAAACTATGTGAAATTAAAAACTGACAGAACAGCCAAGAGAAACAGATAAATCCACTATCATACTTGGAGACTTCAACACTATTCACTCAGAAATGGACAGATCTTGCAGGCAGATAATCAGTATGAACATAAGCTGAACTCAACACCACCATGAATTAACTGGATATAATTGACATTTATAGACTACTTCATCCAACAACAGCAGAATATCATTTTCTCAAACTAACATGAAACATCTTGGCCACTAAACACACCTTAATAGATTTAAAAGAATAGAAACCATGCAATATCTACTCACCTACCATAACTGAATTAAACTAGTAATCAAAAAGAAATGATAACTGGAAAATCCTCAAATATGTAGAGATTAAAGAACAAAATTTCAATGAAAACTCAAGAAAACAAAATTTTGAAGTAGATGAAAATGAAAACATGACTTAAAAAACAGGATTCAGAGAAACCAGTGCTTAGAGAAAAATATGGCATTTTATTACAAGGCATATATTAGAAAAGAAGAAAATTATCTAAAATAATAATCTAAGATTTCACCTTAGGAAACTAGACAAAGAGGAGCAAATTAAATCTAAAGTAAGCAGAAGTAAAGAAATAATAAGAGGGTAGAAATAAATGATACTGAAAATAGGAAACCAGTAGAAAAAAATAAATGAAACCAGATGGTATGGGGAGGGAGAAGGGAGGGGGATTCAGGATGGGGAACACGTGTACACCCATGGCAGATTCATGTTGATGTATGGCAAAACCAATACAATATTGTAAAGTAATTAGCCTCCAATTAAAACAAATAAATTTAAATTTTTAAAAAATAAATGAAACCACTTGTAAAAGAATAAAACTAGAGCACTTTCTAACACCATACACAAAAATAAACTCAAAATGGATTAAAGATCTAAACGTAAGACCAGAAATTATAAAACTCCTAGAGGAGAACATAGGCAAAACACTCTCTGACATACATCACAGCAGCATCCTCTATGACCCACCTCCCAGAATACTGGAAATAAAAGCAAAAATAAACAAATGGGACCTAATTAAATTTAAAAGCTTCTGCACAACAAAGGAAACTATAAGCAAGGTGAAAAGACAGCCTTCAGAATGGGAGAAAATAATAGCAAATGAAGCAACAGACAAACAACTAATCTCAAAAATATACAAGCAACTCCTACAGCTCAATTCCAGAAAAATAAATGACCCAATAAAAAAATGGGCCAAAGAACTGAACAGACATTTCTCCAAAGAAGACATACAGATGGCTAACACACACATGAAAAGATGCTCAACCTCACTCATTATCAGAGAAATGCAAATCAAAACCACTATGAGGTACCATTTCACGCCTGTCAGAATGGCTGCGATCCAAAAGTCTACAAGCAATAAATGCTGGAGAGGATGTGGACAAAAGGGAACCCTCTTACACTGTTGGTGGGAATGCAAACTAGTACAGCCACTATGGAGAACAGTGTGGAGGTTCCTTAAAAAACTGGAAAAAGAACTGCCTTGTGATCCAGCAATCCCACTGCTGGGCATACACACTGAGGAAACCAGAATTGAAAGAGACACGTGTACCCCAATGTTCATTGCAGCACTGTTTATAATAGCCAGGACATGGAAGCAACCTAGATGTCCATCAGCAGATGAATGGATAAGAAAGCAGTGGTACATATACACAATGGAATATTACTCAGCCATTAAAAAGAATACATTTGAATCAGTTCTAATGAGGTGGATGAAACTGGAGCCTATTATACAGAATGAAGTAAGCCAGAAAGAAAAACACCAATAAAGTATACTAATGCATACATATGGAATTTAGAAAGATGGTAACAATAACCCTGTATACTAGACAGCAAAAGAGACACTGATGTATAGAACAGTCTTTTGGACTCTGTGGGAGAGGGAGAGGGTGGGATGATTTGGGAGAATGGCATTGAAATATGTATAATATCATATATGAAACGAGTCGCCAGTCCAGGTTCGATGCACGATACTGGATGCTTGGGACTGGAGCACTGGGACGACCCAGAGGGATGGTATGGGGAGGGAGGAGGGAGAAGAGTTCAGGATGGGGAACACATGTATACCTGTGGCAGATTCAT
The DNA here is from genome assembly GCF_029407905.1 of Bubalus kerabau. Classification (NCBI taxonomy): domain Eukaryota; kingdom Metazoa; phylum Chordata; class Mammalia; order Artiodactyla; family Bovidae; genus Bubalus; species Bubalus kerabau. The sequence goes on from NC_073626.1 coordinate 62,319,510, forward strand.
TTTGATATATGGCAAAACCAATACAATATTGTAAAGTTAAATAAAATAAAATTTAAAAAAAATAAAATAAATGAAACCAAAAGCTGGTTCTTTGATAAGATCAATAAAATCAACATGCTTCTAAGACATTTAAATAGAGAGAATACAAATTACTTATATCAGAAATGAAAGGAAAGAGAGCACATTTAAAGGATAGTGGCCCACAAAATAGAAAAGAGGAAATGGCCCAATTCTTCGAAAGACACAATCTGACAAAACTCACAGAAGAAGAAACAGACATCTGAATAGTCCTGTATCTATTAAAGAAATTGAATCAGTAATTATTGACAGTCCAAAAGGAAAATCTGTACATGAAATTGTAATGAACATTATGCTTATGCCATAAACTTAGATGGGCAAAAAAGTCACAAAACTTTATATCCTTTAAGCAAACTAATTCACCATAAGACTCCATTCCATCTCTGTCTATTGGGATTCCTTAACCAATCATGGTCACAATTGTGATAAACTCCTTAGAGTTTGCATCTCAACAAAAGTCAGAGTTGTCCATCTAGTGTTGGCTCATCTCTTTATTACATACTGCCTATGAAATGATCATCAGCCAAGTTTTTTTTTTCATCATGTTTGAGGACCAGATGTCCAGTCGTTTCTGCATCCAAGTTGGGCACAGAGATCTTTGCTGAGGCCAAGAATTCAGGGGCCAAATATTGGGCATCTCTGAGCACATCAGTCATCATTTTCCTTTACCTACTTATTATTAGGGTAAAACTGTGTGATGCAAAGTCCCAACTGTGTATACAATTTACTTTTATCTAAATTCTTCCATAAGCTTAACACAGTGTATAAAACTCTATGCATAATTGATGGAGAAGGAAATGGCAACCCACTCCAGTATTTTTGCCTGGAAAATCCCATGGATAGAGGAGCCTGGCAGGCTACAGTCCCTGGGGTCGCAAGAGTCGGATATGACTTAGCGACTAGATCACCATCATGCATGATTGAATACTACTGTTTGTAATGAAAGTAAAATTGTACATTCAAGTATTAGGATAAAAAAGCTTACAGAAATAGCATATGTCTGTGTAAAGAAAATGAAAAGAAACAATTTTAAATATTTATATTTAACATAAATGTAGCCACAAAACTAAAAACACAAACATAAAATACAACAAATTACATATAATTATTTGTTACTAAAAATATAAACCAATAAAAATAATCTTTAAATACTAAGTCATGAAGATAAAGTATAAAATTACTTACAACAATCTATTACATGTATGAGAATAGAAGCTGTATTGGTCTTAACATTTTTTTATTATACTTACATTTTGGGTTAGGCCTCCAACAGGTGAGCTATGAATAAATGTAAATGACTACTAATAGTCTTTGTAATTGGCAACAATTATTTATTTGAAAAATATATGGAGAACATCAAAGCGTATAGAAAGGACATAATTCAAAAGCTAATATATGGGTGATATTACACACTGTGTATGCTGAGCAAATTTGTCATTCCACAGTCACTTTTTCAGTCTTAACATCTCACCCTATTCTCATTCTTCCATCTTGGGGCCTTGTCCTCAGAGCCTTGGCAGAAACTACTTATGAAATGAACTATATAGATGATTTACCTGGTTTCCAATTCCCTCCATCAGCCATACATAGACATTTATCTTTCCTTTTCAAACATGTTTTACACTATGTCAGTTAGAGATATTACTTGGGAATGATGAATCATGAGAGTTAACTATAGTGCAAAAAATCTGGGAGCCATATCATGGATGGAACAAAAAGAGCTTTGTCCGAAGTCTTTGCTATTTTAAAGCTTCCAAAATCAAAATAATTATTTAGAAGGCCATGGATACTTTGAGATTCCCTTCTGTTTTATCAAATACTTCACCCACACATTTCCAATTATGATATCAGCAGAGCTGGCTGAGAACAGAACACAAGATCAGGAAACTTGGGCTCACCTTTTTGTAATCAAGGGCCACCTCCTTTCCTTTTGCTGCTGCTGCTGCTGCTGCTGCTAAGTCGCTTCAGCCGTGTCCGACTCTGTGCAACCCCATGGACTGCAGCCTACCAGGCTTCTCCATCCATGGGATTCTCCAGGCAAGAACACTGGAGTGGGTTACCATTTCCTTCTCCAACGCATGAAAGTGGAAAGTGAAAGTGAAGTCGCTCAGCCGTGTCTGACTCTTAGCGACCCCATGGACTGCAGCCTACCAGGCTCCTCCATCCATGGGATTTTCCGGGCAACAGTACTCCTTTCCCTTTAGACCCTACCAACCCCTTATCCTGCACCACACACACAGATACTTAGTTCCATGAACCTTAGTTCCACACATATATTTGAGTATATGTATCTAGCTTCACTTGCTTATGGAGACAAATTGCTTCATGACAGACACATCAGCATCCTACATCTTAGACCATAAACCAGTACAAAATAAATCTTTTACAGTACAGAATAAATACAGTACAAAGTAAATCTCTTGTGAATTAAGGTTATGTATAAATTATGATTTAAGTCAAAATGTATGTAGGACAGAGACAGGAGTACTTCAGAAAATATATATTTTTATGAGTAAGGCAGAAAAAGATTTAAAATAATTTTGTCTGGTTAATTAGACTAGCGGCAGCAAACTGCTTGCTCACAGGCTGAATGAAGATTTGTCCACACAGCAGTATTGACCAAAAAAATGAAATCAGCTATAAAAGAAAAATCTTAAATTCACACAAAAATACACATTTCCAGCTTTTTAAAATAAATCAGATCTAACCACAAGACCCTATATTGTTGCTTTATACCAATATACCCCTTTGGATAGAAAATGTTTTCTCTAGTTTTCCACAATAATTGTCAGTCTCTTTCAGTCAAACAAATGGAAATTACATTTCCCCACTGGCCTACTATGGTCCTGTTTTACACTTGTCACAACATTTCATTCTCAAACACCAACATTTTCATTCTCAGCAGTGGCATAGTTTAAGTAATAATGTATATACACATTCTAATCACTTACTTTCCTGGTTCCTAAAAATATTTCATTCAACCCCCATAAATATCTAACAGGAGAGCTTGCTCAATAACTGCCTAAGTGGTCATTACTGCCATTACTTCCCTTTCTCTGATAAAAAAGACCCCTAATGGAATACTGGAGTCTCACGCACAACTTTTTTTTTCATACCAGAGCTGGTAATAAATGTCCCTTTCTTTTCTGATAAGGCAGTTCTCAGGATGTTAGTATAGTTGTCTATGGCCATGCCTCCAGTGACGATATCAACAGGTAGAGGGGAGCAACAATAGAAAAACAGATTCTAACAGTGAATAAGAGCTTATTTCCATTGCTACTGTCATCCATGACTTTCCATAGTATGATAGGAATATATTTCATATTCACTGAGCTAGACACATTTCAATTTCTGATCAATTATAAACAAAAACCACCATTGATTTTTATCCCAAAGGCTTATTTATTTTTTATATGTAAGTAAAAGTTACTTATATTTCAGTGAAATAATTCAGTGCTTCTTCTGTTCTGACTCATTTATATATAATCTTAAGACTAACTGACTATTCCTTTAACACTTTCTTTAATACCTTTCTTTGGAAAAAGGAAGAAAAAGCATCTGTATATATACAGGAATGTTGGAAGAAACTTTAGAAATCATCCACTTCAGCTTTTGAGTTTTACAGATGTGCCCCACCCCCAAATTTATGTGTTAAATTATGGCCTCTATGGAGATGATCAGATCATGAGGGTGAAACCCTCATGAAAGGGATTGTTGTTAATTGTTCCGTCACTAAATCCTGCCCAATTCTGCAAATCCATGCAGTGCAGCACACCAGGCTTCCCTGTCCTTCTCTATCTCCTAGAGTTTGCTCAGATTCATGTCAAATGAGTTGGTAATACTGTCTAACCTTCTCATCTTCTGCTGCCCTCTTCTTCTTTTGCCTTCAATCTTTGGCAGCACCAATATCTTTTCCAATAAGTTGGCTCTAAGTGTTAAGCATTAAAAAGCAGAGACATTACATTGCCAACAAAAATTCTTCTACTCAAAGCTATGGTTTTTGCATTAGTTATGTACAGATGTTAGAGGTGGACCATAAAGAAAGCTGAGCACTGAAGAATTGATGCTTTTGAACTGTGGTGTTGGAGAAGACTCTTGAGAGTCCCTTGGACGGCAAGGAGATCCAACCAGTCAATCCTAAGGGAAATCAGTCCTGAATACTCATTGGAAGGACTGATGCTGAAGCTGAAGCTCCAATACTTCGACCACCTGATGCAAAGAACTGACTGACTAGAAAAGACCCTATGCTGGGAAAGATTGAAGGCAGTAGGAGAAGGGGATGACAGAGGATGAAATGGTTGGATGGCATCAGTGACTCGATGGAAACGAATTTGAGCAAGCTCCAGGAGTTGGTGATGGACAGGGAAGCCTGGCATGGTGCAGTCCACTGGGTTGCAAAGAGTCAGACACGACTGAGTACTGAACTGAAGTGAAACATCAGGTGGCCAAAGTATTAGAGCTTCAGCTTCAGCACCAGTCCTTCCTATAAATATGCAGTGTTGATTTCCTTTAGGATTGACTAATTTGATCTCCATTCAGTCCACAGGACTCTCAAGTGTCTTCTCCAGCACCACAATTCAAAGATATCAATTCTTCGGCACTCAGCCCTCTTTATGGTCCAAGTCTCATATCTATACAGTACTGGGAAGACCGTAGCTTTGACTATATGGACCTTTGTCTGCAAAGTGGTGTCTCTGCTTTTTAACACACTGTCCAGGGGAAGGCAATGAGCAACCTACTCCAGTATTCTTGCCTGGAAAATCCCATGGAAGGAGGAGCCTGGTAGGCTTCAGTCCATGGGGTTGTGAAGAGTCAGACACAACTGAGCGACTTCACTTTTCACTTTCACTCACTGGAGAAGGAAATGGCAACCCACTCCAGTGTTCTTGCCTGGAGAATCTCAGGGACAGCAGAGCCTGGTGGGCTGCCATCTATGGGGTTGCACAGAGTCGGACATGACTGAAGTGACTTAGCAGCAGGTTTGACATAGTTTTTCTTGGCAGGAAGTATATTGTGTTTTATTAAAGAGGTGTTTTATTAACTTTGCCAGACTCCTAGGCAAAGTTTGGTGTACAGAATGTTTTTCAGGGATTAACACTTGTACAGTGGAAAAGGAATAAGCATAATTGTCCAGTGGAGAAGCAGACCTGGAATGCACATCCAAAAGTCTCACTTGACCCCACTGGAGAGAACTGAAGCTGAAATGGCCTGTCGGAGCTGTCTGATGTCAGCATCAATCAGATATTGAATCTTGGCAACCCCAGGAATGACCTGACCTGGGGTGCATTGTCTACACCATTTATTATAAGACTGTGTTTTTCCCAATGATGTGAAATGTCACTTTAAAAAATATACAAGGTTATATATGTTTGTCTATCCATTATTGGTGCTCAAACTCATATTTGTTTTTTCTATTTTATGGTATTGGCTAAACTCTAGTAAAATGTTGAAAAGCAGGTACAGTAGATATCCTTGCCTTTTTATTTTAACAGGGATATTTTTAATATTTCACCTTTAGGATATCTGTGGTATATTTCTGGTAGAAACAACTTACGAAGCTAAGACATCCTTGCTCTCTTCTTAACATGTTAAGGACCTATTATAAATGTAAATGTTAGCAAATGCTTTTTGTATATTTATTTAGGTGGTTACAAGCTTTTCTACTTTCATCTCTTAATGTAGATGATTTCCTAATGACATAGTTCTGTGGTTAGTGCAATTAATTGACACGATCTTTTAATTCTCTATACATCAACACTCTTTCCGTTGCTTTATTACAAGAGAAATGTATTTACACACCTCTTGACTTTAGACTGGGCACGTGACCGTGTGTGTTAGTTGCCCAGTCATGTCCGACTCTTTGAGACCCCAGGAACTATATAGCCTGCCAGGCCCATCTATCCCTCGGGATTCTCCAGGCAAGAACACTGGAGTGGACTGCCATCCCCTCCTCCAGGGGGTCTTCCCAGCCCAGGGATCATACCAGTGTCTCCTATGTCTCCTGCATTGGCAGGCAGGTCCTTTACCAACAGCAGGTGCATGAAAGTCACTCTATATCTTTCTGGAGCCTGAACCTTAAGATGTATTGTTTTCACTTGTCCTCATGTACTTCTGCTTCCGTTTTGAGAGGAACATGTCTGGCTAAGTGGATGACTCAAAAACAAAGATGTGACAAATAAGGAGAGATATTAAATCGCATGTGATTTTGGTTTTTCTATTCAGAAACAAAATTGGCCTATATTTCTCTTGTCCTATACTTGTCAGTTTTGGAATTAGGGAAAACTAGTCTTCTAAAATTGGAGAAGGATATGGCAACCCACTCCAGTGTTCTTGCCTGGAGAATCCCAGGGACGGCGGAGCCTGGTGGGCTGCCGTCTATGGGGTCGCACAGAGTTGGACACGACTGAAGCAACTTAGCAGCAGCAGCAGCAGTCTTCTAAAATAATGTATCACACAAAGTTGTGTAAGTCTATGATAATTTATATAATATCAAGTTGGTTTTATCAACTAATTTTGTAATTTTTTTCGGTTATCTTTATCATTTTTATTATCTTCCTGCTAGTCTTTTTTCATTTGTTTTTAAATTTGGTTATTAATTTCAAACTTCTTGAATTTAAGAACATATATTGTTCTCTAAGAACTGCATTGTACCACTGTATACATTTTGTTATTCAATATAATGCAACTCAATCTTAAATAGTTTATTATTTTTATTTTTCCCCTTTAACTGAGAATGTATGTAGAAATATATTCTTTAATTTCCAATAAAAAATAAATTCTGTATAGTTAGTTCACTTCTTTTTATTATCTTTTGTCAGCAAATAAGTATTGAATATCACTTTTAATTTACTGAGGTTCATTTTGCTAAATTCTACATGTTAAATAGTATAAAATATTTCAAATATACTTGAAAATAATATTTATATCATGTATTCTGATTCCTAGATTCATAATTCTATATGTTAGACATTTCTTTGTACCTCTATACACCTTCTTAAAAGCACTAAAGAAGTTTTTAAATTATGATATTCAATTATCTGTGTTTCTCCACTGATTTTTATATAACTAAAGTTAGATTCAGGGCAGATATTATAGGTATTTATATATTCTCATTATATAGGATTTATTATTAGTAATCCATTCTTAACTACATGGTAAAATGCAAATAAAAAGAATTTAAGTAGTTCCTGGACTTTAATCATAAATAAGTAATTAACATTTTTATCAAGTACTGATGATTAAAGATAAAATTACACAGAACCCTCCATATTTTAAACATGTAATTTAATTGTATTAAGGAAAAGAACTACAGATGATGGAAGATGTAAATTGATTTTATTTTTGCACATCTGTTCACATTTCTTTTCAAGTTTAGTCCAGGACAGTCTGTGTATGATGGGCACTGATTAATTCACATGTCCCTGTAAGTAGAAAGATGGATATTAAGGAAGAAAATAAATAATTCTCTGAGTGCTACCATATTCAGATGAAATAATTAAACAATTTCAAAATGCTTCACTTCTCAGTCCTTGTTCCTCAAACATGGGACCCTGACACTGTCAAAAACAGTCCTAAATAGAGGAGACAAATAGAGGAGACAAATTTGAGTCATCCCTCAAATTGTATTTCTCACATCACTACTGAATTATTGGGCTTTAGTTTATAAGTCAGTTTCTTTAATGTCCAGCTTGTGTGAAACATTTAATCATCGCTTAATAAATTGACAAAAATTTTAAGAAACAGACTTCACAGATGTGGCAATCACTTGGTCACTCTTGGGTTCCCTCTAATCCCACTGCAACTGCATATTTACTCATATTTAGAAGCACAATTCCAATTTATGGAACCCACCCTACAGAAAAAAAGTTATAGATCTGTTGAAGGCCAAAGAAATATTGGCAGTAACTGATGTCCGTAAGCCACTTACTGTCAGTAATGTGTGATGTATACAGGAAATGCATTCCATTCTTGATTAGTTCTGTTAATTGGGGTCAAAAATAGCATAATCTGTTTGAATCTAAAAATAAATTCTTAATATATCATTATGCAAATAACTCAACACTCTTTTCCAATCTAACCTCTTAATGAAGACTCTAGGAAATTTTACATTTCTTATATGTGACAATTTGAAATGCACTTCATGTTTCTGCCCCTGTCAAACTTTCAGTGGAAGCCTAAAATCAGTTATATGACCCTGAGTAATCAGGTGACCAGAAAAAAAAGTTTTTATACTTCCTGCTTTATTGACTGTGCCAAAGCCTTTGACTGTGTGGATCACAACAAACTGTGGAAAATTCTTAAAGAGATGGGAATGCCAGACCACCTGACTTGCCTCCTGAGAAATCTATATGCAGGTCAAGAAGCAACAGTTAGAACTGGCCACAGAATAACATACTGGTTCCAAATCAGGAAAGGAGTACATCAAGGCTGAATACTGTCATGCTGATTATTTAACTTACATGCACAGTACACCATGGGAAATGTCAGGCTAGATCAAGCACAAGGTGGAATCAAGACTGCTGGGAGAAATATCAATAACCTCAGATACGCAGATGACACCACCTTTATGGCAGAAAATGAAGAACTAAAAAGCCTCTTGATGAAGGTGAAACAGGAGATTGGAAAAGTTGGCTTAAAGCTCAACATTCAGAAAACTAAGATCATGGCATCCAGTCTCATCACTTCATGGCAAATAGATGGGGAAGCAATGGAAATGGTGACAGACTTTACTTTCTTGGGCTTCAAAAACACTGCAGATGGTGACTGCAGCCATGAAATTAAAAGACGCTTACTCCTAGGAAGAAAAGCTATGACCAACCTAGACAGCATATTAAAAAGCAGAGACATTACTTTGCCAACCAAGGTCTGTCTAGTCAAAGCTATGATTTTTCCAGTAGTTATGTATGGATGTGAGAGTTGGACCATAAAGAAAGCTGAACACTGAAGAATTGATGCTTTTGAACTGTGGTGTTAGAGAAGACTCTTAAGAGTCCCTTGGACTGCAAGGAGATCCAACCAGTCAATCCTAAAGGAAATCAGTTCTGAATATTCATGGAAGGACTGATGCTGAAGCTGAAACTCCAATATTTTGGCCACTTGATTCCAAGAACTAAGTCATTTGAAAAGGCCCTGATGCTGGGAAATATTGAAGGCAGGAGAAGGGGACAACAGAGGATGAGATGGTTGGATGGCATCACTGACTCGATGGACATGAGTTTGAGCAAGCTCTGGGAGTTGGTGATGGACAGGGAAGCCTGGCGTGCTGCAGTACCTGAGGTTGCAAAGAGATGGACACGACTGAGCGACTGAACTGAACTGAACTAATATCTCATGGAGTTGAACAAAGAATAAATAAGAGGTACTTCTTGTATGTGAATTTTGTAACCAGATGTAATGTAACTAAACTGTTCCATCCAGTATCTCACTGTTTCTCACAGAGGGCACTGTATGACAGTAGGTTGAACAAGGAGCCTCTCTGATGTTTTTCTGAACCTTATCAGTATTCCATCTGGAGGGTGGAAATGACAGTAACTAAGGGGAATCTCTCCTTGCTATTCTTTGGAACTCTGCATTCAAATGGGTATATCTTTCCTTTTCTCCTTTGCTTTTCACTTCTCTTCTTCTCACAGCTATTTGTAAGGACTCCTCAGACAGCCATTTTGCTTTTTTTGCATTTCTGTTTCTTGGGGATGGTCTTAATTCCTGTCTCCTGTACAATGTCACGAACTTCCATCCATAGGTCATCAGGCACTCTGTCTATCAGATCTAGTCCCTTAAATCTATTTCTCATTTCCACTGTATAATCATTAAGGATTTGATTTAGATCATAGATGAATGGTCTAGTGGTTTTCCCTACTTTCTTCAATTTAGGTCTGAATATGGGAATAAGGTGTTCACGATTTGAGCCACAGTGAGCTCCCGGTCTTGTTTGTGCTGACTGTATAGAGCTTCTCCATCTTTGGCTGCAAAGAATATAATCAATCTAATTTTGGTGTTGACCATCTAGTGATGTCCATGTGTAGAGTCTTCTCTTGTGTTGCTGGAAGAGGGTGTTTGCTATGACCAGTGCGTTCTCTTGGCAAAACTCTGTTAGCCATTGCCCTGCTTCATTCTGTACTCCAAGGCCAAATTTGCCTGTTACTCCAGGTGTTTCTTGACTTCCTACTTTTTCATTCCAGTTCCCTAAAATGAAAAAGACATCTTTTTTGGGTGTTCGTTCTAGAGGGTCTTGTAGGTCTTCATAGAACCATTCAACTTCAGCTTCTTTGACACTACTGGTTGGGGCATAGACTTGGATTACTATAATATTGAATGGTTTGCCTTGGAAATGAACAGAGATCATTCTGTTGTTTTTGAGATTGCATCCAAGTACTGCATTTTGGATTATTTTGTTGACTATGATGGCTACTCCATTTCTTCTAAGCGATTCCTGCCCGCAGTAGTAGATATAATGGTCATCTAAGTTAAATTCGCCCATTCCAGTCCATTTTAGTTCTCTGATTCCTAGAATGTTCACTCTTGCCATCTCCTGTTTGACCACTTCTAATTTACCTTGATTCATGGACCTAACATTCCAGGTTCCTATGCAATATTGCTCTTCACAGCATCAGATCTTGCTTCTGTCACCAGTCACATCCATAACTGGTGTTGTTTTTGCTTTGTCTCCCTCTTTTCCTCCTTTCTGGAGTTATTTCTCCACAGATCTCTAGTAGCATATTGGGCACCTACCGAACTGGGGAGTTCATCTTTCAGTGTCCTATCTTTTTGCCTTTTCATACTGTTCCTGGGGTTCTCAGGGCAAGAATATTGAAGTGGGGTTCTCAGGGCAAGAATATTGAAGTGATTTGTCATTTCCTTCTACAGGGAACCACATTTTGTCAGAACTCTTCACCATGACACACCCATCTTGGGTGGCCCTACCGGGCATGGCTCATAGTTTCATTGAGTTAGACAAGGTTGTGGTCCATGTGATAAGATTGCATAGTTTTCTCTGATTGTGGTTTTCAGTCTGTCTGCCCTCTGATGGAGAAGGATAAGAGGTTTATGGAAGCTGTCTGATGGGAGAGAATGACCAACGGGGAAACTGGGTTTTGTTCTGATGGGCGTGGCCATGCCCAGTAAATTTTTAATCCAATTTTCTGTTGATGGGTGGAGTAGTGTTCCCTCCCTGCTATTTCAGTTCAGTTTAGTTCAGTTGCTCAGTCGTGTCCAACTCTTTGCAATCCCATGAATTGCAGCACTCCAGGCCTCCCTGTCCATCACCAGTTCCCGGAGTTTACCCAAACTCATGTCCACTGAGTTGGTGATGCCATCCAGCCATCTCATCCTCTGTCGTCCCCTTCTCCTCCTGCCCCCAATCCCCATTTACCTGTGGCCAAACTATGGTGGAGGTAATGAAGATAATGGTGACTTCCTTCAAAGGATCCCATGCATATACTGCTACACTCAGTGCCCCCAACCATGCAGCAGGCCACCACTGACCCACGGTTCCATTGGAGACTCCTGGAGACTCACAGGCAAGTCTGGGTCAGTCTCCCATGGGGTCACTGCTTCCCTTCTCCTGGGTCCTTGTGCACAAGGTTCTATTTGTGCCCTCCAAGAGTCTTTCCCAGTCCTGTGTAAGTTCTGCCAGCTCTATGGTGGGGTTAATGGCGACCTCCTCCAAGAAGACTTATGCCATATCCAAGTCTGCTGCACCCAAAGCCCCTGTCTCTGTGGCAGTCCACTGCTGATCTGTACCTCCACAGGAGACTCTCAAACACAGTTTATCTCAGTCTCTGTGAAGTCCCTGGGTCCTGGTGTACACAAGGTTTGTTTGAACCCTCTTAGTGTCTCTGGGGGAAATGGGGTTTGATTCTAAACGTGAATCCGCCCCTGCTCCCATCTTGCTGGGGCTTCTCCTTTGCCCTTGGACATGGGGTATCTCCTCACAGTGGCTCCAGCATCTACTGTCTTACTGGGGTTTCTCTGACCTTGGACGTGGCATATCTCCTCAGGGCCACCACTCCTGACCTTGGATGTGGGGTATCTCCTCTCAGCCACTCCAGCACTGTGCAGCCAGTGCTCGCTACTATCCTTCAGTTCCTCAGGGCCTTCAGACAGTCCCCCTCCTCCAGCTCCTTGCCTGATCAACACCTGCTCAACCCTCAAGACTTTAAAGGTCATTCCTCAGCCACTTTCCTCAGCCTGAGACCATATTCAGTCCCCTTGCAATATGCATCATAGCATCCTGACTTTCATAAATTCCACCACACTTGTAATTCTTTTTTTTTTTTTTTTTTTAGTGCTGAGTGGCATGAAGGATCTTAGATCCTCAACTGGGATTGAACCCATGTCCCCTGCAGGAGAAACATAGAGTCCTAAACACTGGACATCCAGGGAATTCCCACACTTCTAATTCTTAATCTCCCTCTCTCCCATGAACCTGTAGGTTTCACGAGGGCTGGGCTTTGTGTCTGGCTTGTTCACAGCTGGTTCCTCAAGGCCTGACACAAAGGCTGAACTGAACACAGAGATACAGTAACAAGAACTGGAATTTGACCAAGGTCGTGAAAAATGTCCCACTGGGACTGAAACAGGCAAAGAAGCCTGGGAAGGGTGAGAGGCACCCTCTCAAAGAGGTGACCCATACAAATATTGCTACAGAAACTTGGGGAACCTCTGATCTAAAGAAGATACTAAGACATGGCTCCAGGATCAGTAAGCTAAATATATATATAGGGTCATAATTTGCATTTTAAACAGCTAAAATAAAAAAAAAAAAGAAGAAGAAACTATTCAGTCATAAATTGCATTTTAAACAGCTAAAAATGAAAGTCATTATCTGTAGGGAATCTAAAGGCTTGGCAGCCGAAGAACAAGGTGCAACTCAAGTTTACCTCCAGACTCGTGGTTGGGACTCTTTAGCCTTTCTCAGTGTTCAGTGCAAAGAAATAGAGGAAAACAAGAGAATGGAAAAGACCAGAGATCTCTTTAAGAAAATTAAATATATCAAGGAGACATTTCATGCAAAGATGGGCTCGGTAAAGGACAGAAATGGTATGGACCTAACAGAAGCAGAAGATACTAAGAAGAGGTGGCAAGAATATACAGAGGAACTGTACAAAAGGGATCTTCATGACCCAGATGATCACGAAGGTGTAATCGCTGACCTAGAACCAGACATCCTGGAATGTGAAGTCAAGTGAGCCTTGGGAAGCATCACTACGAACAAAGCTAGTGGAGGTGATGGAATTCCAGTTGAGCTATTTCAAATCCTGAAAGATGATGCTGTGAAAGTGCTGCACTCAATATGCCAGCAAATTTGGAAAATTCAGCAGTGGCCATTGGACTGGAAAATGTCAGTTTTCATTTCAATCCCAAAGAAAGGCAATGCCAAAGAATGCTCAAACTACCGCACAATTGTACTCCTCTCACATGCTAATAAAGTAATGCTCAAAATTCTCCAAGCTGGGCTTCAGCAATACATGAACCATGAACTTCCAGATGTTCAAGCTGGTTTTAGAAAAGGCAGAGTAACCAGAGGTCAAATTGGCAACATCTGTTGGATCATCGAAAAAGCAAGAGAATTCCAAAAAAAAATCATCTATTTCTGCTTTATTGACTCTGCCAAAGCCTTTGACTGTGTGGATAACAACAAACTGTGGAAAATTCTTCAAGAGATGGGAATACCAGACCACCTGACCTGTCTTTTGAGAAATCTTGAATGCAGGTCAAGAAGCAACAATTAGAACTGGATATGGAACAACAGACTGGTTACAAATATGGAAAGGAGTATGTCAAGGCTGTATATTGTCACCATGTTTATTTAACTTATATGCAGAGTACATTTTGAGAAAGGCTGGGCTGGATGAAGCACAAGCTGGAATCAAGATTGCCTCAAGAAATATCAATAACCTCAGATATGCAGATGACACCACGATTATGGCAGAAATTGAAAAGAACTAAAGATGCTCTTGATGAAAGTGAAAGAGGAGAGTGAAAAAGTTGGCTTAAAGCTCAACATTCAGAAAACAAAGATCATGGCATCCGGTTCCATTGCTTCATGGCAAATAGAGAAATAGTGGAAACAGTGGCAGACTTTATTTTTTGGGCTCTAAAATCACTGCAGATGGTGATTGCAGCCGTGAAATTAAAAGATGCTTACTCCTTGGGAGACAAGTTATGACCAACCTAGACAGTATGTTTAAATTAGAGACATTAATTGCCATCAAAGGTCCATCTAGTTAAGGCTATGTTTTTTCCTGTAGTCATGTATGGATGTGAGAGTTGGACTATAAAGAAAGCTGAGCACCAAAGAATCGATGCTTTTGAACTGTGGTATTGGAGAAGACTCTTGTGAGTCCCTTGGACTGCAAGGAGATCCAACCAGTCCATCCTAAAGGAAATCAATCCTGAATATTCATTGGAAGGACTGATGCTGCAACTCCAATACTTTGGCCACCTGATGTGAAGAGCTGGAAAAGATTGATGCTGGAAAAGATTGAAGGCAGGAGGAGAAAGGGACGACAGAGGATGAGATGGTTTGATGGCATTGTGGACTCAGTGGTCTTGAGTTTGAGTAGACTTCTGGAGTTGGTGATGGACAGGTAGGCCTGGCGTATTGCAGGCCATGGGGTGACAAAGAGTCAGAAAGGCCTAAGCTACTGAACTGAACTGATTTGCAATGAAATGAGGAGACTGGATGCCATGATCTTAGTTGTCTGAATGTTGAGTCTAACCAACTTTTATTCATGCTCCTCTTTTATACTCATCAAGAGGCTCTTTAACTCTTCTTTGCTTTCTACCATTTGGATGGTATCATCTTCATATCTGAGGTTATTGATATTTCTCCTACCAATCTTAATCCAGCTTGTGCTTCATCCAGCATGGCATTTCACATGATGTACTCTGCATCTAAGTTAAATAAGCAGGGTGACAATATTCAGCCTTGATGTATTCCTTTACCATTTTGGAGCCAGAATGTTGTTCCATATCCAGTTCTAACTGTTGCTTCTTGACCTGCATACAAAGGTTACAGGAGGCAGTTCATGTGGCCTGGTATTCCCATTTCTTTAAATCTTCCACAGTTTGTTGTGATCCATAGAGTCTAAGACTTTAATAAAGCATAAATAGATGTTTTTCTAGAACTCTCTTGCTTTTTCGATGATCCAATGGATGTTGGTATTTTGATCTCTTGTTCCTCTGCCTTTTCTAAATCCAGCTTGAACATTTGGAAGTTTGTGGTTCACGTACTGCTGAAACCTGGCTTGGAGAATTTTGAGCATTACTTTGCTAGAGTATGAGATGAGTGCAGTTGTGCAGTAGTTTGGACATTCTTTGGCATTACCTTTCTATGGGATTGGAATGAAAGCTGCCGGGGTCCAGCCCGGGCTGATCCAGGGTATTCGAAGGAGAGATGGCATTGGCGACCTATTTATTTAAATATTCATCAAAGATATAAAGAGTAATAGAATGAGGATAGCTCAGTGAGGAAATTCAGTGGAGAAAAGAGGCTGAAATAAGGATAGCTCAGTGAGGAAATTCAGTGAAGAAAAGAGGCTGAATAATTCAGCCAGAAGGTGAGAGAAAGAACGACATGGGGAGACCAAGTTTCAGTGAACAAGGCCCGCACTTTATTTTCCAAGGTAGTTTTTATACCTTAAGTTATGCATAGAGGATAATGGGGGAAGGGGTAGAGTCATGCAGCAAGCCAGGCTTTCTTCCTGCAAACTTATCATATGCAAAAGTTTAGGTAATTTGCATCATCTTCTGGCCCAGGGGCCTGTTAACATTTTAAGAAACTTATTTTTCTCTAAACATGATTATGCTAAAGTCAGGCGCCAGCCTCCAAAAAACATTGGACAAAGCTGCATTCCTATAGGGCAAAGGTGAGGTGGGCTCAATCAAGAAAAGAATTAACTCAAGGGTCCAAGGTTACAAACATTGAGGCTACTACTTACATTTCTATACACTTATTATATCAATCAATACACTGCCAAGGACACAGTAGGTAAGGGGTATGGAGACTTAGCAGCAAACATTGGCCCAACAAGTGAAAAACCCTTCACCAATACAATTTCTAATCAATCTTTTAACTACTCAAAGGAATCTGTGTTTAGACAGTTTAGAACATCTCCTGCCTCTCACAGTTGGGAGGCTCTGAACAATCACATGTGGCCGGAAAAACCTATTCATGCAGGCTAGAGGACTTCCAAAGGAGTTTGTAGGTTGAAACACTATCACACCCAGGAACTTTATTAACTGGAGCTGTAAGTTAACTCTTTTTTCAGAGAGAGGTAGTGAGGGACAGCCCCCCGTAAAGTCAGAGGTGTAGGTGAGAGCACAAAGCAGAAAGTAGGCAGACTCTGGTTTTGGGGGTAGATGCTCGAGAATTTTCAGGGGGACTTATGAGGCTCGATCCCGCCTTTGCGAATGCCGAGCCTCCTTCCTCGTGACCTTTGCCACGGGCGGAGTTCCTCACGCTGGCTCCTGGCAGTGATAGACTTCCAGTTGAGCTATTCCAGATCCTGAAAGATTATGCTGTGAAAGTGCTGCACTCAATATGCAATATGCCAGGAGATGGCTCCCGGCAGAAAGCTAATTTTTTCATGTCTTTTGGCCACTGCTGAATGTTCCAAATTTGCTGGTATGTTGAGCACTGCACTTTCACAGCATCATCTTTTAGGATTTGAAATACCTCAGCTGGAATTCTATCACCTAGCTCTGTTTGTAGTGATGCTTTCTAAGGCCCACTAGACTTCATGTACCAGGATGTCTGACTCTAGGTGAGTGATCCCACTATCGTCATTATCTGGGTCGTGAAGATTTTTTTTTTTGTACAGTTCTTCTGTGTATTCTTGCCATCTCTTCTTAATATCTTCTGCTTCTGTTAGGTCCATAACATTTCTGTCCTTAATTGTGCCCATCTTCGCATGAAATGTTCCCTTGGTATCTCTAATTTTCTTGAAGAGATCTCTATTTCTTTCCCATTCTGTTGTTTTCCTTTGTTTCTTTGCATTGAAGATGGCTTTCATATCTCTTCTTGCTATTCTTTGGAACTCTGCATTCAGGTTTTTATTTTTTATTTTTATTTTTTTTAATTTTATTTTATTTTTAAACTTTACATAACTGTATTAGTTTTGCCAAATATCAAAATGAATCCGCCACAGGTATACATGTGTTCCCCATCCTGAACCCTCCTCCCTCCTCCCTCCCCATTCCCTCCCTCTGGGTCGTCCCAGTGCACCAGCCCCAAGCATCCAGTATCGTGCACCGAACCTGGACTGGCAACTCGTTTCATACATGACATTTTACTTGTTTCAATGCCATTCTCCCAAATCTTCCCACCCTCTCCCTCTCCCACAGAGTCCAAAAGACTGTTCTATACATCAGTGTCTCTTTTGCTGTCTCGTATACAAGGTTATTGTTACCATCTTTCTAAATTCCATATATATGTGTTAGTATACTGTATTGGTGTTTTCTTTATGGCTTACTTCACTCTGTATAATAGGCTCCAGCTTCATCCACCTCATTAGAACTGATTCAAATGTATTCTTTTTAATGGCTGAATAATACTCCATTGTGTATATGTACCACTGCTTTCTTACCCATTCATCTGCTGATGGACATCTAGGTTGCTTCCATGTCCTGGCTATTATAAACAGTGCTGCGATGAACATTGGGGTACACGTGTCTCTTTCCCTTCTGGTTTCCTCAGTGTGTATGCCCAGCAGTGGGATTGCTGGATCATAAGGCAGGTCTATTTCCAGTTTTTTAAGGAATCTCCACACTGTTCTCCATAGTGGCTGTACCAGTTTGCATTCCCACCAACAGTGGAAGAGGATTCCCTTTTCTCCACACCCTCTCCAGCATTTATTACTTGTAGACTTTTGGATCCCAGCCATTCAGATGGGTATATCTTTGCTTTTCTCCTTTGCCTTTAGTTTCTCTTCTTTTCTCAGCTATTTGTAAGGCCTCCTCAGACAACCATTTTGCCTTTTTGCACTTCTTTTTCTTGGGGATGCTCTTGATCACTGCCTCCTGCACAATGTCACAAACCACCATCCATAGTTCTTCAGGCACCCTGTCTATCAGATCTAATCCCTTGAATCTATTTCTCACTTCCAGTGTAAGGGATTTGATTTAGGTCTTACCTGAATGGTCTTATATGCAGAGTACATCATGAGAAACACTGGACTGGAAGAAACACAAGCTGGAATCAAGATTGCCGGGAGAAATATCAATAACCTTAGATTTGCAAATGACACCACCCTTATGGCAGAAAGTGAAGAGGAACTAAAAAGCCTCTTGATGAAAGTGAAAGTGGAGAGTGAAAAAGTTGGCTTAAAGCTCAACATTCAGAAAACGAAGATCATGGCATCCGGTCCCATCACTTCATGGGAAATAGATGGGGAAACAATGGAAACAGTGTCAGACTTTATTTTGGGGGGCTCCAAAATCACTGCAGATGGTGACTGCAGCCATGAAATTAAAAGATGTTTCTCCTTGGAAGGAAAGTTATGTCCAACCTAGATAGCATATTCAAAAGCACAGACATTACTTTGCCAACAAAGGTCCATCTAGTCAAGGCTATGGTTTTTCCAGTAGTCATGTATGGATGTGAGAGTTGGACTGCGAAGAAGGCTGAGCACCGAAGAATTGATGCTTTTGAACTGTGGTGTTGGAGAAGACTCTTGAGAGTCCCTTGGACTGCAAGGAGATCCAACCAGTCCATTCTGAAGGAGATCAGCCCTGGGATTTCTTTGGAAGGAATGATGCTGAAGCTGAAACTCCAGCACTTTGGCCACCTCGTGCGAAGAGTTGACTCATTGGAAAAGACTCTGATGCTGAGAGGGACTGGGGGCAGGAGGAGAAGGGGACGACAGAGGATGAGATGGCTGGATGGCATCACTGACTCGATGGATGTGAGTCTGAGTGAACTCCGGGAGTTGGTGATGGACAGGGAGGCCTGGCGTGCTGTGAGTCATGGGGTCACAAGGAGTTGGACATGACTGAGCGACTGAACTGAACTGAATGGTCTAGCGGTTTTCCCTACTTTTTTCAATTTAAGTCTGAATTTGGCAATAAGGAGTTCATGATCTGAGCCACAGTTAGCTCCTCATGTTTTTGCTGACTGTATACAGCTTTTCCATCTTTGGCTGCAAAGAATGTTATCAATCTGATTTTGGCATTGACAATCTGGTGATGTCCATGTGTAGAGTTTTCTTTTGTGTTGTTGGAAGACAGTGTTTGCTATTACCAGTCTGTTCTCTTGGCAAAACTCTGTTGGCCGTTGCTCTGCTTCATTTTGTACTCCAATGTCAATTTGCCTGTTACTCCATGTATCTCTTGACTTCCTACTCTTACATTCCAATCCCCTATAATGAAAAGGATGGCAGAGTTAAAGGACATGTGCTCATCTTCTCCTGTGAGAATTCCAAAATTACAACTCACTGCTGAACAATCATTGACAGAAGAATGTTGGATACAACCAAAAATAGATAACCCACATCCAAGGGCTAAGGAGAAGCCCCAGCAAGACAGTAGGAAGAGTTAAATCACATTTGGACTCAAACCTCATAACCACCAGAGACACTTGGAAGGCTCAAACAAAATTTCTGCACACCAGGACCCAGACACCCCACAAAGAATGAGTTAGAACTGTGTTTAAGTGTCTCATACAGAGATATAGGTCAGCAGTAGCCTGCTGTAGGGCAGGGGCTATGGGTGCAGCAGATCTGGGTATGGCATAAGTCCTCTTGGATGAGGTCACCATTAACCCCACCATAGAGCTGCCAGAATTTACACAAAAATGGGGAAACCGACTCTTGGAGAGACAAACAAAACGTTGGGTGCACCAGGACTCAGCAGAAAGGAGCAGTGATGCCAAAACAGACTTACCTAGACTTGCCTGTGAGTGTCCAGGAGTCTCCAGCAAAGGCGTGGCTTGGCGTTGGCCTGCTGCAGTGTGGGGGCACTCAGTGCAGCAGTTCATGGGACGTTCTGAAGGAGGTCACCATTATCTTCATTACCTCCACCATAGTTTGGAACAGGGAGGGAAAACAGCCTTGCCCATCAACCAAAAATTGGATTAAGGATTTATGGAGAACAAGACCCAGTTTCCCCCTCAGTCAGTCTCTAACATCAGCTTCCATAAGCTTCTTATCCTTATCCATCAGAAGGCCAACAGAATGAAAACTACAATCACAGAAAACTAATCAAACTGATCACATGAACCTCAGCCTTGTCTAACTCAATGAAACTATGAGCCATGCCATGTAGGGCATCCCAAGACAGATGGGTCATGGTGGAGAGTTCTGACAAAATGTGGTCCACTGGAGAAGGGAATGGCAAACCACTTCAATATCTTGTCTTGAGAACCCAATGAACAGTATGAAAAGGCAAAAAGATAGACACTGAAAGATGAACTCCCCAGGTCCGTAGGTGCCCAATATGCCACTAGAGATCAGTGGAAAATAACTCCAGAAAGAATGAAGAGACAGAGCCAAAGTAAAACAACACCCAGTTGTGGATGTGACTGGTGATGGAAGTAAAGTCAGAGTCTGTAAAGAACATTTTTGCATAAGAACCTGGAATGTTAGGTCCATGAAACAAGGCAAATTGGAAGTGGTCAAACAGGAGATGGCAAGACTGAACATTGATATTTTAGGAATCAGTGAACTAAAATACACTGGAATGGGAAAATTTAATTCAGATGACCATTGTATCTACTATTGTGGGCAAGAACACTTAGAAGAAATGGAGTAGCCCTCATAGTCAACAAAAGAGTCTAAAATGCAGTACTTGGATCCAATCTCAAAAGCAACAGAATGATCTCTGCTCTTTTCCGAAGCAAACTATTCAAAATCATTGTAATCCAAGTCTATGCCCCAACCAATAATGCTGAAGAAGCTGAAGTTGAACAGCACTATGAGGACCTCCAAGACCTTCTAGAACTAACACCAAAAAAAAGATGACCTTTTCATTATAGGGGACTGGAATGTAAAAGTAGGAAGTCAAGACATGGATGCACAACTTTAAATAAATGTACTAGAGACAAGAGTAAGAACCCTTTGAATGGAAAACATCTATTTATGCTTTATTGACTATACCAAAGCCTTTGACTGTGGTGATCACTATAAACTGTGGAAAATTCTGAAAGAGATGGGAATACCAGACCACCCGACCTGCCTCTTGAAAAATTTGTAAGCAGGTCAGGAAAGAACAGTTAGAACTGGACATGGAACAACAGACTGGTTCCAAATAGGAAAAGGAGTACATCAAGGTTGTATATTGTCACCCTGCTTATTTAACTTATATGCAGAGTACATCTTGAGAAACGCTGGGCTGGATGAAGCACAAGCTGGAATTAAGATTGCCGGGAGAAATATTAAGTTTTTAACCACTATCACAAAACAAATAAATGGTCAAGCTAGAATTCAAACTCAGATCTAACTTCAAAGCTTTATTACTTTTTATTGCTCCTTTACTTTTTTAGTTCTATGCTTTGATATCAAATCACATGAATTGGATTCATATACCTATATTTTAGGGAATCTAGGATACTTTCTTGATGGCTGTTTCTTAATCTTTTCTCAAAGAGTCAACAGAATTTTTCATGCAACCAAGTTGTGTTAGCTCTTTACCTGTTAGTAACTGTAATCTTGCAAGCCACAAATTTTGGTAATATGTATTCTTATTTTAAAGAGGTTAAATTGGGGTGGTGTTGGCAGAGGATGCACATGAGAATTCATGAAATACATGGTAGTCCTTAAATACATTTAAATTAACTTTGTTAATTTTTACAGAACCAAATAGTTAGAATTTTCATAGAGCTAATTCCTCCTTATCTGTCTGATGTGGTGCTGTTGATAGTAGACCACACTTAAAGCAAGACTGAAATAAACCTATTCTTGGTACAAGGAAACAAGGAGCTGAAAAAAATGAATAAAGATATATAGGTGCTTTTTGGACAGTAAATTCACTTGAACTGGAGCCCTTGACCCAAAATATCCCTCCATCCAAATAATTTGTTACTGTGTCTACAAAACAAAGTGCTGTACTCTTAGGGATAGAAATTTAGCTTGAAAATCCTGGGTGATGTGGGATAGAGCTGAGGTTTTCTGAAGGTAAACAATCCCTACTATCTCAGAGGCATAAAAAACACAAAGATTTGTTTATGTTGTGTCTATCACAGACCTTACTTGTTGCAGTCACTCAGAGACTCAAGACAATGGAGTGGCTGTCTTTGCATGTAGTGTTGGGTTCTATTATAAAGAAAGCTGAGCACCAAAGAATTGATGCTTTAACTGTGGTGTTGGAGAAGACTCTTGAGAGTCCCTTGGACAGAAAGGAGATCCAACCAGTCCATCCTAAATGAAATCAGTCCTAAATATTCATTGGAAGGACTGATGCTGAAGCTGAAACTCCAATACTTTGGCCACCTGATAGGAAGAAATGACTCATTGGAAAAGACCCTAATGCTGGGAAGATTGAAGGGGGGAGGAGAAGAGAGGATGAGATAGTTGGATAGCCTCACCGACTCAATGGACATGGATTTGAGTAAACTCCGGGAGTTGGTGATGAATAGGGAAGCCTGGAGTGCTGCAGGCAGTCGCAAAGAGTCAGACATGACTGAGTGACTGAACTGACTGAGCTAATATCAGAGAAAATGTGAAAACTTTAAGAGTTCATGTTTTTGCAAGTAATACTAAGTTCTGGCTTCAGCAAATAAGTTTTAATGACTTTTTGGCCAAAACTGGGTGCCATGCTATTTCCAAATATAAGTCAGGAGTACAATTCTACTATGGGCTTGAAAGGTGGGGAGGTGGTGGAAAATGGGCTTATTTGGCTAATAGCAATTATGACTATCATTAAGTCACCAAAGTGCTCCCATAGCTTATGTCTGAACAGCATCAGTGAACCACTTAGTTGTTAACTAAAGACACTTTATAACTCAGGGAAACCTACAACTGAAAAATGCTGCGAATGAACTGATTAGACATCAACACTATGTCTACTCCAAACAGATGGCAGAAATGTAAACTCTGCTGAAATGGAAGGAAGAAGCTTTAATTATTGAAAGATGTTCTGCATATTATTGACCGAGAAATTTATCCTGTTGACTAATTTTTTTCTAGACAATGATTCATTTTCTGACCAGTGCAGCTTCACTAGTTTTTCTGTAAACAAAATTCATCATCACAAATTGCCTTTTGATTAGTTTAATTAAAATTTCTGCTTCACAGTCACTAAACAAGAGAAACTTAAGGAGTAGGAAAAGGTCAGAAAGTTGCCTTATGATTTAGTTATTCAACAGAGAACAAGATAAAAATTATTTAAATATTGGAAGGTAACTAATTTTTAAAAGCATAATTCCTTTCCTGAACAACTTGCTTTTCCTATAAAATATTTAATAGACCCTCACTTAAAAGTTTGTGAGTCTCTTTATCTTTTGAAGCAATAATTTCTTCTTCTTCACTTTTAACATAACTATTGCTTTTATAATTTTATTTATGCTTATCTGTTTTATCAAAACACTGCTTTTCCCATGTACAATGAAGAGTCAGGGTAGCAATTATCTGTTTTTATTATCTTACTCATGTATTTACCTGAATCCATTTGGTTCTTAAAAAGAAACCAGTGTCAGTACAAAATTGAAAAGTATTCAAATTGTGTTTACAAAAGAACAATTTTTAAATGCCTAATTTAAGAGGAGTTTCAAGTTCCAGTTCCTAAGAATTCACATGTCTAATGTATGAAATATATATATTATATATATAAGTGATTTTAAAGGGTCATATATTTCGGTAAATTCTTTCATTGTTTTTATTAATTGCTTGCCATTATATGGTCTCAATCGTTTAAGGGAAAACTAAAAAGTAGAAATTTGAATAGGATATGGTCTTAATAGTTGTAAATTTGAACCGATTACTGATGAACTTGAAATTATACAATAGAGCTAACTGATAACTTAGAGTTATATTTTCTTCATACTGATCAAAGCCTAATGTACATTCTGACTTGATATGAAAAATGAGTTTGGTTTCATGTGTATCAGTTAATTAAATGAAAATGTAATGTAGTCCTTTTAGACATCAGTAGAAAAAAATGTATGGAGATATTTGTCCTGATTCCATGTATCTTATTAGTGATAATAATTTTCACACTGCATTCAACTTCATGAAGAAATTTCTTGAGGACTATCCAGCATTCACTAAATCTCCTGGAGGCCTTTCTAGCTCCTTTGTTTTGCTAAGTCTCAAACTTGATGTCCTATGCTTCAGATTTCTGCTATGGTATTTTGATACTTTTGGTATTAAAAAAACTGTGCTAGTTAGCTATTGCTGCACTAAAAAATGGAATGAAACTCAAAAACATCTTATTGTACCACAGTTTTAAGATTCAGAAATTCAAGTAAAGCAAACTTGGAATAGCTTATTTCTGCTCCTTAGTGATTATTGAAAATTTTAAATATGCAAAATAATTTTAAGAAAATGAAAGGACAATTGAAAGTAAAATGTTTCCATGTCTTTGCTCCATCTGAAAAGTGATAAAAATACCAATTTGTATATTAAGTTGGAATAAATCAGGGATATGATATATAATCTCTAGTATCATCACTCAAAATTATTAAAGAAAGTTTAAAATATCAAAATAGTAGAGGAAGTAATTGAAATCTAGGGTTAATGCTAAATAGATAATGAAGGAGGTAAGATGGAATAGAAATCAAATGGATCAAAGAGCAAAAATACAATATGATGTTAGATTTAATTTGCCTGCAAAGCAGGAGAAAGGGTTTGATCCCTGGGTTGGAAAGATCAGGTGAAGAAAACAATGGCAACCCATTCCAGTATTCTTGCCTGGTAAATACTATGAAGAGAGGAGCCTGGTTGGCTATAGTTTATAGAGTTACAGAAGAATAGGACACAAGTTAGTGACTAAACAACACAGCATACTAGTAACTACAATAAATGCAAGTGAACCAGATACTTCAAATACAAGATCAAAGATTGTTAGATTTTTAAAATTCAGTCATATTTTGATTATAATAGGAGCACCTTAAATACAGAGATTTGGGTCATCCCAATGCACCAGCCCCAAGCCATT
Organism: Bubalus kerabau; assembly: GCF_029407905.1. NCBI lineage: Eukaryota > Metazoa > Chordata > Mammalia > Artiodactyla > Bovidae > Bubalus > Bubalus kerabau. The sequence continues at coordinate 62,344,677 of NC_073626.1, forward strand.
CTCCCAAATAATCCCACCCTCTCCCTCTCCCACAGAGTCCAAAAAACTATTCTATACATCTGTGTCTCTTTTGCTGTCTCGCATACAGGGTTATCGTTACCATCTTTCCTAATTCCATATATATGCTTTAGTATACTGTATTAGTGTTTTTCTTTCTGGCTTACTTCACTCTGTATAATAGGCTTCAGTTTCATCCACCTCATTAGAACGAATTCAAATGTATTCTTTTTAATGGCTGAGTAATACTCCATTGTGTATATGTCACAGCTTCCTTATCCATTCATCTGCTGATGGACATCTAGGTTGCTTCCATGTCTTGGCAATTATAAACAGTGCTGCAGTGAACATTGGGGTACACGTGTCTCTTTTAATTCTGGTTTCCTCAATATGTATGCCCAGCAGTGAGGGGGAGGGAGATGGGAGGAGAGTTCAGGATGGGGAACACGTGTACACCCATGGCGGATTCATGTTGATGTATGGCAAAACCAGTACAATATTGTAAAGTAATTAGCCTCCAATTAAAATAAATAAATTAAAAAAATTAAAAATAAAAAAAGAAGCGATAGAAAAAGTAAATAAATAAAAATAAATACACAGATTTGACTTGCAAAAACTATATGCAGGTCAAGAAGCAACAGTTAGAACTAGAACAGTTAGAGGGTTCCCTTTTCTCCACACCCTCTCCAGCATTTATTGCTTGTAGACTTTTGGATCGCAGCCATTTTGACTGGCATGAAATGGTATAAATAAATAAATAAATAAAAAAGAAAAAAAAGAACTAGAACAGTTAAAATGTGGAACAACAGACTGGTTCAAAATCGAAAAGAAATATGTCAAGGCTGTATATCATCAATCTGCTTATTTAACTTATCTGCAGAGTACATCATGAGAAACACCGAGCTGGATGAAGCACAAGCTGGAATCAAGATTGCAGGGAGAAATATCAATTACCTTATATATGCAGATGACACCACCCTTATGGCAGAAAGTGAAGAACTAAAGAGCCTCTCGATGAAGGTGAAAGAGGAGAGTGAAAAAGTTGGCTTAAAACTCAACATTCAAAAAACCAAGATCATGACATCTGGTCCCATCACTTCCTGGCAAATAAATAGGGAAACAATGGAAACAATGAGAGATTATTTTCTTGGGCTCCAAAATCACTGAAGATGGCAATTGCAGCCATGAAATTAAAAAAATGCTTGATCCATGGAAGAAAAGCTATGACATAACTAGCCAGTGTATTAAAAAGCAGACACATCACTTGACCAACAAAGGTCCATCTAGTCAAAGCAATGGTTTTTCCAGTAGTCATGTAGAGATGTGAGTAGTCAAGTCAAAGTCACTCGGTCATGTCCGACTCTTGCGACCCCATGGTCACAAGGTTCCTCTGTCCATGGGATTCTCCAGGCAAGAATACTGGAGTGGGTTGCCATTTCCTTCTCCAATAGATGTGAGAGTCAGGCCATAAAGAAGACTGAGCACTGAAGAATAGATGCTTTGGAACTGTGGTGTTGAAGAAGACCTTGGACAGCAAGGAGAGCAAACCAGTGAATCCTAAAGGAAATCAACCCTGAATATTCATTGGAAGGACTGATGCTGAAGCTGAAACTCCAATACTTTGGCCATCTGATGCGAAGAGCTGAGTCACTGGAAAAGACCATGATGCTGGGAAAGATTGAAGGCAGGAAGAAAAGGGGACAGACAACAGAGGACAAGATGGTTTGATGGCATCACCAACTCAGTGGACATGAGTTTGAGCCAGCTCCCGGAGATGGTGAAGGACAGGAAAGTCTGATGTGTTGCAGTCCACGGGGGAGCAAAGAGTCAGACAGGATTGAGCAACTGAGCAACAACAACAAATAGACAGATAAAGGAATATTGAAAGTAAAAAGCGATATCAACCAAAAAAAGAAATATAGCTACATTAATATCATATAAAAGTAGACTTTAAATTAAAAAAGTAGTAACAAAGAAGGACATGTGATAATGGCAGGAGGGTGGCAGAAGGGTCTTAAAGTTTCATGTGCTTAATAATAATAGTTTTAATTTTGCAATGCAGACAAAGTGACATAGTCTATAAGGAGAAGACAAACTGACAATCATATTAGAAAACAATATTTTTTAATTTCTGGAATTGAGAGACACAGATGAAATACTTATTTATAGGATACAATATTTGAGTCTAAATTAATCACATTGACTTAATTGGCATATATGGGACATTACACCAAGCAACTGCAGAACACATACTCTTCAAGATCACTGAAACATTTACTCAAATTGACCAAATGCTCTTGAACTCAGAAACAAAATAAAACTAGGAAATACTCAAAACATTGTAAATTAAGCTATACACTTGAAATAAAAAGTCATGGATCAACAAGGAAATCATAACAGAAAACAAAGTATTTTGAAAAGCATGATGGTTAAGATCAAACAGATTAAAACAGAAGGGTCAACACTAATGGAGGATTAAAGGGAATTGTATAACCTTTACTGAATGAAAACAAAAAGAACTGAAAACCAAATCTAATTATCTCTGTGAAAAAAATGAAACCAACACAACATTGTAAAGCAACTATAAACAACAATTTGTTAAGGCATTGTGGCAATTAGTGAAAGTGGAATATGGTGATTTTTAGATAATAGTAATGTACCAATATTAATTTCCTGCTTATGATGTTGTAATATGGTTTTTTATGAGAATGTTCTTGTTTTCAGTTAAGTACACCAGGCCTTTGTGTTGTCAATTTAGTCTCAAATAGGGAATAAAGAATCCTTTGTATTGATTGCATGGATAAGTTTTCTGTCGGTTTAAGATCTGTTTTTTTTTTAATTCTAAAATTTACAGGGAAAAATCTGCATCGGTAAGGGAATTTTACTTGTTAATCATTTAAATATTATTGACTTCAAATTAGGCTTCTTTAAAAGGAATCAGAATTTACCTGCATGATCCTTTGTATAATTATAACTGGATCAAATCAGTCAGTGCTTCAGAATCAGCTTTTTGCCAGACATAAATGAAAGAATGGTGTTTGCTTTTTAACTGTACTTCCTCTCCTATTACTAAGCATGAAGTTATTTTTTTTTAATATTTTTTGTCTTTAGCCTTAAGTTCTAAAAATTCATTGCATTTACCAACTATGCTTATACTTTTGCCTGGAAAATCCCATGGATGGAGGAGCCTAGTAGGCTGCAGTCCATGGGGTTGCTAGAGTCGGACATGACTGAACGACTTCACTTTCACTTGTCACTTTCATGCATTGGAGAAGGAAATGGCAACCCACTCCAGTGTTCTTGCCTGGAGAATCCCAGGGACGGGGGAGCCTGGTGGGCTGCCGTCTATGGGGTCACACAGAGTCGGACACGACTGAAGCGACTTAGCAGCAGCAGCATAAACTTGTTTTGACATAATAATGTGACTTGATATGATGCAAGAGAAAAATAGAAACAATGCCTGAAAGACTATACTAATTGTACTTAACAAACTATTTCTGAAGATGTATGCTCAATTATAATGATTGTTTGTGGGTTTTAAGAATCTACATTTGATATATTGTGATTTCATCAAAGGTGGATTTTATTTTACATACTTTAATTGTTAAAATTGAGAGAAAAGTGAGTGAACTGCACTGTATATTACTAAAATACTTTGATTTTCCTTTTAAGAGCAAGGTGTTGATATTTATCAGATTTTACAGAGAGACCTTTAATTCTTCACAAAGTAAGTTACTATAAAATTTCTCCAAATGATATTCTAGCAGTGTAATTATTTTATTATAAACAAGAATTTTTCCCAATCAATAAAATTTGGCATAGTCTGTGTGAAATAGGAGTTAATTTTTCACTAGGGTAATAATGGTATAAAAATTAAGAAACCTAGACAATTGAACTTTGAATGATCTGTAGGATCAGTATTGTCATGGCTGTAATTACTTCCACAAAATATCATTTCTCCTTTTAATATGCACTTTGGGTGAATGGCATGACTTACAATTATCATGAAATTGTTTTGGTCATCTTAACAATCACTACATAAATTTTCTGTTTAAATGAGGAATGAATTTCCATTAATCCATTAAGGATGTTTTTATCAAATGCTTAATTTGTTTCCACATGTGGTACATGGGAATTATTGAGAATGAGAGAGATACAGTTAAGATATGAGTATTTTCTTATGACTATAAAAAAAAATTCTCTTTTTCTCTTCAAAAAGCCTGGACCTGAAAGTGATTTTAATTTTTTAACTTAATTAAATATCGATTGAGTACCTATTTTCTGCCTTTCTTCATCACTGCATGACATATGAAGATAGACGAAGTGTAGCACTGTAATCCACCAGGCTCCTCTGTCCACGGGGCTTCCCAGGCAAGAATACTGGAGTGGGCTACCATTTCCTTCTCCAGGAGATCTTCCCAACCCAGGGATCGGACCTGCGTCTCGTGCATTGGCAGACAAATACTTTACCACTGAGCCACCAGGGAAGCCCATTCAACAGATGCAGCAAAACAAATCATGAAAGTGTTATGCAATGGTACATGGTTTTGTCAAATACTAAAATGATGGTTCCAGAATGAATAAAATTTGAGTATCAGAGAAATTAACCTAATTAAAATTAAGATTGGTAAAAGAGTAACCAGGCAAAGAAGGAAGGACATTTCAGTATGAAGATACATCATGAGAAAAGAGCTCATGTTAGGCATAGACATAAAATGCTTGATAAGAGAGAAGATCGGTGCAGATGAAGCAAAATATGAGCAGTAAAATATGAGCCTGGACATAAAGATAGGGATTGATTTTTGTGGGACCACACAGGCCATATGAAGAATATTATTGTTTATTGTAGCTGTTGTTCAGTCGCTAAGTCGTGTCTGACTCTTTGCGACCCCATGAACTGCAGCACAACCAGGCTTCCTGTCCTTCACTAACTCCTGGAGTTTGCTCAGACTTATGTCCATTGAGTCAGTGATACCATCCAACTATTTCATCCTCTCTCGTCCCCTTTTCCTCAGAATCAGGGTCTTTTCCAACAATTCTGGCTCTTCACATCAGGTGGCTGAAGTACTGGAGCTTCAGCTTCAGCATCTGTCCTTCCAATGAATATTCAGGGTTGATTTTATTGTAGAGCAATGGGAAAACCATAAACATTTTTAATGGAGAGATGACATTTGTACTCTGAAAAGATTACCTGCTTTAAAGCAAAGTATTACTAAAAAACAGAGAAAAATGTAGTAAAATGATAATAAGTTACACAGTACACCACTTATTCTTATTTTATAACATGAAACGATTTAAAACACAACCATTTCTTCTGGTTAATTGCTCGTTCTTTGGTTCTCTTTCCCCTTCTTTTGCTTCTCTCCAAAAAGTTTCCAGGTATAAGCATTCCCACTACCTTTGAGTTACCCGTGGTCTCTGCGACAGAATGGTTTTTCTCACAATTTCCTGACCAAGTATCTATTGTGTTGTAGATGGTTCTATTATGTTATAAACCACTTATCCAATTCTGGCTAGACTGCACAGAATCTTAATGGCTCTTTTTTTTTAATTAAAGCATTCTTTAGATTCTCAGATATTCCCAGTGTCTCCATATTCCATCCCTCAACAACCGTCCATCCCATGGCCATCCCACCATTGGTACCTAGGAAATGATCCTCTACAGAACTGTATATCCCATAAGAGGTCATTATTTCACCTTTGTCCTCTGTAGCCACTGCCTACACATGTCTGTATTATTGTAAAATATGGCAAAAGACCAAATGGAACCTTTCATGGATTTCATCCAGGGAATTGAGCCATTAGTTCTAATGTGCTCGTTTCCTCTTATCCTTCTGGAAGTTTCTACTGAATCCCTAGAAATATTATCATATTCATCCACCAAAACCACAACTATGTACACATTGAGTTTTCTCACATAGAGGTCCAGAAGTAAGGACATTCGTGACGTTAATGTTGAACTTTGTGCCCTTGACCTCTCTTGAGGATAGGATTTCCCCCAAATACTCCCATGATATTCTGAGTTCTCTTTATCTCTTGCTAATAGTGAAACAGATATTCAATGGTACTACTCCAGGCCCATACTTTGTTGATAGCAAGAAAACAAAACCACTTTATTCATGTCCAACTCTTTGCGACTCTGTGGACCATAGCCCACTAGACTCCTTTGTCCATTGAATTCTCCAGGCAAGAATGCTGGAGTGGGTTGCCATGCCCTCCTCCAGGGCACCTTCCTTACCCAGAGATCAAACCCACGTCTCTTATGTCTCCTGAATGGCAGGTGGGTTCTTTACCACTAGTGTTACCTGGGAAGCCCAAAAGATAACATATACAGACAATCCTTCCAACTTCACACTATTATACGGCTTCCCTTGTGGCTCAGCCAGTAAAGAATCCGACTGCAATGTGGGAGACCTGAGTTCAGTGCCTAGGTTGGGAAGATCCCCTGGGGAAGGGAAAGGCTACCCACTCCAGTATTCTGGCCTGGAGAATTCCATGGACTGTATAGTCCATGGAGTTGCAAAGAGTCTGACACGACTGGGCAACTTTCACTTTCATTCCAGCTTCACACTGCTAGGGAATTAAAAAAAAAAAAAGCCTCCAAAACATTTTTTTTCATTGATTATAAAAGCTAAGCATTGATTTTTTTCCCATTCTTCTCATTTCCTACCACAATTTTAATTCTCTCTTCTCATTCTGTTTCTATCACATAGTATGTATCAATGTGTGTTAGTTGCTCAGTTGTGTCCCACTCTTTGCAACTCCATGGACTGTAGTCTGCCAGGCTCTTCTGTCCATGGAATTCTTTAGGCAAGATTACTGGAGTGGATAATGATTCCCTTCTCCCTCGGATCTTCCTGACCCAGGGATTGAACCTGGGTCTCCTCATTACAGGCTGATTCTTTACCATCTGAGCCATGAGAGAAGCTTCCATATATGACATTGGTTAACCAAAAAGTTGTCAAATACAGGGGAAGAACATAAAAAATAGTATATTTCAGATTAGATTTTATAATTACATGGGGAAAAAACAGTGAAATGAGGTGTCTATTACAGTGATTTAGGATTAAAAATCGTAAAAATGTTGGTGATAGAACTGGTAAAAAGTGAGTGAATTTGAGACAAATCTGGCCCAACACCTATTTAGGTAAATAAACTTGTGACACTCATTCATTTATATACTCTTTATGACTACTTTGCATTGCAAAAGCAAAATTCAGTTGATGTGATGGAGACCACACAATCAACAAAGCCTAAAATATTCACTGCCTTCTCCTTCATAGAAAATTGTTGCCAATTCCTAATTGACAGCACATGTACAAATTCAATGCCCTATTTATGCTGATTTTATTAAATGTATCAACAAGAAGATTTTTAACCTTTGTAAACAGTGGCTTTGATCTTATCTATTTTTGTTGTTGTTGTTGTTGTTGTTAAGATTTATTTATTTTTGGTTGCTTGCACTGGGTCTTCTTTGCACAGGAGCTTTCTCTACTCAATTAGAAAGTAACCCCAGTAGTGAGAAGGGGCTACTCTTTGTTGTGGTACACCAGCGGCTTCTCGGGAGAAGGCAATGGCACCCCACTCCAGCACTCTTGCCTGGAAAATCCCATGGATGGAGGAGCCTGGTAGGCTGCAGTCCATGGGGTCGCGAAGAGTTGGACACAACCGAGCGACTTCACTTTCACTTTTCACTTTCCTGCATTGGAGAAGGAAATGGCAACCCACTCCAGTGTTCTTGCCTGGAGAATCCCAGGGACGGGGGAGCCTGGTGGGCTGCCGTCTATGGGATCGCACAGAGTCAGACACGACTGAAGCGACTCAGCAGCAGTAGCAGCAGCGGCTTCTCTTTGTGGTGGCTTTTCTTGTTGTGGTCACGGGCTCTAGGGCATGTGGGCTTCAGTAGTTGTGGCACACAGGCTCAGCAGCTGCAGCTCATGAACCTAAGAGCATGAGCTCAGCAGTTGTGGTGCAAGGGCTTAGTTGCTTCACGGCATGTGAACCTTCCAAGTCCCCTTCACTGACAGGCAGATTCTTACCCACTGCTCCACCAAGGAAGCCTCTGATCTTACCAGTTTTTAACCTCATGTTCTAGAGGCAGAATTTATGTAAATATTTTTAAACTTCATATGGAAAGGAGCTTTTAAAGACAGCATTTACATTCATTTTTTTTTAATTAATAGTGAATTATTCTAATAATAATGTAATGATTCTGTTTTTGAATTACTTTTACCAACTCATTCATAAAAAAATTTAACATATATAAAAATATAGAGAAAATAACATAGTAATCTTTCATCTGCATGTGTATCATAGTTTGAATAATAAATTCATGACACTGTTTTATGCCTCTGCATTCCTTTATCCAACTGTGGAAAGCTCTTAGAGAGATGAGAATACCAGACCATCTTACCTGTCTCCAGAGAAACCTGTATGCAGGTCAAGAAGCAATAGTTAGAACCCTATATGGAACAACTGATTGGTTCAAGATAGAGAAGGGAGCATGACAGGGCTGTCTGCCGTCACTGTTTGTTCAACCTTTACACTGAGCACATCATGAGAAATGCTAGGCTGGATGCGTTACAAGCTGGAATCAAGATAGGTGGGAGAAGCATCAACAACCTCAGATATGCAGGTGATACTATTCTAATAGCAGGAAGCAAAGAGGAACTAAAGAGCCTCTTGATGAGGGTGAAAGAGGAAAGTGAAAGACCAGGCTTAAGACTAAATATTTTTTTTAAATAAAATAAAAACTAAGGTTATTGCATCTGGCCCCATTACCACATGGCAAATAGAAGGGGCAAGGTGGAAGAGGTGACAGATTTATTTCTCTTGGGCTCCAGAATCACTGCAGACAGTTTCTACAGCCATGAAATCAGAAGAAAATTGCTTCCTGGCAGGAAAGTGTCTAGGTTTGTAAAAACCTAGACGGTACATTGAAAAGCAGAGACATTACTCTGCAGACAAAGGTCCATATATTCAAGGCTATAGTCTTCCCAGTGCTCACATACAGTTGTGAGAGCTGTACCATAAGGAAGGCAGAACACCAAAGAATTGATGCCTTTGAACTATGGTGCCAGAGAAGACTCCTGAAAGTCCCCTGGACAGCAAGGAGATCAAACCAGTCAATCTTAAGGGAGGTCAAGCCTGAATATTCACTGGAAAGGCTGGTGCTGAAGCTGAATCTCCAGGATTTTGGTCATCTAATGCAAATAGACCAAAGATCTATTGGATCTTTGAGATCACTGGAAAAGTCCCTGATGCTGGGAAAGATTGAGGGCAGAAGGAGAAGAGGGTGTCAAAGGATGAGATGGCTGGATAGCATCACCATGCAATGAACATGCACTTGGGCAGACGCCAGGAGATGGCAAGGGACAGGGATGCCTGGTGTGCTGCAGTCCATGGGGTCGCAAAGAGTTGGACAAGACTGGGTGACTCAACAAACAAACAAACAAACAAATTCCTTTATCCCTGTCTATTTTGAAACGAATTCAAGATATTTGGGCTTCCCAGGTGGCGCTAGTGGTAAAGAATCTGTCTACCAATGCAGGAGACAAAAGAGACTCAGGTTTGATCCCTGGGTCAGAAAGGTCCCCTGGAGGAGGACATGGCAACTCACTCTATTATTCTTGCCTGGAGAATCCCACAAACAGAGGAGCCTGGAGGGCTACAGTCCATGGGGTTGCAAAGAGTTGGACATGCACATGGCATGCGACTTAGCATGCACATGCAAGGTATTTATATCTTTTGTCTGCAAATATTTCAGTTTATATAAAATATAAGTACTCTTTTGTAATATAACCACAAAATATTTATCATACCAAAAAGTGACAGTATTCTTTAATAAGACTTTTTTTTATAATTTTAAAGTATATTTCAGTGACCATACTTTAAAGTCTTTATTTTGCAGTTTGCTACTGTGATTTGGGTTTCCCTGGTGGCTTGGTAATAAAGAATCTGCCTGCCAATGCAAGAGACACCAGTTCAATCCCTGAGTCAGGAAGATTCCTTGGAGAAGGAAATGATAACACACTGAAGTATTCTTGCCTGGGAAAACCCATGGGCAGAGAAGCCCGGTGGGCTACAATCCCTGGAGTTGCAAAAGAGTTGGACGTGACTTAGCGACTAAACAACAACAACAGTGTGACTCTTAGGTCTTCAGATTTATAGTTTCTATCTGTATTTATTTTTCCATATAGTTTATTTATTGAATTAATTAGGTCATTTGTACAGTAGAGATTCCTATATTCTGGATTTTGTTAGTTGAAATTTTGTGGTGTCATTTAACATGTTTCTTTAACTCCAGTACTTCCCATAAATTCACAAGCTAGATTTAGAATCAGGTTTATATTTTGGCAGGAGTATTTGTATATGGTGTTATGTAAGCACATGATAATGACTTGTGGCTTCTCTTTTATATCAACATGCATTGATTATTATTGCCTCAATCCATCACTTTCATTATGGTTGTAAAATTGTGTTAGCTTAATTCTATTAATATAATCTCTACTTCTATTAGCTAAAATATTTTTATAAAAAGGAATATTCTCTAATCAAATATTTATCTACACTAAAGCATATTGGAAGAGCAGTATAACAACCGGTTCTTTCAAAATAATGAAGTAGTTTCCTAGTATTTTATGTAAGTGATCATCGAGAATAGTTTTATTATTACAAAGTCATGGATGGAAATGTATTTGATGTGTTTCAGTCCATTACAGTTATTAGTCTTAAAATGTTCAAACTGTCCCAAATTTGGCCACAGGGAGCTTGTTAAAGTTAGCTCCAGGCATCCTTTTAAAGACTCAGTAATCGTTTATAACTTCCTCATGATTCCATTGGACATGAATAGCTCAGTTTGTACATATCCTGTTGCAGATCTGGAATTAGCTATTTATCCAAGGAGGTCTGTATCCTTTTAGTGAGAAGTGGTAGTTAGCACAATCGTGTTACTAGGAATGCTCATTGGTTATTGGGTTGGTCATTATTTTTAAGATTTTTTTAAAAAACAGAACTAGGACACATTTTGTTTTAAGATAACAATGTTGATGCTTCCAGTTCAATATCAGAATTATTCTTACTTAATCTCATTGATCTTACCTCCATATCTTCACCTATCAATGTTAAAAATACTTGTTCTCAGTGACCCCAACGTAGTCATTTATTTTACCCTGTGTAAGAAATACACAACAGTCTCAGAATAATAAAACCAACAGAACCTACAACAATGTTATTACTGACTACTGTTTTTAGTATACCTAGACATTTCCTTTAGGTCAACTCTACTTCTAACAATTACTCAATATATTTTAGTAACTACTTTAGTAAATGGTTTGCTAACTTTAGTAGATTTCCACTGAAATTGTTCATAGTTCTGGAAATCTCTATAATATTTTGAAGTTAAGTGAAATAAACACAGGGTGCTTCCTTGGTAGCTCAGTGGTAAAGAATCCTCCTGCCAGTGCAGGAGGCGCTGATTTGGTCCCTGGATCGGGAAAATCCCCAGAGCAGGAAATTACAATCCAATGCAGTATTCGTGCCTGGGAAATCCTATTGACAGAGGAGCCTGGCAGGCTAGTCTATGGGAATGCAAAAGAGTCAAACAGGATTTAGCAACTGAACAACAAAATAAACACAAAATCACTTGATAAGATATCTTGAGAAATGTCATAATTCTGCATCTTTTAAGAGTTTCAAATCTCTTTCCAATCATCTCTATGTCTTCTACACAATCCCCCTTTAGAAAATTTCCTTAGATCATAATCAGCCTGAGAATCTATCAGGAGGAAAATAAGCATCATACACTTTATTTAAGCACTGTTCTTTCAAAAGAAAAACTAATGCATTTTTGTCCCCAAACAGTACTTGAAGTGTATTATTGAATGCTACCTTTAGGAAAACAAAAATCTATACACATATAATAAAGCATATAAAGATATATGCATATTAAATAGGATTTACTCTTTTCTCTATGGATTATCATGTTTAAATCACTAAAATGTACTTTGTTTCTTTTAATATTCCTCTATCATTCCCTTTTCAGTACTATCTTATCTTCTTTGTTGTTAGACACATTGAAATGTACAACATGCAATATTAATGTGGCAAATTTCATGTTTTCTTAAGTCTGGATTTGGAAATATGATGAAAGCTTAATGTTCACCTGAATGTGGATTTGGAGATATCACACTTAAAAATTTGATGTATCATGAGTATTTCCTCTTGAGGGTTTGGAAATATGTCCTTACTGATTGTTATATACAATCCATAGTCAGCAAGTATAAATGATTTGACTGTGAGTCAACTCCTTATGCATATAGAAAAATGCCTTGTATAACAGTTATATTTCAAGAGCAATTCAATTATAGCTTTTTTCAAAATCAAGGAAAGATATTCTGAGTATGCCAAGTTATTATCTGTAATAACAGCCTTGCAGCATCATATTAATATAGATGATAAATACAGTTTTTTATATAAAATCTGAATGTTATGAATTGTAAATGTGTAAGATTTCTTTATTGTAACATTATTTATAGAAATTATTTCACCTAAAGTAGTTTAACTCATAATCACTGATTAAATACACTTCTGATTTTAGTGAATGCTCAGACCACTCTATAAATGACATTGAATTTTTTATTTAAATTATAAAGAATCTTTCTTACAAGAAAATTAAGTAGCAAAACCAAGATCATAGATAGACATTTGTGGTGGAGAGAATACCAACTTTCATCTAATGATAGCCATATAGTTCATTTTATTTATGCTACATTTATTTATACTAAATTACAAAACTAGATTTTTAGGTTGAATTTGGGCAATTAAAGCCTCTATGGTTGAATGACAACCAAAACATTTATAATTATTTTTCTTCTCTCAATGTTATTATCTTGGATCTTCAGATTTGATCTTCCACCATTCTTGACTTTATGTTTACCCAATATGTGTATGCAGTTCTATTTGAAACATGGGAGGAGCTATTCTGTTTAGTTTCATTTATAATGGAGGAGTAGAATTTTTTTTAAATGACTGAGAATTAAATTTCTTTAAAATTTATAAACTTCAATATGCCAGACAGCACTTAAAGCCAACCAACAATATCTTCCAAGTCCCTGTGTTCTTGTTCAGTACTTCTCATCTCACACCAGTGTTTATTCAGGTGGCACCAAGTTATAAAGAATCTTAAGGAAGGCTCTCAAGGAGAGATCATGACAAATACAGAGCCTAGAGCATATACACTGAAGTGTCAGTAGATAAAACGTTCCACTCCTTGTCAGGTAGAGAGTCATAAATAAGTGCCCATTGCTTGCATATAACCCTCAAGTTTCTTTCAGCAGCTGATTATCAAATCACTGAAATTGAATTCTTTAATGATAATTTGGTAGCTCCAGAATTTTTCCTTCCTTGAGAAAGAAATGGCAACACACCCCAGTATTCTTGCCTGGAGAATCCCATGGACAGAGGAGCCTGGCAGGCTATAGTCCATGGGGTCACAAGAGCTGGACACGACTTGGTGACTAAACCACCACCACCTCCACCAGAATTGTTATCAGGTAAAGTAATGACAAGTTCTTTAGTCTGTGAATCAACAGGGATCTATTGGTCTGAATTGATTTAACACAGTAATATCCAATAAATATACTGTTGAATTATAGTTAATTTTATCCAATAGCAATAAGAAAGAGGAGAAGGATAAAAAGAAAAGGAGGAGAAGATGGACGAGGAGGAAAGGGAAGGAAAAGTAAGTGCAGTTATTCCTCACCCAAACACTTTACCAGAGTATACAAGAAAAAAGGGGGTGCATATATTGCCATTCAGGATTCTGCTTGTCTGTGAAAATGAGTAGACTGCCTTTATTTAGCCTGCAAGTGTTATCAGGAAGGAGCTAGTCTGGGTTTCTCTTTTGGAGGAATCACATGGAAGTCCAATCCACAGCCCTCAGTTTGTAACCTACCTGCAAAGTTAAAAAAAAATGCCTTCTCTTTTAGAAGATGCTTGGGCTTGTTTGTGTGCTATGCAATTCAGACTATTTGGGTTTTGCAATGGCTAAACCCAATATATATAGAATTTAATATACAATTAAATATAATATATATGGAATATATGGAACACAATATAATAATTCCAGTATAATATATATGGAATTTTTAGGAGAAATAAATTTGGCATTGAAATATAGTAGGATTCAATTTTTAATGGAATTTCCTGTATTGTTATTTATAATTTCAAAAACTCTCCTCTCTTACAATCTTAGTTTTACTTATACTTACTTGTTTTCCATTTCCATTTCCTCTTCTATTTCTTTAAAAAGTGCTTCATATGCTTTGAGTATGCAGCAGTCGAAATGTCAATTAGGAAGCCATAATTTATATGCTTTGTAGTAAGTTTTTAAGAATAGTTAACAAAATTATAAAGATATTTGCTTTAAAAGTTTTATTTTACTAAAAATTTGAAAACAAAAATAGCCTGAGAAATGTAGGAAAATATGGAAATTTCTAAAAGGTAATTTATAGTTTTTAAGAATGACATGAAATAAGGCTAAACAGTTTTCTAATTCTCATCCCCTTTGAAAACCTCAATAAGAGCCTTTTACGTTTAATATGCATCTCTAAATTTGATGAATGAATTTTAAATAATGTAATTTTAAAAGGAATTTGATTGATTGCTTTGATTTTTTGATCAAACTATAAAAGTTTTAACTAGTAGAGAGAAAATGATTTTAAAGGAAATAAATCATTTATAGATGGATATTAAGCATGTTTTTAACTAGTTGTTCAATACTTAACTTATTTCTCTTATTTTAATCTACTTAAGTATGTTAGTAATAATTTAAGCATCTCTCCTTTTTCTGAATAAATTTATATTAATTTACTCCCCAAATTATTTTAGATACTCTTATATACATATTTTGATCAATTTAAATTTAGTGTATTTTGAGACTATGAAAACAATTTTAAGGTTTATTTATATGGTGATGCTGCATACAAGTTGACATAGACTTATTTAAATTAAATATAAATCACAAATAGAATAAAGGTAAATTCAGCAGATTTTAACCAATTTTATAGCACTAAATATGTTCCCTATCAAACTCATTAACAGACCAAACAATTATTAGCGCTTTTAGATAAAGTTTTGTGAAGTCTCTTTTTTTGTAGTGGCAATTCAAAGGTACAGACTTTTAGACTGAGGTTTTAAATGTATCCTGAATGAATTCACTATCAGAGTTATTTTAGTAGGAGTCATCAGTACAACTGGCTCTTCCGGTTATAAGGTTATATGATCTAAAGTTCCAAATTAGCATAGTTCTGCAATCAGGACTATAGGTTCTGGTTTCCACTATTAATATAAATGTCTTGGCATACCAATGATGATTAATTCTGACACCTGTAAAAAGTTATGGATTGCACAGTAGTGGAGCAAATGTTTTGCTTAGTTTTGTTTTTCTATTCCCATTCATTTTATGAGAAATGTAGTTTTGTTCTTCAGAGGATGCACTCTAATAAAGTTCATCTAGTAAAAGTTAAGATTTCAAGATTAGGTGGATCTACACATCTAACAAAGCAACAATAAAAAGGTCTAAATGGGTAGGAATTTTGAAACCGCTAGGTGGCATTTCGACTCCAAAGAGCTGTGGTTTTTTATGTCTCAGTATGGAAAGAATTCAACAAGAGACAAAGTGATAGGTAGACACTGATGTATAGAACAGTCTTATGGACTCTGTGGGAGAGGGAGAGGGTGGGAAGATTTGGGAGAATGGCATTGAAACATGTAAAATATCATGTATGAAATGAGTTGCCAGTCCAGGTTCGATGCACAATACTGGATGCTTGGGGCTGGTGCACTGGGACGACCCAGAGGGATGGAATGGGAAGGGAGGAGGGGGGAGGGTTCAGGATGGGGAACACATGTATACCTGTGGCGGATTATGTAAAGTTTAAAAATAAAATAAAATTTAAAATCTTCAAAAAAATAAATAAATTAAATTAAATTAAAAAAAAAAAAAAAAAAAAGAAATGACTTGTTAGGATAGGATGCTTGTGAGACAAGCAGGCAAGTGAGCATTGCGCTGCCATGAGTACCTGGTTACATTTTTATAATCAAAGGAAAAAGAAGTGGAGAAAACCACCTTTTTCCTCTTTCTACCATCATTAACTCCTCTTGCATATTGGGCAAGGAAGTTTTTGACCATATATGGTGCATGCAGGACTGTCATGGCACAATGGAAAAATTATCTCAGAACTCAGTCAATAAGGGTCTTTCACTTTGAAATTTCCCTTTGATCTCAGAGAGGCATCTGTGAGCAGTAACTTGAAATAAGATCTTAGTTCCCCGCCCAAGAATTGAACCTCAGTAGCCTGGATGAAAACTAGGAGTCTTAGCTGTTAGTCCACCAAGGGCTAGAGGCTAGAAGCAAAATTCCCTTGGCCCTTGCCCACGTTGAAAAATGTATTTTTAAAGAAGGCAAAAACTGTAAAAATAGGTGAAAAGTGAAAATGAAAGTCATTCAGTCATGACTGACTCTTTGTGACCCCATGGACTGTACAGTCCATGGAATTCTCCAGGCCATAATATTCCAGTTCCCTTCTCCAGGCGATCACAGAGTTTATTATTAGAGACACAGTCCAACAAGTGGGAGAGCACACAGAGAAACTGTTTAGTTAAGACAGAAACAAGACAGAGATACACACCCAGATAGAAAAGGTGTGAGTGTCCTCAGTAATGAGGAGGAGTGCAATAAAGAGGTGGTTAAATTCATTTGTATAGGGAAGGTCTTCCAGATCTTTGTGTAGCTTTAGCTGATTATCTGGTTTCTTTTTTCACACTTGATCTGCCCTGGAGTCTTCCCCAACATGCCTACACGACTTTTTTCAAGATGGATTCCAGCCCAGAGGTCTATGGGGGGCCTTGCAATCACTTATTCTAGGGTGGTGCTGCATTCTTTTTGACCCCCAAGGAGCCTTTCTGCACATATGCAGTTTCTATCTTGCGCCAAGAATGGAAAAAATATGTGAACTCTTGATCTTTTATTCAAACAGGGTTTAGCCCCTGTCTCTCCCTGCCATAACTGTTATCTTAAAGTGTCCACAGGAGTAAAGTCCAGGTTACTCTGTTCCTTTTGTTATTTCCATCTCAAAGTGCACACAGGAGGCTGGTGGTAAATATCTAGCCTAAAGCCCATCTGCATCCTTAGAAATATGAACAGGAGGCTAGTTGTAAATGCCTAGCCTGGAGCCCATCTATCTCCTGCCTCAACCTCTCTATAAATTATTGTTTTTTTGTGTGTGCAGAGAGCATATATTAGGAATATTAACTTGCTGACATCACTGGGAAGGTTGTAGGCTTTATTTTTCCACTAGTGTTTTATTATCTTGAGGCATAATTCTTGTCTCCATTGAATGGCTTTATTACTAAGCAAGTTAGCTTGGCTTTGTTGTCAGTCTGGCTTTGATGCTAAGCGACTTGATTTGCTTTCTGAGTCAAGCAAGCTCACACATCGTTTCAGGGGTTTTCCATTACTTTCTTGACTGATCATTAACTTACTATGGTCTCCCAAAGCCCCCTAAAGTTTACTCTTTCTGCAATCCCCTAGTTGGATTTCTGAGCTACCTATTTGACTATCCTACTCTATCCCAATCAATTTGGTGTGAAGAAAGTCCTGTAATATATGCTAGATGTATGCTTCATATACAAAGAGCAATTACAGCAAATGTAAACCATCATCAGACAATAGAGAAAAGAAATGCACAAAATGCCTCAAAACCAGGAAGCCTGACATTCTACTAGCAAGTGCTGGTCCGTAGGCATATTCCTACATATTCCTATCAAATCAGCAGCTTCAACAGCAGAGCCCTCCAGCTATCTCATTGAGCCCAATTTCAAATCATCAGTTTCACTGTAATCAGTAAACAAAGCTGACAAGCTAGTACAAGCTCCCACTACCCCCTCAGATCCATCGTCACAAAGCAACAGTATTAATCAGTGTTTCATACCTTGACCAGAGGACACTGTCATACATGTGTATCTCTTATTTCACTAAGAAAGCTAAGACTAATTCCAGATCTCCTGAAATTAATTTTTACAGTATAGTTGACCTGCTAACTGTCAGTCAAGGCCTTCTTATGACAAAATGCTGATTCTTAGATTGTCAACAGTACTTGCCTTATAACATATATAGTCCAGTAATCAAAAGCTACATACAGGTTCCAAATGTTTGTAATACCCAAATGTGTGGGTTTGGTATGGAAATATATAGCTAAGCCACACAGTAGTACCCGTATAAACTTTTCATATTTCTGTACTAACTGTAGTTTTTCACCTCCCTGATACACAGCTTTCTGTACTTCATGGTGTATATTTGCTGAATGAGTAAGAAAACAATCTACCATCTACCATCAATCAAGTCTAAGTCTTCCTCAGGCCAGTTCTCCTCTATAAGGAAAATACCCTGAGGGGGCTTTAATTCAGTCTCCCAGTACATATTGCAAATATTTCCCAAATTCAGGTGTTTGAAAAAACTTAACCATATTCCACACAGAATCCTTATGTAGGCTTTTATTTAAAAGTAAATGAAAGAGAGAATACAGGCAAGCATTGAGGTTCCACAAAACATCCTATGAGTAAGTTCCCAGGAGTCTTAATTCACATGTTCTGATCTTGTTGTCTCCAGCTTAAACCACCAATACCTATGCAAAGAATGTTAACTTTCAAAGCAAAAGTCTAAGCTGGGTTTTTAATTCTCTCTGGCTGCATAAGCCAGATTGAATTAACTGGTTAGGCTGGTTGCAAACCATCATCAGTAAAGAAATTA
The DNA here is from genome assembly GCF_029407905.1 of Bubalus kerabau. Lineage (NCBI taxonomy): Eukaryota > Metazoa > Chordata > Mammalia > Artiodactyla > Bovidae > Bubalus > Bubalus kerabau. The sequence goes on from NC_073626.1 coordinate 62,363,485, forward strand.
AGTTTAGGGGATTTCCAGGAGTAGTTTAGAAATTTAAATAAATCACCATAAATTCCACTACCCTTACCTGAGCCAGGGGTCAGAAACCGGATATTCAGGATTCCCTGGGATATAATGTCTCCAACTGCCCTGTAACTGAAATCTGTCTCAGATAATTATGGTAATAAATACTAGTATTGTCATATCATGAAATTAAAAGATACTTTAAAGAGACTTTTTTCTCTTGGGCTTCAGAATCACTGCAGATGGTGACTGCTGCCATGAAATTAAAAGACGCTTGCTCCTTGGAAGAAAAGCTATAGCCAAACTAGGCAGCATATTAAAAAGCAGAGACCTTACTTTGCCAACAAAGGTCCATCTAGTCAAGGCTATGGTTTTTCCGGTAGTCATGTATGGATGTGAGAGTTAGACTATAAAGAAAGCTGAGCACCGAAGAATTGATGTTTTTGAACTGTGATGTTGGAGAAGACTCTTGAGTCCCTTGGATTGCAAGGAGATCCAACCAGTCCATCCTAAAGGAAATCAGTCCTGAATATTCATTGGAAAGACTGATGTTGAAGCTGAAACTCCAATACTTTGGCCATCTGATGAAAAGAGCTGACTTATTTGAAAAGACCATGATACTGGAAAAGACTGAAGGCAGGAGGAGAAGGGGATTACAGTGGATGAGATGGTTTGATCTCACCAACTCAATGGGCATAAGTTTGAGTAAACTCCAGGAGTTGGTGATGGACAGGGAGGCGTGGCGTGCTACAGTCCATAGGGTCACAGAGTCAGACATGACTGAGCAACTGAACTGAACTGAGCTGATTATCATATCATGCATATAATGTACATATATATATACATATATATAATACAAGTATTATAATTGTGCAAACTAATAGGTAGAAGATAGGACATCAGAAATAGAGAACTCATGATAGGTTTTTTAGCTGTTGTCTAGTTCCTGTTGTTTTTATTTTATATAGTGAATTAGTTGACTATGCCAAAGCCTTTGACTGTGTGGACCACAATAAACTGTGGAAAATTCTTAAAGAGATGGGAATATCAGACCACCTGAGCTGCCTCTTGAGAAACCTATATGCAGGTCAGGAAGCAACAGTTAGAACTGGACATGGAGCAACAGACTGGTTCCAAATAGGAAAAGGCGTACGTCAAGGCTGCATATTGTCACCCTGCTTATTTAACTTATATGCAGAGTACATCATGAGAAACGCTGGACTGGAAGAAGCACAAGCTGGAATCAAGATTGCTGGGAGAAATATCAATAACCTCAGATATGCAGATGACACCACCCTTATGGCAGAAAGTGAAGAGGAACTAAAAAGCCTCTTGATGAAAGTAAAAGAGGAGAGTGAAAAAGTTGGCTTAAAGCTCAACATTCAGAAAACGAGATCATGGCATCTGGTCCCATCACTTCATAAGAAATAGATGGAGAAACAATGGAAACAGTGGCAGACTTTATTTTGGGGGGCTCTAAAATCACTGCAGGTGGTGACTGCAGCCATGAAATTAAAAGACACTTATTCCTTGGGGGGAAAGTTATGACCAACCTAGACAGCATATTCAAAAGCAGACATTACTTTGCCAACAAAGGTCTGTCTAGTCAAGGCTATGGTTTTTCCTGTGGTCATGTTTGGATGTGAGAGTTGGACTGTGAAGAAAGCTGAGTGCCGAAGAATTGATGCTTTTGAACTGTGGTGTTGGAGAAGACTCTTGAAAGTCCCTTGGACTGCAAGGAGATTCAAACAGTCCATTCTAAAGATCAGTCCTGGGTATTCATTGGAAGGACTAACGTTGAAGCTGAAACTCCAGTACTTTGGCCACCTCATGTGAAGAGTTGACTCATTGGAAAAGACTCTGATGCTGGGAGGGATTGGGGGCAGGAGGAGAAGGGGACAACAGAGGATGAGATGGCTGGATGGCATCACTGACTCGATGGGCATGAGTTTGAGTGAACTCCGGGAGTTGGTGATGGACAGGGAGGCTTGACATGCTGTGATTCATGGGGTCGCAAAGGGTCGGACACAGCTGAGCGACTGAACTGAACTGAGTGAATTAGTTACAAAATCAGCAATAATGTTCAAGTCTTCTGAATCACAGTTATTCTCCATTTTATCTTGATGCCTTATAGCATAAATGTGAACTTCCTGGGATTTGAAAAGTATAATTCATTTATGAAATAGATATTTGCATATCATGCAAAGAAAGCAGTTCTAATATCCTAGAAATGACAGTATAAAAATTTTCTGATGTGAATTAATTAGCTCTATCTACTGTTTATCTACAAACCAAAGTTAAGCATCATTTAAAATTAACATGTATTTCAATAAATAAGTATACTATTGACTTATTTTAATTATTTTAGGTTTATATATTTTTTCATACTTTTTCACACTACATTATATGTTGCTACTTAATGAAACCTGTATTTAAAGTAAAGGTAGCACATTTTTTTTTCAACATCTGGATAATACTATGTTTAAAAATATTTGTACCCTTTACATTACAAAGATTTAGCTCATTATGTCCTTTTAAGTCATCTAGCATTTGCTTGAATAAAGCCATTCAAGATTTGTTTATGTCTTATATTTATTAAAGATAATTTTCTGTCACTGAAATGCAGAAAGATTTCTGTTGCTTTCTATATTAAAATGTAATCTTTATTCTTGAATATTAATTTTTCTCAGGGTTAGCATTCTTTCTGTCTTTCATCAGGAATAGATGAACTATAAGAACATGACATATTTAAAGATATTATTTTTCTATCATATGAATGATTCAAATGAAAATATCAGTGATACTTATAAAAATCAAATTGCTAAATTGTAGGTCTATAAAGCTTTAGTAAGAAATATGTCTTCATGTGTGATACTTAACAATAACATTTTATTCTCATGCATTTTGGATGCATTTGATTTAATTTGCTTTCATCTAAACAAGTTGCTGAAATTTGTTATTTTCTGTTTTCAAGAAAGGTTCCTTTTGGAAAATATTGATTAAATATAAATATAGTATAAATTAATGTAAATTTGTATTGTAAATATAATTTATTAATTTAAGCCAAAATTCTGTCTATGAATCATGTCACGTAATCTGTATATGTGCTTAGTCACTCAGTCGTGTCTGATACTCTTTGCTACCCCATGGTCTATAGCCCACCAGGCTCCTTTGTCCATGGGGATTCTCCAGGCAAGCATACTGGAGTGGGTTGCCTTGCCCTCCTCCAGGGGATCTTCCCAACTCACAGACTGAACCCAGGTCTCCTGCATTGCAGGTGAATTCTTTACCATCTTAGCCACCAGAGAAGTCCAATCTATATATAGTGTCTATTTATGAAGTATAGAGACCAAAGTCATCCCTATAAAGAAACAATTTGCAATCATGATTTGTGTAAACTGAATTCAGACATAATATGTGAAATTGAGATCTATGACAAGTATCTTAAATCAGAATTATATGATTCTTGAGACTGAAGAACAGCTGTATAATGCACAATGTATTAATAAAGAACTATCTCTGGGAAAGGAAGAATGAGAAACAAAGCCAGATTATCATGCAGTTAATATGATTAATTACAGCATTATATGTTATAATGTAAAATGTATTTGTCAAGCTTATTTAAGGTGCATTATTTTATAGAATATATAGCCTCATTTAAAATGGCATATTTGAAAAATATATGCATTGACAAGAAGGAACAATTAAAAAACAAATTTTGAAATGTTATTTCTAAATATTTGAAAGCTTGACATCAGATAAGCAAAAAATTAGATCATTACTTGAGATTCTTATTGTTAATTTTGAATAGACACCTAGAATATTGATTTAGTTTCTGTTAGTAGTAGTAGAATAAGAAAGAGCCCATAAACACATATCTTGAGGAAAGGAAAGGCCAAGTTATGTCTAAAACTTTGGCCCATAATACTAAAGTTTAAAAACTAGATCAAACTTTTATTTTAGAAATACTCCAGGTTGCAGCTTCTTTCTTGTAGCAACTCTTGCTGGATTATAAGAAAAAGAGCATAACGTAAAGCTCAATTCCTAAGATGATTCCGAAATATTCAAGTAAATTATTTATAGGGTCCAGCACATTTCTACCCATATCATATACAGTTTTCTTTACCTTAAAATGAATGAGAGAAAAATACTGAACTAATGGTTCATTCAGAGAATATGCCACAAGGATATGAACAAGGGATAAAACAAAATAAATTATCATAAAATACAGGTAAATATATTTATAATATCTGTATATAAATTTTGGAAAAGTAATTACTGCAGAAATCAAAGTAAATTTTATCTCCAAGAATATTCACTTGTGTTATTTTTTTTAAAGGATGCAAATAAGATGCCCCCAAATATGGAAATATTAAGTAACCTGAGATGTCCATACAGTGAAATACAATAGAATCTTTAAAACTGATGATAGGGGAAATGACAGCAAGTGATGTTTAGAATCAGTTTAAAAATATAATGTAAGTATGAAATATTCATATTGTATATACAAACATATCTATTGAAAGATTAAAACAAGATGATAATAGTGATTCTCCCTACGTAGTACATTTCTGGTTTATTTTTTACATAATTTTTTTAGACTTTTTCTATTTTTAAACTTCCTCTACAGTAAATAATAATTTACAATATAAACAAAACTGATATTTTAGAAGTCAGTTTAATGGAAATACTGGATCAAAAGAAGCATGAAAAAGTAGCCCATCGTGGGAATGATAGCTTACCATTAAAAGATAACAATGAAGAAAATTTCTTAACTCATTTTTGCAACTAGACAAGAAAAAATGAATAGTACATTACTGGCACATTGAGAGAACAGGAATCATAGGGAACAATCAGAAAACAATATAAAACAACTTTTGGTTATTTACTTAAGACTGCCCCTGAAAATTTATTACATGTGGTCATTTTATTTCTGTCCAAAACCAAAATTTGCCCAGACCACAGAGCTGTTCTTAGTTAATAAAACTTCCCTGCTCAGTTTAGTATTGAAATCATCTCACTCTATAGTTAATGCACCCAAACAGGTATTATAATTAAAACTCTCAATAAACTTCAGAATTGAAATTCTTCCATATTCCAGCTAGACCAGCTTCTCTTCCTATCCTACCTAATAACTCCAGAGTTGGAGAGACTTAGGGGAGAAGATGGAAATGATAATGGAGTCTTTCTTAAGTCAAGTTCTCTCATCTGCAATTCCAATATAAAGGTGATGCAAAGTTTACCTGGAAATTTATGACTCCTCCTTCAGCTTATGGTCCAAATAGATTCTCTTGACTAGGCCCTTCTCTGTCCTCTAGTTTTTGTTGTTTAGTTGCTAAGTCGTATTCGGCTCTTTGCGACCTCTTGGACTACAACATGCCAGGCTTCCTTGTCTTCACTGTCTCCCGGAGTTTACTCAAACATCCATTGAGTAGATGATGCTATCCAACAATCTCATCCTCTGTTATCCCCTTATCTTCCTGCCTTCAATCTTTCCCAGCATCAGGGTCTTTTCCAATAAGTTGGCTCTTCGTATCAAGTGGCCAAAATATTGAAGCTTCAACATCAATCCTTCCAATAAATATTCAAGGTTGATTTCCTTTAGGATTGACTGTTTGGATCTCCTTACTGTCCAAGGGACTCTCAAAAGTCTTCTCCAACTCCACAGTTGAAAAGCATCAATTCTTCAGCACTCAGCTTTCTTTATGGTCCAATTCTCACATCCATACATGACTACTGGAAAAACCATAGTTTTGACTATGCAGACCTTTATCAACAAAGTAATGTCTCTGCTTTTTAATACTCTAAGTTTGCCATGGCTTTTCTTTTCTTTTCTTTTTTTTGCCATAGCTTTTCTTCAAAGTATCTTTTAATTTCAAGGCTGCAGTAGCATCTGCAGTGATTTTGGAGCCCCCAAAAATAAAGTCTGCCATTGTTTCACCGTGTATTTGCCATGAAGTGATGGGACCAGATGCCATAATCTTTGTGTTTTGAATGTTGTGTTTTAAGCCAGCTTTTTCACTCTCCTCTTTCACCTTCATCAAGAGGCTCTTTAGATCCTCTTCAATTTCTGCCATTAGGGTGGTATCATTGCCATATCTGAGATTGTTGATACTTCTCCCAGCAATCTTTATTCCAGCTTGGGATTCATCCCCCGCCCCCCCGCCCCCAGCATTTCCCATGATGTACTCTGCACATAAGTTAAATAAGCAGGGTGACAATACACAGCCTTGACGTACCCTTTTCCAATTTTGAAACAGTACGTTGTTCCATGTCCAGTTCTAAGTGTTACTTCTTGACCTTCTCTAATAGACCATGATAAACCCAGCCCTTTTATCAGCCATTAGTAAAGGTCCTTTTCCAAACCATCCCAACCACTACTTTGCAGCCACCAACTCTTATTTTTCCTAAGGAGGGATAAGAGTTCACTTGTTTCTGAAACATCCAAATTTCAGCAGCACCTATATTTCCCAGTAATCTTATGTAAGTTTTTATCATTATATCTGCAGTAAGAGGGAAGCATGATTCCCTCACAGCAATTTTATAACTCAATCTGAAAGCCATTTCAACTTAGTTTTTATATCATCAAATGTTTAAGAAGCCAAGGGTTCTGATATGGTTTTTTAAAACTCTTTTGCAAATACAGGTAGGTAGACAAACACATCACATATCTTTCCTATTTCTGAAGAAGGGGATGAGATGATAGGGTCCCTTTGACTAACTACAGAAGATTCCTGTCCTCTCCAAAAACATGCATCCTGTGTATGGACCTGATTTATGCCTTCTAAAGAATATCTCAGCATCACCTGCCTTCAGAGCTTCTCCTCATTGATCTATTTCCCAGTTGATAGCCTCACTTAGTAGTTTTACAGTCCCCACAGTCATAAAACCACAATCTTGTAACACATACCATTGTCTCAGTCTGTTCAGGGGTGAGGTTCCCATGGCCTCCATTGAAAACATCACTGATGGAGTCATAGAAATTCCAGGTGCCAAAGCAACCAAAGCAATGGAGACTCAGTCCTCCTCCAAATGCTGTCAAGAGGAGGTAGTCAACACAACTCAGAAGACTGGAGGACATAACGCTATGTAGGATGGACTTTATCTAGTGGGAGACAGGAAATAGAACTGTTCACTGAGCAGTGACTTTAAACTGCCTCTTTGGAGATATTCTTCATGAGTGAGCTGATATCTGGGTTTTCTTGGGAGTTGCAAATGCTTTTATTTGCTATTCCTCCTTTTCGGCTTCAGTTCCCTTCCTACCTACATTTTCTTTATTTGAATGACATTCACCAATAAAACAGTAGCATGACAGGTTGCCTCGGATTCGTTTTCCAGGAAGTTTAGACTAATGCACCTTGAAATTAGGTAATTTACTGACAAGAATTTAGGAGATTATTGTGTAAAGGACTTGGATTGCAGATGATCAAGAAAATATAAATGTCAGTGACCCCATGTAACAGCTATTAACATCCTACAGAACTACAGTTCTGAGGAACACTTCATTTAATTTTGAACCAGTTGTCTATTTCAAATCTAAAGTTTTATGATTCCTTACTTTGTAAGTAGATCTATTACATTCAGGGCTTCCCTGATAGCTCAATTGGTAAATAATACGCCTGCAATGCAGGAGACCCCACTTTGATTCCTGGGTCGGGAAGATCCACTGAAGAAGGGATAAGCTACCCACTCCAGTATTCTTGGGCTTCCCTTGTGGCTCAGCTGGTAAAGAATCTGCCTGCAATGCGGGAGACATGGGTAGGATCTCCAGGTTGGGAAGATCCCCTGGAGAAGGGAAAGGCTACCCTCTCCAGTATTCTGGCCTGGAGAAGTCCACGGACAGTCCATGGGGTTGTAAAGAGTCAGACATGACTGAGCAACTTTCACTTCACTTCACTATTACATTCAGAGATACTGTAAATTCAGTCATTCAACCTATAATTTTCAAGAGGTCATTATTCTGACTTTGAAAATAAAGATATTAAGCAGTAATACAATTAACAATTTTTTGCACAAAGATACATGTGTAGCAAGAATCACCCACAAGGACTTCCATTTATTTTGACCTCATATCACCAGAGCACTGAGCCAGTAACTGCTCAGTGTCAGAAAGATGAGCTGACCCAGAGGAAGCAAAGCACTGACATTGGCATCCAAATTGTTATGTATTGAAACAGCATCTCAGCTTGCACCTGGCACATTGGTTCTTCTTGCTGACACTGAGACTACAAACGGCCACTTGGCATTATCTAGCAAAGTCTAGAAGGATAAAGGTTCAATATAGAGTGTAATGTAATCAGGGCCAGCCTATAATTATGGGGAAAGTTCTCTGAATTTACACTGGCACTGGAATGAAAGTCCTTGTATTCATTCAATAACCATACTCTTAAGAACTTAACAGCAAATACCAAAATGACTTCTTTACATTAATAACATCAATTTAGTGAAGTTAAAATTTTGGAGCAATGTTGAACTACTAATTATAACTCAATTGATGTAAGAAGAAAAATCATAAATATTAATATGTCATAAGCACAATAATAATACCCTGAATGTGTTATTTTATTATTGTTACCAAATAATCAAAATAATTTGTATAATTATAATAGGAATAGGCAACATTTATAACTTTTCTTTTTGTGTATCTCTTACTAAAGTACTCGGTCTTCATTACTGCTATCACGTATTGTGTCTTCCACTGCTTCCCCATAATTCATATTTTTTCAGTGTTACTTTTAAAAGCAATATTTGGAGAGAAATTTATAATGTTCATAGTCATCAGACATTATTAATGAAATAGAAAACTCCTCATATTTTGATAAGTAAAACTGGAAAGCCATAAAACTAAACTATACCACATTGTCTTAAAAACTCACCTCTTAATTACCTGTCCTTTCCTTACGCTACCAAGGGTACATTTTATGCAAAGATGGGCTTGATAAAGGACAGAAATGGTATGGACCTAACAGAAGCAGAAGATATTAAGAAGAGCTGGAAAGAATACACAGAAGAACTGTACAAAAAAGATCTTCACGACCAAGATAATCATGATGGTGTGATCACTGAGCTAGAGCCAGACATCCTGGAATGTGAAGTCAAGTGGGCCTTAGAAAGCATCACTATGAACAAAGCTAGTGGAGGTGATGGAATTCCAGTGGAGCTATTTTAAATGCTAAAAGATGATGCTGTGAAAGTGCTACACTCAACATGCCAGCAAATTTGGAAAACTCAGCAGTGGCCACAGGACTGGAAAAGGTCAGTTTTCATTCCAATCCCAAAGAAAGGAAATGCCAAAGAATGCTCAAACTACCACACAATTGTACTCATCTCACATGCTAGTAAAGTAATGCTCAAAATTCTCCAAGCTAGGCTTCAACAATACATGAACCGTGAACTTTTGGATGTTCAAACTGGATTTAGAAAAGGCAGAGGAACCAGAGATCAAATTGCCAACATCCGCTGGATCATAGAAAAAGCAAGAGAGTTCCAGAAAAACATTTATTTCTGCTTTATTGACTATGCCAAAGCCTTTGACTGTGTGGATCACAATAAACTGGAAAATTCTGAAAGAAATGGGAATACCAGACGACCTGACCTGCCTCTTGAGAAACCTGTATGCAGGTCAGGAAGCAACAGTTAGAACTGGACCTGGAACAACAGACTGGTTCCAAATAGGAAAAGGAGTACGTCAAGCCTGTATATTGTCACCCTGCTTATTTAACTTATATGCAGAGTACATCATGAGAAATGCTGGGCTGGAAGAAGCACAAGCTAGAATCAAGATTGCCGGGAGAAATACCAATAACCTCAAATATGCAGATGACACCACCCTTATGGCAGAAAATGAAAAGGAACTCAAAAGCCTCTTGATGAAAGTGAAAGTTGAGAGTGAAAAAGTTGGCTTAAAGCTCAACATTCAGAAAACGAAGATCATGGCATCTGGTCCCATGACTTCATGGGAAATAGATGTGGAAACTGTCAAACTTTATTTTTTTCGGCTCCAAAATCACTACAGATGGTGACTGCAGCCATGAAATTAAAAGATGCTTACTCCTTGGAAGAAAAGTTATGACCAACCTAGATAGCATATTCAAAAGCAGAACATTACTTTGCCAACAAAGGTCTGTCTAGTCAAAGCTATGGTTTTTCCTGTGGTCATGTATGGATGTGAGAGTTGGACTGTGAAGAAAGCTAAGCGCCGAAGAATTGATGCTTTTGAACTGTGGTGTTGGAGAAGACTCTTGAGAGTCCCTTGGACTGCAAGGAGATCCAACCAGTCCATTCTGAAGCAGATCAGCCCTGGGATTTCTTTGGAAGGAATGATGCTAAAGCTGAAACTCCAGTACTTTGGCCACCTCATGCGAAGAGCTGACTCATTGGAAAAGACTGATGCTGGGAGGGATTGGGGGCAGGAGGAGAAGGGGATGGCAGAGGATGAGATGCCTGGATGGCATCTCATGGATGCCACTGACTCGATGGGCATGAGTCTGACTGACCTCTGGGAGTTGCTGATGGACAGGGAGGTCTGGCGTGCTGTGACTCATGGGGTCGCAAAGAGCTGGACACAACTGTGTGGCTGAACTGAACTGAGGCATATTTTTATTATTCATATTACTTCTAAAAGAACTATATACTCAGTAATTCTGTTTCTTTCAATAATATTGCGATTTAACATTTAAGCACTACCCTTTAGTCATACATTTCTGTATTGGAATTCTTTTCAGATCTGGATATTGCTGTTGATCATTAATTTGGAGTTGCATAACTCATTAATTTGTGGTAAGGTGTTACAAATTCATTCTACTCCTCTTCCAACAACACAAGAGAAGACGCTTCACATGGACATCACCAGATGGTCAACACCGAAATCAGATTGATCATATTCTTTGCAGACAAAGATGGAGAAGCTCTATACAGTCAGCAAAAACAAGACCGGGAGCTGACTGTGGCTCAGATCATGAACTCCTTATTGCCAAATTCAGCCTGAAATTGAAGAAAGTAGGGAAAACCACTAGACCATTCAGGTATGACCTAAATCAAATCCCTTATGATTATACAGTAGAAGTGAGAAATAGATTTAAGGGACTAGATCTGATAGATTGAGTGCCTGATGAACTATGGACTGAGGTTTGTGACATGGTACAGGAGACAGGGATCAAGACCATCCCCATGGAAAAGAAATGCAAAAAAGCAAAATGGCTGTCTGGGGAGGCCTTACAAATAGCTGTGAAAAGAAGAGGAACGAAAAGCAAAGGAGAAAAGGAAAGATATAAGCATTGAATGCAGAGTTCCAAAGAATAGCAAGGAGACATAAGAAAGCCTTCCTCAGCCATCAATGCAAAGAAATAGAGGAAAACAACAGAATGGGAAAGACTAGAGATCTCTTCAAGAAAATCAGAGATACCAAGGGAACATTTCATGCAAAGATGGGCTCGATAAAGGACAGAAATGGTATGGACCTAACAGAAGCAGAAGATATTAAGAAGAGGTGGCAAGAATACACAGAAGAACTGTACAAAAAAGATCTTCATGACCCAGATAATCACGATGGTGTGATCACTGAGCTAGAGCCAGACATCCTGGAATGTGAAGTCAAGTGGGCCTTAGAAAGCATCACTATGAACAAAGCTAGTGGAGGTGATGGAATTCCAGTTGAGCTATTTCAAATCCTGAAAGATGATGCACTCAATATACCAGCAAATTTGGAAAACCCGAAAGTGACAGTGGAGAGTTAAAAAGTTGGCTTAAAGCTCAACATTGAGAAAACGAAGATCATGGCATCCAGTCCCATCACTTCATGGGAAATAGATGGGGAAACAGTGGAAACAGTGTCAGACTTTATTTTTCTGGGCTCCAAAATCACTGCAGATGGTGACTGCAGCCATGAAATGAAAAGATGCTTACTCCTTGGAAGGAAAGTTATGACCAACCTAGATAGCATATTCAAAAGCAGAGACATTACTTTGCCAACAAAGGTCCGTCTAGTCAAGGCTATGGTTTTTCCCATGGTCATGTATGGATGTGAGAGTTGGACTGTGAAGAAGGCTGAGCGCCAAAGAACTTATGCTTTTGAACTGTGGTGTTGGAGAAGACTCTTGAGAGTCCCTTGGACTGCAAGGAGATCCAACCAGTCCATTCTGAAGCAGATCAGCCCTGGGATTTCTTTGGAAGGAATGATGCTAAAGCTGAAACTCCAGTACTTTGGCCACCTCATGCGAAGAGTTGACTCATTGGAAAAGACTCTGATGCTGGGAGGGATTGGGGGCAGGAGGAGAAGGGGACGACAGAGGATGAGATGGCTGGATGGCATCACTGACTCGATGGACGTGAGTCTCAGTGAACTCCGGGAGTTGGTGATGGACAGGGAGGCCTGGCGTGCTGCGATTCATGGGGGTCGCAAAGAGTCGGACACGACTGAGCGACTGAACTGAACTGAACTGAACTGAACTCAGTGAATACTAAGGACACAACAGGAATAGAATCAAGACTAAAATTAAGCAGTGGAGAAATGACCAATAGTTAAAACCAATAACCATCATGTTGATAGATGGTGGTTAATTGAGTGCTGCAGAGCCACAATATAAAGTCAGAAGGATTGCTGTCCTAGCAACAGCTTACACGGAGATGAAACGACTGCAAATATAAAGGCTCCATGATCGAAATCAATGTTTCCTTTGGTATGTGAAAGCTAAAGTCACTCAGTTATGTCCGACTTTGTGACCCCATGGACTTTACAGACCATGGAATTCTCCAGGTCAGAATACTGGAGTGGGTAGCCTTTCCCTTCTCCAGGGGATCTTCCCAACCCAGGGATTGAACACAGACCTCCCACATTGCAGGAGGATTCTTTACTGGCTGAGCCACAAGGGAAGCCCTGTGAAAGGTCTAATAATGTACCTTTAAAAGGACATGTGAAAAGAGTTTATTTTTATGTCCCTCTCTCCTTTATGCCTTCTTCATTATGCTTATACTCAATATCTCCCAGGAACCTCTTGCAAAGCACATGTGAGTAAATTTAACCCACAATGCAAGTAGATCTAGTGGATTCTAAGCATATGTGTATTTTAAGAAAGGCCCCCAAATACCAAACACAGTAAAGAATATTGTGTTTATTATCTCCATTTGTTGACATTTAACCCACACAGAACCCTGAGAGATAGGTATTATGAACCTCACTTTCCATAAGAAGGAGAAGGAGACTTGAAAATGTAATTAATAAGGAAACCCATCTAGTGATTCTGCTTATAATCACTATGCTCTACTACACTCACTGCTTAGTAATGTTTTATGTAAAATCAACCTATGATCTCCACCACTGTCATTTCATACTCAGAAAAACAGAGTACATTGGAAGCACATGCCACATGAAAGATAGAATTCCCATGGGAAGCAGACGGTCGCACCTGAATAGCAGAAGTCTCACAGAACGTTGACAGCTACGTCTATTCCAGTGTCTCTGTGTTACATCCCTATTACCTCCTCTTCCAACTCTGCCCTCCTGGCACTTATGCTTGTGTGCCTTTGAGACAGCTAATCACAGAGGGGTGGGCATCCATGCTTGCCCCTCCCTGTTGCTGTTGTTCCTTCACTAAGTCATGTCCAACTCTGTGTGACACCATGGACTATAGCCCACCAGATTCCTCTGTCCATGTTCTTGTCTCAAGGCAAGATCACTGGAGTAGGTTGCCATTCCTTCTCCAGAGGATCTGGAGGGATTGCAGGAGGATCTCCTGCATCGCAGGCAGATGCTTTACCACTGAGCCACCCGGGGAGCCTTACCTTCAGGATTTGGTGGCAACTTTGTGTGAATTTACTTTCCCTTAAAGTGGGGGAAACTATGATTCATGTTTTATTTTAAAACTCTTTGCTTTGTATGTTTTCTCCCAGAACAGATACAAAAATATCACTATCATACCCTCAGGTTTTAAGGGGAGAGTCCAGCAGATGTAAAACACATTTATTGTTAGCAAAGTGAAAGTGTAGAAAGTGAAGTTGCTCAGTCGTGTCCGACTCTTTGCGACCTGGTGGACTGTAGCCCACCAGGCTCCTCCATCCACGGGGTTCTCCAGGCAAGAATATTGGAGTGGATTGCCATTTCCTTCTCCAGGGGATCTTCCCGACCCAAGGATCAAACCCAGGTCTCCCACATTGCAGGCAGATGTTTTAACCTCTGAGCCACCAGGGAAGCCCAAAGAGATGGCCTTAATTGGTTTTACTCTGATTTAAGAAGTCCATTTCTGCCCATCTTAGCTACTCAACTTAACTTTTAATTTCACACTTTGTTGCCTTCATTTTTGCTGTTCTGATCACTTGGACTGTTTGGTTATCTTTGTTATGCTTGGTTAATAACTATTTACTTTGGCAAGGCAGTCTTTGCTTCAAACAGCTATACTTCCTGATTTAGTTGATATACTCGATTTCACTTAATATTCCAAGAAAGAGCAATATGGGGAACTAGAAAGCAAAGAATCCCTATATCAACAATCAGTCCTTATAATTAATGCCTATGATCTAGAACACAACAATTTAGGCCTTGATATCCAACCACTTTTAATGGCAAAGTGTCTTCATTAAATAAAAGAATATATTAATATCTAACAGAACATTAGTCAGTGATTAATCAATAAACTGCTAAAGTAAAGGAAAAAACTCTTTTGTAGCTGATTACTTTTTCAACTTATAAAAATTTTGTTTTTATTAAATTTCCATGTGTTATATTCCCCTGACCAAATCATAAATTTTTGGCAGGTATCCCAAATCTCAAATATTATAATACAGAAATTTTAATTTTGTCTCAGTAAAACATTGCATTCTCAGAAGTTGTTACCATAGAAATACATTACTCAATATTGTGTGGTTTCAACTGAGCTTCAGAAAAATTTTCACTGTTCAGACCAATAGAAAAAAAAGACTTGCTCCCTCAAATAATACATTTTTCTTCTAATTCTGCTGCATACACTCAGAGTTGTGAGGCCATTGTTTTCTAGTATCCTTAGAACCTGCACCTACATTATAAATTAAGGACTGCTTTAGTCATTTTAGAGATTCTCTGTGGAGAATAACAACTAGATTTTCTCTGTATTTGCCCAGAAGTTCAAAGGAAAAAAGCAAATTAAATGGAAAAATAAAATAGCTTTGCTTCTTCTCCAAATGATGTTTCTAAGAATATTAGAAAGTTCTAGTAGTTGGAGTGGACAAAAGGATATATCGCAACATAAAAGTATCTCTGATGTTATTGGAATTTTTTGTCTATTTGTGGAGGGTGACAGCGAGAACAGTAGACATTAGTGCTCACTGAGTGCCATTGTATGCGCTACGGACTATGTACGATGCTCAGGAATCAGTTTTGAGAGAAAGCGGACAGTCTCTGGATTTAATGACATCACAGCCTTAAACGGTGGCCCAGTGGTAAAAGAATCCACCTGCCAATGCAAGAGATGCAAGAGATGCGTGTTGGATCCCTGGGCTGGGAAGATTCCCTGGAGCAGGAAATGGCAACCCACTCCAGTATTCTTGTCTGGAGAATTCCATGGACAGAGGAGCCTATCGAGCTACAGTCCATGGGTTCACAAAGAGTCAGACACAACTGAGCAGGCACTCCCACAGCCTTAAACATCCAAGGTACTCTCATTAGATGATCTCACATATAAAAACTCAAGAAGCAATCAAATAGTTTCCCAGCTTACCCAACTACATAGTTTTAAGAGTTCACTTATTTCCCAAAGTAAAATGTGTTGTTGGCTGTTCCCAAAACATCTATTAAAATTTTGAAAACCAGGATTTTTGCCATTTTAATGTAGGGGTGTTACCAAATACACATACATACATTTTTTTTAATTATATTTTGTGTTGAAAAAAGGAGAATAAATGTCCTAAATTAAGAATACCTGACAAGAGAGGAGACAAACGGAATAATCATTCATTATTAACATGAGGAGTAATCTTCACTCTCATTCTTAAAAATATTCCATTGGCTTGAAAGTGAAAGTGAAATGGCTCAGTCATATCTGACTCTTTGTGACCCCATGGACTGTAGCCTACCAGGCTCCTCCATCTATGGGATTTTCCAGGCAAGAATACTGGAGTGGGTTGCTATTTTATTACTCCCCTAACAGTCATTATTCTTACTGATGTGACACTGCATTCGTGTTTACCGCAATTCAAAGCTGGGGGATAATTCATCTACTCTAAGTTGTATCAGGAAGCTACAGGGATCTTACTAATAAAAGAGTCATCACTCTTAGATTAAGTATTATGGTTGTTGTGAACAAATAAACACTGCTGAAACCTTGCAGCTTCTGACTCTGTCTCTTACAATAATCAGAATTACAGTTCTCACTTCTGTATAACAATTCATAAAATATAGCTAGTCTTTTTTTAATCTTATTTTTTAAGATATTGATAGTTTGCTAGCCAGTAAGATATAAACATACCAAGTTTCTTTTAAGACAACTTCACTTTAGAGGAATAAATTTGTTTTCTAATTGTGTAAATAAGTTCTGGGTTATTTAATATTTTTGTAACTCTGAAGATGTCTATAATATTAAAGAATTAAATTCTGAATCATGTAACTTCCAGGAACTATTTGGCCGGAATTTACGGACTAAATAAAAATTCTCTAACACAATCGTATAACTTAGTCCTCTCAGCTCATACCTGTGATTTCCAGAAAACAACTTAATCTCATCTGTGGTTCAAATGGTAAAGAATCTGCCTGCAAAATAGGAGCTGCTTCTGCTGCTAAGTCGCTTCAGTCATGTCCGACTCTGTGCGACCCCATAGACTGCAACCCACCAGGCTACCCTGTCCCTGGGATTTTCCAGGCAAGAACACTAGAGTGGGTTGCCATTTCCTTCTCCAATGCATGAAAGGGAAAAGTGAAAGTGAAGTCGCTCAGTCATGTCCGACTCTTCGCAACCTTATGGACTGTAGCCTATCAGGCTTCCTCGGTCCATGGAATTTTCCAGGCAAGAGTACTGGAGTGGGTTGCAATTTCCTTCATCAGCAATGCAGGAGACCTGGGTTCAATCCCTGGGTCCAGAAGATCCCCTGGAAACGGGAATGGCAACCTGCTCCAGTATTCTTGCTTGGAAAATCCCATGGACCAGAGGAGCCTCGTTGGCTATAGTACATGGGATCACAATGAGTTGAACACGACTGAGCAACTAACACTTTCGAACTTTCTTCTTTTCATAATGATTCATTCAGGCAGTGTTTATACTTTCACAGGAGTTTCAAGACTTTATTTTTCCTTTTAGACCATTTACATAGTGTGAAGCCTTAATACTGACATGATATTCATTAAAGAGAGAGTTCTTCAAGGACCTGTGAGAAACAAAAATGTAAAGTTCATCCACAAATCTTAAGTGCTCTCTTATAGGTAGGACACCAGAGAACTGGAGATACTAAGAATATAATTAATGTATTATTAATTATTAATGTATAATATAAAATAAAATGCATCTTGAATAATTTTCTGTATATTTGCTAAGACTCAC
The DNA here is from genome assembly GCF_029407905.1 of Bubalus kerabau. Taxonomy (NCBI): domain Eukaryota; kingdom Metazoa; phylum Chordata; class Mammalia; order Artiodactyla; family Bovidae; genus Bubalus; species Bubalus kerabau. The sequence continues at coordinate 62,380,986 of NC_073626.1, forward strand.
AAAATAAATCTTCATCCAAGAAAAACAAAATATTTTCAGGTTGTAAACACCTATTTTTTTTTGTAATATATTCAGAGAAATGTTAATACAGTTTGATATTAGTATACATATTGATACAGAAATATAGTGTTACCTTAAGGCATTAATATTTTCATACTGCTTTTATCATGCTCAAAAATATATTAACATGGATAATCTGCCAATTTGATCCATTAATTTATTACACTAACCAAACAAATTATATGCCCATTAGGTAGGTGGTTCATATATGTATATATGATAGAGAAAAGATGCAAATATGGTGAATGAATATAAATTACAGTATTTGGGGGGCTGGAAGAAGCACAAGCTGGAATCAAGATTGCTGGGAGAAATATCAATAACCTCAGATATGCAGATGACACCACCCTTATGGCAGAGTGAAAGAGAGACATAAAAGAGAGACAAAAAGTCTCTTGATGAAAGTGAAAGAGGAGAGTGAAAAAGTTGGCTTAAAGCTCAACATTCAGAAAACTAAGATTATGGCATCTGGTCCCATCACTTCATGGGAAATAGATGGGGAAACAGTGGAAACAGTGTCAGACTTTATTTTGGGGGGCTCCAAAATCACTGCAGATGGTGATTGCAGCCATGAAATTAAAAGACGCTCTCTCCTTGGAAGGAAAGTTATGACCAACCTAGATAGCATATTCAAAAGCAGAGACATTTTTGCCAACAAAGGTCCTTCTAGTCAAGTTATGGTTTTTCCAGTGGTTATGTATGGATGTGAGATTTGGACTGTGAAGAAAGCTGATCGCCGAAGAATTGATGCTTTTGAACTGTGGTGTTGAAGAAGACTCTTGAGAGTCCCTTGGGCTGCAAGGAGATCCAACCAGTCCATCCTAATTGAGATCAGTCCTGGGTGTTCATTGGAAGGACTGATGTTAAAGCTGAAACTCCAGTATTTTGGCCACCTCATGCAAAGAGCTGACTCATTGGAAAAGACTCTGATGCTGGGAGTGATTGGGGGCAGGAGGAGAAGGGGATGACAGAGGATGAGATGGCTGGATGGCATCACTGACTCGATGGACATGAGTTTGAGTGAACTCCGGGTGTTGGTGATGGACAGGGAGGCTTGGCATGCTGTGATTGATGGGGTTGAAAATAGTCGGACAGGACTGAGCAACTGAACTGAACTGAACTGGGGGCAAATTTAGAGAGAGAATATTTTTCATTCTCTGATTTTGCACTTAATTTCTATTCTGTCTATTGTACTTCATATCTTCAATTCCATTTCTAAATGCCATTTACCAGAAACAGAGCATAATCTCTAGAGTTCCAGGAAATGTTTGAAGCCACACATGAAATAGATTTTCTTCTTCTCCTCCAAAGCCTTCGTTAGGAGACTACCATTTGCCTGTTAGGTCTATTCCATGAGGCATATTGGACACAAGTGTGGCTACCAATAGCAGTTTGCTTATCAGTCACTTCTGAGTATTCTTCGGGTCACTAAAAGCTATCAGAACATAATGTGGTAGAGCAATCTGGTTACTAAACATGAAAAAATTTTTTTTAATTGTTCCACTCTACGTATTATGTGGATAACTATTACAGAAATCTGTATTGTGGATGATTTAAAAAGAGGGTGAAAATGCTAATATCTTTCTATAAATTAACACTGTATGTCACCAAATAAAATTTCCTTTATTAACAGAAATTCTATGTAAATTTTTTACATAATGTGCTGGAAACTAACTTATGAGTGTTCATAGGATACCACACAGCTGGATGCTCCTCAAAGATCTGCTGAAGCATGCCTCCTTTAATCAAGAGCATTTGGATCTTTCTTCAGAAGTCTTGCAGTGATTTAAAGAATTTGACCACAGCAATTACCAAACTCACACATCACAGTTTCATTAAAGATCCTTTCACTGCTCATTAGCATCAGCCAGACATTATGTAAGCATTCTCTATGACTACTTAAAGGTTTGTTTTTTGTTTGTTTGTTTTGTTTTGTTTTTTATGCTACATGTTTCCAGTAGATTATATTACCTGTCAGGGATTATTGTATAGTTTTGGTGCTGTGTATTGTGTTAACAATGTGAGAACTCACAGGAACTTGTGTATCCCTAATCATGGCACTGATTTAATAAACTATGTGACATCATAGAAGATAGCCTTCACTTCTTAAAAGATGGCCAAATATTATTCTAATTGGAACTTATTCTATAGCTTTTTGATTGCAAGGGAATACCATGACATTTTTCATTCATCCAGAAGTGATTATTAACTTTTTAAAGTAATATTAACAGAAAGCATTGTTGTATGAGTCTCACTTTCCATCTTTAACATCACAGATAAATTGTGTTTATAGTTTCTTTTATAGTAATTATCATTCACATGCAGAAAACACAATTCTGTAAAGCAATTATCCTTCAATTAAAAAAAATAAATTTTAAATAAAGGAAAACAACTTGTTACACAGAGACCTGCTTTGTGGTTGTCAAATACCTAATCAGTCCTGGATTTGCAAATCTGATGGCAAAGCTGTTCATTACAAGTTTAAGGCCAAAGTTTAGACTCAATTGAAAAAGGAGTCCTTCCAATGAGAAAGTTCCCACTGCCTTATGAAATTTTAACATGGACCCTGGAAGAAGGCAGGACATTTTGATCAAAAATTCCACTAACACCATCCAAAGTGAGAATGAGGTAACACCTGAAAAGGAAATTAGGGTTGCTGAAGAAGGGGGAAATAAATACTGAACAGGCAAAATGGCAAACAAAAAATGGACATTTCAAACTAAAGTAAATTAGTGATTCTATCTAACATAGTTATACTTTTAGATTCTCTATAAATATGAAGAGCCATTATACATTACTGTTTTAACAATATAGGGCCTACGGTCAGACAGACATACCTACCTCACATTCTAGATCTACATCTTCAAGAACTCTGAGCATATTATTTATTTATGCACCAATGCTGCTGCTGTTGCTAAGTCACTTCAGTCGTGTCCAATTCTGTGTGACTCCCATAGACGGCAGCCCACCAGGCTCCCCCGTCCCTGGGATTCTCCAGGCAAGAACACTGGAGTGGGCTGCCATTTCCTTCTCCAATGCATGAAAGTGAAAAGTGAAAGTGAAGTCGCTCAGTCGTGTCCGACCCTCAATGACCCCATGGACTGCAGTCCACCAGGCTTCTCCATCCATGGGATTTTCCAGGCAAGAGTACTGGAGTGCTTTATTGAGTATGCCAAAGCCTTTGACTGTGTGGATCAAAACAAACTATGGAAAATTCTGAAGACATGGGATTACCAGACCACCTTACCTGTCTCTTGAGAAACCTCTATCAGGTCAAGAAGCAACAGTTAGAACTGGTTATGAAACAACAAATAGTTCAAAATTGAAAAAAGAGTAAGTAAAGTCTGTATATTGTCTCTCTGTTCTTTAGAGTACATCATGAGAAATGCTGGGGTGGATGAATCACAAACTGGAATCAGTATTGCTGGGAGAAAAATCAACAACCTCAGATATGCAGATGATACCACTCTAGTGGCAGAAAGCAAAGAGGAACTAAAGAGCCTTTTGATAAAGGTGAAAGAGGAGAGTGAAAAAGCTGGCTTAAAACTTAACATTCAGAAAACAAAGATCATGACATCTGGTCCCATCACTTCATGGCAAATAGATGGAGAAAAGTGGAAACGGTGACAGATTTTATTTTGGGGGGCTCCAAAATCACTGAGGACAATGATTGCAGCCATGAAATAAAAAGACATTTGGAAGAAAAGCTATGACAAACTTAGACAACGTATTAAAAAGCACAGACATCACTTTGCCAACAAAGGTCTGAATAGTCAAAGCTACACTTCTCCCAGTGGTCATGTGCAGATATGAGAGTTGGACCATAAAGAAGGCTGAGTGCCAAGGAATTGATCCTTTTGAACTGTGGTTCTGGAGAAAAGACTCTTGAGAATCCCTTGGACAGCAAAGAGATCAAACTAGTCAATCCTAAGGGAAACCAGTCCTGAATATTCATTGGTAGGACTGATGCTGAAACTGGAATTCCAATACCTTGGCCACCTGAACAAAGAGCCGACTCACTGGAAAAACCCTGATGCTGGGAAAGACTGATGGCTTCTATTCTTTTCTCAGCTATTTTTAAGGCCTCCTCAAAAACTATTTTGTCTTTTTGTATTTCTTTATTTTAGGGATGGTCTTGATTACCACCTCCTGTACAATGTCATGAACCTCCATCCATAGTACTTCAGAGATTCTGTATATTAGATCTAATCCCTTGAATCTATTTCTCACTTCTACTGTATAATCATAAGGAATTTTATTTAGATCATATATTAATGGTCTATTGGTTTTCCCTACTTTCTACAATTTAAGTCAGAATTTGGCAATAAGGAGTTCATGATCTGAGCCACAGTCAGCTCCTGGTCTTGTTTTTGCTGACTTATAGAGCTTCTCCATCTTTGGCTGCAAAGGATATAATCAATCTGATTTCAGTGTTGACCATCTGGTGATATCCATGTATAGAGTCTTCTCTTGTGTTGTTGGAAGAGGATGTTTGCTATGACCAGTGCATTCTTTTGGCAAAACTCTATTAGTCTTTGCCCTGCTTCATTGTGTACTCCAAGGCCAAATTTGCCTGTTACTCCAGGTGTTTCTTGACTTCCTACTTTTGCATTACAGTCGCCTATAATGAAAAGGACATCTTTTTTGGGTGTTAGTTCTAGAAGGTCTTGTAGTTCTTCATAGAACCATTCAACCTCAGTTTCTTCAGCATTACTGGTCGGGGCATAGACTTGGGTTATTTTGATATTGAATGGTTTGCCTTGGAAATGAACAGAGATCATTCTGTCGTTTTTGAGATTGCATCCAAGTACTGCATTTCAGACTCTTTTGTTGACTCTGAGGGCTACCCCATTTCTCCTAAATGATTCTTGCCTACAGTAGTAGATATAATGGTCATCTGAGTTAAATTCACCCATTCCAGTCCATTTTGGTTCACTGATTCCTACTTCACCCTTGCCATCTCCTATTTGACCACTTCCAATTTACCTTTATTCATGAACCTAACATTCCAGGTTCCTATGCAATATTGTTCTTTACAGCATCAGCCTTTACTTCCATCACCAGTCACATCCACAACAGGGTGTTGGTTTTGCTTTGGCTCTGTCTCTTCATTCCTTCTCCACTGTTCTCCAGTAGTATATTGGGCACCTACTGGACCTGGGGATTTCATCTTTCAGTATCCTATCATTTTGCCTTTTCAGAGTGTTCATAGGGTTCTCAAGGCAAGAATACTGAAGTGGTTTGCCATTCCCTTCTCCAGTGGACCAAGTTTTGTCATGGTGAATTCTTCACCATGAATTGTCCATCTTGGGTGGCCCTACATAGCATGGCTCATAGTTTCATCGAGTTAGACAAGGCTGTGGTCCATATGATCAGTTTGATTAGTTTTCTGTGATTGTGGTTTTCATTCTGTTGGCCCTCAGATGGATAAGGATAAAAGCCTTATGGACGCTTCCTGATGACAGAGACTGACTGAGGGGGAAACTGGGTCTTGTTCTGATGAATGGGGCCATTTTCCATAAATCTTTAATCTAATTTTCTGTTGATGGGCAGGGCTGTGTTCCCTCCCTGTTGTTTAACCTGAGTCCAAACTAAGGTGGAGGTAATGAAGATAATGGCGACCTCTTTCAAAATGTCCCATGCATGCACTGCTGTGCTGAGTGTCCCTGACCCTGCAGCAGGCCACAGCTCACCCACAGCTCCACCGGAGACTCCTGGACACTCAAGAGCAAGTGTGGTTCAGTCTCTAGTGGTGTCACTGCTTCTTTCTCCTGGGTCTTCTTTCTCCTGGTACACATAAAGTTTTGTTTGTGTTCTCCAAGTGTCTGTTTCCCCTATCTTGTATAAGTTTTGGCAGCTCTGTGATGGGGTTAATGGTGCCCTTCTCCAAGAGGGCTTATGCCATACCCAGGTCTGCTTCACCCAGAGCCTCTGCCCCTGTGGCAGGCCACTGCTGACCCATACCTCCACATGAGACACTGAAACACTCAAAGGCAGGACTGGCTCAGTCTCTGTGGGGTCTCCTGATGAACACAAGATTTTGTTTGAGCCCTCCGAGCATCTCTGGCAGGTATGCGGTTTGATTCTTTTTTTTGGGGGGGGGGGTTGATTCTAAACGCAATTTTACCCCTCCTACTGTCTTGCTGGGGCTTCTCCTTTGCCCTTGGACATGGGGTATCTTTTTTTGATGGGATCCAACATTCTCCTGTTGATAGTTGTTCAGCACCAGGTTGTAATGTTGGAGTCCTCACAGGAGAAGATGAGAGCACGTCCTTCTACTCTGTCATCTTGCAATTCTGGTGTGTGTGTGTGTGTGTGTGTGTGTATATATATAATCTTTTGACTGTGCCACACAGCATCTTAGTTCCTTGATCAAGTGTCAAACCCATACCCCCTGCGTTGGTAGTACAGACTCAACCACTGGACCCTTAGGGAAGTCCCTAGCTTTGCTGCATGTTTACTCAGTCACGTCTGACTCTGCAACTGCATGGACTGTAGCCAGCCTTGCTCCTCTGTCTATGGGATTTTCCAGCCAAGAATACTGCAGTGGGTTGTCATTTCCTCCTCCAGGGGATCCTCCCGACCCAGAGGTTGAACCCACTTCTCCTACCACTCCTGCATTGGCAGGCAGATTCTTCGCCACTGTACCACCTGGGAAGATAAGGAAGTCCCTGCGTGCCATATATTTTTGGCTAAAGTAAACTCTTAAAACCCTTTGTGAAATAAGTCTTCTCAAAAAAGTACCTAGCTCCAGATACCTTCTGTTAGTTCTCATTTCAGTATCTTCACATGGATAGACAATTATGTAGACATGTATTTGCCTTCTTGAACTGCAGTTCTTCTGCAAAGACCACCATTGGTGGACTTCTAGAATTCCTTGTTCACTATTGTGTTAAACTTCACAAAATCATCACAGACCAGGGGTATATTTTATAACAAAGGAAGTGTGGCAATGAGCTCATGCCCTTGAAATTTACTTGGCCCGCCGTGTGTCACATCTAGAAGAAATGTACATGATAGCAATGGCAAGTTGAAGACTCAAAGTGATTCTGGAGAAATTAAACCCTGTGCTGCCAGGATATAGCCTACACACTGCTAAATATGCCATAAACAGTTGACCAGGTGGCAAATTCTCCATTGGAAGTGTGCACAGATCTGTGATTCCAAGACAGTGACCTTCTTATTCGCCAGTTACTGGAATTTAGATATCTTTCTTCCACAGGACACGTGTGTGTGTGTGCGTGTGTGCATGTGTGCATGTCACTCAGTCATGTCTGACTTTTTGCGACCCCATGGACTGCAGCTCCCCAGGCTCCTCTGTCTGTGGAATTCTCCAGACAAGAATACTGGAGTGGGTTGCCATTTCCTTCTCCCCCACAGGACCTTTAGTCCTATAGATTTAGAGATACTTTTGCCCAGTGGAAGATAATTTACCTGGCCTTGGTCATGGTTCCAAAGAAAAGGAAACTGAGACCATTTCAACATCCTATGCTACTGAGCAGGGAGATAAAGGGGTCACGGTACAATGCAAGCTGATCAGTGCCAATCCTTGAAGGAAAAGTGGGTGCTGCTCCTCAATAGGACCAATAAGAAATAGTTTAGCATCAAGAAGATGCCCTCAGGTACCATTTAGTGTTTTCATGTCCAGTATTGTTCATCTATGGAAAACTATGGGAACCCAGTAGACAAAAGACTCAATTATGACTCAGTTTCAGCAGAAATGAAGGTTTGAGTCATCTTCTAGGTAAAGAGTTTCATTTGGCTGAAACAGAGAATAAGGGAAATATAGAAAAGTTGTGGAAAACAGTTATAATTGTCATCTTGGATTTCATGAAAGTATAATAGCTATCTTTAAATTATTTAATAAGTTCTTCCCCACAACATACTTTTTCCCCCTCCCTATAACTTTGTATGGAGAACACAAGAATGCTTATGGTTTTAGGAAGGAATAAGAACTAATTAATTGCATCATTTTATTATAAGGTAGCTAATTGGACTTCATATTTTCTCACTTTGGATATAGAAGTTTATATGTAGAGGGAAGACAGGATTAGGCTCTGAAAGGCAAAAAGAGTAGATGATGCAGAGTATCTTTGCTCCTCCATATTCACTTCACCCAGCTTCTTCATTCTGTGCTATTTCTTCAGGAGGCTGATCTTCATGGACTGTATCATTCACAGCACTTTGTGTTAGATTCACTCTTTGTGGAATCCTGGCAAGAGGTGAGAAAGAGACAGAGACAGAGATTAAAAAGAGAGTGGGAGGAGGAGAGAGGAGAGGAGAGAGGTATCAAGGTATGGATCTCCATGGCTCTCTTTCATAAGCTGTCTTGAGCTAGTTATGTCCTTTCCATAAAGATCACTTACCATCAGTGTGGCTCCGCTCAAGGCAGTCTGCTCCATTATGACTCTTCTGGATTTCAGTTTCCTCTATCCCTTTGACACTTTAGGCCTGCGGGTGCTGGTCATTCAGCTATGTTAGGTCTGGATCCCCACACTATCCTAGTGACTCCCCTGATCCCCACAAACCTTTATAATTAGTACTTTTGGGACTCTTTTAAATTACCCAAATGTGTGTGAGCCATCTGTTTCCTGTAGGAACTCTGACCATCTACTTTCATTTGACTCCAAGAGTAGAAAACACTGAAGATAGAGGAGATTCAGGTCACACGCATGAATACAGGTGTGTACATAATAAACCAGAAAGCAGATATATAAAAAAAAGTAGGAGAGCAGAAACCAGGGCAGAGAGACCAACCCACAACTAAAGTACTTAACAAGTAGAAAAGGAGCTATTAATTGTATAGCATATAATTTGTGGTAGTCACTTTGCAATATATTGGAACAATAGAGGAGCAAATTAAAAAAACGTAGTAAGACAACAAATAAAATAAAAATTTTCTGCTGAAAATAATGATTCACGTAAAAGGAAAAGACATTACAACTCAAATCAGCATATGTAAAGAATAACACATAATTCACAAAAAGAGAATCAGCAACAATTGATTGTTATCCAAAGCAAAGGATCGCCTATCAAGACAGTATTGAACTGAGGGTTCTTCAGTTTCTTAATTTGGAAAAAACCTACAAATGAATATATATTATTATATTTCCTGGTATACTATTAATTTATTGACTGTATTATGATTATTAACGCCTCTTTTTTGTGTTCATAAGGTTCCAAATTTTTAAAAACTTATATATTGCAATGGATAAGGTAAATGGAAAAGTACATAGTGTTTGAGTTAATAGATTTGTCACCTGAATTGTCACCTGAATGTCCTGACCACATTGTGTTTTAAGATGTATTCTAGAATGGAGGTGGAAAGGAAACATAGAACCATCATGAAGAGTATATTTTCTTAAGACTTTTTCTTAGAGTTCAAGTATGCTGCAAGCTGCTCGTAAAAGGCAAAATCTTGTTTACTGAAAAATAAACAAGCTACCTTTGCTCTATTAAATGATAAATTTGCCTCTAATATTGAACTATTATATTGCTTTAAGACTTCCTGGCCAGATTCATTTTCTGATTTCACTTCATTTTTTTGCCCTTCTGGATACATAAAACAATAATATAAAGGAAGTTATGCAATTTTATTTAATACTGTGATGTTTTAGAAATTTTAAACCAAAGCATGTTTATTTTCCCTTTAAATTGGTGTATGCCCTACTGAAACTAGAACTTGCGAATTTTTTATCTTGAACCAAAATATTTTTTATTTATCATATCTTTAAAATAGACACTTACTGTTCTAACAGCAAGAAGCTTCAAGTCAATTCTGTTATGCAGTACATCTTTAAAATTGAGTAAACTCTAAAAATTATCAAGCCCTACAATAACTCCTTCTATTATACTACATTCTGGGTGGGTGGAGCTAATAATTATTAAGAAGAAAGTAAGATAGTAATTGTGACATTGAAAAAGCAAGATATGGTGCAAACTGAAAATATCAGTGCAAGTATAATGCAAGGCAAATATATATATATAAATATAGGCATAGATATGGAGATATAAATAGAATTTAATAACAGCTACTACTTGATATACTAGACTGTGTAAAATTGAATTGTAACTTTCTACTGTTTTCTAAGTTTCTCAAAATATTGATAAATAAATAACATTGACTTCCTCAGAGATCAAACTAAAATAGACATTATCAATTTTAGCAGAGTTAATGAAATAAATATCTTAATTTTTGATCAGCAATTTTTTATAGATGAGTTGGTAAATTATTGTTTTTAAATAAAATACACAAATCAAGCATCAAAATTATACTATATTTTGATACTCTAACTGAAATCACATGGAGAGAGAATGCTAGAGAAAGGGAGCAGAGATGACTGGACTTCAGGCACCCACGCCAGAAGGCTCTCGAAGGAAGAGTCAGAGGAGAAAGGGAGATAAAGCCCTTATTTTGTAGATTTTCAACTACTGGAAAATAGCAATGCAAGCAATACTCAAAATTATTTTCTAAAATCTCATAAATATTTTAATTCTAGGCAATCATATATTTTATGCATTCAGTTCAGTAAAGTTCAGTCACTCAGTTGTGTCTGCCTCTTTGTGGCCCCATGGATTGCAGCACATCAGGCCTCCCTGTCCATCACCAACTCCCTGAGTTTACTCAAACTCATGTCCATTAATTCAGTGATGCCATCCAACCCTCTCATGCTTTGTTGTCCCCTTCTCCTCCACGTTCAATCTTTCCTAGCATCGGGTCTTTTCCAATGAGTCAGTTCTTCTCATCAGGTGGCCAAAGTATTGGAGTTTCAGCTTCAGCATCAGTCCTTCCAATAAATATTCAGGACTGATTTCCTTTAGGATGGACTGGTTGGATCTCCTTGCAGTCCAAGAGACTGGCAAGAGTCTTCAACATCACAGTTCAAAAGCATCAATTCTTCAGTACTCAGCTTTCTTTACAGTCCAACTCTCACATCCATACATGACTATTGGAAAAACCTTAGCTTTGACTAGATGGACCTTTGTTGCCAAAGTAATGTCTCTGCTTTTCAATATGCACTCTAGGTTGTTCATAACTTTTCTTCCAAGGAGCAAGCGTCTTTTAATTTCATGGCTGCAATCACCATCTGCAGTGATTCTGGAGCCCCCCAAAAATAGTCTGTCACTGTTTCCCCATCTATTTGCCATGAAGTGATGGTATGAGATGCCATAATCTTAGTTTTCTGAATGTTGAGCTTTAAGCCAACTTTTTCACTCTCCTCCTTCAGTTTAATTAAGAGGCTTTTTAGTTTTTCTTTGCTTTATGATTTAAGGGTGGTGTCATCTGCATGTATGAGGTTATTGATATTTCTCCCAGCAATCTTTATTCCAGCTTATGCTTCATCTAGCCTAGCGTTTCTCAAGATGTACTCTGTGTATAAGTTAAATAAGCAGGATGACAATATACAGCCTTGACGTACTCCTTTTCCTATTTGGAACCAGTCTGTTGTTCCATGTCCAGTTCTAACTGTTGCTTCCTGACCTGTATAGGTTTCTGAAAGGCAGGTCAGGTGGTCTGGTTTTCCCATCTCTTTCAGAATTTTCTACAGTTTGCTGTGATCCACACAGTCAAAGGCTTTGGCATAGTCAGTAAAGCAGAAATGATGTTTTTCTGAAACTCTCTTGCTTTTTTAATGAACCAACAGATGTTGGAAATTTGATTTCTGGTTCCTCTCCCTTTTCTAAATCCAGCTTGAACATCTGGAATTGCATGATTCACATACTGTTGAAGCCTGGCTTGGAGAATTTCGAGCATTACTTTACTAGCCTGTGAGATGAGTGAAATTGTACAGTAGTTTGAACATTCTTTAGCATTGCCTTTCTTTGGGATTGGAATGAAAACTGACTTTTTCCAGTCCTGTGGGCACTGCTGAGTTTTCCAAATTTACTGGCATATTGAGTGCAGCACTTTCACAACATCATCTTTTAGGATTTGAAATAGCTCAACTGGAATACCATCACCTCCACTAGTTTTATTCACAGTGATGCTCCCTAAGGCCCACTTGACTTTGTATTCCAGGATGTCTGACTCAAGGTTAGTGATCATACCATCATCATTATCTGGGTCGTGAAGTTCTTTTTTGTATAGTTTTCTCTGTATTATTGCCACCTCTTTGTAATATCTTCTGCTTCTGTTAGGTCCATACCACTTCTGTCCTTTATTGTGCCCATCTTTGCATGAAATGTTCCTTGGTATCTCTAATTTTCTTGAAGAGATCTTTAGTCTTTCCCATTCTATTGTTTTCCTCTATTTCTTAGCACTGGTCACTGAGGAAGGCTCTTATCTCTCCTTGCTATTCTTTGAAACTCTGCATTCCATTGGGTGTATCTTTCCTTTTCTCCTTAGCTTTTCACTTCTCTTTTCACAGCTATTTGTAAGGCCTCCTCAGAGAGCCATTTGCTGTTTTGCACTTCTTTTTCTTGGGGATGGTCTTGATCCCTGTTTCCTGCACAATGTCATGAGCCTCCGTCCATAGTTCTTCGGTCAGTCTATCAGATCTAATCCATTGAATCTATTTGTCACTTCCACTATATAATCGTAAGGAATTTGATTTAGGTCATACATGAGTGGTCTAGTGGTTTTCCCTACTTTCTTCCATTTAAATTTGAATTTGGCAAGATGGAGTTCATGATATGAGCCACAGTCAGCTCCTGGTCTTGTTTTTGCTGACTGTATAGAGCTTCTTCATCTTTGGCTGCAAATAATATAATCCATCTGATTTCGGTATTAACAATCTGGTGACATCCATGTGTATAGTCGTCTCTTGTGTTGTTGGAAGAGGGTTTTGCTGTGACCAGTGGATTCTCTTGGCAGAACTATATTAGCCTTGGCCGGCTTCATTCTGTACACCCCAGACAAATTTACCTTTTACTCCAGGTATTTCTTGACTTCCTACTTTTGCATTCTAGTCCCCTATAATGAAAAGGACATGTTTTTTGGGTGTTAGTTCTAGAAGGTCTTGTAGATCTTCATAGACTTGTTCAGCTTCTTCAGCATTACTGGTCAGGGCATAGACTTGGATTACTGTGATAATGAATGGTTTGCCTTGGAAACGAACAGAGATCATTCTGTTGCTTTTGAGATTGCATCCAAGTACTGCATTTCTGACTCTTTTGTTGACTATGACGGCTACTCCATTTCTTTAAGGGATTCTTGGCCACAATAGTAGATATAATGGTCATCTCAGTTAAATTCACCCATTCCAGTCCATTTTAGTTTGCTGATTCCTAAAATGTCAATGTTCACTCTTACCATCTCCTGTTTGACCACTTCCAATTTACCTTGATTCATGGACTTAATATTCCAGGTTCCTATGCAATATTCCTCTTTACAGGATCAGACTTTACTTCCATCACACTTTAGTTCCATCACATCCACAACTAGGTGTTGTTTTTGCTTTGTCTGTGTCTCTTCATTCTTTCTGGAGTTATTTCTCCACTGATCTCCAGTAACATATTGGGCACCTACCAACCTGGGGAGTTCATCTTTCAGTGTCCTATCTTTTTGCCTTTTCATACTGTTTATCGGGTTCTCAAGGAAAGAATACAGAAGTGGTTTGCTATTTTCTTCTCCAGTGGACTGAGCTTTGTCAGAACTCTCCACCATGAGCCATCTGTCTTGAGTGGCCCTACATGGCATGGCTCATAGTTTCATTGAGGTAGACAAGGTTGTTGTCCATGTGATCAGATTGGTTAGTTTTCTGTTATTGTGTGATTTAGCTTCAGGACCAGGGACCAGTCTGTCTGCCCCCTGATGGAGTAGGATAGAGGCTTATAAAAGCTTCCTGATGCACAAAGTTTACACGTAAATATTGTAGTTTTGAGGCATTTCCCTGGTGTCACCTAGTTTTGAAAGTAGGAGGTTATAGTTATTATCAATATCACAGTAATTAATCATCTACAAATGAAGAAAATAATTATTTGACAATTTTTATAAGGGAATGGTAACCCACTTCAATATTTTTGCCTGGAAAATTGTATGGACTGAGAAACATGGTGGGCTACAGTCTGTAGGGTTGCAAAAACTGGACACGACTGAAGCAACTTAGCACACATGCATACTTTTTTACTATCTTGTAACTTCTCCTCTTTAGAAACCTGGTGGTTTTCATTCAAGTTTCCTCCAATTGAAAATACTCTTTGCAAGAGTTATAGTGATAGGAACATGTGTTTAAATTGTGAAAGTCGCTCAGTCGTGTCTGACTCTTTGCGACCCCTGGACTATACAGTCCATGGAATTTTCCAGGCCAGAATACTGGAGAAGGTAGCCTTTCCCTTGTTCAGAGGATCTCCCCAACACAGGGATCGAACCCAGGTCTCCCTCATTGCAGGTCGATTCTTTACCAGCTGAGCCATAAGAGAAGCCCAAGAATATTGGAGTGGGTAGCCTATCCCTTTTCCATCAGATCTTCCCGGCCCAGGAATCAAATCTGGGTCTTCTGCATTGCAGGCAAATTCTTTACCAACTGGGCTATGAGGGAAGCCCTGTGTTTAAATTACAAGGTATTAATTAACTATGTCACCTTTACAAATTACAACTCCTCTACCTCTGATTCCTACTTTGGCTTAGTCAATATACATTCCAATTCCTGTCTAATGTACAGAGGCAGGAAATTTAAAAGGTTACATTTCCTGGATTCCTTGCAACTATTTTTTTTTTTTTCTCTCTTAAATATATTTAGTAGAAGCCAACTGTTGGTCAGCAATTTTTTGATCCTAGTCTCCAGCTAAGGCAGTGGGATTATGAAGGAGTGAAGTGAAGTGAAGTCACTCAGTCATGTCCAACTCTTTGGGACCCCATGGACTGTAGCCCACCATGGGATTTTCCAGGCATGAATACTGGAACGGGTTGCCATTTCTTTCTCCAGGTGATCTTCCCGACTCAGGGAATGAACCCAGTCTCCCACATTGTAGGCAGACGCTTTACCATCCAAGCTACCAGGGAAGCCCAAACATTCTGCAGCTCCAAGACTGACAAAAGTAATGTGACTATAGAATCAGTGGCCAGATTTCCCAGATTTCTGTTTGTTACAGATGGAACCCTCAGTGGGCTGGTTCTGTAGTGTTTTGCTGGAAGTGATTCTTAGGAGTTGAAGTAATAACTGATCCCCTAGCCATTTTCATAGTTTTGTCAGCAACTACAACATAGTTTTGTAATTCTCTGTATTAGATCTCTCTCTGTTTAAATTAGATGGAAGGATCACCATTATTCTCAATTGAAATCATACTAAATATTAACTCATGGAACTATTATGAGAATAAAATATAGGTAAATATATAAAACATTGATTGTTTACAGAGAACAGTGTAGGATTCATGATCTCCAAAGAAGATTTAGCTTCAGGACCAGGGACCAGGCTTGATCACTCAAGAGCTTTTGTGTAGCAGAATATTATTAAAGTGAAAAGGGGACTGAGAAAGCTTCTGACATAGACATCAGAAGGGGGATGGAGAGTGCCCCCTCACTGGTGTTAGCAAGAGAGTTATATACATTTTTAATGGGTTATTACAGTAAATCTAAAGAATGTCTCAAGATTGTAAAGATCTTACTAGATCCACTCCTATAATTTACATTTTAAGATAACAGGATTAGCCAGAAGGTTTTTGGGAAGGAGAAACTGTCCTCAAGCAGGATACATTGCTGTTATATAATCCTTAGTACAGAGTTTAAACTGAATTGTTTGTTGGATAGTCATCAGTTCTGGGCTTAAAGAAAAAAACATTTTACGTGACTAAGACTAAGGAATGTAGGAAAAAAAAAAAAAAAAAAGATGTTTGTCCTTTCCTCTTTCTTGAGAATTCCAGACCCTTATCTCCACTTCGAGAGCCCCAGACCTCTATCTCCTCCTCAGGGACCACAGACTTCTTATCAACCTGCTTATGAATTGACTCTCTCAGCATTAAGATTGAATTGATTCTCTCAGCATTAAGAGTGTTGGCTATCAATAAATGTTCAGAGAAGTTAGTAGAGACATCTCTTAATGAATAGATTTTATTTTTATAAATATACTTTTTTTTTTTAAACTGAAGCAAAATCTAATTTTGGGTTAATGAAATTTTCCAAAGGCAATATTTTTACTTTTGTGTAATTTAGCTTTTTTTTTTATTATGATCTTTGTTTTTACATAAACCAAATGCAAATATGACCTAGACAATCAGAATATTGTTTATGGGTTATACTGGTAGGGTTAATGATTTATATTGTCAAAAGATAAATTGAAAAGTGGTTTATTTTTGCAACTGATCAATGTTACTTCACTGTAATTCATTGATTTCACTGTAGTATCCATACTAATGTGTTTCTTAAAAATTAGCAATTGTTTCAAACAATTTTATTTGGCTATTTCTATGCATCTAACAAAAAATTTAAAACTCATGAAATAGTTTCAATTATTAAAGGAAAATATATAAATAGGGCAAGCTACCAATCCTTGTTGGAATTCCAATTGTAAATTATTGTTCAAATGATGTCTTTTGGTTCTGTACTGTCTTCCTAATGAATTTTTTGTAATATCTGAAGCATGGTCTATAGGTTTAGGGAGAAACTTATAAATTAAAAAACAAAACATTTTCCTAATTTTTTAAATCTTATGAGGCTTGGAGCTAAACATAGATGACAAGTACTTAAGATGTGGATTTTTTCTTCTCGTAATAAAGTGTTTATTTAGAAAATATTTTAAACATTGCCTTTTTGAACAAAACAGTCATGTCTGGTAAAGCAACAGTGACATCCAGTGACAGCTCAGATTTATTCAAGGAATATTGTTTAGATTTGCCACATGAGGAAAAGAAAAAGTTATTGAATATTAACCTGCACACTTTTTACATGTCCTAAGAATGTGTTCATATAAAAACATCATTGGATGAAAATAAAAACCAGTCATTTATTAGAGAATGAAAAGCGAAGCCATATATGGAGAGAAAATACTAGCAAAATATGTCTGATAAAGGATTTGTATCCATAATACACAAAGAATTTTGTACCATATGTCAAAAGTGGATTGCAGTTGAAATCAACAATGATATACTACTAAGCACTTATTAGAAGGGGTAAAAAAAAATTCTTAAGTGATTATACCAAATGCTGGCAAGTACAGAGAGCAAGCCTTCTCATTCATTGCTGTTGGGAATATAAAATATTACATCCATTTTACTGCCAAAGTCTGGCAGTTTCTTACAAGGCTAAACACTGTCTTTATGTTCCAGCAATTGTGCTCCTTGGTATTTACTTATATAAGTTGAAACCTTATGTCCACAGAAAAATATGCACACAAATATTTATAGTGATTATTCATAATCACTCAAAACTGGAAGCAATTAAATTGCTTTTCAGTAGGTGAATGGGTAAACAATGTGGTATATCCATACAACTGGATGCTATCTAGCCATAAAAAATGAGCTCTCAAGTCACAAAAAGGCACAGAGGAAAGTTAAATGCATTTTCCCAAGAAAAGGAAACCAGTCTAAAAAGACTTTGTACTGTATATTTCTAATTATAATGACATCTGGAAAAAACAAAACTGTAGAGAGATTTAGAAGCTCAGTGCTTATCAGAGAGGGGTGGCAGATGGGAGGGATGAACAGTTGAAACACTGAGGATCTTTAGGGCAGTGAAACAATCCTGTATGATATTGTAATGGTGCGTTCTAGGCATGATGCATTTTCAAAACCTGTAGAAGTGTACAATTGTGAAGCTTAATGTAAACCACAGTGTGATTAATAATAATGCATCATTATTGATTCATGAAGTGCGACAAACATACCACACTAATGTATGACGTTAACAATAATGGAAATTGTTTGTGTGGGGTGATATGGAAACTCTCTGAACTATTTTCTCATTTTATCTGTAAATCTAAACTCTCCTAAAATTTATTAATTTTAAAAAGTCAAACAATAATATAATTTCAAGATTAATCTTATTCACTGAATTAAAGTCTTTTACTGAATGATAGATTGTCACCAAGATATTGAATAGCATTATTCATAATTCTTACTGATATGTTAAGTAATGAATATTGAGTAATATGATGACTGTGTATCTATATGACTTTAATTGCAAAAGTTAGGTGTTGTATGTGTTTGGAATGAGAAGGACTTCACAGTAATGTTACTTGGCTCTGTCCGTGTTATTGCATTATTTGTTATTTTTATCAATATCATTGACATTGAAAACTTGAATTTATAATCCACTATTTCTAAAAGCACAGTGGAGAAGTTAATGCAATGGATCCTGAAAAAATATAACAATGCAATCATGATAGGCTGAAAAAAATAGACTGTCCAGTATAAAACTAACAATGTACATACAAAGTATCACATCAATTACAAAATTCTACTATAAGGTAGAATTTGATAATAAATGTTAGATTCCTAGTTGTACACAGATTCAATATAACCTGTTTGTGAAGAGATTTTTATTTAGTCTGCCTCAATTTCTGTTGTTATTCTGTTTTACTTGAAAACAAAGGAAGGAAATGAGCCAACTGAGCTCCAGCTGGTAGACTGCACCTAGAGTACTGTCTTAGGTCCTTGTTGCCTTGTTTTAAGAGGGCTATTGATGACTGAAAGCATCTTGAGAACAGGTGAGGTGTTGAAATATATAACATGAAGGGTGAAGAAACCTGATAATTTTGGTGGGAATGTAATTTGATACAACTATTAATAGCTGATATTTGTCTTTCTCTTTTGACTTATTTCACTCCGTATAATTGGCTCTATGTTCATCCACCTCATTAGGACTGACTCAAATGCAATCTTCTTTAGAGCTGAGTAACATTCCTTGTATTTATGCACCACAATTTCTGTATCCATTCATCAGTTGATGGACATCTAAGTTGATTCCATGTCCTAGCTATTGTAGAAAGTGCTGCAATGAACCTTGTAATACATGTGTCTCTTTCAATTATGGATTTCTATATGCCCAGTAGTGGGATTGTTGCGTCATATGGTAGTTCTATTCCTAGTTTTTCAAGGGATCTCCATACTGTTCTGCAGAGTGGTTTGTAAGAATTTTCCATAGTTTGTTGTGATCCACACATTCAAAGGCTTTAGCATAGTCAGTGGAGCAGAAGTAGATATTTTTCTGGAATTCTTTTCTTTATTTATGATCCAGAGATGTTGTAAATTTGATCTCTGGTTCCTCTGCCTCTTCCAAATCCACCTTGAGCATCTGGAAGTTCTTGGTTCATGTACAACTGAATCCTAGCTTGAAGAACTTTGAGCATTACTTTACTAGCCTGTGAAATGAGTGGAATTGGGCAGTAGTTTGAACATTCTTTGGCCTTTTCTTTAAGGGCATGGAATGAAAACTGACCTTTTCCAGTCCTGTGGCCACTGCTGAGTTTTCCAAATTTGCTGGCATATTGAGTGCAGCACTTTCACAGCATCATCTTTTAGAATTTGAAATAGCTCAACTGGAATTCCATCACCTCCTCTAGCTTTGTTTGTAGTGATGCTTCCTATGGCCCACTTGACTTCACATTCCAGGATGTCTGGCTCTAGGTGTGTGATCACACCATCATTGTTGATCTGAGTCATGAAGATCTATTTTGTACAGTTCTGTGTATTCTTGCCACCTCTTCTTAATATCTTCTGTTTCTGTTAGGTCCACACAGTTTCTGTCCTTTACTGTGCCTGTCTTTGCATGAAATGTTTCCTTGTTATCTCTAATTTCCTTGAAGAGATCTCTAGTCTTTCCCATTCTGTTGTTTTCCTCTATTTCTTTGCATTGAATACTTAGAAAGGCTTTCTTGTATCTCCTTGCTATTCATTGGAACTGTGACTTTAGATGGGTATATCTTTCCTTTTTTCCTTTGTCTTTCACATTTCTTTTCTCAGCTATTTGTAAGGCCTCCTCAGACAAACATTTGCCTTTCTTTTGGGGATGGTTTTGATCACAGCCTCCTGTACAAAGTTACAAACCTCCATCCATAGTTTTCAGGCACTCTGTCTATCAGATCTAATTCCTTGGATCTATTTGTCACTTCCACCGTATAATCATAAGGGATTTTATTTAGGTCATACTTGAATGGCATAGTGGTTTTTCCTACTTTTTTCAATTTAAGTCGAATTTTGCAATAAGGAGTTCATGGTCTGAACCACAGTCAGCTCCCAGTCCTGTTTTTGCTGACTGTACAGAGCTTTTTCATCTTTGGCCACAAAGAATATAATCAATCTGATTTCAGTTGACCATCTGATGATGTCCATATGTAGAATCATCTCTTGTGTTGTTGGAAGAGGGTGTTTGCTATGACCAGTGTGTTCTCTTGGCCAAACTCTGTTAGGCTTTGCCCTACTTCATTTTGGACTCCAGGGCCAAAATGCCTGTACTCCAGGCATCTTTTGACTTCCTACTTTTGATTCCAGTCCCCTATGATGGAAAGGACATCTCTTTTTGGTGTTAGTTCTAGAAGGTCTCCATCGAACCATTCAACGTTAGCATCTTTGGCATTAGTGGTAATGGCATAGACTTGGATTACTATGATATTGAATGCTTTGTCTTGGAAATGAACCAAAATCATTCTGTCCTTTTTGAGATTTCACTCAAGCATTGCATTTTAGACTCTTTTGTTGATTGTGAGTGCCATTCCATTTCTTCTAAGGGATTCTTGCCCACAATAGTAGATATAATGGTCATCTGAATTAAATTCACCCATTTAGGTCCATTTTGGTTCACTGATTCCTAAAATGTCGATATTCACACTTGCCATCTCCTGTTTGAACACTTCCAATTTACCTTGATTCATGGACCTAACATTCCAGGTTCCTGTGCAATATTGTTCTTTACAGCATCAGACTTCACTTTCACCACCAGACATATCCACAAGTGGGCATTGTTTCCACTTTGGCTCAGCCTCTTCATTCCTTCTGGATCTTTTCTCTGCTCTTCTCCAGTAGCATATTGGGCACCTACCAATCTGGGGAGTTGATCTTTCAGTGTCATACCTTTTTGCCTTTTCATACTGTTTATGGGGTTCTCAAGGCAAGAATACTGAAGTGGTTTGCCATTCCCTTCTCCAGTGGACCATATTTTGTTAGAACTCTCCACCATGACCAATCCATCTTGGGTGGCCCTACATGGCATGGCTCATAGTTTCACTGAGTCTGCAAGGCAAAATTATTTTAAGATAACTTTAATGATCTCCAATCATACTTTTCCTATCACTCAAACTTGAATTAGTAAACTTCAAAAGTCTTTTGTATATCCTTCAATACTATATATTCATATGACTATATTAAATACATGCACATGTAGAAGTTATTCATTTCTTTTACAAAAACATGAATCACAAATAGTACATTGCAATGTTAAAAATAAAAAACTATTTTAAATGAATTAACTATTCTTCAGATCATAAGGTTTGTTCAGTCTTTCTTCTGTTGATTGATTTTCACTTTTTCTTTTTTTTTAGTTTTATATTGCAGTTATGCTGCTTACAAGGAATATCTTTGTATATGTGTATATTTAGTTATTATTGCTGTTATTTTTATATGATATTCTGTAGAAACATTTTAAAAACTTGGAATGCTAGGTTAAAGATTATAAATCTTTTGTTTAAGTGATATTACAGATACATTTTTAAAAATTGTAACAAGCCTTGTAAGAAAATTAAAAAGAAGTAAATTTCCCCTGTCATGTTATAGCACTGGATACTACCAAATTTTAAATGTTTGATAGATCTGAAGACAAAAATATTATTTATTTATTGCTTTAATTTGCATTCCTAGGAGAGAAGTTGAAAATATTTTTCATGATATAGGTTTTTGTTGTTACATGTCTTCTGTAGATTTCCTTCTATATTAGTCAAGATAGTCTAGGATATGCTGAAGTAATATATTAATCCAGAAACTCTGATGGTATAGCACAGAAGAACTTTATTCCTCAATCATGTTACATGACCAAAGTGGATTAGCAGCAAGGCCAAATCTACAGTCACTCAAGGGACTCAAGCTAAAATTATTCTTCAATGTTGTATTTGAACCACCTGCAATATTTGTTCCAAGGGAGCTTCCAATGAAGCATACAATTATAAAAGAGGCCTATCAGCTCATTGCAGCTTTAGCTTCCAAATAACACATGTCACTTCTTACACTGGTTAGTCCCATAATACCAATCTAACTTTCAATAGGCCTGGGAAGTGCAGGCAAGCTGTATTTGGTGAATATATGATAGATATTAACCATGTCTACAACAACTACCATTTCTATAGCTTGATATTTGTCTTAAAAAAAAAAATCCGTTTTCAGGAGCATTTGTAATATTAATTTTTTTAATAGATTGTTAACATATACTTGTTTAACATATCATTTATTTGCCTCTAGCTACTTTGTGGTATTCCTTGCCATGCAACAACAACAAAAGCAAAATTTTCCATTTTGTACTATTATTCCCACAAAATATGTATTCATTTTTTTACATTTAAATATTTTCTTCATTGATACTGATTTTTAAATAATGAAGTAAGAATTTGGTTTTTCTTCTGTCAGATAATTAATAGACCCCATCAAAAACATTTATTAAATAATCTATTTCCCACTGAACTAAAATATTTCTCTTAAAATACTATATTAGTTCCTGTATAGGGTTTATATCTCTTCCAAAACTACTTTTTATATATTTCACAAGATGCTGTGTGCCTTAATATGACAATATACTTTCTTTTGCATACAATGTTTTCATACTCAAATTTAGTATCTAGTAAATCAAGAACAGAAGCTCATCTTCCAGTTCTTTATCATTTTACTAGGTATAATTCTTTGGAACCATAAAAACCTATTCAAAATCTAAGGTAAAATCAAATTATTGTGGAATCTGAATGAAAACAATTTTAGCAAATACTTTTTGTCATACGGTTTTTCCTTTTTAATATGTGTATGTAATTACTTAAGATTGATGCCCTAATTTTGAACAAAATTTATATTTTTATCTAAATCCTTTCTGTTTCTGGTATTATTCTTTCTACATTATGGGAGTTCATTTTTCTGAACAAACTATTTAGAAAATTAATAATGCTAAGTGAATTGTTCTTCTAGAGTTTATCATGTTACAATATTAAGGTTTTGACAAATGCATTAAATGACTTGAGAAAAGCTCCATTTTTCTGTGATCTAGAATACTTCATATTGGGCTTCCCAGATGGCACTAGTGGTAAAGAATCCACCTGCCAGTGCAGGAGATGCAGCAGATGTGGGTTCAGTCCCTTGGTTCAGAAGATCTCCTGGGTAGGAAATTGTACCCCACTCCAGTATTCCTCCCTGGAAACTTCCATGGGCAGAGGAGCTTGGCGGGCTACAGTCCATGGGGCCACAGAGTCAGACATGACTGAGCACAGCCCAGCACACTTCATATTACACAGAGCTTTACTGTTTAATAAGAGCTCAACTATAGGATAATAAGTATCTTACAGCTCTCTTAATGGGAGAGTTCTAGGTATCTTTCCAGTTGGTTTCTGTAATTGTTTATTATTTGGTGATTGCTTTCTATGTTTTTGAAGTCATTCTTGATAGTTTAAATTTTGATAGGAAACCATCTGTTTTTTCTAGGTTTTCTAAGTTATTGCCATAGTATTGCTCATAATATTTTACAATTCCTTCATTCTGTATCCTCTTTTTTCTAAACATATCTATTTTATCAATATAAATATTGCATAATTGTGCTGTCTCTTATAGTTTTTTTTTTTGGTCAGGTTTGTTCAAAGTTTATCTAATTGACATTTTTAAAGAAGCTTTTGACCAATTGGTTTAAGCAACTTTGTATTGTTTTCTGTTTAATTATTTCAACATTCATTGATTTGTATTCTCTTTTTCCTTTTTTGGCTCACTTTTTTCCCTAATGTTTTAATTTGGATATTTCATCAGTTTTTATTTTTTTCAATCTACATTGGCTATATTAGGTCAGTTTTATAATAAATTCTTGTAATTAAAACAATTTTTTTTAGTTAAAATCCCATTTATGACTTGATTTTCTCTTTGATTCCAGCACTTCATTTTATTTTATTTTTTGAAAGGAAAGAAAGCCTTAATTTCAAGGAAAGAAAAAATACTAAGTACAATACAAAGATAATACCCACTCAGTGGCTAGATATTTTTTCCTGAGGGATTTCACTGTGTTTATTCCTCTAGCATTTTTCCATTTTTGACTTTTAGGGTGGCCTTCTGTGAAGAGTTTCCTCATCCCAGCTGTTATGATATTTAATCCAGAGTTGCCAACTTTTGATCTGGTGGTTCCTAGACACAAGTTAATGAACACAAAGCTTTCTAGTATTTCTGAATCCCGTCCTGCACTCAAATTGGAATTAGTGTTCTCATCTCTGGTCAATCCTGAATTGTTTTCAACCCTAGCTTCATCCTGCCTCTCTCTCAGAATAGTAGAACAATTACTAATGTTGTCCATGGCCAGAGTCCAAATTACTTGTGCCCCACACAAATTTCAATTTACTCATTTTTCCTTTTCTATCTCTCTTCTCGCTTCTACCCAAGTAAATTATGGTGGTTTTCTCGGGAAATATTTACATTAAAGAGCTCTTTTTTTTCTCCTAATTTAAATATTAGATTTTTGTTTTAATACTAACTAGGAAAAACAGGATA
Organism: Bubalus kerabau; assembly: GCF_029407905.1. Lineage (NCBI taxonomy): Eukaryota > Metazoa > Chordata > Mammalia > Artiodactyla > Bovidae > Bubalus > Bubalus kerabau. The sequence continues at coordinate 62,405,634 of NC_073626.1, forward strand.
ATCTTTAAAATGGATAATCATCTCTTTTTGATCCTAATGTTACTCCATGGGATGGCTTAACATTTCCAGTAAGGGAAGTCATGGCATTTCATTCTGGAAATACATGAAGGTACTTCCTGTTCCCTCCTGGACTCAGCCTGAATGGTATAATGTTAAAGTGAAATGGTCCTGGCTGCTTCTGTATTTTATGCATGGCCTGCTGCGGGACTAGGCAGATAAGGAATTAGAGGTAAGCAGAATTAATACAAGGACTTCCCTCATGGCTCAGACGGTAAAGCGTCTGTCCACAATGTGGGAGACCTGGGTTCGAGCCCTGGGTCGGGAAGATTCCCTGGAGAAGGAAATGGCAAGTCACTCCAGTACTATTGCCTGGAAAATCCCACGGACAGAGGAGCCTGGTAGGCTACAGTCTATGGGGTCGCAAAGAGTCGGACGTGACTGAGCTACTTCATTTTCACTTTCACTTTTAGAATTAATACAAAGAACCAATATGATACCTGATATGCTAAAATTTAAGGATGGGGCTTTGTTGTAATCCAGAAAATGCATATCTGCATAGGGTTATAGTAGCAAATTTATAATAACTGTGCAATACTTTAATATGTTAGTCTCAGATTTGAGCATTGTCTCAGATTTGAAAGAGTCCAGTCATCAAAATATGATCTTGAGGACCAGCTTGGGAATATCCTCAAAGATTTGGGTATGTTGTGAAGTATTTTAACATCTTGGGTCATCTAGTATAAGTTGGTTTAAATCTGACCTGAATGAGTAGATGTTCCATATCTTATCAAATCAGTCTCTTAGTCCTGAGGATGGGTCAGTTTAGTTAAAGGGTTGTGTCTCATTGCAGGTGGTGGTATTGCAGGTAGGCTCCCAAATTTATGTCTATATGGTGCCTGTTTGCATCAGGTTACTTAATAAAAAGCATTTCTATAGAAACACAGGGCTTCCCGGGAGGCTCTAGTGGTAAAGAATCCTCCTGCAATGCAGGAGACACAGGAGACGGGGTTCCATCCCTTTGTTGGGAAGATCCCCCGGAAAAGGGCATGAGAACCCACCCCAGTATTCTTGCCTGGAGAATCCCATGGACAGAGGATCCTGGTGGGCTACAGTCCATGGGATCACAAAGAGTCACACACAACTGAAGCAACTTAGAATACATGCATGCACTGTAGAAACTAAAGAAACAAAGAAACAAAAAAAAACTTTTGGAGCGGACTCTAAGCCCAGTCTGAGTCCCCAGAGTGGCCAGCTGAAATTTCTAGATGTCTAGTTTGAAGCCTCTTCAGATGGAGAGAGTGCAGGCAGTTGAAATCTGAAAGATGTTCTTGGTTTTCAGCTTAAATGTCTCTGGTAGTCTTTCTGAGTGGCCACATAGCAACAGGCACAAAGATCGTCCATGAGCTATTGTGGTGATTTCTCTGAAGTTTATATTGTTACCCCACTTCAGCTTGCATGGTTTTGGGGAATGGACAATTGTAGTTTGAGGGTTTCAGAATTCTGGAGGGATCAAGTCAGGAGAAAAAGAAATTGATTTTTGTTCATAAAGGTATACTTTAACAAATTGCTGTAAGTCATAGTTAGTTTGGGCTTCCCTTGTAGTTCAGTCGGTAAAGAATCTGCCTGCAGTACAGGAGACCTGGGTTTGATCCTTGGGTTGGGAAGATCCCCTGGAGAAGGAATGGTTCACCCACTCCAGTATCCTTGCCTGGAAAATCTCATGGACACCGGAGCCTGGTAGGCTTCAGTCCATGGAGTCGCAAAGAGTCGGGCACGACTGAGTGACTAAAACTTACTTATAGTTAGCTTAAGAGAGAAAGTTTCCTTAAATCTGGAAAACAAAAGATTAAAGAGCCAGCAGTATTTCAGACAAAAAGTCATAAAAAATTATAATCACATTCATCAATTCATTCAGTCCTATATAATCGATTTTAATCTTGATCTTTCGTTAGCTATTTTATGAATCTGTTTTTTCTTAGAGTTCTGATCTGATGGTATGATCTGAAAGTTAGCAGAAACCTGTATTTGTCAGAGTCCTTTCCATGAATCTCCTTGAAGAGGAAGCACTTTGCAAAAGTATCAGAATAAAACAAAACTATCTGTAAATGTCAAAGGACTTAAAAACGCCTATGGTTAAAGATCTGATAAGAGTTCACTATATGTAATTGATAAGGAAATTTGGTCATTTCTCTGAACATAGGACATTTCAAAATGAAAACTGGAATTATGACTCTTAATATTACATATCAGATTTTTCTTGTTTCATAAAATTTCTAGAACAATTTTATCCATAACATATATACATAAGGAAGGTTTAGCACTATTTGTTATTTGCCAGTGCTTCCCATGTAACTTAGCACGTCAAAGAAGCCTGTGTGTGCTGGTGTACTAGGTCTCTTCAGTCGTGTCTGACTCTTTGCAGCCCTATGACTGCAGCCCGCCAGGCTCCTCTGTCCATGGGATTCTCCAGGCAAGGATACTGGAGTGGGTTGCCATGCCCTCCTCCAGGGGATCTTTCCAACCCAGGATCGAACCCACATCTCTTACATCTCCTGCATTGGCAACGGGTTCTTTACCATTAATGTTTCTCATCTATGAGGAGAGAGAATAAATCTTTTGAGATGGTCAAAGGGTCCTCTGGAAATCCTAGAGTTACTTCAAGGTTAAAAGACTTCATTCAGAATTTGATTTGGGGGAATCCATCAGAAATGTTGAAAGGTTATATACACATGATTAAATAAGATCACCTATTATTATGAAACAATACTTAATTATCCACTTAACCAAAGTAGTACAGGATTTTAAAGGCAAATACAGGAAGTTACATAGTTGTAAGCAAAAACAATTCTTTTCATGTTAAGAAAGCTCAGTTTTCTTAAGTAATCAAGGACCTGATTAAGACAACATGAAGCACAAAATTATTTTTATAAAATTCACAATCATTACTTTCTAGCCAGATCACTTAAAAGTCAAAGAAATACCTTTAACAGTCTCTTATCAGAGCAGACCTGTTCTCCAAAACACTTTGTCCTTTTGGCAGATGAGACAAAATTACATTAAGTATACTTTGATATTAAAGCTTATTAATAAAAACTCTTATGATAACAATTCAATTTTAGCCAATCTGGTTACCCAAGGCAAAGTTCTTTTTCTCTCTTCTCAACTCTCTTACCATTTTGTCCTTTACTTCTTTCTCATTCTGAAATAACCAGCTTTACTTTAGGATGAAAGAGCAAGAAAAGCAAAATAATTACTGGAAAGTTTGGACGACACCACTGTGAGCCCTCTCCATAGGTGGTCATTTCCTTTCCAGAGCATCCCGTCAATCTCTCTTGGACTAGAATCTACCTCCACTTGTACAGGACACACATGGTGTCTAGGGAAAGCCCCTGGCCTTCTGGTGTGTAATTCCAGAGTTGGCATTTTGGAATGCGTGCCTCTGGAAGCTTCTTTGGGGTTTTTCATTCATCAAGGATTTGCCTTACCGCCTCTGGGTCCTTCAGATGTGCTGTCACCAGATATTCATGACATTTATATCTGTCCGTTATTATTTTTCTTTTTTTAGCAATATCATACCAGATATTGGACCCACAATATCCCATTTGGTCAGGGAATGAAGAATGACAGGTGTGAGGAAATTGACAATAGACTTCTTTGTATTTTCCCTCTGATGATGCCTCTGGTCTCCTTGAGAGGCTGTTTTATTCTCCTGGGTTAGGACATAGTCCAGCCATGACCCATTGACTCAGGGTTCACAGTTGGAGGGCTCCCATCCCCCTCAACTGTGAGATTCCTTTCTTCATGCCTTTAGCTCAGAGCCTCTCCTTGGTCAGTGACAAAAGCTTTTCGGTTCAATCCACCCTGCTTAGCTCTTCATGGTCAGCATATTAGTAGTTAATTAAGTTAACTATAATTAATTAAGTTAATTAGTTAGTTAAGTTAATTTATAAATAGTGGTATGATTACCTCATTAAACCATATGGCCTTGATTTCACTGCTCTTAGAAGATCACTGAATTATCATGACAACCCTGATACTTTGGGTTTGATACCACAGGTAACACATGGCAGAGGCAATACCCAAAAGCACATAGCAGCGGGACAGAACCTCAGCAGATAGAGTCCCTTCCCCAGATGGTGTTACACACCTGAGTTAGGTGGTGAGTAAGCAAATTGCAGGTAAAAGGCATTCCCCTTGGTTAGTTGCAAAGATGATCTTGGAGTCCTAATGACTATGCCAATTGTTTCATGCTGGTCTCAGTCTATCAAAAACCAGTATTATGGCTGGATAGGTCCTTATGGTTCTCATTGTGATTACAAGATGCCCTGTAGCAATAACCACCAGGAAACTTTGGGAAAAGAAAAGATTTATTGCTTACAAGACCTGGATATTACATGGCACACCTGGGGCAGCACTGGAAGGTTTCAAACTGAGAGATTGAGAACTGACCTGGGGTTCAGCTTTTATTGAGGTTGAGGGTGGGGGCCCTGGGTTGCATGGGTTCACTATTTATTAGTGAATTTAAAATATGAGAGTGGGGATTCAAAGCAAGGAAATTAAAAAAAAGTGACCCAAATGGTCAGTTATTTAAACCAACAAAGATCTCTAAATAAAGGAGCTTCAGTGGGGAAAGGCCACCTGGTTCTTTACCTGGTCATATGGCTGGCAGTGTGTATATTCCAGATAGCATCTTTGAAGTAGACGCCTCTTTGAAGTGGATGCCCCTTTGAAGTGGTGTATCAGCAATCAAAGCTTATGTCAGGCATATGCATTACAAAAAAAGAAAAAAACAACTGTCAGGAGTTTATAGTACAGTCACTTTAGATCACTGATTCAGAAACAAGAAACAGAAAAGGAAATTTAGTAATAAGAAACAAATTGTATAAGTCACAGATGGCAAATTTCTAGTTATGTGCAAGGACAGAAAGAAACAACGCAGAGCACATAAAGAGCAAGAGCACATAAAATGCAAATCTACAGTCTGCGATGCATCACAGGAATTTCACTAGTAAGCAAATTCTTTAAGCGTATAACCCAGACTACTGTGTGAAATAATCATTCTATTATATGAAGTACAGGTTCTCTATACATCTACAATTTGTGCAGAAGATGAAAACAGAATATAATTAATTGGAAGTTCCAGGAAGCAAATAGATCAAGTAGCATCTAAAACACTAAAATATTAGACATGTGATGGAACATTAAGTGATCTGGATTTATTCTATTAAAGACTATGAAAGAGATTGGATAACTGATTGAAGTATATAAAAGGTTTTTCCAAATAGAATGATGACTGTTTTACTTCTAAAGAAACAATAGGATTTATATCCTATTTAATGAATACTTTCTTTTCAAAATGATAAACAAGAAAGCATTGATGATAGAAACTACAGATTTTCTCTTACTCACAGTCATTTGGCAAAAGATAGGGGTCTGCTTATCCAAAGTAGCTTAATACATGTGGCATAGCCTCCCTGATGGCTCAGCAGGTAAAGAATCCATCTGCATTGGTGGAGCTGCTGGAGATGTAGGTTCAGTCCCTGGGTTGAGAAGATCCCTGAAGGAGGAAATGGCAACCCACTCCAACATTCTTGCTTGAAAAATCCAGTGGAAAGAGGAGCCTGGAAGGCTACAGTCCATGGGGTTGCAAAAAGTCAGACTCGACTGAGAACAGTGATAAAGTGCTGTAAATTACACAGCTATAGTCTCCATTTGAAGCTGTGGAGCAGATACAAAGTTAGCTAATATACAAGCCAAGAATTCCTGGCCCAAATATGGATCTTAGAGGGTATGAATCTAATTTCAAATTTTTATCTTGGGGTGACCTTAGTTCTAGAAAAGTGACAGGGCTGCATTATATGAGCTTGGACTTATACACATTAGACAAGAGAAAATGAGTCATAACTCAACTCCCTAATAAATGAGAGATCTGTGTCTGAGGCTGAATGGTCCAAGGTCTCAGTAGGTGGTCTAAGAAGGCTTCCTGATGAGTGAAATCTGAACTGGTAGGCAGAGCTGAGGCAGTTTTCACTTTTGGCAGAATATATTTTAAATTATTTATATTAAATAAATACATAATACAAAAAAAGGCAATAAGCGAGTTCTTTTTTTCCCCAAGAACTGCAAGATACTCCATGTATCTAGAATATAAGATTCATCTGGGGACTATGAGATAATAGTTCTAAAGGAAAGGCAATTCTTAGTTTATGAAGTACTTTTTAAGGCAATATTTGGAATTTTTATTTTATTCAGAAGAAATTAGAACACTATCTTTAAGCTCAGAGCAGTGCAAAGGAACAGCATGAATATAAGCGGTAATTGGGTGCATTTTTCTCTAGAAAATGTAAAAACAATAATAAAATCAACTTAACTTAGTCCTTTTTTTAATGCACCAGCAATTCTAAACAGTGATAAAATACTTCTCCCAGAAAAATATTTTGCTGTTCGAATTCTAAACAATTTCTACTGCACTTATTGCTGGATTTTAATATTACATATGCAGTGTGGCAGATTGTATTTTTCGAAAACAGCATTATGCAATGGTATTTCTACTCCCGTATGCTTTTCTGAATTTGTCACTCTCATCAAGAGATGGAAACTTTGTCCCCTCTATTTGCCTTTGTGTGGGCTTTTGTAACTGCTTTGTTGAATAGAATGCAGTAGAAGTGCAGATAGATCTTAAGTATCCCTTTCTTTTCATGCTTGCTTTTGGAACCCAGTCACCACTATTATGAGGGAGCCAAGAAATAACTTGCAGAGGTTACATGGAGATGGTCCTGATGACACACGACGAAGATGGCACTGTCCCCTTCGGCTGACTAACCTGTACACAGGTTTCCTCCTGTCTTCCTGACATTTCTCTTCTGAGAGCATTACTTTAGAAAATTTGCAGTCATCTGTTCTTTCTCTGCCTTTTTGAAATGTAAATCTCCCATTCTCCTGACAGTTTTACAACCTAGGAAAATCTTTCTTGAGGACTTGGGAGACATTCCTTTAAAGTACAGTCATTCAGAAAGATAGCACCCTTATTTCCCAGTGTCTGAGAGAGGGTAGGAGCTTAACTTTGATAAATGCAAATTAGTCAATACATATGACTAAACTCTCCCCTAATGTCCTCTAGTACTTTTGTACTGACTCACCCTGCACTTGAAAACTTCCCTCTCTCTCGCTATTGCAGTAGACTTTACCTCTACTACAATATACTTAAATAGAAATGAATCGCCAGTCCAGGTTCGATGCAGGATACAGGAAGCTTGGGGCTGGTGCACTGGGATGACCCAGAGGGATGGTACGGGGAGGGAGGTGGGTGGGGGGTTCAGGATGGGGAACACGTGTACACCCATGGTGGATTCATGTTGATGTATGGCAAAACCAACACAATATTGTAAAGTAATTAGCCTCCAATTAAAATAAATAAATTTGTATTTTAAAAAAATAGTTGTTCTCACTGTTTCACTGCATCTGATGCATTTTTTTTCTATGATTCATTATCTGATGATATCCAAGATTGCAGCATCACCTGTTCAACATTTGAGTAATGAATATTAAGAGTCCAGCATTCAGCGGTCCACCTAATTGCCCCCACTGGTGATCTTTGGAAAAGATACAAACTGTCCTCACTTAGCCCACCCATATCACAGATGTGCAAACTAAATAAATAATTGTAATTGCTTTAAACCACTAAGATATAGGATGGTTTGTTGTGCATCAACAAATAACTGGAATAGTAAGCTTCTAGTTAGAGTTTTGCTAATAACGCTTTATAAACATTGATTTTTATGTAGATATTGTGTATGTGTATTTAAAACATTGAAATAGAGTATGAACTGGAAGTAATAATTTTTGGTAAGTGAAGATTTTATCCCACACATGAAAATTTTTGCTAAATTTAAAAAATATTTTAAAACTAAAATGTGCTCCTCTTTTTTTTACTGTTACTTGGTTGCTGCTGCTGCTGCTAAGTCACTTCAGTCATGTCCGACTCTGTGCGACCCCAGAGACGGCAGCCCACCAGGCTCCTCCGTCCATGGGATTTTCCAGGCAAGAGTTCTGGAGTGGGATGCCATTGCTTGGTTACTGGGAAACAAAAAACAAATCAAGAAAATAAAATATTACATCAGAGCTATGATGTAGTAGTTACTTAAATGTTTTGCAGATGTTCCAGTTGTATTAAAATTCACTTACTAATTATTAGACACTTATGCTATGCTAAGTCACTTCAGTCGTGTCCGACTCTGTGCGACCCCGTAAACGGCAGCCCACCAGGCTCCCCGTCCCTGGGATTCTCCAGGCAAGAACACTGGAGTGGGCTGCCATTTCCTTCTCCAGTGCATGAAAGTGAAAAGTGAAAGTGAAGTCGCTCAGTCATGTCCGACTCCTAGCGACCACATGGACTGCAACCTACCAGGCTCCTCCATCAATGGAATTTTCCAGGCAAGAGTACTGGAGTGGGGTGCCATTGTCTTCTCCGATTAGACACTTATTTACATAAAAACTTATTTTATAACACTGTGCCAAAGGATGATACACACAATTGTTAAGTAGATATAAAAATACTGTATAAATATTGTATTTTTTGCTTCTATAAAAACTTGAAAGAACTTGTAATCACTTGCAATGTTTTTGTATAACCAGCAACTGGTTCATAATACTGTAAATTTCGAGAAAATTGAATGCACCAATATGAAACAAATAAAATGAATTTTCACTTGAAATGTTACACTGCTAACCATTATGTCATACTAGATAAAAGTGGAAAAACCCTTTCAGTAGCCAAAATAAACAATAGAAAGTCAGTGAGTGAAAAAAGTTCCTTTTTTTAGTCTCCATAGATTAAGTCTTAAGTGACTAACTCCTTTTTCAGTCCTCTCATCCATGTAGGAAGTTGTGACGCCACTGCAGCCTCTTCTTTTAAAACACTTTCCTGTTCTCCTCACAGTTCATACAAACACTCCTCCCCAAACTCCTCTCCTCCTGTCAATCTAGTGGAGCTCAACAGGGAAAAACAACAACGGCAAAACCCCCAAACAAACAGCAACAACAAAAATATACTAGAAAACAATTGTAGTAACGTCTGCATCTATTTTGGAATATCCAATATCTCCAATGTTATGTATATGTTAACTTCATGATCATTTAAAAAATAATTTTGTCATATAAGAGGGGGGGATGTTTAATAACTTACTCTTTTGTCATATGCTAGGTAGATCACTGGAACGATTATTTTAGATTGTATATTCTGACACTACTGAAACTATGGCTATTTTCCATTACACTTAAATCATAGTATTTAATAGATATTTTTAAGTTGATGCATAAAATAGTTACAGAGGGAGTGACATAATCGGCATTTTATTTCTGAAGGATCACACTGGTACCAATTTGGACACTAAATTAGAGGAGACTCTGCTTTATTGACTATGCCAAAGCCTTTGACTGTGTGGATCACAATAAACTGTGGAAAATTCCGAAAGAGATGGGAATACCAAACCACCTGATCTGCCTCTTGAGAAATTTGTATGCAGGTCAGGAAGCAACAGTTAGAACTGGACATGGAACAACAGACTGGTTCCAAATAGGAAAAAGAGTTCATCAAGGCTGTATATTGTCACCTTGTTTATTTAACTTATATGCAGAGTACATCATGAGAAACGCTGGACTGGAAGAAACACAAACTGGAATCAAGATTGCTGGGAGAAATATCAATCACCTCAGATATGCAGATGACACCACCCTTATGGCAGAAAGTGAAGAGGAACTCAAAAGCCTCTTGATGAAGGTGAAAGTGGAGAGTGAAAAAGTTGGCTTAAAGCTCAACATTGAGAAAACGAAGATCATGGCATCCAGTCCCACCACTTCATGGGAAATAGATGGAGAAACAGTGGAAACAGTGTCAGACTTTATTTTTCTGGGCTCCAAAATCACTACAGATGGTGACTGCAGCCATGAAATTAAAAGACGCTTACTCCTTGGAAGGAAAGTTATGACCAACCTAGACAGCACATTGAAAAGCAGAGACATTACTTTGCCAACAAAGGTTCGTCTAGTCAAGGCTATGTTTTTTCCTGTGGTCATGTATGGATGTGAGAGTTGGACTGTGAAGAAGACTGAGTGCCAAAGAATTGATGCTTTTGAACTGTGGTGTTGGAGAAGACTCTTGAGAGTCCCTTGGACTGCAAGGAGATCCAACCAGTCCATTCTGAAGGAGATCAGCCCTGGGATTTCTTTGGAGGGAATGATGCTAAAGCTGAAACTCCAGTACTTTGGCCACTTCATGCAAAGAGTTGACTCATTGGAAAGGGCTCTGATGCTGGGAGGGATTGGGGGCAGAAGGAGAAGGGGACGACAGAGGATGAGATGGCTGGATGGCATCACTGACTTGATGGACATGAGTCTGAGTGAACTCCAGGAGTTGGTGATGGACAGGGAGGCCTGGAGTGCTGCAATTCATGGGGTCGCAGAGTCGGACATGAATGAGCGACTGAGCTGATCTGATCTGATCTGAAGACCACAATCAGGAAGATCAATATGGCAGTTGTTGAATAGGAGATGAGGAACCAAGGTGGTAGCTGGGGATTTGGAGGGAATGGAAAAGATAAAAGTACTATTTACAAGCTATAATCCACAGGACATATGGAAAAGGAGGTGTTAAGAGTATATGGTATCCAGAAGTATAGATTTAGGAAATCAGTGAGAGTTTAGCTGTATATATGATGCTCTAAAAATGTCTCTTTGACGGTCCAAGAAGATAATTGTATATATAACATTTGTGTTTAGAAGAGAAGTATTAGAGAAAAATCTTGGGGTTTCAATACATATATGCTCTACTTGATATCAAGCATATGCTATCTGAGGTTCAGCCTTTAGGTTAGAAGAAAGAAATGTTAAAAACTTGTGAAAAAAAGGCAACAATTAGTAGACAAGCATAAAAAGAGAAGTTATTCTGTGAAAAAGACTTAGAAAATCATTTGGAAATTTCTAAAAAGAAACAAGGTGTATAGAGATGTCAAGATAGTCCTTGTAAAGTGCCCATTTGACTTAGCAAGTAGGGAGTCATTGCGGTCATTAGAAAGGGGGCCTTCACTAGAACAGTGTGGGTAGAAAGATGTTTCCTGTGACTGAAGTAGAGACTGCAGAAGTGCAGATAACAAGTATTGACTCTTTCTAGAGTCTTTATTCCATACACCAAGACAGAGTGTAAAATACTAAATAAAGAGTAAGTTGAAGGAAGAGTTTGCTTTCCTTTTTAAAGGGGATGAAACTTGATTGTGTTATTGATGTACAGAAAGAGCTAACGTGGAGAGAAAGTGGTAAGCGATACTTGAAGATGTGAAAGGAAATAAACTCCAAATAAAACCTTCTGGGGAATATATTGAGGATTTACTTGTTCAATATTTATTCCAGCTTCCCTTTAGTATTTCTTTCTATATTGCAGAGACAGAAAAGCTTAAAACAAATCCCAGATATTTCATGGCTAGAATTCCGAATACTTTTTAGGCTCCATAATCAAATGAACTTACATAAGATTTGAATCAAAACTGAGGTTATTGATGAGAGAAGCCAAGTGCATGGGCCTCTAACTATCTGCACATACTGTGGAAGAGGTAGCATGGTTCTGAAATGAACAGGTATAATAGCACTGTGTCTGTGTGTGTGTGTGTGCTTTGTGTGGGTATGCACACACACGCTCATGTGTACCTGTTGGCATTTGTCTGAAAACAACATCAATGTAGACAACTTGTGTGATGGTTATTGAGTCGCTAAATCATGTCAGACTCTTTGAGACCCCAAGGACTATAGCCTTCCAGTCTGTCTGTCCATGGGATTTCCCAGGCAAGAATAGTAGAGTGGGTTGCTATTTCCTTCTCCAGGGGCTCTTCCTGGCCCAGGGATCAAACACGCATCACATACATTGCAGGCAGATTCTTTTACTGCTGAGCCACAAAGGAAGCCCTTATAGAGACAACTTATCAATGCAATAGACAAGTTCTCATTATGGAAGGAGTTGCTGATGCTTTCACAACAGTTCTGCTATTGATAATTTACATTAGAGTCTCTTGACAGCTCTCTCAGTGATTTATAACCCATTTAGAACACTGCAAAAATGTAAGTATTCTTTTTAAACCACTTTATTGTGACATGATTTATACACAAAAAAGCTATACATATTTAATTTCACATCTATGAAAGTCATCACAATCTATGCCACAAACATATCCATCACCTCCAGAAGTTTTCTCTTACCCTTATAATTATATGATTTCTCTTTCTTTGTGATAAAAACACATAACATAAGATCGAGCCTCAACAAAATTCTAAGTATATTGTACAACTGTTGTTAACTATAGGCAGTATGCTGTACAATAGATCTTAGATTCTGTGTGCTTTAACTCAGCCATGACCCATACAACTGAGAAAACAGCTACGAATGAGAAAAGATTGCTAGTGGGGAACAGGAAATCTGATGACATGCTGTCTGGCAGTCTCCTTTTTCTCCCCAAACAAAAAGAAATTTTCTGCTGAGAGCAAAATATTGGAGTAGGAACTTGCGGAATACAAATATTTTACTTTGCATTGGTGTTCAAAAACTTACCCTTGTTTTTGTAGTTATCCTCGTAGTTGTCTGATTTTGAAGGGAAAATACAGATTCCTGAATTAATGGAATTCAATTGAAATATTCTGATTGAGGCAATGTGTAGAATAACACAAAAAATTTTGACTATAAATTTCTTGAGTGCTGAATAAAAATGTAACTTTTCTGATAAAATCTATTTCTGAGTTTACAGGGTAGAATGCAAATAATCCAGGGCTGAGTAGGGTGAGGGGGAACAAGAAAGGAGATGGAGATAGTAAGCTGCTCTTGTGGCATTGAAAGAGTTAAGTTGTACATATCCATGGAGATAAGAATGAAGTTTTGAGTCTATATGAAATAGAAAGTTAGAAATGTGCCTAGATATTTGGCAAAACTAATACAGTTATGTAAAGTTTAAAAATAAAATAAAATTAAAAAAAAAAAAAAAAGAAATGTGCCTAGAAAGAAACAAGACTATGCAGAGAGTTACATAATTACTGAAAAGGAAGACTATGGAAATATCTATCCATCTGCATGAGTAGATCCTAGGAATATTTTGCTAGGATTAAGTAGAAAACAAGCTTCCCTCAATTACTTAAATCAATGTGCATGCTCCTTAAATGAGTCTGAGATCAAATTTGCACAACTCTAATGGTTTTGAAATACCCATAGGAATGAAAAAAAAAAAAAGGAGCTTAAAAATAAGTAAAAAAAATTATTAGCATCAAAATGATCATTAGCAGACATAGCCACCAGCATGATTAGAGACCTAAAAACTTCAAAAAACAAACAAACAAAAAATAGAAAAAAATCATATGGAAGAGAAAAAGACCAGAAAATAAGTATTATAAAGTTATTAAAGACAAATGAGAAAGTAAAAGTGTAAGTCAGAAAGCAAAAAATTATGAAAAAAGGCATAATTGAAAGAAAATCAAGTAGTATTTTAAAATTAAAATACAGTCGCTGCAATTAAAAGTTTACTGAATCAACCAAAAGCATGTTAGGCACAGAGAGATTTGGTGACTTGAATATGAGATCTTAAGATATAACCCAGAATGCAGCACAGGGAGATGAATGATCTTTACTTCCTATTTCATGAGAAAATAAAAGCCAAGAGAAGACAACGCCTATACACACCCACCGCCTGGTCTGCCCATACTTTGCAACTGCACACATATACTCTCCAGAATCAGCTACATATCTGGGGTAACCAATATAAAATTTATCAATTTCAAGGTGATGACAGACTTCCCTGGTGGCTCAGACGGTAAAGCGTCTGCCTGCAATGCAGGAGACCCGGGTTCAATCCCTGGGTCAGGAAGATCCCCTGGAGAAGGAAATGGCAACCCACTCCAGTACTCTTGCCTGGAAAATCCCGTGGACAGAGGAGCCTGGTAGGCTACATTCCATGGGGTCACAAAGAGTCGGACACTTCACTTTCGCTTTCACTTTCACTTTCAAGGTGATGACAGAGGGTGTCAAACCAATGTCCTGTGAAATGGCACTAGGATAATCAGTCACAGGTTCATGAAACCAGCCTCTACTTCTGTTTCTGTGAATGAGCTGCCTGTCTCTTAGCTAACATCAGTACATCCACCAGAGCACTCACGTACAGCCCCCTAATTGTTCAAGCTTATTCTTTCCATATTAATTTATTTATTTAGTGCAATACCAGTCAATATCATTTTTCAAAGAAATTGTTACACCAAAGATTAAACTTCATATGGAAGATATAAAGGGCAAAAATGCCAAAAGAACTTTGAAATGTTGAAACAGAAGACAAAGATGATGATTTGAAAGACAAAGATTTAAAAGTATACATTTAGAGAAAATGTATACTGTTATATCCATTATATTATAGTAGTAGAATTTTTTAAATCTTAAGAGCATAAGCCATGAAGGAAAAGATGGATATCTTTACCTATGTCAATATTAATTCTTATATGACAAAAATACTCAATCTAAAAAGACAAGACACATACCTGCAGAAGGAATCTTCAATCCATATAACCTAGAGGATTTTTTTTTTTTTCAGAATATACAAGGAATACTTACTGTTTCAACAAGAACAAAACAGAAAATTAAGTATTTTAAATGGTCAAAAGATAGGAACAGGCATTTCTCAGAAGAGTAAACCAATAAATATGACCACTTCCTTGCTAGAAATCTAAAAAAATAAAATCATATCTACAATAAGACATCTTTCCTTACAGACCAGTTAGGCAGAAATTAGAAATTCTGATAACACATTTTTGCAGGCATTTGGAGAAATAAGTACTCATATACTGCTGTGGTGAGACTACTTTGTGGAAAAAAGTAGTAGTGAAAGTGTTAGCCACTCAGTTGTGTCTGACTCTTTGAGACCCCATGGACTGTAGCCCACCAGGCTCCTCTGTCCATGAATTTCTCCAGTCAAATATACTGGAGTGGGTAGCTATTCCCTTCTGCAGGGGATCTTCCCAATCCAGGGATCCAACCTGGGTCTCCTGCATTGCAAGCGGATTCTTTACTGTCTGAGCCACCAGGCAAGCCCACTTTGTAGAGAACTTTAACAATAACTTGTATAATTAAAAGCTGCTTGTTCTGCAACCCAGAAATTCCAGTCTTTCATTTCTATCCCGAGAGATGCTGGAATTTGTATCAATACAAGATGTCATGTGTAAAAATGTTCACTGAAGCAAAACAAGTCCAAACAAGTTAATCTACTTCTCCTCAGTAGAAGAATGGGAAAAATTAATGATATGTTTTAATAAATGGAATACTATACCATAGCTAAAGCTAACATAGAAGAGCTACACATATAGCCATATATACATTTCAGAAATACAATGACATGTGAAAAAAGTTGCAAACGAATAAGTTGATGATAATACTCTTTATGCACATTAAAAAAGCAGCAGTATAAATTGTTTGTATAAATAGCATATAGAGCAACGTACAGCATCAGAAACGGGGAAAATTCCCCCAACTTCAGGATATTGACTACTTCTAAAGAGGAAGAGAGACTATAAAATGAACTAGATTTAAACTATTTCAGAGTAAAGTAAATTTGGATCTTTATTGGTTAGGAGTGGTAAAACTAATCCACAAACATGAAAAAAGTGCCTCAGAAATGTTTCAAGATGGAAAACAGTCTGCTAACCCATGTGTCATAGCAGAGTGTTAATACTCACAGATTATTTCCATGTTTAGTGACATATGGGCAACTAAGCCTGAACACCTATGCACTTTACTCTTTAATGCATTTGAAAAGTAAATGCATTACTCAGTTATCATCCATTTTTGTGAAAGGAAAGGTACTTTAACATGAAAAATGTAGATTGACCTTGTCATTTGCTCTTCAGTTTTTGTCTTTACACCCTCATTGTTTAGTCTGACTGGTTATAATGAATGTCACCTATGTTCTGAATGACTTCAAACATCAAAAAAGAGAAAAATTACTGTTGCCCAAGAAGTAGTAATAGATATTCTTCTCAGTCCAGGTGGGTTTTTGGCAGGCATCCTATTTTCTAAACCATGTAATGAATCACTAATATATGGATCTGACACAATCGTAATACAACTCAGAAAAAAAAAAATCATGCCATGAAAATACCTTTTCTTGAATTGATTTTGCTGTTAATGGAAATGAATTTGCAACTATGGCATTTCTAATTAACCTTACTTTTCTGTTTGCAAAATGGGCAACAGCCTTTTATCACCATTAATAGAAGATATGGTTTTGTGATTGCTTATTCTACATGTTATAGTACCAGTTAATCAAGCTTATTCTGCTTACTTTCTGGAATACCTTGCAACCTGAAACAAAATTCAGTTTATATTTTCTTACTTTTGTATTTCTTTTAATTCTACTCATTAAATTGTGAGGATACTGTCTGCTGCACTGACATTTTTCTACCATTCTTTTGCTTCCTTTTGTCCCCTAAACATGTTCCCCAAGACCTTTCCTCCAAGTCGCTTGATGAATCCTTCCACAGTTACGGAGCTTCCCTGGTGGCTCAGAAGGTAAAAGAATCTGCCTGCAATGCAAGAGACCTGGGTTCAATCTCTGGGACAGGAAGATCCCCTGGAGGAGGGAATGCCAACCCACACCAGTATTCTTGCCTGTAGAATTCCATGGATAGAGGAGCCTGGTGGGCTACAGTCCATGGGGTCGCAAAGTCGGACGACTGAGCAACTAACACTTTCACTTTCCACAGTTATGACTTCATCCTACCAAAATCACTTGTTAATTCAGCAAAATTTGTCATGTCAATGAAGAAAACTGAAAAGGTCTGTGTGTGCCATTAAGAGGGCAAAAAAACATCTATGCCAGAATATACTGATTACATCCCCTGACACTTTTGACGAAAAATGTACTAAAACATACTGAAGTCGCTCAGTCGTGTCGGACTCTTTGCGACCCCATAGACTGTAGCCCATCAGGCTCCTCTGTCCATGGGATTTTCCAGGCAATAATACTGGAGTGGATTGCCATTTCCTTCTCCAGGAGATCTTCCCAACCGAGGGCTCGAACCCGGGTCTCCCACGTTGTAGACAGACGTTTTACCATCTGAGCCACCAGGCAAGTCTGGGACTCAAACATAAGTTCCAAGAAAACATTAATGTTTATGTGGTATGTTAACTGCAATAGTTGCCGTAGTGGCACCCAGGAAGCGTCAATAAATAGTTGGTATGATGGCACAGCAGTAAAGAATCTATCTGCCTGTGCAAGAGACTCATGAGACATGGGTTCGATCCCTGGGTTCAGAAGATCCCCTGGAGTATGAAATGGCAATCCACTCCAATATTCTTGCTTGGAAAATTCCATGGACAGAGGAGCCTGGAGGACACGACTGAGTGAGCACGCAAAACACACACAAATAGTTGGCAAATGAATGATTCAGAAAATGCTGTTTGCATTTTAATAAAGTGGGAGGCAGCTAGCATTATGATGAACATATGTTAAATATTGAGTTATTAATCAAGATGGAAAAGTACTACAAAAATATCTTCTATCCTGCTTAAACAAATACACATCATAAAGATGAAATTGTAAGATATGTTGTAAAGCTGTAATCTTTATATATGGCCTTTATATATAAGCTATATATGGCCAAAAGCTAACAAAATTATAAGACATTCTAATTGAATTATTATTGTGCATATTGGACATTAGGTTAATTAGTGAGTGATGCTTAATTGAATAATAAGCTAATCACATACATAATTTATAAGTATATATTTATTCCATACCATTGATCTTTCTTGCCTTTATTTCAGAAAAATTAATTATTATGTGGTAATCAAGATTATCACGTAATTTTGGTATGCTGCAATTTGAAATATTTTGTCCAAAATATAAATTAAAGCATTAAAAATTTTTATGTTTTAGACTTTTTCCTCTAAAGCAGTGAAAATTATTTCTTACAATACAAATGCAAAGTGAAGAGTTTTAATGAATATCACAACCTGAAACAGAAATTTACATGACAAATTTTAGTGTAATTTTTAAAAATCTGATTGCTTTATTAAAACCTTTAAGAAAACACTGTCAGCAGTTCTGGTGTCCAATGTTCATCTAATTGTCAATAAAAAGATTATTATTACACCCCGCGTGTCGTGTATGCTCTCACACACAAAATAGTTCAGAGTTTACCTGTATTGTTTAGTTTACCAAAACATCCCTCAAACTCCAAGAGCAACTATTGCAGATACTTCACTAATTTGTGTACTTTTCAGAAAGAGAAATTAGAATTAAACAAGAAGCCAGAAAATGGACTCTCAGCACTTTGAGAAAATGATATTTAGCATCTAATATCTACTCTTCTTGTTACCTGAGAGAAAGATTATGACAAGGTAATTATTTTGATTTTGTCTCTTTGCTGAGCACTTCTGCCATTCAAATCCTATCTGTGCCCAGAAGCAGAAAAACTGGGTAGCTTACGACGGAGAGGACTGCAGATAACACCTCGATCAAGTGATCAAGTTAACGTCCGTCATCAGTAGTAAGACAGACCCAAATCAAATGTCCCCTGAAGAAAGGAGAACAAAGCTGTCTCACTCCTGTAAGAGTCCAAGAAGAGATGCACAGTCTAAACTAATTATTAGGAATGTCAGGCAGTCCCAAATAAAAACATTCTAAATTTGTCTGCAACCCTTAGAAGTGTCAATAAAACTGTCATATTAAAAAAATGAGTTATATCTATGTGAAGTAATATGGAATAAACTCTAAAATATGTTTTACTTATGTAAAAAGCTGGAGAATGGTACTTCAATTTCTAACACACACACTCACACACACACAATTTCCAGAATGACAAAGAAACAGTTAATAGTGGCAACCTCTGGGAGTGGAATCAGATGAAGAGTGAAAGATGTTTAGTTTTCTCTTCTCAGTTTCCTTTCTTGTATGATTTATTTTTAACCTGAACAAAGGTCTTATTTGAAGTTTTAAAATAAAATAATTTATTTAATTCTTTTGACTACTGTAAATTCTGTTTCTGACTCTGAAAATGAAAAATATTCTCTGGCAAAAAAAAAAAAAATTGCGGTTTTCACTTTAGTCAACACAAGACTGATGGTAGGTCATGGTACCTGGGGTCTCATTGCATCCTTGTCGTTAAGAAGCTACGCTGTTTGGACTAGGCACTTCCATTCTCTGGGATTTAATTATTCATTTTATTGATGAGATTAACTCTAACCTTAAATAAGACTCATACAATAAATGAAGACATATAACATGCTGCCAACAGAGGGCAGTAGTTAACCACAAGTAGTTCCATGTTGTCTGAGAAATTTTTCACACAATTTGAAGGAAAATAGTAATCAGAGTGGGGACTCCCTGGTGGCTCAGATAGTAAAGAGTCTGCCTCCAGTGCAGGAGTAATTAGAGTTTCCTTCCTATTCCTGAAAATTTGGACCACATTCCAATTTCCTCCCACTGAAACACTTCTACAAACCAAACATTTCATTATCTCAAACAATTTCAGTTCTTTGCATTAGGAAAATAAAACATAATAAAAAGCGGAATATAAAGTTTTATGATGAGCTTTGTGCTGAAAGAGGAGCCTTTGTTAATGGGACTCAGAATGACCTTTCCTCTTTTCCTTCTGATCACTTGAATGGTGAATGTTAAGGCAGTAAAATCTGTGGAAAGATAAAAGAAGAGGGATTACACGTGTACCCCAATGTTCATCCCAGCACTGTTTATAACAGCCAGAATATGGAAACAACCTAGATGTCCATTGGCAGACGAATGGATAAGAAAGCTGTGGTACATATGCACGATGGAATATTACTCAGCCATTAAAAATAATGCATTTGAATCAGTTCTAATAAGGTGGATGAAACTGGAGCCTATTATACAGAGTGAAGTAAGCCAGAAAGAAAAGCACCAATACAGTATACTAACACATATATATGGAATTTAAAAAGATGGTAATGATGACCCTATATGTGAGACAGCAAAAGAGACACAGATGTAAAGAACAGACTTTTGGACTCTGGAAGAAGGTGAGGGTGGGATGATTTGAGAGAACAGCATTGAATCATGTATATTATATATGTGAAATAGATCACCAGTCCAGGTTCTATGCATGAGGCAGGGCACTCAGAGCTGGTGCACTGGGATGACCCTGAGGAATGGGATGGGGAGGGAGGTGGGAGGGGTTTCAGGATGGGGAACACATGTATGTCGATGTATGACAAAAGCCACCACAATATTGTAAAGTAATTAGCCTCCAATTAAAATAAATCAATTAATATACAAAAAAAAAAAGAGGGATTACTACAGATTGGGGCTATACACTATGCTCAGCTACTTACTGGACTTCCCAAGTGGCTCAGTGGTAAAGAATCCGCATGCAGGAGACACGGGTTAAAAAGGGATATATACATATTATGCATATACATGAATATTGTTTATTTTTATTGTTTAGTTGCTTCACTTATTGTTTAGTTTATCGTTTATTTCCCAATCCAGGACATAATATGCAATAAACTCTAAAATATGTTTTACTTTTGTAAAAGCCTGGAGAATAGTACTTCAATTTTGAACACACACACACACACATATTTTCCAGAATGACAAAGAAACAGTTAATAGTGTCAACCTCTTGGAGTGGAATCATATGAAGAGTGAAAGATGTTTAGTTTTCTCTTCTCAGTTTCCTTTTTTATATGATTTATTTTTAACCTGAACAAATGTCTTATTTGAAGTTTTAAAATAAAATAATTTCTTTAATTCCTTTGACTGTTGTAAATTCTGTTTCTGACTCTGGATTGGGAAGATCCTGTGCAGAAGAAAATGGCAACCCACTCCAATATTTTTGCCTGTGAAATCCCTTGGACAGATGAATATGGTGGGTTACAGTCCATGGGGTCAAAAAACATATGACATGAGACATGACTTAGCAACTAAACAATAACAATAAATAATATGCATATATATGCATAATATGTATATATCCCTTTATAAAAAATGACAAACTAGTTTTCTTGAACCAAATTTTGGATATTTTATACATGCAGTTATTAATTAAAAATAGATATCAATTTAGCTATTATCTCAATTCTAAGATTTTTAAAACAGAAAAAGTTGGAATACTAAATAAAAACTCTTACAAGTCTATAAAAGATATACCAAACTGAAACAAAGACCATAAATAGCAATTCACAAAAGAAAAAAAAAATGTTTAATGAGGAAATGAACATTCAATTTCAATGGACTACAGATTAAAATTTTTGCCATGTTTTGCCTATAAAACAGAAAAAGCTTTTAAGAGTGTCATTGAGGGTCTTGGCATATAAGTACTACCATAGA
Organism: Bubalus kerabau; assembly: GCF_029407905.1. NCBI lineage: Eukaryota > Metazoa > Chordata > Mammalia > Artiodactyla > Bovidae > Bubalus > Bubalus kerabau. The sequence continues at coordinate 62,427,008 of NC_073626.1, forward strand.
CTTTGAAGTTCAAGTGGTTAGAAATTGATATAAAAGTATAATTATAACCATGAAACGTCATGATAAAAAATTTTAGATGTTAATCAACATGGTAATAAATATATATTTGTCTTTACATTTCAGATATTGAAAAATCAAAGAACACTTCCACAAGATAAACTAACACATTTTTTATAAACTAAAATGAAGAAATAAACTGTCACATGCAGCTCCTGGAATAACTTCATCTAAGCAGCTTTAAAGAGCCTCTTAATAAAAGTGAGAGGAGAGTGAAAAAGTTGGCTTAAAACTCAACACTGAGAAAACTAAGATTATGGCATCTGGTCCCATCACGCCATGGCAAATAGATGGGGAAACAGTGGAAACAGTGACAGACTTTATTTTGGGGGGCTCCAAAATCACTGCAGATGGTGACTGCAACCATGAAATTAAAGGACTCTTGCTCCTTGGAGGAAAAGTTATGACCAACCTAGAAAGCATATTAAAAAGCAGGGACATTACTTTGCCAACAAAGTCCCATGTGGTCAAAGCTTTGGTTTCTCCATTAGTCATATATGGATGTGAGAGTTGGACTATAAAGAAACCCTAGCACTAAAGAATTGATCTTTTTGAGCTGTGGTATTGGAAAAGACTCTTGAGAGTCCCTTGGACTGCAAGGAGATCCAACCAATCCATCCTAAAGGAAATCAGTCCTGAATATTCATTCATTGGAAGGACTGAGGCTGAAGCTGAAACTTCAATACTTGGGCCACCTGATGCGAAGAACTGACTCATTGGAAAAGAGCCTGATGCTGGGAAAGATTAAAGGCGGGAGGAGAAGGGGACGACAGAGCATGAGATAGTTGGATGGCATCACCGACTCAATGGACATGAGTTTGAGTAAACTCCAGGAGTTGGTGATGGACAGGAAGGCTGGCGTGCTGCAGTCCATGGGGTCGCAAAGACTTGGACACAACTGAATGACTGAACTGAACTGACCTGAAGCAGCTTTAAAAAGATATATTTTTTAAAGTGAGACATTTTTTTCTTTTGTTCTCTGTAATCTTAATTCATTGAGTAAGAATGGTTATTGTTAATAGCATTCAGTTTATGGCACTAAAATTAAAGTTCCAGGAAGACAGAGTTTTATTTGTCATGTTCTTTGCTGTTTCTTTAAATCCTAGAACAGTGTTTGTCATACAGTTGATGCTCAATAAATATATCTGTGTGGTATATTTATATGCTATTTTATGTTTTGAAATTTTTCCTAAGAAATTTTTAAGGTAAAAATATTTAATAAAAATATATACCTTTATGAAAAACAAGTTTTTAAATTTCTAAAACAAACTTATCTAAAAATAAAATAAAATAAAACAAACTTATCTGTTAGCAAAATTTTTATGCTTCTTATCAAGAATCTACTCAACTCTGACTACCAGCTATTCTTGCTTTTGTATTTGTGTCTTGCATTCAAAAAGAAAAAAAGGAAGACAAATAATCATAGCACCACCTTTGTAGTGAGTCTTTTTCTTTTTTTCAGAATTCCAAATGACACTGTACAATATTGTTTTTCTGAATCCTCTTAGAAATGAATAGTGATAATACAAATGTAAATTTAACAAAGAGATAGAAAATAAGATAAATATTTTGAAAGGGAAATTATCCAAACCCAGCTAAGATTACAATGAAGGAGAGACTGAGATGGTAGCTTGTCTCCTATTCTTTGAAATTCTGGGCAGGATAACAGTATCTATTCAGCTAGGCTCTCTGAGGGCAAAATCTATCAAGGGATTAGCTCCCTAAATTTAAAACAATAGGAATGGGGATATAAGGATAATTCTGAGGCAAGCTTTCCTTAGCATTCCTAATGAATGAGAGATGTTTTGCATTATAAGTAACAATCCCTCAAACCCAGTCAATAAAGAAGGTGAATTAATATGTAGATGTTGGTAGTGCAGACCAAAATAAAATTTAGCTATCCTCACTCACAAGCTTTCTGGGAGGTTCAGAATGAAAGTTTGCTGTGAGAAGATGGACTTTTCATGCAATTTGTCAGTGTCTATCTTGGCAGTATAGGTAAGCCAGTGGTTGAAAATAATTTCCTTCCATGGGCCTATCAAATTATTCAATGTGGTGATCTTAGAGTCACTGAATCCCACTTTGGTTAAGAGAGGATAGTCTGTCCTAGGGGATTGAGAGCTTGCTGCTTTATTAACTTGAAGGAAATAAAGACTCAACTTTCCTAGTTGACACCATGCTATATTCACATCCATGGGCATCATACATTATATCTTCATCAATATAGTAACAATAATAATACTTAAGATAAATGCTTTCATAAAAATTAAAATAACACTAAAAATAACAAAACTAGTTAAAATATTATAGATGGGATTAATAATACAAGTAATAGAAATCAGAGAAATGATTAAGAGTATTACAAAATAATTAAAAGAACCAAAAAACTAAAAGCCTAAAAAGAGTTTTAAATCTAGAAAATATGTACAGGCAAAGCAATTAAAGTCTAGAAGATTAAAGGGTAAAACACAACATCAATAAAAGTATCAACTTCAAGGCTTAACATTTAAGTCAAGAAACAACAGGTAGAAGCTATGTAAGTCAAGATCACTTCCTTCTCTTGCCATCTGAGATTTGACTTTCTTTGGAAAGGGTCTCCAGGCAGATTTCCTAAAACCGGAGTATTTACTGAGATGCAGGTGAGCTCAGCACTGGTTAATCTCCCTTAGGAACTGAAGTGTACATTTATTTTCAGCATTTTTGCTTCTCCATTCTGTGGCCTTTTCTCTGTTTGTGTTCACCCAACCACATCTACATACACCAATGTGAAGTGAACAGAAAGTTGCTCAGTCATGTCTGATTCTTTGTGACCCCATGGACGGTAGCCCACTAGGCTCCTCTGTTCATAGAATTTTCTAGGCAAGAATACTGGAGTGGGTTCCCATGCCCTCCTCCAGGGGATGTTCCCAATCCAGGGATCGAACCCAGATCTCCCATATTGCAGGTGGATTCTTTACCAGCTGAGCCACCAGGGAAGCCTAAGAATACTGAAGTGGGTAGCCTATCCTCTCTCCAGTGGATCCTCCAGACCCAGGAGTCAAACAAGGGTCTCCTGCATTGCAGGCGAATTCTTAACCAGTTGAGTTCCCAGGAAAACCCATATACATCTATAATGATCCCTGAATATTCATTGGAAGGACTGATGCTCAAGCTGAAGCTCTAATAATTTGGCCACCTGATGTGAAGAGCTGATTCATTAGAAAAGACCCTGATGCTGGGAAAGATTGAGGGAAAGAGGAGAAGGGGACAACAGAGAATGAGATGGTTGGATGGCATTACTGTCTCAATGGACATGAGTTTGAGCAAACAGAGAGACAGTGAAGGACAGAGTAGCCTGGCATGGTGCAGTTCATGGGGTCACAAAGATTTGGACACAACTTAGCGACTGAACAATAACAACAATAATGATCCTGTCCATCCTGTAATTAAAAAGGAATCCTTGGTCTTTAAAAAAAAAAAAAAGAGACAACAATTGTGAATGGCATAATTGTCAAACTGAAGGATTCTGGAGTTGGACTTATTCTTTGCAATTTTTAAAAACACCTTTGTGCTATCATAGAATTGATACAAAAATCAAAGGAGTTCATTTAGTTAAAATAACAGCATAGTTTTGGGTACATAATGACTTTATCATTCTCCAAACAAAACTGGAACTTTAAAAGACTATTTCGTGAGCAGACAAATGCCTTCTTCATTACTGGGTGCATTTCACTCATGGCAGAACCAGGGATAAGACGTTGGGAAATGTGAGACTTTATCTCACTGCTTATCAGATTGCATCTTACAGGAGGTTACCTTTCCTATCTGGACTTTTTCTCTCAAAAACATTCCCAGAAAGGATGAAAAAACAACTGGGCCAGAAGACCCTGTCCAAATTTTTACCTTTCACATAGAATTAAGGAGGGACAGGAAGAAACAAGAGTTATACTTCCCAAGTTATCACAGAAGGAGTTAAGCAAACTAAAAGTAATTAGGGAAAAAAATACATGAATTAAAGTGAAGTCTCAAATTAAAATCACCAGACCATTTAATAGACTATGTGATTCTTAAAAAAAAAAAAATAATAAAGAAATATCTAGAGACTCAACTTATTTTATTTTTCCTCTGAGACATTATATATACTTTAAAAATATCAGTAAGTAGCAATAATTTATTGTGAAGTGCAATGCCTAAACACGTGATACAATGATTAGCTTTCTCAACTCTCTTAGTCTATATGTTTTACCTGATGAAGGAAAAATCACTTACTCAAGATGTCTGCCTGTTGATAATGTGACTTATCACCGAAATTCCTGTGGAGACTCTCCTGAGAGGGCTGATTATACATCAATTATGACTTTATGATAGTACATATTACCACTACTTCTCAATAATCAATTATTCTCATTTTAAACTGGGCAAGGAATATCATAGGAATAAGAAATATGAATCAAATAAAACAAAAATAACATGATGATTCCAGTACTCATGTTTGCATGCATACATTTATTTTGAGTTCCATGTAAAAATTTAACCTAATTTGAGAACTTGTTTTCCTACAGATGGAGTCAGCTTGTGACCATAACATTTCTGGAAAGACATATTACTGTATTACTTAATAAGAATTAACTTTAATCTGCAACATATTTGAAGTTGACTGTTGCTTAATTTTGTTTATACTGCTGCTTTAACATCAGTAAATTTCCAGAAAGCATTTTCTCCAAAATACTTCATATTCTTCGGTGAAGTACATAGGATGAAAAGGAGCATAGAACACTAGGGAGACCAAGACCATGGGGTCTGGGGGTCCAATTTAGTCCAATGTCCAAGGTTACATAACATAATAATATATATGTGGTCAAGAAAACATCTTTAAGGGAAGAAGGTAAGGGGGTAGGGAGTATATTATTCATTTCTTCCTAAGTTATGCTTGATAACAGAATCCCAAAGTCTTTATTTCTTTTATCAAGAAAGGATTTATTTTCAGTCCCCTTTCTGGGTCACCTTTACTGTTAGCCAATTTTAAAGAGTGATCTTTATGTAGGACATGTGAATCATCTGGCAGAGAAAATGAAAAATAAGTAAAGAATCATAAACTTCTGATAAAGCTCACACAAATCTGAAATGTTATTTGGATTGTATGAAAGTTGGAAAGGAAAAATTAAGTGTGCAGTGAGAAATGAAAAGGAGAACGTCCAGTATTTGGTGGGTACTTGGAACAGCCAAATAATGATTAGATACAAAACACTTAATGAATGAAGGAAAAATCACTTACTCAAGATGTCTATCTGTTGATAATGTAACGTATCACCGAAGTTCCTGTGGAGACTCTCCTGAGAGGACTGATTATACATCAATTACAACTCTATGATATTACATATTACCACTACTTCTCAATAATCGATTATTCTCATTTTAAACTGTTCCTTCATACAATGGCACGTAGTCATTGTTGGTGAGAAAAATCTTTTATCCATACAATTTTGACTAAAGAGTTGTACACAGTAGAAAGGGAGACTTGTAATAAAACCTCAAAAAGCAGCTCACCCAAGCCTCAGGGAGAGAAAAGCTGAGTCCACAGAGGTCTTAAATGTCTAATCAGGTTGTCTAATCTTAACAATAGTTTACATCAAGTTCCCGTATTGTGTTGAGCACAAGAAGACCCACGTGTGAATAAATTACTTGGGAACAAAATGCAACTTAAATATGAAATCAGTGATGATTGGGAAAACAATTTCAGCTCAATTGTAGCTCTTTCAGATAGAGTTCTTTACATAGTAGGGGAAAAAGAGAACTTAAATATGAAATCAGTGATGATTGGGAAAACAATTTCAGCTCAATTGTAGCTCTTTCAGATAGAGTTCTTTACATAGTAGGGGAAAAAGAGATTTCTTAAATGACCTTAGGGGAAAAGTGGGTTTATTACAAGGGTATATGAAGTGAAGAATCTGCCTGACAATACAGGAGACTCAAGAGATGCTGGTTTGATTCCTGGGTCAGAAAGATCCCCTGGAGCAGGAAATGACAACTCACTCCAGTATTCTTGCCTGGAAAATTCCATGGATAGAGGAGCCTGGTGGGCTACAGTCTACAGGATCACAAAAAGTCAAACATGATTGAGTGACTGAGTGTGTGCCTGCATGTGTGTGCACACATGTTTACTGTAGAACTCAGGTATCACTGTCTCATCTCTCTGTCTTGTTCTTGGTTTCCTTCTTTCCCTGTTTCTGTCTCAGAGGTCACTCATCCTCCTCCTTCATCCTTTTCAACATTCTATCTCTACTAGCTTTCTCCACAATCATCTTGCACTCACCATTGTGGCTGTCAGCACTTCTTCTATCTTGGCTTTTTAGTTAAGACCCTAGCACTGTATACTTTTTTCTATAGCTCTTAGTACAAGTTTCCAAAAAGGAAATCTAATTTGCTGAGTTTACCACTACCTGAGTAGAGCCTGTAGACTGGCCAAAAATGAATAATGTCCACTCCAGTCCAGTCCAAGAACAGCAACTTTTCTTAACTGTCTTGACAAAGAATGGAACACTGAATGGGCTTGAGTTGCAACAGGTAATAAAGGGTAATAATTGTGCTACAAAGTTCCTTTAACTTTGTTAAAAGAAAAGGTTCTATTAACTTTGTTAATAACAAAGTTTCAACAAACAGCAGAGTTTTGTTATGGTATGAAATCCAGAAAATGGGTGAAAAAGAAACACAGAAGTATCTTTAAGTATCTGTACTTGGAAGTCAAACTACATGATTTGAATCAGAGCTCCACAAACTATACTCAAATGTCATGCAGAGAGGGCTTTCTTCACAATCTAGTTGTGAGAATTAAATGAGGTAATTTTGGGAACAGACATCTAAAAATTACTCAATCAATAGTCAAAACACACAAGAGGAAAAGTTACCCTGTAATAGTGAAGAACCTTTGTATTCTATTACAAATTAATCACTAAAGGGATGTTGCCTAAAATATTAAATTATACACAATGGCCAATCTCTGGGAACCTTGCCTCCCACGTAATGAGCATTAAGCTAAAATACTTTTGTTTAGCTCATAAGGAAACATCCTGAGCAGTCCACCTGTGAATGACTGCAGCAGGAAAAAATTAACACAACCCCTCCAGAGACTGACCAGAATCAGGAAATGTTTGACCTAATGCCCTTCCCTTTTAGTATAAAAGAAGCCTAAACTCTAATGCAGGAAAGATGTTTCTTTGGAATACGAGTCTCTCATCTTCTCAGTCTGCCAGATTTCTGAATAAGGTCAATATTTCTTGCACCAGAAAATTAACTTTTGATTTACTGCCTGTCCTGTGGTATGATTTGGAGTTGATAACAATCTCTTACCCAGAAGTCAAAGGAAAGAAGCCAGAAAACATCAAGACACAAAGATACTCAGAGATGGAAAAAACAAGAAACTGATGAATTTTCTAATCAAGTGGCTTCAGCTATCATGGCAAAGCAGATTCTTCCAACTTATGAAATATCTAGGGATCTAGTCTGATATGACCATAATTCCTTTACAGAAATACTAAGGGTTAACTTCAGTACTAAAGACCTACAGCAGAGTAAGGTGAGTGATGTCTGTAAATACTTGCATACCATTTAAAATAATAATTATTATGTAAACAACAGCAATAAACATGATAAACATCTACTGAAGGTTTGCTGTTTGGAGTCCATGCCAACATCCATTCGATCATAGAAAAAGCAAGAGAGTTCCAGAAAAAATCTACTTCTGCTTCATTGCCTATGCTAAACCTTTTAGCTGTTTGGATCACTACAAACTGAGGAAAATTCTTCAAGAGATGGGAATACCAGACCACCTTACCTGACTCCTGAGACATCTGTATGCAAGTCAAGAAGCAACAATTAGAACCAGACATCGAACAACAGACTGGTTCCACATTGGGAAAGAAGTACGTCAAGGCTGTATATTGTCACCCTGCTTATATAACTTATATGCAAAATACAGGGTTGCATGAAGCACCAGCTGGAATCAAGATTGCCAGAACGTGAACGTGAGATATGTAGATGACACCACCCTTATGGCAGAAAGTGAAGAACTAAAGTCTCTTGATGAAAGTGAAAGAGGAGAGTGAAAAAGCTGGCTTAAAACTCAACATTCGAAAAACAAAGATCATGACATCCAGTCCCATCACTTCACGGCAGATAGACGGGGAAACAATGGTAACAGTTGTAGGCTTTATTTTCTTGGGCTCCAAAATCACTGCAGAGGGTGACTGCCACCATGAAATTAAAAGACGCTTGCTCCTTGGAAGAAAACCTATGACTGACTTAGAGAGCATATTAAAAAGCAGAGACATTACTGTTAGGGGAAGAACACTGACTGAAAGCGCCCACCCTGGCCAGGCCCTTTAGTGACCATTCGCATGAGTTGTTTTATGACAGGAGATCCTGGTAAGGAATATGGAACTAATAAGCCACCACCAACTGGAAGAGTTCGGGAAAGGTCAGAAGGAGACACCGCGAGTCCGTCCACTTCCCAGAATCCCTCTCGCTAACATTCTTCCCTGTTTTTCTAGTCTCCCGGTCCTGGACGCAGGAATCTGGTTGAAGGCCCTAAACTTGAGCTGAGGATTGGAGACCGGTCACCTCCTCTTGGCAGAGAACTCGAATTCTGGTTCTGTTCTGGTCTGATTTCTGGTAGGGCCGAGTTCCAGTCCTCCCTTCTTTGGTGGCCCAGGATAAAGTCCCGTAACACCTGGGTATCTGCAGGTGGAAGGAGACGTCTGTAAGGCCACCCCTTTCGCCCCCCTCTCCCTCCTCCTCCCCCTTCTTCTTTCAACCTGGCTTCCTTTCCGCCCTTTGAAATGTTTGAAGACCTGAGATATTTTCATTTACTCTGTTAGTCCTGGCATCTGAAATTCTGTGTCTTTATAGGAGGCTTTCTGAGAGAATGTATTCTTGTATTTAAGAGAGTGTCTGATGAGGACTGCCAGGTCTATGTGTGTGTTTTAACTCTGTGTTCTGTGTTGTGATTTGTGATGGCCGTTTGGCTTTGTCTGGCTACCATTTGACTTAGACCTGCAGCCATTCTGTTAGAACTTGCTTTTCTTTCCCTGTGCCTTGAGACCAGGGCTCTAGCTCTGTTCTCAGGAACACTTATCTACACCATCTCTAACCCTTGAGACTGAGGAAAAATGGGGAAAAGCCTTTAAAAGTTTTATTTATTCCAACTGTTTTTTTATAAACTAGTAAATTTTATATTGTAATATCTTAATTCATGACTAAACTTAGAAAATGAAGCTAGATCTTGCACTGTGGCTGTCTAAATATGTCTTGGTATGTCTTTGTCTCTGGGTAATATTTTTTAGGTTAATTTGTAAATGAGCTCTATTTAATTGGCTTTAAAAACGGTAAGTGCTTACAAATCAAATAATTCTGAATTAAACAATAAATTCCAGGTTCATGTGAACTGGGAAATATTCAGTATTAAATACCTGATGTTAATGTTTGTTTGTTGATCTATCTAATATAGACATGTCTTCGAGTAATTAACATTAAGTAGCATATTCTCACTGTACCTAGGTTTAATATAAGTTAAAGATTATCATATCAGTTACAAGGTTGTCAACAAGAACATCATCTCCAGTGAAGAAACTTCTAAAAAAAAATGTAAATGAGATATGAGCTTTTAGATAAGCTCTATTAAGGATAATTATTCTTTAGGAATATCTGCCTAAAATAGTCTCTCCAGATTGGCATAACTTGAATTTCTAAGGGTTGTGCTAAATGTGCTAAGTGTTAGAAGTCTATTGAATAGTTAGGTAATTTCCAAATAAAATAAGGTTTTGAAACATTTACTACTAAACACTAATTTCCTTTTACAGACAAACAAAGAGATTTGTGACTATAAGTGAATAATGTTTGGAGCCATCCTAAAATGTTCTAAGAAAGCAAGGTTTTAGAAAATATCACTGGTATTTATGCTCACCAATCTATACAATGCTAATATAAAAGTTAGTTCTTGGTTGCTAAAGGAAAGTAGGATGTGTGTTTTCAGTTAAAAGGAAAAAAAAGGTATTAAGGAATACTAAAAAGAGTTATGCATGATCAGGATTTTCTAAAATTGGATTATAATTAGTTAGATAAATGGATTTTGTTAGGAATGACACAGCCATAAGAAAACTGATTACAGCCAATTAGGTCCAAGATGGCGGAGCTGACTTTCACTAGACCTTGAGCCTTGGTATTTACACCGGTTATGACATATGAACAGGCGAAATGATACACCATTCAGCATTGACTAAATCTGACGAAATGTTCTAAACCCTTTTAATTGATCTTGTTGATAAAACTTCCTAAATCGAAATCCTTTGAAGTGTTTTTGACTTCTAGCTAACTTTGGGGTGCTTCAGAGGGCCCCTAAAACATCCCAAAGAGAGATATTAAACTGTGTTTATTTGATTGGTTAAATTACATGAAAAAGATTATCAAATGAGTAATAAATCCACTCATGTTATAAGGTATGGTAAAATTACTAATACAGATCTAAAAATTGCATGGAGTTCTTAACATTCTGATATGTCCCTGTATTCTAATGGAAAACCTGATGACTTCACAAAAGTTAACAAAGGACTGAAGGAACCAGCGAATATGGTTATAACTCTTATGGTTTCTGTCTGAAAAATTAATGGGTTTGAATCTTATGTTTTCCGGGAGTAGGGAAAACCTTCCTCTCAAACTAATTTGACAATACTTTGGTAAAATTATACATTAAAGCAAAACAATTATATTTTTTCTCTGACTCCTCCAGAAATTGGAAACTCTTAGGTTTCCAGTAACTTTATCAAATGAATTAGGAAGGTAGAAAAATAGGTAGAAATAATAATAGGTAGAAAAATCTCAAGGAATTTTTGAGACCTTAAAAAGGAAAGAATTCACTTAGATTTGTTAGGCAAAATCTGTGATAAGCCTTTGGTGTGAGTTTCCCTGCCCTGTTTTATTTTAAAAGCTCAGTCTGAGACTCTATACATGTATCAGCAAAATAAAGACTCTATGGTCAATTATGGTTATATAAATCATCAGACCAAAATTAGTGAGAACAGACCTATTTTTCAAACAAACTAGCATTAATTGAGTTATATTTGTTAAAAAATGAGGGTAATTTTAGGGAGAAAAAGATGTTTCAATAAAAGTTAAACCCCAGTTTATTAATGGAGGTCTGCATGTAGTAAGACTCATTTCTTGGATAGTTCTTTGCTGTTATGTGATATTAATGTAAAATTTAATTGAATTCTTAAAGAACACCCTAAGTTTGTTTCTGAAGCTTATCTCAGTAATCTATCTTTGTGATGAAGAGCAGATGCCTCATGACCTGCAATCAGGACTGGAAAAGACATAATTTAAGGGACTGTCTCCAACCTGGATGGAAAGACTTTTTTATCAGGAAAAAACTACACTACACCAGGATGAGAAGACAGCGACATCAGAGGTAGACAGCTTACCCAAGGTGCTGGACCTGATTCGTATGATCATTTATAATGTTATCTTGACTTCTCAGACCTTTGCATATAAATCAAATCCTTTTCTATCATAGGCCTGATCCCATGCTAGTTTTAGAAATCAATCTAATTCTTGGGTTTATGGCCAAATATCTGTGTCTAGTTTGGGGATACCTTGGTAAATTTCTACTACAAGTCTCTAACTGGTTGGCCCTGAAAAAATTTACTTAAAAAAAATTATACTCATATTCAGGTCACTGTAATATTACTAGATGAGATCCCCTCACCAGGCCAGTTAATAATGCCTGTTCTGACTCTGGCCATAAATTTGAGCTTTTTTCTATTCCTCAAGCTCAGTCAGAGCAACAAGAAAAGTATCAACAAAGGACAAACAATATCTCCCACAATTATGAGATGGATATATAAAGATAACACCAGGCTATGGTATTATAGGTTTCAAGTCTCCTCTGTGTTGGAAAAGTTGGCTTACAGCTCAATATTCAGAACACTAAGATCATGGCATCTGGTCCCATCACTTCATGGCAAATAGATAGGGAAACAGTGGAAACAGTGTCAGACTTTATTTTTTGGGCTCCAAAATCACTGCAGATGGTGATTGCAGCCATGAAATTTAAAGACGTTTATTCCTTGGAAGGAAAGTTATGACCAACCTAGATGGCATATTAAAAAGCAGAGACATTACTTTGACAAAAAAGGTCCTTCTAGTCAAGGCTATGATTTTTCCAGTAGTCATGTATGGATATGAGAGTCGGACTTTGAAGACAGCTGAGCACCAAAGAATTGATGCTTTTGGACTGTGGCGTTGGAGAAGACTCTTGAGAGTCCCTTGGACTGCAAGGAGATCCAACCAATCCATTCTAGAGGAGATCAGTCCTGGGTGTTCTTTGGAAGGAATGAGGCTAAAGCTGAAACTCCGGTACTTTGGCCACCTCATGCAAAGAGTTGACTCATTGGAAAATACTCTGATTCTGGGAGGGATTGGGAGCAGGAGGAGAAGGGTACGACAGAGGAATAGATGGCTGGATGGGATCACTGACTTGATGGACGTGAGTTTGAATGAACTCCGGGAGTTGGTGATGGACAGGGAGGTCTGGCGGCCTGAAGTTATGGGGGAAACGATTAAATCATACTAAAGATAAGCAGTCTAGTAACACTAGAAAACTGGGCTATGTGCCATATATATATATATATATATATATATATATATATATGGCCAATATATAATTTCCCTGAAAGATAAAGATTCTACAGAGTGGACTAAGTCAGATGACTTGAGATATCCTGGGCCACATCTAATAAAAGCTCTTAACTTAAGTCTTACTTGTGACTTTACTAATACTGCTGGCTATCTCATTTTTATTTCACCTGCTTTACAAAATTTCTGTTTCTTCCACTGACAAATGTGTGTCTGAGGCCTCTAACAAAATAATATATAGTCCCATATGAGATCAATGACGGTAATAGTGTAACTCTAGATATGGGAAGAAGAAACAAGAGGAAATATTTTCCTGGACCAAGAGGCTAGTAAGACAGGTGGTCCAGAAAATTTTGGATACTGTTTTATGGCCTAGTCCAGTAACAGCACATTGAGTGGCCTATCAACAAAATCTTTGCCAAACCTGAGAATGTACATTCTCAGCACCATGGGATAAAATGGTCATGAAATGCCCCCCTCAAAATCACGGTCAAGTTTAGGAGCAAAAAGGGGCTCTGCCGACTGAAAACGGACACTTGCCATCTACGTCTACAAAGATTAAATCATGGCCACTGCAACTGCTGACCTTCAACGCCCCTGAAAGGAGTTCAGCGTGGGAATCAGGAATGAGGCACTCTGTGCTCTGAAACAACCTGGCATAACAGGCCTTCAGATAGTTAGATCTTTTCAAGAAAAGATTTTATGAGTTCCAATTCTTACATCTTCTCATACCTAGAAAAACACTGACGTCATTAATGGTGACATCTGCTTTGGCCTTTAAGAAAAATTCTACAATTAAAAAGTCAAAATAGAGTAGCTATAGTTCAGACATCCTGGAAAATAACTAGGTGACACTGTGGTGTAATTTCAGATTAGACGTTGTACTGCTAAACCCTTGAGTTTTCTGAGTCGTGTCAGGCTTAGATGACACCATTCTCAAAACAATGTCTGCTGGAAGCTAGTAAGTGCCACCTTACTTTTTATAAAACTAGGCAACCAGCTACGTGGCTACAAGTCTCCCCGAAGTGCCAGGTCCAGACTGGGTTTCAGGCCTATTCTTCTAAAAAGAAATGAGATTTATTTTGTCTATTAAAATTCCAGTAATCCCTCCTTGAGCTACTTCTAGTTGGGTCTGTTACAACAAAATGGCAGACAAAGGGTTGAGATTTTAATCGTACAAGGCTCAGATCTAGGACTTGGAACTCAGAAATACCTCCAGTTCAGTGTCTCTTCTCCAAGCTGAGGCAGTCCTGTGCCCCATATTGACAAAAGTTATCACAGTCGTAGTTGCCCTGTTCCCTAAATTAAAACTGAGAAGGACTCTGTGGGGCTCTGGAGTACAGATCTGTTCTGTGTTCTCCATTTCTTGTCTGTAAGATATAGGCTTCATTCAGCATCCTTGACCTTCCCTGAATTCCAAAGGGTGGATTCAAACAATTACTAATCGGGGAAGAGAGGGGATACAGAAACAGAAAAAAACAATCAAAGGTTGGTACAGCCTCCAGACAGGGTCCTGGTTGCTACTCAAAGAAATATGCATAACAATGTCTTTGAATTCTTCTATAGAACTGCAGCCCCAACCCAGGTGGAAGATGGTAACTTCAGATTGAACACAAGACTCCTGGAACACAGCTCACCACCAACCAATCAAAAAGGTCACAAACCCTGCAACCCTCACCCCAGATGTTGCCTTGTGTTTCCAGGAACCAGAGATGACCATCGTGTTAGGTCTCCTGTTTGGCCCCTGTCTATGTCATCTCTGAGAGGGGCCAACAGTTTCAAACTAAATTGCTGTTATTATAAGAGTGAATGCTGGTTTCGGGCAAAAACCATGACTTAGATCAGATAGAGAGAGACTTCTCCTCTAGTAGGCAGGCCTACGCCCGTGAACAGCAGGAAGAAGTTACAGAAAAAAGAGACCTCCACCCCAATTCCCAAAAAGTATCTAGAGTATGAAGTCTCTCAGGGAGGAATTGTTAGAGGAAGCACACTGACTGAAAGCACCCACCCTGGCCAGGCCCTTTAGTAACCATTTGCATGAGTGGTTTTATGACAGGAGGTCCTGGTAACGAATATGGAACTAATAAGCCACCACCAATGGGAAGAGTTTGGGAAAGGTCAAAAGGAGACACCACGTGTCAGTCCACTTCCCAGAATCCCTCTTGCTAACATCCATTTTGTCTGGGTGATGCGTGCACCCCCAGGAGAGACTCTGAATAAGAATGATTGGCCAAAGACAACCCAGAAACTAATACCCATCAGCCTAAAACCCAAGACTGCAAGCCAGGTGGCAGAGCAATTCTGTGTTCCCTTACCCTACTGCTCTCCATATGGGTGCCCTTTCCCTTTAAAATCTCTTGCTTTGTCAGCACATGTGTTTCCTCAGACAATTTGTTTCTGAGTGTTAGACAAGAGCCCAGTTTCGGGCCCTGGAAGGGGTCCCCTTCCTGCAACAAATGGCAACTCTGGTGGGACTCTTCTTCCATGAGACTGACATCCTGACCTCTCGGGGTCGTCAGGGGCCAGCTTGCCAGCCAATGGACCAGACCCAGCGGCCGCAACTGGGACCCTTTTGTCCCTGGTCTCCTCCTGACACAGACAACTGGCTAGAATGCCCCGACAAGAAAGGAACAAGAGACTTTATTGACCTCTCTCCCCTTCCCACTGTCTTTCCTCTCCTTAACCCTGCCTATCCTTCCCCATTTTTCTAGTCCCCCGGTCCTGGGCGGAGGAATCTGGTCAAAGGACCTCAGCCTGAACGGAGGATGGAAGACTGATTACCTCTTCTTGGCAGAGAACTCGAATTCTGGTTCTGTTCTGGTCTGATTTCTGGTAGGGCCGAGTTCCAGTCCTCCCTTCTCTGGAGGCCCAGGGTAAAGTCCCGTAACATCTGGGTATCTGCAGGTGGCAGGAGACGTCTGTAAGGCCACCCCTTTCGCCCCCCTCTCCCTCCTCCTCCCCCTTCTTCTTTCAACCTGGCTTCCTTTCCGCCCTTTGAAATGTTTGAAGACCTGAGATATTTTCATTTACTCTGTTAGTCCTGGCATCTGAAATTCTGTGTCTTTATAGGAGGCTTTCTGAGAGAATGTATTCTTGTATTTAAGAGAGTGTCTGATGAGGACTGCCAGGTCTATGTGTGTGTTTTAACTCTGTGTTCTGTGTTGTGATTTGTGATGGCCATTTGGCTTTGTCTGGCTACCATTTGACTTAGACCTGCAGCCATTCTGTTAGAACTTGCTTTTCTTTCCCTGTGCCTTGAGACCAGGGCTCTAGCTCTGTTCTCAGGAACACTTATCTACACCATCTCTAACCCTTGAGACTGAGGAAAAATGGGGAAAAGCCTTTAAAAGTTTTATTTATTCCAACTGTTTTTTTATAAACTAGTAAATTTTATATTGTAATATCTTAATTCATGACTAAACTTAGAAAATGAAGCTAGATCTTGCACTGTGGCTGTCTAAATATGTCTTGGTATGTCTTTGTCTCTGGGTAATATTTTTTAGGTTAATTTGTAAATGAGCTCTATTTAATTGGCTTTAAAAACGGTAAGTGCTTACAAATCAAATAATTCTGAATTAAACAATAAATTCCAGGTTCATGTGAACTGGGAAATATTCAGTATTAAATACCTGATATTAATGTTTGTTTGTTGATCTATCTAATATAGACATGTCTTCGAGTAATTAACATTAAGTAGCATATTCTCACTGTACCTAGGTTTAATATAAGTTAAAGATTATCATATCAGTTACAAGGTTGTCAACAAGAACATCATCTCCAGTGAAGAAACTTCTAAAAAAAAATGTAAATGAGATATGAGCTTTTAGATAAGCTCTATTAAGGATAATTATTCTTTAGGAATATCTGCCTAAAATAGTCTCTCCAGATTGGCATAACTTGAATTTCTAAGGGTTGTGTTAAGTGTGCTAAGTGTTAGAAGTCTATTGAATAGTTAGGTAATTTCCAAATAAAATAAGGTTTTGAAACATTTACTACTAAACACTAATTTCCTTTTACAGACAAACAAAGAGATTTGTGACTATAAGTGAATAATATTTGGAGCCATTCTAAAATGTTCTAAGAAAGCAAGAGTTTTAGAAATTATCACTGATATTTATGCTCACCAATCTATACAATGCTAATATAAAAGTTAGTTCTTGGTTGCTAAAGGAAAGTAGGAAGTGTGTCTTCAGTTAAAAGAGAAAAAAAAGTATTAAAGAATACTAAAAAGAGTTATGCAGGATCAGGATTTTCTAAAATTGGATTATAATTAGTTAGATAAATGGATTTTGTTAGGAATGACACAGCCATAAGAAAACTGGTTAAAGCCAATTAGGTCCAAGATGGCGGAGCTGACTTTCACTAGACCTTGAGCCTTGGTATTTACACCGGTTATGACATATGAACAGGCGAAATGATACACCATTCAGCATTGACTAAATCTGACGAAATGTTCTAAACCCTTTTAATTGATCTTGTTGATAAAACTTCCTAAATCGAATTCTTTTGAAGTGTTTTTGACCTCTAGTTGACTTTGGGGTGCTTCAGAGAGCCCCTAAAACATCCCAAAGAGAGATATTAAACTGTGTTTATTTGGTTGGTTAAATTACATGAAAAAGATTATCAAATGAGTAATAAATCCACTCATGTTATAAGGTATGGTAAAATTACTAATAGAGATATCCTAAAAATTATATGGAGTTCTTAACATTCTGATATGTCCCTGTATTGTAATGGAAAACCTGATGACTTCACAAAAGTTAAAAAAACACTGAAGCAACCAGCGAATATGGTTATAACTCTTATGGTTTCTGTCTGAAAAATTATGGGTTTGAATCTTATGTTTTCCGGGAGTAGGGAAAACCTTCCTCTCAAACTAATTTGACAATACTTTGGTAAAATTATACATTAAAGCAAAACAATTATATTTTCTCTCTGACTCCTCCAGAAATTGGAAACTCTTAGGTTTCCATTAAGTTTATCAAATGAATAAGGAAGGTAGAAAAATAGGTAGAAATAATAATAGGTAGAAAAATCTCAAGGAATTTTCGAGATCTTAAAAAGGAAAGAATTCACTTAGATTTGTTAGGCAAAATCTGTGATAAGCCTTTGGTGTGAGTTTCCCTGCCCTGTTTTATTTTAAAAGTTCAGTCTTAGACTCTATACATGTATCAGCAAAATAAAAAGTCTATGATCAATTATGGTTATATAAATCATCAGACCAAAATTAGTGAGAACAGACCTATTTTGCAAACAAACTAGCATTAATTGGGTTATATTTGATAAAAAATGAGGGTAATTTTAGGGAGAAAAAGATGTTTCAATAAATGTTAAAACCCAGTTGATTAATGGAGGTCTGCATGTAGCAAGACTCATTTCTTGGATTTCTTTGCTGTTATGTGATATTAATGTAAAATTTAATTGAATTCTTAAAGTACACCCTAAGTTTGTTTCTGAAGCTTATCTCAGTAATCTATCTTTGTGATGAAGAGCAGATGCCTCATGACCTGCAATCAGGACTGGAAAAGACATAATTTAAGGGACTGTCTCCAACCTGGATGGAAAGACTTTTTTATCAGGAAAAAACTACACTACACCAGGATGAGAAGACAGCGACATCAGAGGTAGACAGCTTGCCCAAGGTGCTGGACCTGATTCATATGATCATTTATAATGTTATCTTGACTTCTCAGACCTTTGCATATAAATCAAATCCTTTTCTATCATAGGCCTGATCCCATGCTAGTTTTAGAAATCAATCTAATTCTTGGGGTTTTGGCCAAATACCTGTGTCTACTTCTGGGTTACCTTGGTAAATTTCTACTACAAGTCTCTAACTGGTTGGCCCTGCAAAAATTTACTTAAAAAAAATTATACTCATATTCAGGTCACTGTAATATTACTAGATGAGATCCCCTCACCAGGCCAATTAATAATGCCTGTTCTGACTCTGGCCATAAATTTGAGCTTTTTTCTATTCCTCAAGCTCAGTCAGAGCAACAAGAAAAGTTTCAACAAAGGAGAAAAAAAAAAAAAACGCCCACAATTATGAGATGGATATATATAGATAATGTGAGCCTATGATAGTATAGGTTTCAAGTCTCCTCTGTGTTGGAAAAGTTGGTTTACAGTTCAATATTCAGAAAACTAAAATCATGGCATCTGGTCCCATCACTTCATGGCAAATAGACAGGGCTCTGAATAAGAATGATTGGCCAAAGACAACCCGGAAACTAATACCCATCACCCTAAAACCCGAGACTGCAAGCCACGTGGCAGAGCAATTCTCCTGGGTTCCCTTACCCTACTGCTCTCCACATGAGTGCCCTTTCCCATTAAAATCTCTTGCTTTGTCAGCACATGTGTCTCCTTGGCAATTCATTTCCGTGTGTTAGACAAGAACCCAGTTCGGGCCCTGAAAGTGGTCCCCCTTCCTGCAACATTACTATACCTACAAAGGTCTGTCTTGTTAAAGTTATGGCTTTTCCAGTAGTCATGTATGGATGTGAAAGTTGGATCATAAAAAAACTGAGCACTGAAGAATTGATACTTTTGAAATGTGGGGTTGGAGAAGACTCTTGAGAGTCCCTTGGACTGCATGGAGATCCAACCAGTCTGTCCTAAAGGAAATCAGTCCTGAATATTCATTGGAAGGACTGATGCTGATGCAGAAGCTCCAATATTTTGGCCACCTGTTGTAAAGAACTGACTCACTGGAAAAGACCCTGATGCTGGGCAAGATTTATGGCAGGAGGGAAGGGGTAGACAGAGGATAAGATGGTTAGATTGCATCATTGATTCGTTGGACCTGAGTTTATGCAAGCCCCGCGAGTTGGTGATGGACAGGGAATGGACAGCCTGTCGTGCTGCAGTTCATTGGGTCGCCAAAAGTTAGACATGTCTGAGCAACTGAACTGAACTGAAGTCCTTTATATGTATACTTATATGTATTAATATATATGTATTAATCCATTTACTACTTATCAATCCTAGGAACGTTTACTATTATTATATTAGGGAAAAAAGAAACTGAGTCCCAAATAGTTTAAATAATTAACTAAACTTGCAAAGTTATTAAGTAGCTGAGGCAGGTTTTACAGCCTAGCAGTCTTTAACAGTCAGTTTCCCAGTCGTGTGTGTGTATGACTTTGTGACCCCATGGACTGTGGCTTGCCAGGCTCCTCTGTCCATGGAATTTTAAGGCTACAATACTGGAGTTGGGTTGCCGTTTCCTATTCCAAGGGATCTTCCTGACTCAAGGATGAAACCTGAGTTTCTTTTGTCCCCTGCATTGGCAGGCAGATTCTTTATCTCTGTGCCATTGTTGTTTATCTCTGGGAAACAAACTCACTCAGAAGAACAATGCAGATAGTGGAGTGCAGTTTATTACACTGGCGGGCCCAAGGCAGAGTCTCCTCTTAGCCAAGGACTCGGACCAGTTTTTCTGAAAACCTTATATACCCTAAGTGTACGTGCCCAAACCCACCTCCCCAAATTCCCTGAAACTAGTCTGAACAAAGGAAAAGAAAGATACAAAAAAAATCAAAATTAACCCGTGACTCATATTCCTTAATCCTAGGTAGTTAACAGTGGACAATTATCAATAGCCTGTGGTCATACCCCAATAAGCATAATAGAATTTATGATTCTACTCGGTTACACAGATAATTAGGGTATTATTTTAGGAAACAGAGAGTCTAGGTACGAGCCCTGGGGCTCTTCCATCCAGGGGGCCTGGTTTTCCAGTTGGTATGTCGTTTCCATAGAAATTGGGCATCTAGCTCAAAGTCCACAGTCTGGCCCAAGATGGAGTCCTGCTTTCAAGATGGAGCCTGTTCTGACTGTTTCTTCCTTCATTCCCTCCTCTTGATGCTCTTAACTCATAGTATGAGCGTCATTCATAGTGATATATTGCACCCTGACTCTCCAACCTCCAATTTGGGAGAACGACATCAACCTTTGTGTTACAAAGTTCATAATACATTGTAAAATAAAGGGTCCACAAAGCAGAACTATCAAGACAACTATAACAACGGTAAATATAGTTTTCCATCAAACACCCTTCACCCGAGATAGGACTGAAGTCCAAAAAGGAAGATTATCATCAGACATAACTTTTACCTGACCTTTCATGTCATCTAGGGTGGCTGATATATAGCCAGATAAATCAGGAATATATATACAACATTCAACTTTAATCATAGCACAGGTCCCTCTTTGTACTGAAACTATGGTTAGTCTCAAGATGATAGCAGCAAGTCCTTGTAGCAGCAGTTGATTGTAGAGCTTCAGCTCTGTTTCTTCTTTAAGATGGTCTTGCTTTCACGAGGATCAGTGGGGTCCTGTTGTGTAGTCTGCTCTGCGTCCTCCGGGTCTGCGTGGTATGCTCTCTTCACCCTCTTGTGCTGGATCCAGGGAGTGACACCTGCAACTTTAAGTGCAGCAGGGCTGGTCAGAGCAACAGTATGTGGACCCTGCAATGTGGGGCCAAGGAGTCGTGTTTCCAGCCCTTGACCACACCTGATCCCCGGGCACAAATTTGTGAATCTGTTCCCCAAGAGGGAACGGCACCCTTTCTTATACAAACTTAGTTACCTGATTTATTACCTTACGCAGTTGTTCCATCTGCTGTGAAATCTCATCTCCCCTTACCTGAGGCAAATTTTTTGACACCTGTTTTATTATGGGAGGGGGCCACCCTTACACAATTTTGTACGGAGAAGAGCCATGGGACTGTGGGGTCAACCTGAGTCTGAGCAGAGCCATCGGAAACAAGTCCACCTAGGAACAGTCAGTCTCTAAGATCCACTTGGAGACTGTCTCTTTAAGTGCCCAGTTGGTTCCTTCCACCATCCCAGAACTCTGGGGCCTATACGCTGTATGTAATTTCCACTTGATGTTTAAAGTTTTGCTTACTTGTTGTACTAAATCAGCTACTAAATCTGGGCCATTGTCCGATCCAATGCTGGTAGGAAATCCAAATCTGGGAACTATCTCCCTAAGCAGGCACCAGGCTACTTTTGATGCTCTTTCAGTCTGGGTGGGAAAATCTTCTACCCATCCCGAGAACGTATATACCATGACCAGCAGGTAATGGTAGTGTCAGTGAGGTTTCATTTCAGTGAAGTCCACTTCCAGGTGTTCAAAGGGTAGCATGCCTTTTACCTGAATCCCTGGAGGTTTCTGTCTGTGCCGAGAGGCAGTATTGACCTGTGAGCAGTCAATGCAGTTCTGAGATATTGTCCTACATAGGGAAGAGAGGCAGGGAACCAAGAAATATTTTCAAATTAGCTCTTCCAGTTTATCATGGCCTAGATGGGTCGCTTGGTGTGTTTGGCTTACCAGAGTGGGGCAGCTCCTCCGGTACCAAGAATTTGCCACTTGGCAATTCCCACCATCCCTCTTCAGTCTTGATGGCCCCTTCTGCTTTGGCTAGTCACTTTTGGGCTTCAGTGTATTTTGGAGAGTCTAGCATTAGCTCAGGTAGCTCCGCCAATATGAGAGCTTTAACAGGGGCTTCACTTGTCACCCTCAAGCCCTCGGCTGCTTGTTTAGTGGCCTTATCTGCCAGTCTGTTCCCTGAGCCCGGGGGGTATCCTCTTTTTGACGTCCTCAGCAGTGTATAACTGCAACCCTTTCTGGTTCCCAGGAAGCATCTAGTAGTGTCTTAATTTCTTCCTTATTTTTAATATCTTTTTCAATAGCTGTCAAAGGCCTCTCTCCTTATACTGAGCCCTGTAGTGTGGCAAAAGCATACCTGGAATCTGTGTCAATGTTTGTCTTCTTACCTTTTGATAGCTGGAGGGCCTGGATTGGAGCATATAGTTCAGTCTGTTGAGCGGACCAGTGTGATGGCAGGGAGCGATCCTCAACGATGGTTTCTTCCGTGACTACTGCATGTCCCGACAGTCACTGTCCTTGTTTCACCAGGCTGGTGCCATTAGTGTATAGGACCAAATCTGGGTCCAGCATTGGCTGGTCTTTCAAGTCAGGTCTGCTGGCATATTTCCTTGCAATCGTGTGAGGGCCCACCTTCTGCCACAAGAAATGAGTGGCCAGATTCAGGGCCTGACAAGGCTCAGTAGTAACATGGGGGTTCTCACATAACAGTCCCTGGTATTGAGTAATCTGGGATGTCGACAGCCATTTATGGGGGTCCCCTTGCAGGAGAGTGTTGAGCTCCTGCGGGACTTTTGTGAACAAATCTTGGCCCAAAGTCAGCTGGGTTGCCTCCCAGACCAGTAAGGCAACCGCAGCAACTGCCCATAAGCATCCCAGCCACCCAGTGGCAACATTGTCCAGCTGATAAGAGATAAGTCACTGGTCAGTCCCATGTCCCCATAATCTGGGACAACACTCCCATAGCCACCTTGTCCTTTTCAGTCACATAAAGTGTAAGTGGCTTAGCAAGGTCTGGCAGGCCCAAGGCCGGTGCTGATGTAATTGTACAGGGTTTGAGTTCTATTACCAGTGGGATTTGTTTTGCAAGCCTGGGTGCGAGGGTGGGGGGTGGGGGGTTGGTTGTCTTCTACCCAGACCTGAGGGAATTATTGAGTTAACTCTCTCTCTCAACTGTTTAGCCTGTCCAGTTTCCCTTCCTGGAGATTGTGCAACCTCCATTCCTCTTGAGGGGTTACTGAGAGGAAGAGCAAATAGTTGGTTGGGCCCACTCAAACAGTGGGTCTTTCGTGGGGGAAAAGTCACTTGTGCTCCCAATTTAGACAGCAAGTCTCTTCCTAACAAAGGTACTGGGCATTCAGGGATGTATAAAAATTCGTGAGTCACTTGGTGTCCCCGCATCTGATATTTTCAGGGTAGGCTAGAGACTGGCGACCCACTCCAGTACTCTTGCCTGGAAAATCCCATGGACGGAGGAGCCTGGTAGGCTGCAGTCCATGGGGTCGCTAAGAGTCGGACATGACTGAGCGACTTCACTTTCACTTTTCACTTTCATGCATCGGAAAAGGAAATGGCAACCCACTCCAGTGTTCTTGCCTGGAGAATCCCAGGGATGGGGGAGCCTGGTGGGCTGCCGTCTATGGAGTCGCACAGAGTCAGACACGACTGAAGCGACTTAGCAGCAGCAGCAAGATAATCGTTACTTTAGCAGAGATACAAAGGCTGCATTTATCACCATCTGAGACCCAGCAGCCTCTGGCTGGGTCTATTGGCGTATAAAGTCTACAGGCCTCGAACAGTCTTTCACAGAACTCAGAGGGTGATTCGCTTTCCCTTTGAATCACTTTGGAGGGTTTTGCGATACTCATAGTTTTGGGGGACCCCCTCAAAATAGTCACCTGACTATTAGTAGGGTGTAGAGACTAATAGTCTAATAGACTAATAGTCAGTCTCCAGGTGGCCCCTGTCATCTGTGTACAGTCCCAATTGGGCCTCTCCTCGGGGGTGGCTTGTTCTGCCCACCGCTGCGGGTTTGCAGTACCCTCAGGTGCCATTTCTCTTAACCATTTTCTGGCCTCAGTTAGGATCCTGTGTCTTTCCTCAGTGCTGAAAAGGGAGACTAGTAGTTGGATTATGTCATCCTATGCAGGACGGTGGGTTTGAAAAATAGTCACCGTTAGCCTAATCATGGCTTGTGGCTCCCCTGAGTACAGTGGAGCATGTCTCTGCCAGTTTAATGTATCCATAGAGGAAAATGCCTGGCAATAATAGGCTACAGGAGGCAGACGGTAGTGCCCCATGCGTCCTGAACTGGAGGCTGTTGTAGCTCTCTGAGGGGCATCTGTAGTGGGGTTCTTTCCCCCTGTTCCTTGGTGGAGCGCAGCCTCTGTCTAATTGCTGTGTTTTCTTCCCCCTTCCCATCAATACTCATCGGGAGAGGTGGATACAATCTAGGTGGTCCAGCTGAGGTGGAATTCTGGGGGTAGGACCAGAGGTTTCCATTGCTGGGATTGGAGCCTGCCAAAACGGCGGCTCTACGAACTCCAGGAGAGCAGGTGGAAGAGCAGTGGCTGCTGCAGGAACTTCACCTCGCCCTGGATTGGGCAGTAAGGCGCCTCCAGTCCTGGTGGAGCACTGGGAGGCAAGCATGTCATTATCCAGTATGGGGGAGGGGTCAGGTCATCCCCGTCCAAATCCTGTAGAATTTCCTTTTTTATCATCAGTCAATTTTTGTGCCATTAATATTTTTCCTTTTCTCTTCTGGATACAGAACCTTGTCCAAGGAGGAGGGTCTTGAGCTAACCCTAGCCATGAGTCAGTATATGGATATTGATCCGGGTGTCCTGGCTCTCCTGTGACTACTGTATAGACTGCTTCCACTATTTTTAAGTTCATGGTGTTCTCTGGTGGCCATCCTACTCCCATAGGGGGCCATTCGACCTCACAGAGTATGTGGAGGCCGTTAGGCTTCATCTTCACCCCATAGTCTCTTCCAAATCCCTTCTTTAAATTTTTAATCATGCACTCCAATAGAGTTACCTTAGATTCACTTCTCCCCATCTTGCTTACCTTCTTGGACCTTCTTCTACTTTTCCTTTTCATTCTGTCTACGAAGATTTCAG
The DNA here is from genome assembly GCF_029407905.1 of Bubalus kerabau. Classification (NCBI taxonomy): domain Eukaryota; kingdom Metazoa; phylum Chordata; class Mammalia; order Artiodactyla; family Bovidae; genus Bubalus; species Bubalus kerabau. The sequence continues at coordinate 62,452,249 of NC_073626.1, forward strand.
TACCCTATGTACTTCTGATATTTCCACTCAATGACACTTAAATTGCCATTCTGCCTCCTTCCTAATTGGGGTGAGAAGAGTTACCTGCCAGATCCCAGAGGGAGAAGGGGGACCAGCGTGTCTTCACCTGCTGGTCAGCACAGCCAAACCAGAACACCACGTGATCCAAGACTGTTTCTCCCTTAACTTTTAAAGTTCGTTCTGCCTTGGTGGGCTTGATCAGGTGCTGATGAAAATACAGATGGGTTAAATATCTCATGTCCCAGGCCATCTCTGGAAAAGCCAATTTGTACTCACTTATGTATCCCCCTTCTTCTAGCCTGACAATTCCGAGAGGGTCAAGAATTTCATAGCAGATGGGACACCTCCTTGGGGAGGGCAGAATATGAGCACACAGAAACCAAGTTTCTTCTCCTAAAAATCCCCTGGCAATTGCTTGGTCATAATTTTCCCCAAGATGGTATGGACACTACCTCCTAAATGACCTTCACAAATTTCCTTCCTAAGTCCTAACACTCTCGTCAACCTGTGTACCAAGCAATCATTGGCCACCTGCCTATTCCAGGCTCCTGTGGTCTGTGCCCCTTCTAATCCCTCCCAAGGGGTGGTCAGGCCCCCTCTTCCACCCTGCTGGGTGGGTTCCTCCTCAGCTCAGTTCCCCTGCTGCCGTCCACTACCTGCTAACGTGAAAAGTCCGGGCATTGAGAAGTAGAATCCTTCCAGAAGGGTGAGGCGCCTTCCCCCTTCTAGAAGATTCGAGCCGCAAGGCCTCAGAGTAGTCCCAAATGGGACTTGTCTCCTCCAAGTGAGGAGTTTCCCAACCAATGCACCAAATGTTGTAGCCACGCATTCTGGGAAACAAACTCACTCAGAAGAACAATGCAGATAGTGGAGTGCAGTTAATTACACCGGCGGGCCCAAGGCAGAGTCTCCTCTTAGCCAAGGACTCTGACCAGTTTTTCTGAAAACCTTATATACGTTAAGTGTACGAGCCCAAACCCACCTCCCCAAATTCCCTGAAATTAGTCTGAACAAAGGAAAAGAAAGATACAATCAAAGTTAACCCGTGATTCATATGCCTTAAGCCTAGGTAGTTAACAGTGGGAAATTATCAATAGGCCTGTGGTCATACCCCAATAAGCATAATAGACTTTATGATTCTATTCAGTTACACAGATAATTAGGGTATTATTTTAGGAAACAGAGAGTCTAGGTACGTGCCCTGGGGCTCTTCCATCCAGGGGGCCTGGTTTTCCAGTTGGTATGTCGTTTCCATAGATACTGGGCATCTAGCTCAAAGTCCACAGTCTGGCCCAAATGGAGTCCTGCTTTCAAGATGGAGCCTGTTCTGTTTCCTCCTTTATCACCTGGGAAGCCCATCAGTCTACAACTGACAATACATAACATCGGCTCTCTAATCAAAGGGAATTTCAGCAGCCCTCAGATTTTTTCATAAATATAATGAGAATGTAGATGAAATAGCTAGAAGAGAAATAAAGTGCTAAAAAGACTCGCTTTATTAAGTAACAATGTAATGACAAATAAGTAAAATTTTAGAAATATATAGCACAAGGGGGGAAAACTGGATTTTTAAAACTAATCACAAAAAGAATCCTGGAAATATAAGAAATAGTAATTTTGAAATCTTAGTGTCAGCTGATTGCTTTGTTTCCTCCATAATAGAAAAGGCTTTTGAATAGTTTGGTGAAATTAGCTTAAAAAGAGTTGCAGTGACCTAAACAGGAAGCCTGGCTGTTTCCAGCTGCGGGTGTTCTCTGAGGCGCTTTGCTCCAATAGACGGGAGCGACTTTGGGCTGGATAAAAGGCAAATTCTTACCTCGCCCTTTCACTGCAAGCAGGATCAGATTGCATTTCTTTCATTATTCTCCACGCCCCAGTTTCTCCATCTGCTTAAAAGTAGACAAGATAAATTCTCTCTTCGATGCCTGGAAGGGAAAACAAAATGAACTCAATTCTGCTTTGAAAAAATCTTTCTAAGAACTTTCTTCAGAGATATTACTCGTGAGTACCTGGCAATAAATAACCTTTATTTCTTTTTCCTGGAGGAAAAACAGGGTGCTGAGAGGCAAAGAGTTGTAGGAGAGGACCACTGTCTATAACCCTACAGTGAAAATTGACCCTTCTCTGTAAATAAGTTGATTGTAATGCAAAACCAAATTCTCAGCATTTTGCATTGAATTTTAAGCAAATATATTATTCTTTTTTTAAGTTGGTGAGATGTACCATTGTTTATAATTTTAAGCCTGGGTTGGCAGTTCTTTGCTAATTGTGTTTTTATTGGAATTTTCTGAAGATTTTTTTTAACCTTTAAATATTATTTAGTAGCATATAAATAAACACAGTAAGACACTGACAGTCGTATGTTTATAGAAAGTTCTTTCATTGCCATCAATTGCTGATGTTTAAAATAAGGTATAAATAGAATTCTTGTTGTCTGTTTCATTCTAGCATTAACTAATCTCAAAATATTAAGGAAATATTTTACAAGTCTCCAAAGACAAAAACTCATATTCTAAGACAGTAAAATAAGAATAAACAGGATTGCACTATATAAAGTACAATTATGTGAATTAAAGCAATAGATTACATACCTAATATGATGTACTGTCGTATTCTGGTTGCTTATAAAATGATATTAAACTTAGCTTCTGGTAGTAAAGGAAAGCACATAATATAGAAATACACAACCACAGAACTATAATGAAACAAGAAAATTATTTATGTAAAGTACTTATTTGTATGAGTATTAATGAAAAATGAAAGCCAAGAGCAGTACTGTTCAGGAAAAGAAAAGAAAAGATAAGCAACAGCCACACTGTGACTCAGTGCTCTGGAAATTAGTCACAAAATGACTTTGTATGTTTGTGATAATGTAAATATACAGGGCAGAACCCAAGCAGGAAACACACAGCCCAAAGAGTCATAGTTTATGTGTAAAAGCATAATATTTGTATCAGAGTTTAAAAGTTGTGTCCATTTTGAGATATTGCAGAGTTTTTTAACCTAGCAGAATCTTTCATAAAACAGTTTTAGAATTCATATATATATATAATTCTATATATATATATATAGAATTCCAGTGCATGATAATTTTAAGCCATATAATCTATATTTTATCTAATCTTTAAACTGAAGGGCAAATAATCTCTGAAAATGGATTGGTGTGTGAAATTTTAATTAGGGGTATATGGGTTAATAAAATGATACAAAGTGTCCTTAGGCATCAACAGAGATGGAATACTCTTAATATGAATACAGATACTTAACTCTGTAGATCTAAGAATATAATTAACTTTATAGATCTAAGAGTAAAACTTTAAAATATATACTTTTAACAGTTTGAATGGTTATATTGGGGAAGCCAAATTTGTCTTATTCAGGTAACCATAAAGTCTTAACAGAGAGCTTTAATGATATGTCTACTATTAATAACTTGGTTCCTTTTTCTATTAGATACGCTCACTTGTGCAAGTTTTGTTTTTTATTTTTAATGTACAGTTTTATATCTTTAAGCTTTTGTTTTATCTCTAATAACTAGATCAAAACACCTTTGAGAAATGTGTCTTGTTCAAATGCATTATGCCATCAGCTGATGCTTGCTTGTTCATAATTCTAGGCTTTATTTTCTTATTGATCGTACAACAACTACTTTACCAGAATCTTCTAATATAAACAGTATTGCTAAATTTAAAAATAATAATCTTTGAAATGGAAAATTGTTTTGTATCAAACTATAGTTTTCATAAAACTAATTTGCTTCTTCCTAAGAATTAATTACCTGATCTTAGTTATCTACACTATTCAAATTCAAAACATAATTGGACAGATGACAAACTACTAGAGGGAAAAAAGCCAAGATGAAAAGGCTTTATTAATTCCCAGAACACCTAGCAATTTAACCAAACAGCAGATGTACTATAGATTCTTTAGGAATGGTTGGTTTATTAAATTGTGTCACAAACTCTTAATACAGATTTCAACTGACATCTCTACTTAATAGAAGAAAAAAATGAAAATAAGCATTGTTGCCCACAAAAGGTGGGGTGGGGGAGTAGGAGAGATAATATGAAAAGGAAAGGAAAGTACTTAGGATAGAGTTTTCAAAAAAATCTTGCTTGTTGGTATAAATTGAATAAATTCAATGATAATATTGATTAAAAATTAGTTAATTGTATCAGCTTATCTTTGCTAGTAGACCAGGTCTAAGAACTGTACTGCAGACCAAATCATCTTTTCTCAATAAAGGCTGTCTTCAGCCACCCTTTTTTTGTTTACCATCTAAAACATTTAACTCTGCTAATTAAAGTTGCAGAGTTGTCTTTAAAAAAGTAAACTTTTAAATGTGTTATATTTTTATAGAAATATTCCAGTACTATAATGATTTCTGATTGTTACCATGTGCATTTAGAGAAACCTGAATTCTAGGCTTGAGATGACTATTGAAGTTCTATTTCTGCATATTAAGTCTCACCAAAATGAAGAAAGAATTCAAGCTATTCCAGAGAGTGCTCTTTCTGCTAGACTACCTCTCCTGGGCTTCTGTGACCCTCAATGAGTGCTTTCTTAGAGTGATGTATCATCTCTGTGAGCCCAGTCCTCCTATTACTCTTTTCTCCCTGTCTTCACTTCTCCAAGTAGCAGATGCTTTGTAGAACCAGAACCTAGGATTCAGCTACCAGTAGGCTGAGGGCATTCTAGTCATTTCTACTTTTCTTCTTTTCAAAACCAATAAGAAAAACATTGGATGCATGTCAAATCTGCTATATTCATCTCTCCTGGCCTTCCTTTGGGATTCTATGTTCTTTCCTTAGTTGGAACAACAAAATTTTTAAATTATTTTAAAAACAAAAGAGGTCCATGTTCCATAGTAGAAGTCCCAATGCTGCAATATTTCTATCCCAAGTTTTTCTATCTGGTAGACCACTAGTCCTGGGGAGACAGTTCTCTCTGGACTGAATAAATATTTCATGTTATTTATTGGGTTATTTCAACATCAGGAATGTGGAAGTACTCATTAGTATAGCATGATATGATATGATATGATATATCATGATAATATAGCATGATGGTGTTTTTATTGCTAAGCATAGACTACCACTGACCCCTTCTGTACCACACCCTCAGCGCTGCCACCACACTGCTGCTGACCTCATTTTCTCTCTCCTACTCACGTTTCTCACCAACATCTACCCATCCTTGAATACTATAAAAACCTATTTTTAAGTAACACTTCATTCTTTACTTTGCAAGGCTTATAAATGGAATCAGTTCAGTTCAGTTCAGTTGCTCAGTCATGTCCAACTCTTTGTGACCCCATGAACTGCAGCACACCAGGCCTCCCTGTCCATCACCAACTCCCAGAGTCCACCCAAACCCATGTCCATCGAGTTGGTGATGCCATCAAACCATCTCATCCTCTGTCGTCCCCTTGCCTCCTGCCCTCAATCTTTCCCAGCATCAGGGTCTTTTCCAATGAGTTAGCTCTTCGCATCAGGTGGCCAAAGTATTGGAGTTTCAGCTTTAACATCAGTCCTTCCAATGAACACCCAGGACTGATCTCCTTTAGGATGGACTGGTTGGATCTCCTTGCAGTCCAAGGGAGTCTCAGGAGTCTTCTCCAACACCACACTTCAAAAGCATCAATTCTTTGGCCTTCAGCTTTCTTTATAATCCAACTCTCACATCCATATATGACCACTGGAAAAACCATAGCCTTGACTAGACAGACCTTTGTTGGCAAAGTAATGCCTCTGCTTAATCTAGGTTGGTCATAACTTTCCTTCCAAGGAGTAAGTGTCTTTTAATTTCATGGCTGCAATCACCATCTGCAGTGATTTTGGAGCCCCCAAAAATAAAGTCTGACACTGTTTGCACTGTTTCCCCGTCTATTTGCCATGAAGTGATGGGACCAGATGCCATGATCTTAGTTTTCTTTATGTTGAGCTTTAAGCCAAGTTTTTCACTCTCCTCTTTCACATTATCAAGAGGCTCTGTAGTTCTTCACTTTCTGCCATAAGGGTGGTGTCATCAGCATATCTGAGGTTATTGATATTTCTCCCAGCAATCTTGATTCCAGCTTGTGCTTCTTCCAGTCCAGCGTTTCTCATGATGTACTCTGCATATAAGTTAAATAAGCAGGGTGACAATATACAGCCTTGACTTACTCCTTTTCCTATTTGGAACCAGTCTGTTGTTCCACGTCCGGTTTTAACTGTTGCTTCCTGACCTGCATACAGATTTCTCAAGAGGCAGGTCAAGTGGTCCGGTATGCCCATCTCTTTCAGAATTTTCCACAGTTTATTGTGATCCACACAGTCAAAGGCTTTGGCATTGTCAATAAAGCAGAAATAGATGTTTTTCTGGAACTCTCTTGCTTTTTCCATGATCCAGTGGATGTTGGCAATTTGATCTCTGGTTCCTCTGCCTTTTCTAAAACCAGCTTGAACATCTGGAAGCTCACGGTTCACGTATTGCTGAAGCCTGGCTTGGAGAATTTTGAGCATTACTTTACTAGCATATCAGATGAGTGCAATTGTGTGGTAGTTTGAGCATTCTTTAGCATTGCCTTTCTTTGGGATTGGAATGAAAATTGACCTTTTCCAGTCCTGTGGCCACTGATGAGTTTTCCAAATTTGCTGGCATATTGAGTGTAGCACTTTCACAACATCGTCTTTCAGGATTTGAAATAGCTCAACTGGAATTCCATCACATCCACTAGCTTTGTTCATAGTGATGTTTCCTAAGGCCCACTTGACTTCACATTCCAGGATGTCTGGATCTAGGTAAGTGATCACACCATTATGATTATCTGGGTCATGAAATGGAATAAATAGCAGAAATTGGGTGAGTCTCCAGAATAGTGGTGTTTGTTGTAAAATACTGGTAATATTTTTAAAGTTCTTTTACACATAACCTTCAGAGTATCCCAGGAAATAAAGCAAAATGTTTATATTAAAATATCATATGGTGGCTCAGATGGTAAAGAATCCACCTGCAATGCAGGAGACCTGTGTTCAACCTCTTGGTCAGGAAGATCCCCTGAAGAAGGAAATGGCAACCCACTCTAGTGTTCTTGCCTGGAGAATTCTATGGACAGAAGAGATTGGCAGTCTATAGTCCATGGCGTCTCAGAGTCAGATACAACTAAGCAACCAACACTCTACTGACTCTTTTATGTGCAACTGATTTTAAATATACATGACTGTAAAATGAATGAATTTCTGATTCATGCTAGGGTAATGAATTTGAAATCATTATACTAAGTGAAATAAGCCAGACATAAAAAAAGAACAAATGATGTATAATTCTGCTTACAAGGAATTTATCTATAGTAGGCAAATTCATAGAAAAAGAAAGTAGAATTGAGGTTAACAGAGTCTGGAGGAAGGAATGAATGGTGAGTTATTACTTAACGGATACAGAGTTTCTGCTTGGGGTGATGACTGCATACATATAGATGTAATTAGTGCCACGAAGTTGTACACTTAAAAATACTTAAAATTGAAAAATGAGTACAAGAAAAATAATATTTTGGGTTGTTTTTCCTGTTTTTCAATATGCATAGTTTCTATCATTATGTCTTCAGATTTCCTTGTCTTTTCTTCTATGTCCAATGTGTTTATAGTCCCTTCCAGTGTATTTTTCACCTCAAATATTGTTTTCATCTGTGGAAATTCAGTTTGAGTCTCTATCTTCTTTCTCTATTTAACACACTCCATATTTTCTTTAGTTTCTTGAACATATGAGTGTAACTAACATTTTAGTTTAAATATTCTTGTCTGTTAATTCTATTTTCTGTGTCATTTTGAGCCTTCTAATTATATTTTACTGTTGTTTGTATGTCTTGTAATTTTTATTTGAATGGCTAATATTATGAATATTATCTTCTTAAGTGCTGCATATGCTGTCTACCAGTAAATAATATTTAGTTTTGTTTTGAGTTACTGTTTAACTATTTGCAAACAGTCTGGCTTTTTGTTATCTCACTGTCAAGCTTTGTTAAGCAGAGTCAGAGAAATGTTTACTTTATGGTTAATTTTCTCCCAGTGCTGAGGAAAAAAAAAACAAAAACAAAACCTTTCTGACTACTCAGTGCACCATGAATGGAGGTTTTTGAAATTTAGGGACAAGAAATATTTGCAGCTTTACATGTGTTTTAAGTGTTATTCCCCTTTAACCCATTAAGGTCATTCTTTACCCAGATTTAAGAGATATTCTCTCATGTGTTCAGTAATAGATATAAAGCTGAAGAGTTGAGGCCATCTGAAGATTTCTGGGTCTCTCTTTCTGTATAGCTCTCTACTCTGTTACTCTGCCATGAATACTCTAGCCATTGTGGCCCCTCCAGAAAATATGCTTTCTACTAAACTCAGGGAGACCACTGGGCAATTCCAGAGCCTCCTCTTCCTGTCTTTGAATGTAGAAATTCCCTTCAGTCAGTGTGCCGGAGCAGATCAGAATGTAGGGCTGAAATCTTGTTTCCCATCCTTATGGGATTACTGCTCTTCACTTACCAGTATTTAATTAGCTCAAATATTATTTAATACATTTTGACTGTTTTTTGTTTAAGATGTTTCAGGTGGGAGAATGGAGAAGGTAATGGCACCCCACTCCAGTACTCTTTGCCTGGAAAATCCCATGGACAGAGGAGACTGGTAGTCTGCAGTCCAGGGGTTGCTAAGAGTTGGACACGACTGAGCGACTTCACTTTCCCTTTTCACTTTCATGCATTGGAGAAGGAAATGGCAACCCACTCCAGTGTTCTTGCCTGGAGAATCCCAGGGATGGGGGAGCCTGGTGGGCTGCCCTCTATGGGGTCGCACAGAGTCAGACACGACTGAAGCAATGCAGCAGCAGCAGCAGCAGATGGGAGAATAAATCCAATGTTAATCCATTATAGCTGAAAGTGGAAGAACTATTTTTCTTTAAATTTTTACTTTATATTGGCATATAGTTGATTTATAACGTTATGTTTAAGGTATACAAAAAAGTGAACCAATTATACATATATCTATTCTTTTCCAGATTCTTATCCTATATAGGTTATTACAGAGTATTGAGTAGAGTTACTTGTGTTGTAGAATAGGTTCTTGTTGATTATCTGTTTTCTATTTTATATATATATATACTAAGTGAGTGTCCGTGCTCAGTCATATCTGATTCTTTGCAACCCCATGGACTATAGCTCACAAGGCTTCTCTGTCCACGGGATTTCCCAGGCAGGGATACTGTAGTGGGTTGCCACTTCCTCCTCCAGGGGATGCTCCCAACCCACGGATCAAATCTGCATCTTCTGTGGCTCCTGCATTGGCAGGTAGATTCTTTACAATTTAAGCCACCTGGGAAGATACATAGTAGTGTGTATATGTTAATCCCAACCTCCTAATTTTATCTCTCCCCCTGAACTTTCCCTTTTGGTAACCAAAAATTTGTTTTCTAAGTCTATAAGTCTGTTTCTGTTTTGTAAATTAGTTGTACCAGTTTTTTAGATTCCACATATAAATGATATCATATGATATTTTTCTTTCAGTGACTTACTTCACTTAGCATGGTAATCTCTAGGCCCATCCATGTTGCTGCAAACGGTAGCATTTCATGATTTGTTATGACTAATATTGCATTATATATGTGTACCACATCTTCTTTATCCATTCATCTGTCGAGGGACATTTAGATTGCTTCCATATCCTGGCTATTGTAAATAGTACCGCAGTGAACATTGGAGCAGATGTATCTTTTCAAATTGTAGTTTCTTCCAGATATATGCCTAGGAGTGGGATTGCTGGATCATATGGTAGCTCTATTTTTAGTTTTCCAAGGAACCTCTATACTGTTCTCCATAGTGGCTATACCAGTTTACATTCCCATCAGCACTATAGGAGGGTTCCCCACCCTCTCCAGCATTTATTGTTTGTAGATTTTTCTGATGGCCATTCTGACTGACATGAAGTCATACCTCACTGTAGCTTTGATTTGTATTTCTCTAATAATGTTGAGCATTTTTTCCTGTGCTTTTTGTCCACCTTCCTTGGATACATGCCTATTTATATTTTCTGATTGGGCTGTATTTTTTTATATTGAGCTGCATGAGCTCATATATATATATATATATATATATATATACACACACATATATATATATACACATATATATATATACACATACATACATATATATGAGCTCTTTTTTATATTGAGCTGAATGAGCCATTTGTATATTTTGAAGATTAATCCCTTCATGGTCATATCATTTGTAAATATTTTCTCCCATTATGTGGGTTATCTTTCCATTTTGTTCATGATCTCTTTTGCTGTGCAGTGTGGAAGAGCATTTTATTTTTAAATTTAATAATACTCTAAAAAACTAAAAATGAACATAAATAGACATATCTTAAGAGCATATAAACTGTAATTCATTGATTGTCCTAGATAAGGTAAATATTTTTTGCTTGCTATATCTCAGTAATTATGCTAAATGAGTAAATATATTTACATATTTATATAATGAATAAATTCACTATTTCTAAAAATTAATTATTTGATCTCAGATAAGCAGTTTGTTTCATTATGATTTTCTGATAACAGTAGCTATTTGGGTGGCTAATATTTTACTCTCTTATTTTAGATGATAAATTAATCCTACTAGCTTAAAACCAATCAAATTGTCACTTGTTCAACAAGTATTTCCAAAATTGAGTGCTGAGTGTTATTTACCTAGAGCTTCAAGAGTTTTATAATGAATTTAAGAGTGGCTTTACTGATAGTTTCCTATCACAATTTCTCACAATTATCTTTCCTCCCCTGATTCCTGGATATTTGTATGTATTGAAAGTTTGGAAAGTTCATTGACAGCACAAATTAAAACTTTTTTCTTTTTATGAAAGGAAACTTAGTTTCAAGTATTACTTGCTTAATTATATATACAAATTGAGATAAAAAGATAATCCCAAATGTCAAACATTACAAACAAAGTATATTTAGCATTAGAATTTGTTTTTATAATTATTAACCATGTGTACATTATTCAAGTTTCTGTGCATCTTATTGGTTTTGGGTCTCTTTTAACATAGTTATTCTGTCTATGAGGAAAGGAAACAGGTACACAATAAAGCAATCATTATGGCATGTACATCCAGGCACTAATGCAGGTTTATAAAAATTGAAGAGATAGAAGTAAGCCAGAAAGAAAAACACCAATACAGTATACTAACGCATATATATGGAATTTAGAAAGATGGTAACAATAACCCTGTGTACGAGACAGCAAAAGAGACACTGATGTATAGAACAGTCTTATGGACTCTGAGAGAGAGGGAGAGGGTGGGAAGATTTGGGAGAATGGCATTGAAACATGTAAAATATCATGTATGAAATGAGTTGCCAGTCCAGGTTCGATGCACGATACTGGATGCTTGGGGCTGGTGCACTGGGACCACCCAGCAGGATGGAATGGGGAGGGAGGAGGGAGGAGGGTTCAGGATGGGGAGCACATGTATACCTGTGGTGGATTCATTTTGATATTTGGCAAAACTAATAGAGTTATGTAAAGTTTAAAAATAAAATAAAATTAAAAAAAAAAAAAGAAAAGGATCCTCAACTTTCAAAGAAAAAAAAAATTGAAGAGATAAGCAATAAGCAATTTACCTTAGAAACACTCAAGCTCTCCTTTCAGTGGCAATAATTTTTTTTCAAGTTTCAGATTTTATATGTTTTTCTCTTAAGGAATTGCTGAAGAATATGCCAGTGGAAGAAAAGTGTTTAACTAGAGAGAATTTAAATTAGCCTCAATTCACATGGCAAGAGAGGGTTCTTTTTTCTATTCATGGTAAACTCTGGCTGAAATTCCTTCAAATCTATTTAAATTTATTAATTACAGCCCTAAAGAAAGTAAAAGTTTCCTTAGATACCAGTGTTTGCCTGCCACTACTATGTCATCCTTGCTCTCCCATCCCCTCTTCCCTGCATTCCATATTACTGTCTCCTTATTCAGAGGACGAAGAGATACAAGTGACATCTATCCTTCTGAATGGAAGCTTCATCTGAAAAGATATGAGTGAATGAGCATTCATGAATGGTCCTCAAAAATGTGTGAGAAAAATATCTGAGCCATGTGTGTATTTGTTCCTTAGAAAGGAATCAATAGTTTTCCTCAGATCCCTCAGGATCTTACACATAACCATGAAAATTGTATCTGAACATGATAATATTCAAGGAAACCAGTAATAGCATTAGGATCAAAAAGAGTGTCAAGTAATAATATATCCTGATTTCAAAGGCAGATAAACTTGACATAGGGATGAATAAGGGTGGAGAAGAGATGCCTAAGTTATCCTATGGGTAAGAAACTTTTGAGAAAAATCTTTTATGAAGAGCCTAGGAGGAGATTAAATTTAGAGCCTCACTTCTATCATTATCATTGAATCAGTCTCTCAGTCATGTCCAACTCTTTGCTGCCCCATGGACTTCAGCATGCCAGGCATCCCTGTCCAACACCAACTCCTGGAACTTGCTCAAACTCATGTCCATCAAGTCCAGTGATGCCATCCACCCATCTCACCCTCAGTAATCCTCTTCTCCTCCTGCATTCAGTCTTTCCTAGGATCAGGGTCTTTTCAAATGAATCAGTTCTTCGCATCAGTTGGCCAAAGTATTGGAGCTTCAACTTAAGCATCAGGTCTTCCAATGAATATTCAGGATTGATTTCCTTTAGGAAGGACTGGTTGGATCTCCTTGCAGTCTCAAGGGACTCTCAAGAGTCTTCTCCAACACCACAGTTCAAAAGCATCAATTACAATTCAAAATTACACTTGAATAAGCAGAATCAATTTTTAACATCTTCCAAGCTGAGCATTAACTGTATACTTCTTTTAATGTTTTTTTGACCATGTACACTGCTGTGTTTGTTTGTTTGTGGCTGCACTGGGTCTTCATTGCTGCATGCAGACTTTGTCTAGTTGAGGAGGGTGGGGGCTATTCTCTAGCTGTGGTGCATGGGCTTCTCATTGCAGTGGCTTTTCTTTGAGTGGAGCACAGGCTTTAAGTAGTTGCAGCACACCGGTTTAGTAGTTTTGACTTGCTAGCTGTAGGGCATGTGAGCTCTAGAGCAAAGGCTCAGTAGCTGTGATACTCAAGCTTAGTTGCTCTGCAGCATATAGGATCTCTACCGACCAGGGATTGAACCTGTGTCCCTAGCACTGGCAGCAGGATCCTTATTCACTACACCACCATCAAAGTCCTAACTATATACTTTTTATATATTAGATCTTTTGCAGGATAAAAAAAAATGTGTACAGTGTGATAAATTTTAGTCATTTATAAATCAACCTAATTATTACGATTGAAAGTAATGTAGTACAAAATTAAAACTCTGGTCTTCATTGTAAGAAAATTGCAATCAGTGAAATTAACTAGCCTTTTAACAAGAGCATACTATCAGATTCCTGGTTATGTGTTGGTAGAATTTAGATAGGGGAAAATGGAATGGCAATTTAGAGAAACTAGCTGCTTTTTATAAAAATATAAAATAATGAAGATTCAATGTGAGGAACCAAGAGAAAATAGAACTCTTTATAGGATGCTATAAATAAAAAATGAAGTGGCAACAGTTTCCTTTCATTCTCTTGAGTCCATAGTTCATTCTTTCATAGGTCTGACATTTTAGTCTGAATGGAAATGCTGAAGATCAACATGTTAATTGTTCCTGGAAGACTGTGACTCAGCTGCCTGGAGCCCCCCATTCCTTTACAATGATGATTCAGAAAGTTGAACTCAGGATGTCATCTTAACACATGGGTGTAGTCACCAACAGATGCAGTAGCAGTTTTGAACTAAGCTCAGGTATTTTTCACTAGAGCACAATCAGAAATTCTCAGATTTTTCACATTAAGATTTTTTTCACTCACAATTGCACTCACTGAAGAGGGAGAAAATTGATCATTATAGGTTCAACATATTTATTGTACTTAAGTATAAAACTTTAGCTAATATTTGGAATCATAACACTTTCATAGTCAGACACAAAGTTACCTGATCATTTATCTGAAACCAAAATGTTATAAATATCTAGCCTCGGCATATTGAGTGTAAATTTTGCTTCTCTTTCCCTCAAGGAAGTGATAGTATGAGAATATTTTGTAGGAAATCCCCATACATAGACTAACATGTTACTCTCTTTTTCTTATAATACAACTGATACTATCAAAAGCAGATAGTTGAGGAGTTTCCAATATATTTGTCTGAGCAGAGAAAATCTAGGATTGCAACAGACTTTAAAAGGAAATGCGGAAGCAGACTTGACTTTATCTATTCTTTTTTAAAATTTAAAAAAGGTAGTATCAACTTGAATTATATGAGCTATGAATCAAGGTCTTAATTAAAACCCTGTTAGGAAGGTCTCAATTGTCTTCCTGTGTCTTTCCGAAATACATATACCTCCTGCTTAAGATGTTACAGTTCCATCACTCAGTAGTGTCTGACTCTTTACGACTACATGAACTGCAATACGCCAGGCTTCCCTGTCCATCCGCAACTCCCAGAGCTTGCTCAAACTCATGTCCATCGAGTCGGTGATGCCATCCAACCATCTCATCCTCTGTTGTCCCCTTCTCCCTCTGCCTTCAATCTTTCCCAGCATCAAGGTCTTTTCCTATGAGTCCGTTCTTCACAGCAGGTGGCCAAAGTATCGGGGTTTCAGCTTCAGCATCAGTCCTTCCAATGAATACACTCAGAATTAATTAATAGATTAATTATGATTAATTATGTAATCAAGAGATTGATTGATGGACATATAAGAGAAACAGTGGTCCTGAAATACCATTTTCTTTTTATTTTTAATTATTTATTTTAGTTGGAGGCTAATTACTTTACACCATTGCCATACATTGACATGAATGTGTCATGGGTGTACATGTGTCCCCCATCCTGAACCCCCCTCCCTTCCCATTACATCCCTCAGGGTTGTCCCAGTGCAATGGCTTTGAGTGCCCTGTTTCATGCATCGAACTTGAACTGGTGATCTATTTCACATATGGTAATATACACGTTTCAATGTTATTCTCTCAAATCATCTCACCCTCGCCTTATCCCACAGAGTCCAAAAGTCTTTTCTTTATATCCGTATCTCTTTTGCTGTCTCGCATATAGGGTCATCGTTACCCATCTTTCTAAATTCCATATATATGCATTAATATACTGTATTGGTAATTTTCTTTCTGACTTACTTCACTCTGTATAATAGGCTCCAGTTTCATCCACCTCATTAGAAAGGATTCAAATGTGTTTTTTAAATAGCTGAGTAATATTCCATTGTGTATATGTACCACTGCTTTCTTATCCATTCATCTGCTGATGGATATCTAGGTTGCTTCCATGTCCTGGCTATTTAACTGCTGCGATGAACATTGGGGTACATGTGTCTCTTTCAATTCTGGTTTCCTCTGTGTGTATGCCCAGCAGTGGGATTGCTGGGTCCTATGGCATTTCTGCTTCCAGTTTTTTAAGGAATCTCTACATTGTTCTCCATAGTGGCTATACAAGTTTGCGTTCTCACCAACAGTGTAAGAGGGTTCCCTTTTCTCCACACCCTCTCCAGCATTTATTGTTTGTAGACTTTTTGATAGCAGCCATTCTGACCACGTGAGATGGTACCTCATTGTGGTTTTAATTTGTATTTCTCTCATAATGAGTGATGTTGAGCATCTTTTCATGTGTTTGTTAGCCTTCTATATATCTTCTTTGGAGAAATGTCTGTTTAATTCTTTGGCCCATTTTTTTATTGGGTCATTTATTTTTTTGGTATTGATCTGCATGAGTTGCATGTATATTTTTGAGATTAATTCTCTGTCAGTTGCTTCATTTGCTATTATTTTCTCCCATTCTGAAGGCTGTCTTTTCACCTTGCTTATAGTTTCTTTCGTTGTGCAAAAGCTTTTAAATTTAATTAGGTTCCATTTGTTTATTTTTGCTTTTATTTCCTTTACTCTGGAAGGTGGGTCATAGAGGATCCTGCTGTGATTTATGTTAGAGAGTGTTTTGTCTTTGTTTTCCTCTAGAAGTTTTGTAGTTTCTGGTCTTACATTTAGATCTTTAATCTGTTTTGAGTTTATTTTTGTGTATGGTGTTAGAAAGTGTTCTAGTTTCATTCTTTCACAGGTAGTTGATCAGTTTTCCTGGCACCACTTGTTTAAGAGATTCTTTTCTCCATTGTATATTCTTGCCTCTTTTGTCACAGATAAGGTGTCCATAGGTTCATGGATTTATCTCTGGGCTTTTAATTTCTATTTATTTCCATTCTCTTATTTCCATTGATCTATATTTTTGTCTTTGTGCCAGTACCATACTGTCTTGATGACTGTGGCTTTGTAGTATAGCGTGAAGTCAGGCAGGTTGATTCCTCCAGTTCCAGTCTTCTTTCTCAAGATTGCTTTGGCTATTTGCGTTTTTGTTTTTGTTTTTTGTTTTTTTTTTTTTGTATTTCCATACAAATTGTGAAATTATTTGTTCTAATTCTGTGAAAAATACTGTTGGGAGCTTGATAGGGATTGCATTGAATATGTAGATTGCTTTGGGTAGTATACTCATTTTCACTATATTGATTCTCCAATCCATGAACATGGTATATTTCTCCATCTATTTATGTCACCTTTGATTTCTTTCACCAGTGTTTTATAGTTTTCTATATATAGGTCTTTTGTTTCTTTAGGTAGGTTTATTCCTAATTATTTTTATTCCTTTTGTCGCAGTGGTGAATGGAATTGTTTCCTTAATTTCTCTTTCTTTTTTCTCAGTGTATAGGAATGCAAGGGATTTCTTTGTATTAATTTTATATCCTGTAATTTGACTGTATTCATTGATTAGCTCTAGTAATTTTCTGGTGTTCTCTTTAGGGTTTTCCATGTAGAGGATCATGTCATCTGCAAACAGTGAAAATTTTACTTATTTTCCAGTCTGGATTCCTTTTATTTCTTTTTCTTCTCTGATTGCTGTGGCTAATACTTCCAAAACTATGTTCAACAGTAGTGGTGAGAGTGAGTACCCTTGTCCTGTTCCTGAAAGCATTTAGGGGAAATGCTTTCAATTTTTCACCATTGAGGATAATGTTTGCTGTGGGTTTATCATACATGGCTTTTATTATGTTGAGGTATATTCCTTCTATGGCTGTTTTCTGGAGGGTTTTTATCATAAATGGATGTTGAATTTTGTCAAAGGCTTTCTCTGCATCTATTGAGATAATCATATGGCTTTTATCTTTTAATTTGTTAATGTGGTGTATCACATTGATTTGTAAATATTGAAGAATCCTTGCATCCCTGTGATAAAGCCCTCTTGGTCATGATGTATGATGTTTTTAATATATTGTTGGATTCTGTTTGCTAGAATTTTGTTGAGGATTTTTGCATCTATGTTCATCAGTGATATTGGCCTGTAATTTTCTTTTTTTGTGGCATCTTTATCTGGTTTTGGTGAAATACCATTTTCTTACCCTACTAAATAATGAATGCCTAGAAAAGCAGAAACAAATGGGAGAAAAAATAGAAGTAGCCAAAGGTCTTACTGTATAATGTTCTTTCTTATTATGGACAGTAATGATAATATAGAAAGACATAGTAAATATATTCACAAATGTTCTTTCTTCACTCACACCAAAATTCATTGTATTTCTTTGTATTTTTTCATTTCATTTGGAGTTACTGGCATTAGTAGTTGAGCAGAATTGAATTCTCAGAATTCTCCAGTTTGGTTTAGACATATAATACTATGTTTTGTTTATCCATCTATTTATTTATATTCCCACTTAAAGAAAAGAAATGAAAACAGCATACTATGAAGATCTTTGCTGTTAAGTAAACTGGATTAGGGGGATTCCCTGATAGCTCAGTTGGTAAATAATCACCTGCAATGCAGGAGACCCCGGTTCAATTCCTGGGTCAGGAAGATCCGCTGGAGAAGGGATAGGCTACCCATTTCAGTATTCTTGGGCTTCCCTGGTGGCTCAGCTGGTAAAGAATCCATCTGCAATGCGGGAGACCTGGGTTTAATCGCTGGGTTGGGAAGATCCCTTGGGGAAGGTAAAGGCTACCTACTTCAGTATTCTGGCCTGGAGAATTCAGGCCAGAATATACAGTCCATGGGGTTGCAAAGAGTCAGGCACAGCTGAGCGACTTTCACTTTCAAACTTGATTAAATTAAGAGTTCCTGTGATGAGAAAAGATGAATTCATTCAAAGAAATGAATGCCTCCTTCTCTTGACAAAATGTCTTATAATATTTTTTATAATTTTATATATTTTGGCTGTTGGGTTTTCATTGCTGGGAAGGCTTTTCTCAAGTTGCAGGGAGCAGGGGCCATTCTTTGGTGTGGTGCATGGTCTTCTCCTTGCATTGGCTTCTCTGTTGCAGAGCACAGGCTCTAGGCTCACAGGCTTCAGTAGCTGCAGCACAGGGGCTCAGTAGTTGTGCTTCTCGGGCTCTAGAGCACATAATCTAGAACTATTTCTCAGTAGTTGTGGCACAGGGGCTCAATTGCTCTGTGGCATGTGGGATCTTCCCAGACCAGTGATAGAACCCATGTCTCATGCTTTAGCAGAATTCTCTACCACTGAACCATCAGGGAAGCCTGATCTTGCAAATTTAACAGTTTATCTAGACAGAGTAACTTCCCACCTTCATTCCTAAAGAGTTTTTAGTAGATACAGACAACTATATTTGGAAAATCTTTGACATTATTTCTTTTATTATGTATTTTTATATCACTTTCCTTTATTCTTTATATTTTATAGTAAAATATTCACTACTCTTTTTTGAATTGACTTACAAATTTCGTAAATATTTTTACATGTATACATTTCCCCTATTCTTAACTTTAGGGCTTCCCAGGTAGTACTAGTGGTAAAGAACCCACCTGCCAATGCAAGAGACGCTGTTTCAATCCCTGAATTGGGAAGATCCCCTAGAGGAGGGCATTGGAACCCACTCCAGTGTTCTTGCCTGGAGAATCCCATGGACAGTGGAGCCTGGGGGGCTACAGTCCATAGGGTTGCAAAGAGTCTAACACAACTGAAGAAACTTAAAAGGCACATTCTTAACTTTATCTCTGTACTTGCTAGCTCTCTCTTATTTCTTCTCAATTTTCCTTCTCCATATCCAGATCTCTCACTCTTTTCTCTAAACTAGTAATAAGAATTAATATTCCGTCTTGCCATTTAGAGGGAGATCATTTTCCCTCTTAAAAATATAAACACAAAATTAAAAAAATAATAATAATTGGTGAGTTTCTTGACTGACTTTACTTATAGGACTTTGGTCCAGAACAGAGACTAAAAATGCCCTACTATGATTTGATGAATTGCTAATTTCTAGAGAATGTAAATAATCTGAAATTCACTTCAGGGGGAGAAAAGGAAAATATTTGTGAAAATAGTGGGTCTTACTTGGGCTTCCCTGGCGGCTCAGATGGTAAAGAATCTGCTTGCAATACAGGAGACCCAGGTTTAATCCCTGGGTTGGGAAGATCCTCTGAAGAAGAAATGGCAACCCACTCCAGTTTTCTTGCCTGGAGAATTCCATGGTCAGAGGATCCCGGCAGGCTACAGTCCAGAGTGTTGCAAAAAGTCAGACATGATTAAGGGACTAATACTTGACTTGGGTCTTTCTTAGGCTTGCATTTGCCCTTTTGGGGGGCTGGTCAGAATTCCTGTATTTGAGTTGAAGCTCTGCCAATATGCAAATGAAATACTTGGGGGTGGAAATTAGTTTCTGGGATTCTGATTCCTCATTAGAAGGGAAAAAAAAAACCCCAGCATATTTCAGATACTTATCCTTGTATTTTATCTTATCTCTAGCCATATTTAATTCTGTAATTATAATTCTATAATTCTTGCCTTTCATTTCAGCTTTTTAAAATTTTTTAAAATAAATTTAGTTTACATATGTTGTATGTTATTTGGTCATTAGCATGAAGATATTCACATTTTTCTCCTGGCATTGCTATTTCTTTTCTCTGTTTTTTTGTTTGTTTGTTTGTTTTAAGTTTTAGTTCTCATAGTATTATAATTAACAAGAAATTAGGCCTCCATAATAAACAGCTTTTTAACATATCATTCCTAGAGGAAATTTCCCTGATTTATAAAATCATACCTAACAACAACTTCATTATCCAAAAGATAGAAACAGACTTGTTTTATCAGTGAAATTGTTACACTCTGAAATAAAGATAAACGTTATGATTTGGCCTATTAGCTAACATAAAGGAATCTCACATTGAGCAACTCTCCAGAATTGTGACTTCCTTTGAATTATGATTTGATTTGAATTATGAGTCAAATCCAACCAATGTTTCCTAAAGGATTGGTCAATCTTTTAGTAAAGATAAATGTTATGATTTGGCCTATTAGCTAACATTAAGGAATCTCACATTGAGCAACTCTCCAGAATTACAACTTCCTTTGAATTATGACTTGATTTGAATTACGAGTCAAATCCAACCGATGTTTCCTAAAGGATTAGTCAATCTTTTAGTAAACACGATTAGAGTCAATAGTCTGCAACTATTTAGGGAGGCTTGGTTTTTTGTTGTTTTGGTTGTATTTTATTTTGTTTCCAATATTAATTTACTTAGCATATTCAGAATGTTTTACTTCATTGTTTCCCATATTTTATCATGAGTTTGGGTATGTTTTTAAGATATAATCTGAAAATCTCACTCTTAAGTATGAAACATCAAGCATTATTTTAATGACAAAAAAATTTTAATGCTAATGGCACCCCACTCCAGTGCTCTTGCCTGGAAAATCCCATGGGCGGAGGAACCTGGTAGGCTGCAGTCCATGGGGTCCCTGAGGGTCGGACACGACTGAGTGACTTCATTTTCATTTTTCACTTTCCTGCATTGGAGAAGGGAATGGCAACCCATTCCAGTGTTCTTGCATGGAGAATTCCAAGGACAGGGAAGCCTGGTGGGCTCTCGTCTATGGGGTTGCACAGAGTTGGACACTACTGAAGTGACTTAGCAGCAGCAAAAGGGATTTTGACCTGAGCATTATAGTAATGAAATATTGATGTTATTTTCCCATCTTCCAAGCATCCTCCAATCAAAAACACTGAAAAAATAAAAATTGGTGAATAGCCAGTTTGTGAAAGCAGGAACAGCAAAATAATTGTCAGGTTACATTTGGCTGCCAGAAGGAAAAATCCATAGCATGAGTAGCTTAAAAATGAGGCCATTTATTAGTTCACATTATACAAAGGACAGAGAATGCTTCAAGATTTGTTCATTCAAAATAGACCTAAGTGCTTTCCAACATTTTTTTTCCATCATTGACAACAGGTCATCTTTATCTTGGGATCATTCACCTCAACATTACAAGGTGGTTGCTCCAGTCATAGGCATCATATATAGACAAAACAAGGGATAGGCGCCAGCACCTGTCCCATATGGCTCCTTTTAGAACAAAGGTCTTTTTCAAAAGTTCCCCAGCAATGGAAGATAGCATGCTTCCTTTCTCATCTCATTGGTCAGAGATTTCTCATATAAAAATATCTAAACCAATGACTATAAGGGAAATCGAATTACCATGATTAATGTGGGTTGTGTGTGTGTGTATGCTCAGTTGCTTAGTCATGTCCGACTCTTTGTGACTCCATGGATTGTAGCCCACCAGGAGAAGGAAATGGCAACCCACTCCACTGTTCTTGCCTGGAGAATCCCAGGGACGGGGAAGCCTGGTAGGCTGCTGTCTATGGGTTCACACAGAGTCGGACACGACTGAAGCGACTTAGCAGGCTCTTCTGTACATGAATACTAGAATTGGTTGCATTTCCTTCTCCAGGAAATCGTCCCTACCCATTCAGTTCAGTTCAGTTCAGTTCAGTCGCTGAGTCGTGTCTGACTCTTTGTGACCCCATGAATCGCAGCACGCCAGGCCTCCCTGTCCATCACAAACTCCCAGAGTTCACTCAGACTCACGTCCATCGAGTCAGTGATGCCATCCAGCCATCTCATCCTCTGTCGTCCCCTTCTCCTCCTGCCCCCAATCCCTCCCAACATCGAAGTCTTTTCCAAGGAGTCAGCTCTTCGCATGAGGTGACCAAAGTACTGGAGTTTCAGCTTTAGCATCATTCCTTCCAAAGAAATCCCAGGGCTGATCTCCTTCAGAATGAACTGGTTGGATCTGCTTGCAGGTCAAGGGACTCTCAAGAGTCTTCTCCAACATATTGAATCTACCTCTTGCATCTCCTGTACTGGCAGGTGGATTTTTTAACATTAGTGCCACCTGGGAAGCCTGAATGGGTTAATGAAGAGTTATTTATAAATTTAGTTCTTAGGTGGGCATAGGCTATCCTTCCCTGGGAACTGGACTTATGAACATACACTTCTTACCTGCTATCAAGGAAAAGTGGCAGAGAACAGTTGTTGCTAAGTAAATTAGATGACTGAAACATCTTACAAAGTTGAAAAAAAAAAAGACAAAAATATATCCATAATCTCACTGACTTAATTCCCTTATTGAAGCATATTTTTTTCTGTATAAACACCACTTTTTGGTTAGTTGATCTCAAATGTATACATATATTTTTGTGTACAGCTTTTAAAATTGACATTAACCATTATTAATCCCTACTTTGTCTTCTAGTCATTATCATTGCCAACTTAACTTTGTGTAGTATTACATCTGATAGGTGGATGTACTGCTGTCTCTGATAATTGTCATAATGTTGCATATCTGCATTGTTTAAAAATATATTATTTCCTATTCTAAAAAAAAAAACTTGAATGTGCATTTAGTCATTTTCTTATTTTTAAATTCCCAAGTGTGATAGCACTACCTTAAAGTATCATTTACATTTTTTTTAACAAAGAAAGTATCACATTTAGGAAAAATTATTAGTTGATGATTAAATAACAAGCCACTTATATACTTCCTCTTGACAACACTCCTCAAAGTTCTACCTTTTTTGTACTTTTGTTACTTTGTTGCTTGGTTTTTGTCCTTTTCCTCTGTCCAGTTGATAAAATCCAACTCTGAATCCTTCAAAAGTTTAATTTCTGAATCTAGAAGGAAGCGGCACTGAATTTTGAAGACACCAATTACTATGAATTCATAGTTTGGGATTCTAGCAGCTCATAGTCCTTTAAGATTTTCAATATGCCATTTTATTTTACCTAGAGAAAATGTCAAACCCTCACGTTTTTAAAAAGTCTACCATTTTTCTTATTTTGAACAGAAAATCTCAACCTCTTCTTCACATAGAAAATTGAATCACAGCAAGAAAATCTTCAGCTTTCTGTCTGCTCTTCAACAACTCTATCACAAAACATATGTACACACACACACACCTGAGAATGTATCCTGATTTTCTCCCCACCAAGAAAATCTCATTTTAATAGAAGTTCATCTTTTCTTCAGGCCAGGGTTAGACCTTCTTCGCTTGTGTCCAGGATCTCATTGTCTGTTTACAATTTTCTTTTTAGCTTTTGTCTGTGCCTCTCTAGTGGCAGAAATGTATTAAACTATGTTTTCCACAAAAGTTTCCACAAAAGTTTCAAACACCCTCTCTCACTTTTCAGCATAGATTTATAAAATGATATCTTTAATTGCTGTTTTCACAGCCTATGTTCCAATTTCTTCCTCAGGTCACCAGCTTTTATTTTGCCGTGTTGCAAAGGTAAAGACAATACCATGTCACTAAACCCCATGCATGTTTTTTTTCTTTAATTCTTGTACTTGAACCCTCTGTGTTCCAGACATTGTCAACTTGTGACAATATGTTTGTAAAAGCTCTTAGAAAAACACCTGCTTCATATCAAATGCTACATAAGTACTTATGAATCACATCAATTGCATGCACTCCAGAAGTAATTATTTCTGTATTGTTTCTCACATTTATGTCTCCATGGAGATGTCTACCATGAGCTCCATGTCTACATGTTGAGCATCTGATTTCGTGGCTCCAATGAATGTCTCACAAATATTTAAAATGCTTCTGCTCTGGATGAAAACATTTATTTAAATATATTATAATTAGTAATACATAGTCATAGTAAAATTTTGCCTAAGATTCATACTATTTTAGTAACACCAAGTAGAATGCTTACTTTTAAATTTTTATTGAGATATACTTTACATATAACACTGTGTAAATTTAAAGTGCATGATGTGTTGATTTGATGTATTTATATATTGCAATATGAATATCACCATAGCATTGACTAACACCTTTATTGTGTCACATGATTATCATTTCTTTTTTGTGGTAGGAACAGCTAAGATTTATTCTCTTAGCAACTTTGATGTTTATGACCACTAAGCTGTACATTAGATCTCCATGACTTATTTATCTACTGGCTAAAAGTTTGCACCGGTAAATAACATCTCCTCAATTTCCCCATCCCCCAGCCTCTACTAACCACCATAAAGTACCTACTTTAGACTTATACAGATTTATCACTTAGATGAAAACCAAATTTTGTATTTTTTTCTAGATTGTATCAAACACAAATTAAATAGACCATTTCTGGGTGGTTTTACTGTTAAAATTTTTATATATTTTTCTCATTGAATAGATGGAAAAAAATAAAACTTCTAAGGTACCTGGAACTTATAAGCTTATTGTAGTCTTGAAGTTATAAGAATATGTGGTAGATATTTTTGGATGGAAAAATGAAATTGGTATCATAAAATTATAACTAAATTATTACACAATACACATATAAATATTCTGTGAATACATTTACTTTGCAGTTATTAACATTTTTTAATATTAATAAATATAAAAGACATTGACCATTTTGTCAATTATGGTGATAAAATATATCACATTTTAATTATGTGTCATAAATAAAGATTCATTTAGACAAAGTAAACAACACATATAATAAGACCTCAAGGGCACAATTGGAATTCCTTGATGACTATGGAAAACTTAGGAGAATATAGAGTCCTAAGCAAGGGCAGAGACTGGTCTGTAAACAACTAAGATCACCACTTCAACCCTTCTAATGAGCTCTTGCTATTTGACCTTTTCTGGAAATCTACACCACACCTCTCTCTATAGACCAGCAAATCATCTGACTCTGTACAGGTATCTACCCCACAACAAGTCAGCAGTGATCAGATACTAATGTGACTTCTTTATTATCCATTGACTAGGAATTTGGAGAGCAGACAATATGAATAGAGAATATGCACAGGTTTTTTTTTTTAGAATTAAGGGTAGAGAAAAGAAGAAATAATTAGCTGAATACTTAGTGTCATCTTGAACAGAGGTTTAAGTTGTAATTGAAATTCATTATGTTCCCTTCCATTCATACAGTTTCAATTAATTTTAGTTTATGTGTTTGTTTTAAATTTCTCCAGTGAGTTTTTACTTTAATTTTTGCAGAATCCTTAATTCATTGATATGTTCCATAAACATTTATTGAGCTCCTATTAGGTACCAGAAAGAATGGATATAATGCTACATTTAAGGACAGAGAAAACAGATAGTAAGCAAATAAATATATAATGTGTTCAGTTCAGCTCAGTTCAGTTCAGTCACTCAGTCATGTCCAACTCTTAGCGACCCCATGAATCCCAACACGCCAGGCCTCCCTGTCCATCACCAACTCCTGTAGTTCACTCAAACTCACGTCCATCGAGTCTGTGATGCCATCCAGCCATCTCATCCTCTGTCGTCCCCTTCTCCTCCTGCCTCCATTCCCTCCCAGCATCAGAGTCTTTTCCAATGAGTCAACTCTTTGCATGAGGTGGCCAAAGTACTGGAGTTTCAGCTTCAGCATCAGTCCTTTCAAAGAACACCCAGGGCTGATCTCCTTTAGAATGGACTGGTTGGATCTCCTTGCAGTCCAAGGGACTCTCAAGAGTCTTCTTCAATACCACAGTTCAAAAGCATCAATTCTTCGGCACTCAGCTTTCTTAACAGTCCTACTCTCACATCCATACATGACCACAGGAAAAACCATAGCCTTGACTAGACGGACCTTTGTTGGCAAAGTAACGTCTCTGCTTTTTAATATGCTATCTAGGTTAGTCATCACTTTCCTTCCAAGGAGTAAGTCTTTTAATTCATGGCTGCAATCACCATCTGCAGTGATTTTGGAGCCCCGAAAAATAAAGTCTGGCAGTGTTTCCACTGTTTCCCCATCTATTTGCCATGAAGTGATGGGACCAGATGCCATGATCTTCGTTTTCTGAATGATGAGCTTTAAGCCAACTTTTTCACTCTCCTCTTTCACTTTCATTAAGAAGCTTTTTAGTTCCTCTTCACTTTCTGCCATAAGGGTGAATGTCATCTGCTTATCTGAGGTTATTGATATTTCTCCCAGCAATCTTGATTCCAGCTTTTGCTTCTTCCAGCCCAGCGTTTCTCATGATGTACTCTGCATATAAGTTAAATAAGCAGGGTGACAATATACAGCCTTGACGTACTCCTTTTCCTATTTGGAACCAGTCTGTTGTTCCATGTCCAGTTCTAACTGTTGCTTCCTGACCTGCATATAGGTTTCTCAAGAGGCAGGTCAGGTGGTCTGGTATTTCCATCTCTTGAAGAATTTTACACAGTTTGTTTTGATCCACACAGTCAAAGGCTTTGGCATAGTCAATAAAGCAGAAATAGATGTTTTTCTGGAACTCTCTTGCTTTTTCCATGATCCAGCGGATGTTGGCATTTTGATCTCTGTAGTGGAAAATGCCGTCATTAAAAAAAAAAAAAAAAGAAAGGGAATAGAATATGTCATGGGGCTGTCTCAAGTGTTCAAGGCAGGATTATGTGAAGATATCATTTGAGCAGAGATTTGATACAAAATCAACATACCTATAGATTTATGAGATTGAGTCAGAGCATCATTCCAGCGGTGGAGAGGTAAGGAAATCCTGTGATAGGGATTTACCACAGAATTTCCTTTCTGCTGAAGTCAGGAATGTCTCTACATCTTTTTCTATAGTAGTAATTGTAACTTCTCATTATCCTGAAATCTTGCAGAAATGCTACATCTTAGTTTTCAGGCCCCTAGGATAATTTAACAAACTGTATTATGCAAAATTACGAAAAAATTCAATTTTAAAACTCTCAGTAATTTCATACTTAGCCCCCAAAATGACGGGCTGAGGGAACATTATTCTCTAATTTCAAGTTACAAGGAACATATGATTTGCTATTACAGTTGAGGAATGAAGCAGAGAGGGGATTAGGCAAAGCAGTGAGAGTCTGTTTTACCTGCCAAGTCTTTCCTTCTTCTGATCTTTGATACTTTCTTCCTAAAAGAGATTATAGAGAACAGTTTTCCCAAAACACATATCCCCTCTTTGTAAATAACAACAAACATCCAACAAAAACACATAATTTGGGAGAATTGGGTACTAAGCATCTTTCTTATGTAGGAATGTGGCAGGTCATAGCCAGTACTGTGTCAGTCTTCATTTTAAACAAGAAATAGAACATGGTGGCCCGTAATTGTGCAGAAAGTAAAGAACTGGCTTATACATTAGAAACCAAACTCCAGGGCTGCTGTATCTCTTCCCACAGTCTAATGCCAAAAGGGAAGTTACCCTTCTTCTGAAACAGATTTACTCACCAAATTTAGAGATACTTAAGAAACTAGGAGGACTCCTGCTATGAACTGAATCGTGTTCCTCCCATGTCAAATTCACATGTTGAACATAACACGCAATATTATTATATTTGAAAATAGGACTCTTAGGAGATGGTGGCGATGGTTGTTTAGTCACTAAGTCATGTCTGACTCTTGTGGCCCCATGGACTGTAGCTCACCAGGCTCCTCTGTCCATGGGATTTCCAAGGCAAGAATTCTGGATGGGTTGCCATTTCCTTCTCCATTTTATGAGATAATTAATGTTAAATTGAGGTCATAAAAGTGGTGTCCTAATCTGATAGAACTGATGACTATATAAGAAGAAAGAGAGAGCTATTTCTCTCTTGACATACACACACAGAGGAAAACCATGTAAGACCATAGAAGGCAGTTTCTTTAAGCCAAGAAGAGAGCTCTCCCAAGAACCTGATCCTACCGATGCCTTGGTCTTGGACTTACCAGCCTCCAGAAGTGTGAGAAATTTGTTTCTCTTGTTGAAGTGGTCTATTGGGTTGGTTAAAAAGCTCATTTGTGTTTTACCATAAAATGTTATGGAAAAATATGAATGAATATTTTGGCCAACTGAGTAGTTCATGATATTGTCTTATGGTAGCCCAGTAGACTAAGATAGCTGCTGTGAGCATTATCCACAAAATCACTTGTATCCTTACCTAACAAAGATCTATCCAAGCCTTTTTGGTTGGTTTGAAGTGATAGCAAACAAAAACTACCTTGAACTAGGTCTAATTCAGCATTCTTCAGGGCTTTCTTGGTGGCTCAGGTGGTAAAGAATCTGCCTACAGTGCAGGAAACTCGGGTTTGATCCTTAGGTTGGAAAGATCCCCTGCTCTGGAGAATTACATGGACAGAGGAACCTGGTGGGCTCCAGTCCACGGGGTTGCAAAGCACTGGACACAACTAAGCAACTATCACATAGCATTTTTGCCAGACCTAAAACCTGGACTAGGTCATTGATGGTTACTTACCTTAAACACTGAGGCTCTTTTATTCTTTTTTTTTAACCAGCTGTCATATGAACATAAACTTGATGTAATAATATTACAATAATAATAATATAATACTGCATGTTCAGAGTTCCCAAAAACTTACAATCCACCGACATGGTTTGGAGCATGAGTCCACTGTAAGATAGTAACTGCCTTAATCAAATCTGCAGTGTCTTTTTGAAATCTTTATTTACTGTTTTTATTACAGCAATGTACAGTAATCCACAGAGGGGTGTACAATATAACCTTTACTAATATTTAAATTTTCTTTTACCAAACCTTTTTTTTTAATCTGACAGTATAAAGTGATAACTAAGGAATTTGCTTTAGACTTAATACATCTACATAACCACTTACAAGCTGTTTTCTTAAAAAAGTTATTTTATCATTTTGAACCACCATTTGTTTTCTCTATCAAATGAGTATAAATTAACAACATTCTTCTAGAGAGAGTGTGAAATATAAATGAGAAAGAAATAATAATTAACGCTCATTGGAAACTGCTTTTTGTGTTATGATTTAAAGTGACAAACAGTAATTTATCCACCCCCTGGGGAAAAAAGTAGCTTAAAAGTGGGCATCTAGAAAGAAATTCTAAACAAAGACATAATCTACAATGTGAAAATTAATCCCAAATAACTCAAGAGCTGACTATAATTACATGTTTGAAATGAGACTTAAATAAAACAGGAATTTGCTCTTTTCAACTCTGATCTTTAGCCAAGATTTTTAAAATGAATGTATATGTGGTTTCTCTTTCTTCTAAAGTTTGGGGAAAAAGAGAAAATACGATACTTAACAGATTTTCAAGTACCTCCTTTAGATGATCCTTTGAGTAGGCTTGTTCTAATCTACTCATTCAGGCTTTGACCGATGGGTGAACCTGTGTTCTTTTCCCAGGTATGAGAGGCAGGCTCCTAGTTTTTTCTAAGGTTTATCACATATTCCCTTCTGTATGGTTTGCTAAAGCTTGGGCCAAAAGCCTCTACCCATATATATGGATAGAGTGATGTGGAAATATTTACATAATAATAAGTATAAGCATGAATGAAGTGTAGCATTAAAGCTAGTAATAGAAAACATTTAGGCAACATACTGAATCAAAAATTACAACAATGATCACAGTAAAAACTTGCATTCATCAATTAATTGTACTTGTGGGATTAGCAAACAAAATAAATCAGGGTTTTTTGAGAAATCAATTTTTACCCTGTAATTCCCATTGGTGATATTGTCTACTCATTCTTCAAATTATAATAAAGGTGTATTTTAAAAAGAAATAAACACAGACTAAGTAATTAATACATTTTTAGTTTCCTACACTTTATTCAGTCTTTGTTCCACAAATCTTGCTTATTTAAAGGGTGCTTTGGGACCCTGCCCTGCCTCTGTCACTTACTTGCCATCTAGGTATATGAGGTTGCAAAACAAATCATGGTATTTCTAACGTAAATTCAATATACCTGTCCCATTGGCTGCACAGCATTATTGTCAAGGTATAGTAACCTAGTAAATAAGAAACCACTTGAAAAAATAATAAATCATTCAGTTCAGTTCAGTTCAGTCTCTCAGTCCTGTCCGACTCTTTGCAACCTCATGAATTGCAGCACACCAGGCCTCCCTGTCCATCACCAACTCCTGTAGTTCACTCAAACTCATGTCCATCGAGTCAGTGATGCCATCCAGCCATCTCACCCTCTGTCGTCCCCTTCTCCTGCCCCCGAATTGCTCCCAGGATCAGAGTCTTTTCCAATGAGTCAATTCTTTGCATGAGGTGGCTAAAGTATTGGAGTTTCAGCTTCAGCATCAGTCCTTCCAAAGAACACCAAGGACTGAGCTCCTTTAGAATGGACTGGTTGGATCTCCTTGCAGTCCAAGGGCCTCTCAAGAGTCTTCTCCAACACCACAGTTCAAAAGCATCAATTCTTCGGTGCTCAGCTTTCTTAACAGTCCTACTCTCACATCCATACATGACCACAGGAAAAACCATAGTCTTGACTAGATGGACCTTTGTTGGCAAAGTAATGTCTCTGCTTTTCAATATGTTATCTAGGTTGGTCATAACTTTCCTTCCAAGGAGTAAGCGTCTTTTAATTTCATGGCTGCAATCACCATCTGCAGTGATTTTGGAGCCCAAAAAATAGTGGCCACTGTTTCCTCATCTATTTCCCATGAAGTGATGGGACCAGATGCCATGATCTTCGTTTTCTGAATGTTGAGTTTTAAGCCAACGTTTTCACTCTCCTCTTTCACTTTCATCAAGAGGCTTTTTAGTTCCTCTTCACTTTCTGCCATAAGGGTGGTGTCATCTGTATATCTGAGGTTATTGATATTTCTCCCAGCAATCTTGATTCCAGTTTGTGCTTCTTCCAGCCCAGCATTTCTCATGATGTACTCTGCATATAAGTTAAATAAGCACGGTGATAATATACAGTCTTGACAGACTCCTTTTCTTATTTGGAACCAGTCTGTTGTTCCAGGTCCAGTTCTAATTCTTGCTTCCTGACCTCCATATAGGTTTCTCACAGGTATGCCCATCTCTCAAAATTTTCCACAGTTTATTTTGATCCACACAGTTAAAGGCTTTGGCATACTCAAAGTAGAAATAGATGTTTTTCTGGAACTCTCTTGCTTTTCCCATGATCCAGCAGATATTGGCAAATTGATCTCTTGTTCCTCTGCCTTTTCTAAAACCAGCTTGAACATCTGGAAGTTCACGTTTCACTTATTGCTGAAGCCTGACTTGGAGAATTTTGAGCATTACTTTACTAGCATGTGAGATGAGTGCAATTGTGAGGTAGTTTGAGCATTCTTGGCATTGCCTTTTTTTGTGATTGGAATGAAAACTGACCTTTTCCAGTCCTGTGGCCACTGCTGAGTTTTCCAAATTTGCTGACGTACTGAGTGCAG
Organism: Bubalus kerabau; assembly: GCF_029407905.1. Taxonomy (NCBI): domain Eukaryota; kingdom Metazoa; phylum Chordata; class Mammalia; order Artiodactyla; family Bovidae; genus Bubalus; species Bubalus kerabau. The sequence goes on from NC_073626.1 coordinate 62,483,772, forward strand.
CACTTTCACAGCATCATCTTTCAGGATTTGAAATAGCTCAACTGGAATTCCATCACTTCCACTATCTTTGGTTTGGCCCACTTGACTTCACATTCCAGGATGTCTGGCTCTAGGTGATTGATCACACCATTGTGATTATCTGGGTCGTGAAGATCTTTTTTGTACAGTTCTGTGTATTCTTGCCACCTCTTCTTAATATCTTCTGCTTCTGTTAGGTCCATACCATTTCTGTCCTTTATTGAGCCCATCTTTGCATGAAATGTTCCCTTGGTATCTCTAATTTTCTTGAAGAGATCACTAGTCTTCCCCATTCTGTTGTTTTCCTCTATTTCTTTGCATTGATGGCTGAGGAAGGCTTTCTTATCTCTCCTTGCTATTCTTTGGAACACTGCATTCAGATGTTTATATCTTTCCTTTTCTCCTTTGCCTTTTGCTTCTCTTCTTTTCACAGCGATTTGTAAGGCCTCCCCAGATAGTCATTTTGCTTGTTTGCATTTCTTTTCCATGGGGATGGTCTTTATCCCTGTCTCCTGTACACTGTCACGAACCTCCGTCCATAGTTCATCAGGCACTCTATCAGATCTAGTCCCTTAAATCTATTTCTAACTTCCACTGCATAATCATAAGGGTCAGGAGGTGTGGCCGTGAGGAGATACCCCTCATCCAAGGTAAGGAGCAGTGGCTGCGCTTTGCTGGAGCAGCTGTGAAGAGATATCCCACGTCCAAGGTAAGAGAAACCCAAGTAAGATGGTAGGTGTTGTGAGAGGGCATCAGAGGGCAGACACTCTGAAACCAAATCACAGACAAGTAGTCAATCTAATCACATGGACCACAACCTTGTCTAACTCAATGAAACTAAGCTATGGCGTGTGGGGCCACCCAAGATGGGTGGCTCATGGTGGAGATATCTGACAGAATGTGGTCCACTGAAGAAGGGAATGGCAAACCACTTCAGTATTCTTGCCTTGAGAACCCCATGAGCAGTATGAAAAAGCAAAATGATAGGATACTGAAAGAGGAGCTCCCCAGGTCAGTAGGTGCCCGATATGCTAGTGGAAACCAGTGGAAAAATACCTCCAAAAAGAATGGAGGAATGGAGCCAAACCAAAAACAATACCCAGTTGTGGATGTGAATGGTGATAGAAGCAAGGTCCGATGCTGTAAAGACGAATATTGCATAGGAACCTGGAATGTGAGGTCCATGAATCAAGGCAAATTGGAAGTGGTCAAACAGGAGATGGTAAGAGTGAACATTGACATTCTAGAATCAGCGAACTAAAATGGACTTGAAAGGGTGAATTTAACTCAGATGACCATTATATCTACTACTGCAGGCAGGAATCCCTTAGAAGAAACAGAGTAGCCGTCATGGTCAACAAAAGAGTCCAAAATGCAATACTTGGATGCAATCTCAAAAATGATAGAATGATCTCTGTTCATTTCCAAGGCAAACCATTCAATATCACAGTAATTCAAGTCTAGGCCCCAACAAGGAATGCTGAAGAAGCTGAACTTGAACGGTTCTATGAAGACCTACAAGACCTTTTAGAACTAACACCCAAGAAAGGTGTCCTTTTCATTATAGGGGACTGGAATGCAAAAGTAGGAAGTCAAGAAACACCTGGGGTAACAGGCAAATTTGGCCTTGGAGTACGGAATTAAGCAGGGCAAAGGCTAATAGAGTTTTGCCAAGAGAACGCACTGGTCTTAGCAAACATCCTCTTGCAACAACACAAGAGAAGACTCTACACATGGACATCACCAGATGGTCAACACCAAAATCAGATTGATGATATTCTTTGCAGCCAAAGATGGAGAAGCTCTATATAGTCAGCAAAAACAAGACCAGGAGCTGACTGTGGCTCAGATCATGAACTCCTTATTGCCAAATTCAGATCAAATTGAAGAAAGTAGGGAAAACCACTAGACCATTCAAGTATGACCTAACTAAATCATTACAAAATGCAAATACTTTGTAATAATGTAGCTTTGTACTCTGAGGCTGGGAGAGATTGGGGGCAGGATAAGAAGGGGACAACAGAGGATAAGATAGCTCTATGGTATCACTGACTCGATGGACATGAGTCGGAGTGAACTCTGGGAGTTAGTGATGGACAGGGAGGCCTGGTGTGCTGCGATTCATGGGGTCGCAAAGAGTCGGACACAACTGAGCGGCTGAACTGAACTGAACTGAGCTTTGTACTTCTATTATCACTCTTGAATGTAGTGAATATACCATACTGCCAGAGCCTCAGGAAATTTGATCTTAATTTTAATTGTGGGTCATAAAAAAAAATAATCCTGATGCCAAAATATCCCTTATAGTGATGACTCAGTGCCTCAGGCATGTGGAATTTGAGGGGTGGGTAGTCAATAAAGAGATAAAGAAGACTCCGTACTGACTTGTTAAAATTTGGTATCTGGCAAATGTACAGTTACACAGCCTTAGATCTCTCTTGGGAAACTGCCCAAACATTTGCATTTTCACAGTGTATTTATTTAGAAAATACTTTTTTCCTGAGAAATATCTGGCTCTCAAACCTCTCACTGAGATTATGCAAGTTCAGTAACTATCAGGAACAAGGGTTGGAAGTCTAGTGAGAAATGTATTTAACAAAAATCCATTTATAGACTCTAATTGTTATGAATAGTTTGGAATTTTCAGTTGAAAATACTACTTATAAAAAGTAAATTCAAAACATAAGAAAAGAAATAGAAAACTGTTAGAATCTCAACAGAACTTTTTTCTTCCTCCGCTTACTATAGATTTATGGCTATGTTTCCTTTCTTCATTCATTATCCTTGGTATTAGGGTTCTGCAAATCCACCCAAAATTAGAAACACTCGAGACAACACAAAGGTTAGAGATAAAAACAGGCTATAGGTTTTTGTGGGCAGCCTCCCAGGGATCAACCAAACTGAGTGGACAGAAGCACTAAACACCAAGAAGATACTGACATTAGCCACTGCTGAGTAGAAAATTGGAATTATTTTTCAAGTTATAGTTTTTCATATTTTCCTGGTTGTCATGTTTTGTCTCCCTGTCTTTTCCTTAGTATCAGTTCAGTTCAGTCACTCAGTAGTGTCCGACTCTTTGCGACCCCATGAATTGCAACACGCCAGGCCTCCCTGTCCATCATCATCTCCCGGAGTTCACTCAAACTCACGTCCATTGAGTCGGTCATGCCATCCAGCCATCTTACTCTCTGTCGTCCCTTCTTCCCCCTGCCCTCAATCCCTCCCAGCATCAGGGTCTTTTCCAATGAGTCAACTCTTCCCATGAGGTGGCCAAAGTACTGGAGTTTCAGCTTTAGCATCATTCCTTCCAAAGAAATCCCAGGGCTGATCTCCTTCAGGATGGACTGATTGGATCTCCTTGCAGTCCAAGGGACTCTCAAGAGTCTTCTCCAACACCACAGTTCAAAAGCATCAATTCTTCAGCACTCAGCTTTCTTAACAGTACATCTTTCACATCCATACATGACCACTGGAAAAACCATAGCCTTGACTAGACGGACCTTTGTTGGCAAAGTAACATCTCTGCTTTTGAATATGCTATCTAGGTTAGTCATAACTTTCCTTTTGAGGAGTAAGTCTTTTAATTTCATGGCTGCAGTCACCATCTGCAGTGATTTTGGAGCTCCAGAAAATAAAGTCTGCCACTGTTTCCACTGTTTCCCCATCTATTTCACATGAAGTGATGGGACCGGTTGCCATGACCTTTGTTTTGTGAATGTTGAGGTTTAAGCCAACTTTTTCACTCTCCTCTTTCACTTTCACCAAGAGGCTTTTTAGTTCCTCTTCACTTTCTGCCATAAGGGTGGTATCATCTGCATATCTGAGGTTATTGGTATTTCTCCCAGCAATCTTGATTCCAGCCTGTGCTTCTTCCAGACCAGCGTTTCTCATGATGTACTCTGCATATAAGTTAAATAAGCAGGGTGACAATATACAGCCTTGACATACTCCTTTCCCTATTTGCAACCAGTCTGTTGTTCCATGTCCAGTTCTAACTGTTGCTTCCTGACCTGCATATAGGTTTCTCAAAAGGCAGGTCAGGTGGTCTGGTATTCCCATCTCTTTCAGAATTTTCCACAGTTTATTGTGATCCACACAGTCAAAGGCTTTGGCATACTCAATAAAGCAGAAAGAGACGTTTTTCTGGAACTCTCTTGCTTTTTCTATGATCCAGCAGATGTTGGCAATTTGATCTCTGGTTCCTCTGCCTTTTCTAAAACCAGCTTGAACATCTGGAAGTTCACTAGTATACTGCATTAGTTCATTAGTATATTGCAAATAAATAAGCAGCCAAAATGAAATTTCTTTCAGACATGCCCAAGTACTCATTTGCTTAATTTTAAGAGTAAAATTTTTAAAAAGAAGTTCAATGATATGTGATAAAGAAAATCTAAACTTAAAAGTTTAAATTATATAAGAAGCGTGATGATAATATATATGTAAACACGTGATTTTTTCCAGATAAATTTATAAGATGAGAAAATAACAAGACTACTCCAAACTAATGTTAGAATAAAATAATAATGGCCTCCATGTTGTTATATTATTTTCCCAAAATGATGTAGTGAAAATTTAACGCAGCCCTTCCAGCTTACTATGTTTTTCCATTCTTTTTTGAGCTTTTTGCACTTTGACTCCTGCCTCAAGTTCTCATCTCTTTACCATTTCCTTTGAGATGTGCTCGGCCAGTCACCAAAGCTAAATTGCCAACATATTTCTAGCTCCAAAAGACTTTAATTCTTACAGGAACACTCACTTTAGATTAAGATTTGTATGTCTAACCTTTGAACTATTATCAGTCAGTTCAGTCGCTCATTCGTGTCTGACTCTTTGCGACCCCATCAACTGCAGCACGCCAGGCCTCCCTGTCCATCACCAGCTCCCAAAGTTTACTCAACTAATGTCCATCGAGTTAGTGACGGCCTCCACCATTGCATCCTCTGTTTTCCCATTCTACTCCAACCCTTAATCTTTTCCAGCATCAAGGTCTTTTCAAATGAATCAGCTCTTCACATCAGGTGGCCAAAGTATTGGGGTTACAGCTTCAGCATCAGTCCTTCCAATGAATATTCGAGACTGATATCCTTTAGGTTGGATTGATTGGAACTCCTTGCAGTCCAAGGCACACTCAAGAGTCTCCTCCAACACCACAGTTCAAAAGCATCAATTCTTCCACGCTCAGCTTTCTTTATAGTCCAACTCTCGCATCCATACGTGACTACCTGAAAAACCGTAGCCTTGTCTAGATGGACCTTTGTTGGCAAAGTAACGACTCTGCTTTTTAATATGCTGTCTAGGTTTATCATCTTTTCTTCCAAGGAGCAAGCGTCTTATAATTTCATGGCTGCAGTCACCCTCTGCAGTGATTTTGGAGTTTTGGAGGCCATGAAAATAGTCTGTCATTGTTTCCATTGTTTCCCCATCTATTTGCCATGAAGTGATGAGACCAGATGCCATGATGTTAGTTTTCTGAATGTTGAGTTTTAAGCCAACATTTTCACTCTCCTCTTTCAGTTTCATTAAGAGGCTCCTTAGTTCTTCTTTACTTTCTGCCCTTTGGTTGGTGTCATCTGCATATTAGAGGTTATTGATACTTCTCCCAGCTATCTTGATTCCAGCTTGTGCTTCTTCCAGCCCAGCATTTCTCCTGAAGTACTCTGCATATAATTTAAATAAACAGGGTGACAATATACAGCCTTGACGTACTCCTTTTCCTATTTGGAACAAGTCTGTTGATCCATGTCCAGTTCTAACTGTTACTTCCTGACATGCATACAGATTTATCAGGAGGCAGGTTAGGTGGTCTGGTATTCCCATCTCTTTCAGAATTTCCCACAGTTTATTGTGATCCACACAGTCAAAGGCTTCGGCATAGTCAATAAAGCAGAAATAGATGTTTTTCTGGAACTCTCTTGCTTTTTCCATGATCCAGCGGATGTTGACAATTTGATCTCTGGTTCCTCTGCCTTTTCTAAAACCAGCTTGAACATCTGGAAGTTCACGGTTCATGTATTGCTGAAGCCTGGCTTGGAGAATTTTGAGCATTACTTTACTAGCATGTGAGATGAGTGCAATTGTGTGGTAGTTTGAGCATTCTTTGGCATTGCCTTTCTTTGGGATTGGAATGAAGACCAACGTTTTCCAGTCCTGTGGCCAAGACTGAGTTTTCCAATGTTGCTGGCATATTGAATGCAGCACTTTAACAGCATCGTCTTTAGGATTTGAAATAGCTCAACTGGAATTCCATCACCTCCACTAGCTTTGTTCGTAGTGATGCTTCCTAAGTCCCACTTGACTTCACATTCCAGGATGTCTGACTCTAGGTGAATGATCACACCATTGTGATTATCTGGGTTGTGGAGATGTTTTTTGTACAGTTCTTCTGTGTATTCTTGCTACCTCTTGTTAATATCTTCTGCTTCTGTTAGGTCCACACAGTTTCTGTCCTTTATTGTGCCCATCTTTGCATGAAATGTCCCCTTGGTATCTCTAATTTTCTTGAAGAGATCTCTAGTCTTTCCCATTCTATTGTTTTCCTCTATTTCTTTGCATTGATCACTGAGGAAGGCTTTCTTATCTCTCCTTGCTATTCTTTGGAACTCTGCATTCAGATGGGTATATCTTTCCTTTTCTCCTTTGCCTTTTACCTCTCTTCTTTTCACAGCAATTTGTAAGGACTCCTCAGACAACCATTTTGCCTTTTTGCACTTCTTTTTCTTGGGGATTCTGTTGATCACTGCCTCCTGTACAATGTCACAAACCTCCATCCATAGTTCTTCAGGCACTCTGTCTATCAAATCTAATCACTTGAATCTATTTGTCACTTGTACTGTATAATCGTAAGGAATTTGATTTAGGTCATACCTGAAAATGGTTTAGTGATTTTCCCTACTTTTTTCAATTTAAGTCTGAATTTGGCAATAAGGAGTTCATGATCTGAGCCACAGTCAGCTCTCAGTCTTGTTTTTGCTGACTGTATAGAGCTTCTCCATCTTTGGCTGCAAAGAATATCATCAATCTGATCTTGGTATGGACAATCTTGTGATGTCCATGTGTAGAGTCTTCTCGCGTTGTTGGAAATGGTGTTTGCTATGACCAGTGTGTTCTCTTGGGAAATCTCTATTAGCCTTTGCCCTGCTTCATTCTATACTCCATTGCCAAATTTACCTGTTACTCCAGGTATTTCTTTACTTCCTAATTTTGCAATTCAGTCCACTATAATGAAAAGGACATCTTTTTTGGGTGTTAGTCTAGAAGGTCTGTAGGTCTTCATAGAACCATTCAACTTCAGCTTCTTCAGCATTCCTGGTTGGGGCATAGACTTGGATACCTATGGTATTGAATGGCTTGCCTTGGAAAAGAACAGACATCATTCTGTTGCTTTTGAGATTGCATCCAAGTACTGATTTTGGACTCTCTTATTGACTATGAGGTCTACTCCATTCTTCTAAGGGATTGTTGCCCACAGTAGTAGATATAATGGTCACCTGAGTTAAATTCACCTGTTCCACTCCATTTTAGTTCTCTGATTCCTAAAATGTCGATGTTCACTCTTGCAGTCTCCTGTTTGACCACTTTCAATTTGCCTTGATTCATGAACCGAACATTCCAGGTTCCTATGCAATATTGCTCTTTACAGGATCGGACTTTACTTCCATCAATGGTCACATCCACAACTGGGTGTTGTTTTTGCTTTGGCTGCGTCTCTTCATTCTTTCTGGAGTTATTTCTCCACTGATCTCCAGTAGCATATTGGGCACCTACCGACCTGGGGAGTTCATCTCTCAGTGTCCTATCTTTTTCCTTTTCATACTGTTCATGGGATTCTCAAGGCAAGAAAGTGAAGTGGTTTGCTATTCCCTTCTCCAGAAGAATTGAGAAGAAGCTCAAGAATCAACAGCTTCACATTTTGTCAGAACTCTCCATCATGACAACTACCATTCCTAATCAAATTAGAACAAAAATGTCTCTCAGTTTGGGCCTAAGTTCTTTACAAATCAATGCTGTATTTTCAATTTTTTAGACTTTCAAAGAGCCTGAGATGATATTTTCAGTAAAGAATAAGTTCCATGAATATTGTCCTTCCATTTTTACAGTATACCCAAAATGATGTCAAGGATTACTTAGAATGATTATGATAGCTAACATCTGGAATTAGTTATAATTCTAATGACTCTTCCATTTAATCCTCACACCCTATGAAATAGGTTTTAGTAAAATACCCAGTCTATAAATTAGTAAATAGAGAGAAGGTAATGATAAACATATTGTCAAATTTACATAATTGGTAAGTCATAACTGGTATTTGAAGCTTTATAGTCTGTGCTGGGCTACTAGAGCTGCCATGAGAAAACTATGACAAAGTGGGTGGCTTAAACAACAGAAATGCATTTTCTCACTGTTCTGGAGGCAATAGAGTTTGAGATCAAGGTGTCACTTGCATTGATTTCTTCTAAGGCCTCTCTCCTTGGTTTATTTGTAGTCAGTCTTTCTCGGTGTGTCTGTGTTCTCATCTTTTTTTGTAAAGACACCAGTCATATGGAATTAGGACCCACTCCAAGGACCTCATTTATCCTTAATTATCTCTTCAAAGGCCTTATATCTCCAAATACAGTCACATTCTGAGGCACTGTGGGTTAAGATATCAACATATGAATATGGAGAGGACACAGCTCTGCTCATATTACAGAGCTGGCAAAGAACTTATGTCCATAATATATAAAGAACTCCTACAACTCAATAATGAAGAGAAAAAGAATCTTAAAAGAAAAAAAAAAAAAAACTCAAGTTATTTGGACAGTAACAGAGGAACTGGTAGTTGTTACTTTTAAAATATGGTACTCAAAGAAGATCTTTTGGAGAGAGGTATCTGACAATTGTCCTGACTAAAAGGACAGAGTCTTTCATTCTGGAATCTTGTAGAAGAATATTCCCATGACAAGAAATAACAAATTTAAAGTACTAAATCTAGAATCAGTATGGTTTGCTCAAGAATCAACAGCTTCAGTTGAACCAAAGGATTAGTAGGCAGTTTCCATAAAGTCAAATGATTACCAAAAAAAAAAAAAAAAAAAAAAAACCTGACAGGAGATAAAGTTGAAAGAGGAGCTGGGAATGACTTATTAGACTCCTTTTCCCTTGTTGAAATGATCTAACCTCATGATGATGGTGGGATACTGCAAAACATTTCCCAGCTTCTGCTTTGTGTCTTTAACTGCCCTTAATATTGTTCCACTTAGAAAACAATCTCAAATGTAATCTGTCCTGACCAAATTTGTCCCTGATATGCACACTGATCAATACTTACATTAATTTACTAAGTCGTATGACTAGCACAACAGATCACTCAGGATGTAATTGAATCCTCTGTCCACATTCTGTATATTCAATGACTCAGTTTTATCAATAGTAATTCAAGATATCTGCCCCTTTATCTTTAATTCCACTGATAACCCTCTGTTCATAATTTCAATCTGATTTGCAACATTCTAGATATTAATTCCAATTATAATTTTGTCCTCTCAACATCTCTCCATTTTTGTGGATTTTGTTAGAAAAATCATATAATGTTTTTTAAAATTTTCTGGTTTAGAAAATCTGAATTTTTCTTTTCTGTAACATTATCTCTCAAGATATTTTCTAAAAATATTTTTTGGGAAAATAGATACTTGACACGTAAATTTAGAAATGCAGTTGTGTATCTGCCATAGAGGACACCATTGCACATTACCGTATTAAGTGTTTGTTAAAAGTCCTATAGTTGAGAAACCTATATAAAAAGTTAAACTTAGATATAAATATATATTAGCCTATGAAAACTCCTTTTAATGTAACAACTAATAACATTCTTGCTGAACTGGTATTCTAAGAACATACCTTGACTAAAATGATAAAATAGATGCTACAAATTGTCATTAAAGAGACTATAAAATGTAAGTTATGCAATATAACTATGTTATTCTGCAAAGTAAGTAAAATGTGTTACTTCAAATGCATAAATTTTAGAACTGAAATGGAAGTTAGGGACAATCTATTTCAAGTCCTGCATTTTATGAAGCATGTTCATAAACATAAATTTATTTCCAAAGGTTACTTAGATTGCTGGCAGTGCTGAACTTAGAATTTCTAGTTTATTGCCCCAGTATATAAATACTGTTTTTATTCAAGGTAAATAATTACATTTATTGTCCACTACTATGTGCCTAGTATATGCAAAGATATTCTCACAATTTATCTTGGCACTTAACATTACTTGTGTATAGAATTCAATTGGTTGAACATAAATTCCTTAAGGGTCAAGGCTTTTTCTAGTTTTTTGAATATCCCTTAGTGTTTAACATATTATTATATACAATTAGTCACTGACTCAACACATATATGCAATATACTCTTGCTTAAACACCTTCTGATGTCACACTACAAATTAAATGGGATTTATTAAGAGTGAAGATCCTATTCCTGGTTCACAGCTGATGCCTTCTTGTTGTGACTTTACATGATGGAAGGTACAAGGGATCTCTGTGGGATTTCTTTATAAAAACACTAATCCCTTCCATCATGACCTAATTACCTCTGAAATGCTTCCTAATACCAAAACCTATGAGAGTTAGAATTCTATATCAAGATTTGGGGAAACAGTCAGACCATAGCATAATCCAACCACCAACTGAATGTTCACATTCTAACCAACATTTTGTATTATCAGTTTTTATTCATCTTAGTTGTAGTGTCCCCCACAATAGTGCTAATTTGTATTTTTTGATGAGTAATAATGTTGAGCATCTTCTACTATGCTTATTGGCTATATATATATAATCTATTGAAAAGTTCCTATACAGTCTTGTTTTGCTGATGTTTTACTTTTATTTTAGGTTTAAGGGCTCATTAACAAAAGAAACCACTTATCACACACAATAATTTTGATATTTAATAGATTATTTGACTTAATTTCAGTGTGTGTGCATGCTAAGTTGCTTCAGTCATGTCTGACTCTTTGTAACCCTATGGACCATAGCCCACCAGTCTCCTCTGTCAATGGGATTCTCCTGGCAAGAATAGTGGAGTGGGTTGCCATGCCATTCTTCAGGAGATCTTCCTGACCCAAGGATGAGATTTGTATCTCTTGTATCTCCTTCATTGGCAGCAGGTTCTTTACTACTAATGCCACCTGGGAAGCCCAACTTAATTTCAGTATACAATTATTAAAAGAGGAAATGTAGAGACAATAGAGAAAAGTAACAGCACATACATCCTCAAATTCTGCCATCCAATATCCAGACTTGAACAGTGCTGGGAAGTCCCTTGTTCACACTAATCTGGAGTCCCATTTGGGAAAAGGTCTCAGGCAGTGCATCCACCCCATTGGCAAGACTTCAAATTGCTGTTTGGGGGGTTGCAATTGCTTGTACCCCAGGGCACAACCAGATACCGTCATCAGTTTGACGCAAAAATGCAGCTCTGGTTTAACTTTAACTTTTACAGTGCTGTTTCTCTCACCTTATAAGTCATAAGACTTAGCCCTGCAGGTAGAGGGGGCAGGGAGGACTTGGCCAGGCCCTGGGGCGTTAAAAGATTCTAAGACCCACTCCATTTCTTATAAGTGCTGCCTGACTTGCTGTGCTTGCCAGCAGGCTCAGAATGCAGGCAGTATCCAGGCAGGTCAGAAGCAGGTCAGAGGCCTGATATTGCTGTCCTGCTTCTGAAGCATGAATAAGACTTCCTCCATTTTAATTTCCTTAACAAATCTTTAATCCATTTTTAATTGCATATTTATTTGTAGTTCTTTATACATTTTCAATATATAATCTTAAGATATATGAATTTCAAATACTTCCTCACAACTTGCCTTTTCAATATCTTAATGATATTTCCTTTGATGAACAGAATTTCTTGATTTTAATGAAATACAGTTATCACTGTTTTATTGTATTTAACTGGTGCTGTCTGTATCCTGATTCAAAAATGCTTGCCAACTTCACCATAAATATATTCTCCTGTGTTTTTTCTCCTAGGATTTAATGTTTTACCTTTCACAGTAAGATGGTTGAATTCTCTTGAGTCAATTTTGTGTATGATACTAGATTGGGTAATACATATTTTTAACGGGGTCAGCTATTAAGACAGTAGAGTGCAGAAAGGTACAAGGAAGTATAACAAGTGAGTCAATCAGTACACAGCTTCAGTTTGGGTTTGTTACTTATCTTGTCACTTTGCAATGTAATGCATCTTGAAATTTAACAAATAAGTAAATTACAATAACATATAATTAAATCAGTTCTCTCTGATCACCACAAACTGCAATTTTATGAATGTTATAAACTTGTACTATTTCTTTTCAGTGGTGCACCCAAATCAATCTTCTACATTGCTCTTAGAAATTGTATTATTTAATGCTTTTGGTCACTTTTCAGAAGCAGTATTATGGAGAAGAGCGAGCACTGAACTAGCAGTTTGCTCACTTGAATTTAAGATCTGTATCAGTCATTAATTAGCTATGGCTTGTTAAATAGCATACTCATAGTTTTTTCTGTTCAACTCCCTTTTTTTCTAGAAGCAATAACTCACTTCTCCTGGGCCCTACACCTATCCACTCCACCCTTAAACTCAGATATTTACATTAATATTTGCAGTGTTTTGACATATTCATATTTCCTGACCCTTTTATAGAATCCACCAAATATGTGCTAATCTCCTGTAGCTTTTGACCTCAAGCATATTGGTTCAGTGGGACACTTCCCTATCATTTCTGTGCTCAAGCTTTGTGAACCTCGTCCAGGAAGAAAAGTAGTCATACTGTTTTGACTAGGCCCTCCTTATGCAAATTCCTTCATGTTCATGTTTCCTGTATATCAACAGTTTCAAGTCCAAAAATTCAAGCAACCATAGATCAGGTAGTACTATAGCATTTACTATTGAAAAAGATCCACATATAAGTGAACCCACATAGTTCAAATCCATATTGGTCAAAGGCCAATGGTGCATATGTATATTTGTGCATACATTTAAATACATATATATATATATATGTGTGTGTGTGGATTCAAGTACTTTATGATATGATTTAGAAGGTATATAGCACTGCTACCAAATATAATTTTAAAATGTGTTAATATGTGCAGTGTCGTGAGAAAATAGATTATCCATTTCACTGGTGATTTTAATGGAGTTTAATGCAAATTGTCATTTATCACTTTACTTATTATTTAAGACTACACTTTAATGATGTATACTGTAGCTGTGATCCACTATAGACATAAACGAAGTACTAAATTGTTTTTGATGGAGTATCGGTTCCTGCATTTGTGAACATGTACTGATAACATTGCTCTTTCCTTCCTGATTCCGATGGCAGCAGCGACTGAGAATGTGCATGCATTCTCTTCTTTTCTCTGCCCATGCTGCATGAACATTACACATTTCCTTCCACTTGAATACAAAGGAAAAATAGCCTTTAAGTGTGCTTTTCCATTATTTTTTGCTATGGATCTTTAAATAATTTTGAAACAGGAAGTCTCACTCTTCTCCTGAAATCTGTTTCCTATAGGCTGTAAATGTGTTGATTTATAACCTAAAGTCACTTTTCTGTGAAACTCTTTTGCATGAGATAACTCCCTAAATTGATGGAGAAAAATTGGGGCAAACAACTGGCTATAGTGTTAAGACCTTTCTCTTTTCAACGGTTCTGTTTGCAATCTCATAGGAAATCTGGTTAGGAAATTGTATAAAACCAGAAATATATTTTAAAGGAAACCAAGATGAACATTCGGAGAAGGCAATGGCACCCCACTCCAGTACTCTTGCCTGGAAAATCCCATGGACGGGGGAGCCTGGTAGGCTGCTATCTATGGGGTCGCACAGAGTCAGACATAAGTGAAGTGACTTAGCAGCAGCAGCAAGATGAACACTTGGAAATGTATTTCTTTTTTGAACATGGTAGTAAAGGGAAAGAGGAATCAGAAATTGAAAGTTGTATTCAAGAAATTATAGAAAATTTCAAATAAAATTAGTTCTGACTCAGAAAAGAATAGTTATGAAAAAGATGTGGCAAACAGAATTGCATATGAAAATGGATCTTAATGCATACTTAGTCATGTTGATTAGCATTACCCATGTCTCAATTATTGCTATTTAAGTGTATATTTTCAAGACTGAACTATGACCTGTGTATTTGAATATTATTAGCTATATGCACTGAAAGCATGTGTGTCTACAATACTGAATGCTAATATACATGTTTTAAATATGACTTAAGGAATTTGTGAACAGAGATGTATGAGAATACACATTAAGTGTCATAGAATGTCATAAATGTCGAAGCTATGCTTAAGATTCTTAAGTTGATGTGTATAAATCCACATCAACTCTCTATTCATTAGGTATATCTATGTTTTATATTTCAGACATCCCTGAAATCTTCATTAACATAATGAAGAAAGAACAGATTTTGGGGGTTTCTGTATGTCTGCTGCTTAGCTGTGCCTCTGCCCCTCTCAATGCTGTTCCTGAGGAAGGTGAAGAATATACAAACATTACAGGTAAAATGTTAGAAGCATTCATCCTTTTAATCCAAAAATTAATATATTTTTCTTCATTTTGAAGAAAAAGAAGTTTTATTGAAATGATATTTTTCCAAAACCTTAGTACAAAAAAAGTCACTTTAGGGAAGAAGATTTCTCATTTCTCAGATTGTATATTAAAACCTGAAGTATCTCTGGAAAATTGCAAGTAAAATAAAATGATATAGATACCGCTCTCTATGAACCTTGATGTCACCTTTGACTGGGGCAAGTGTGAGAAGGAAAAGGAAACAGCAGGCATTGAAGGTTTCAGTTTTTCTCTCCTTCCCATCTTTATATTCCTCAAACAAGAACTTCTCAGATGAGTCCAGTGTGAGAATACAGCCAAGCTGGATACCAGGAGATGGGGATAATAGAAGATAGTTCTACTCCCATAAAGTTCTGTGCTTAAAAATAAGATACAGTTGACTCTTGAGCGATGCAGGAGCTGGTGCACCATCAGTGAAGTAGAGCATTCACGTGTAACTCATATTCAGCCCTCTGTATCCACAATTCCTTTACGTCTGGCATTCTGCATGCAGATTCAGCCAACCACAGATCATGCGCTATTGCAGTATTGACTGTTGAAAAAAAAATCTGTGAAAGTGGGCCCACGCATATCAAACCCGTGTTGTTCAAGAGTCAGCTGTTCTAACAATAAAGCAATTGAACAAGGAGGAGACTGTGTAGTGATCATTATTATAGATTTATTTCTTTCTTAAAAGTAATATTTTGTGGCAAATTAGTAAATTATTGATAGAAACTTCAACTCATTGTTAATAATGAGAGACTGAACAAAATGAAAGCTTCTATTCATATGTGTGTTTGTGATGTACAAACGATTTCCACAAATACCTTTTTATTTCATATCACTTACAGCTGTTTAGTGTGATTTTGTTCAGTGTGCTTCCCTTTGATACAGATTAAATAAACACATCTCATGTGCCTGAAACTCTGGTAGATGCTAGGGAAGACCTGATGACTGAGACTGAGTTCTCCAAAATGTCATGATTTCACAAGGAAGACAGGTTATTTCAGTACAGTGTAGTAAGTGAAATGACAGAGGCATTCATACATAGGGTGCTGCTGTTGATACAAAAAAGAGGGGGCCTCATGTATACTTGGCTGTCTGAGAGCTTGGCCCGGGGAAGTCCAGATGTACATGCTACACCATTTCAGCCTGCACCCAAGAATCAGACACTGGGAGCAGATTTGAAGGTCTGCCCCAGCTGGACCCACAGCTTGAGCTCCACCCGCCCAAGCAAGCCCAGCCTACAGCTGACTGGTAGATGAGAAGCAAACCCAGATGGGATCAAAAGGGTCAGTCACATCCTATCCATGTGTGAAAAGCAAAGGCTTATTGTTATATGCCACTAAAAAAAAATATATTGTTGGGAAAATTTCCTAAAGATGGAATGTTATTTGATAAAGTTAAAAACCATTATGTGTCTTATTAAAGTAGGAATGCCATCACTATGAGATGAGATCTAATCCTTCATTCTGCTCATTTCTCGAAAAAGGGATGGCTAAAATTTTAATATTATGGAGGTAGGTAGAGAAGGAATACGGAGAGTAAAGTAAATCCCAATAGGAGAAAAGCAGGCAATCCCATTTTAGGAAGTGGGAGGAGAAAGAGTCCATGTGTTCCCAGTATTCACCTAGTCAAGAAGTTCTCTCAATTAGGCTGAGACAGTGAATGCCAGTTAATCAGGAGGTTCCTGAAGTTGTTGCTACTGCCACAGTCAGTGAATAAAACAGAATTAACCCGTCAATGTTTAAACCCAAGTTTAAAATCTCTGGGTAAATACAGACCAAATCCAGCTGGATAAGGAAAAACCTTGGTTGTAAAGCCAGATGTGAAGACCACTTAGCTGACTGGCTGCACAGACTTATGCAGTCTTGTTTTTGTTTTGTTTTCAATTAATCCTCTGTTAGCAGGAACCTTTGTCTGTCTCTGGGCTTCCCTGGTAGCTCAGCTGGTAAAGAATTCACCCGCAATTCCAGAGACCCTGGTTCGATTTCTGGACCAGGAAGTTCCCCTGGAGAAAGGATAGGCTACCCACTCCAGTATTCTTGGGCTTCCCTGGTGGCTCAGCTGGAAAAGAATCTGTCCACAATGTGGGAGACCTGGGTTCGTTCCCTGGGTTGGGAAGATCCCCTGAAAGAGGGCATGGCAACCCACTCCAGTATTCTTTCCTGGAGAATCCCCATGGACAGAGGAGCCTGCTGGGCTAGAGTCCATGGAGTCCCAAAGAGTCAGACACAACTGAGTGATTAAACACAATGTCTGTCTCCATTTAATTTTGGAGATATCATCTACATTATGCCATGGTCATGCCATCATTTTATAGAAGTTCAGTGAAATAACGTACTAGTATTTTATTGAAAAACATTACGAGATTTTATGGCTTCTGTCATAAGTCAATAGTAGCCATTTTAAAAATAAGTCAACCAGCAGGGAGGATGAAATAGAGAAACTTCTTGATAAAAAAAAAAATGACAAAAAAATTGTGGTGAAAACTTTCTTTAAAAAAAAAAATCCCTTCGGACTAGGAGAGACAAAATTATCAGGGAACATTTAGAGAAAAGCAAGTATATTTCATAACACTTAGAATCAGATGGGCCTAAGTATGCATTTGTAGTGTGTCACATGGCAGCTTTGCAAAATTAGATGAGTTTATATAAACTCTCTGACTCCCAGTATCCTAATCTATAAATAAGTGATGTAAATAACTGCATTCAGATGGCTGTTATGTAAATTGCATAAGAGCGGCTGGCACATTTCCTAGCACAGAGAAGGCAGAATACATGCCTGTGTTCTATCTTTCCAGAGAAACCAGTCTTTTAGTGAGAGAGTCAAGTAGCATGTAGACTCCCAGGCAGTACGTTATCTAAAGCTCTAGGTTTCCAGACAAATCCCAGGAGGAGGAGGACTCTAACAACGAAGGACTTGACACATCCCTAAATATTACCCTGAGCCCTCCCCTCAGTACCCCAGGACCGGGGGAGGAAGAGTGAAATTATAATCCTCAGACTCTGAAAAATAAAATGCAAGAAATCAATTATGAACACGATTAAATATGAACCATAATTCTGTTTATTTCAATACATCAGATTAAATTCCTGTTACATTGCCCTGTATGTGTTTTCCAGTTGTATGGCCTTAGGTAGATCCTTGTCATAGTCAATGCTTTATTCAAGCTTCAGGAAGGAAAGTTACCGCTGACCCCCTCAGAGCAGCTTAAGTATCATATTAAACATGGCCACAGCATCTTGAAGTTCTTTAATATTTATATAAGTAAGTCTGAGTGTCTGCATGAGCCATGAAGTTGGGGCATGGGGTGGAGGTCACTGACACTTAATCTTCTGTCACATCTGCCATGACAGCATGGTGCCTGACATATACGATCAGCACACAGTTGTTAACTTTTGAAAAGGTTTATCTAAAGTAAAAAGTGAAAACGAGACAGACTTTCATCCAGTTTTAGTAGTGGCATGGCTTTGTGTTTAAAGGAGCCACGTGATCACTCCCCAATCAGGAACGATGTTGCTCAAGTGGGAGGTCACAGGCTCACTGCACAAAAGAATAAAGAATATTCTAATGCAGGATTTGTGTATGAAATACCATAAAATTTGAATGGTAAAAATGAAGAATTAGATAATAATTAGTAAAATGTTAATCAAATTAATTCTTAGTGCTTTCTTTAAGAAATTATTATAAAAGCATTACCTGCTTTCATCATTGAAACCTTTTACAAAGTTATGTGGCAGCCTGGGAGGGAGGGGAGTTTGGGAGAGAATGGATACATGTATATGTATAGGTTGAGTCCCTTTGCTGTCCACCTGAAACTACCAGAACATTGTTAATTGGTCACATCCCAATACAAAATAAAAATTTTTTAGAAAAAAGAAAAACAAGAAAAAAAAAACTATTCTAATTTTTATAAAGTAAAATTTAGAAAAATTTATTGAGTAGAAACTGTAAAACTCAATCTACGTTCTTGATTTAAATATCAGTTAAGGAATCTCAGTCACACAGATTTGTGACTGTATCACTCAGTTATTAAGGTGTGAGATATCTGATATAAAATTATCTGGGGGTCAGATCTAAAGCCATTACCTACAGTGTGAACTGAGAAGTTAATTTGTGCAGTATTATTTTATAATTTGCACAGTGGAGATAAAAATGCCTTGTGATTATTAAATAACATAATTGCAAAGTGTCCGGCGCACAGTAATCTCCGTGAACCCTTTGCGGTCTTTCCTACCCAGACTCTGCTACTACTGCAGAGCAGTTACCTTTCGTGTGTGTGGTGCACTGCCGCCACCTGGTGGCGCGATTACTAAATAGCACGTTGAAAATAGGCTGGTATTTCTATCCTTAAAACATAAAATGTAAACTAAAAATTTGGCATGATGATAAAGAATATCACATATATGAAAAGTAAAAAATATTGGCAATTATCAATGAGAAAAATCTGATAAAAATTATTATAAGAAATAGTTCCCCTACATATACAGTATATGGCAACTCAGGCGATGCTTTCCACATTCTACAGGCGTCCTCTTTAAAGGTGCTTGTCTGAAGCACTGCTGCAAAGATTTGGTTTCTGTAAAGTTCCACAATAACTGTAACTTGGGAATCAGGACCATCATCTTATATCAGAAGTGCTATGCTGTGTTGTGCTGTGCTTAGTCACTCAGTTGTGTCCGACTCTTTGTTACCCCATGGGTATAACCTGTCACGCTTCTCTGTCCATGGCGATTCTCCAGGAAAGAATACTGGAGTGGGTTGCCATGCCCACCTCCAGAGGATCTTCCCAACCCAGGGATCGAACCCAAGTTTCCTGCATTGCGGGTGGATTCTTTATCATCTGAGACACCAGGGAAGCCCAAGAATACTGGAGTGGGTAGCCTATCACTTCTCCAGGGGATCTTCCTGACCCAGGAATCAAACCAGGACCTCTTGCCTTGCAAGCGGATTCTTTATCAACTGAGCTACCGAGGAAGCCCTAGGAATTTCTGAAATCATGGAATATACCTATACAATTCAAAATGTCAGAATGTTTGTATTCTAGCTCACTTCTCAAAATTATTCACATGACTTTTGAGATCTGATTATAAGATCAGATACTTATAAAACTGATAAGTCAAAATTTGGTCAGCCCTATCTAGAGTAGATAAACTTAAAATGATAATTCAGTGACACATGGTGAGCCATCTCTCAGTCAGATGTACCACATAGTGTCTTTGATGCAAAGCCTTCTAACTTCTCACATCTTTCTAACAACTTGGAATGTCAAATATAAAATTATCAGTCTTTAAGTAAACATAGGAATATAAATAGCATTCACAATTATGCAAAAATGTATTACTCAGAAAATGCTTTCACTTATTTTTACATTTGAATTGACAATTGTAACTTCAGTGATAAAGGAAAACTATATTTTTTTTCATAAGTCATTTTTTGTTTATATACAGTTATATATAATACTCTAAAATGCTATCATATATTGATTTCTATAGAAAGAAGTTCTTGTGCGTATAGTGTAAAAGTAAAAGTTGCTCAGTTGTGTCCAACTCATACAGTCCATGGAATTCTCTAGGCCAGAATACTGGAGTGGGTAGCATTTCCTTTTTCCAGGGGATCTTCCCAACCCAGGAATCGAACCAGGGTCTCCCGCATTGCAGGTGGATTCTTTACCAACTGAGCTACCAGGGAAGCCCTTGTATGTTTAAGAAAATAAATTATGTGGAATTTATAATAAGTTACATAAATTTTCATAATTAGGAAATCATTTAATGTAGTAAGATATATACACACATATATGAACATGCTGCTGCTGCTGCTGCTAAGTCTCTTCAGTCGTGTCCGACTCTGTGCAACCCCATAGACGGCAGCCCACCAGTCTCCCCTGTCCCTGGGATTCTCCAGGCAAGAACACTGGAGTGGGTATATATGAACATAGATATCCTGTTAATTTTTTTTCATAAGACGTGGAGTCATGTATCAGCTCTAATATTGTTGCTTTTAAAGACTTGTTTTATATGTAAAAAATGATGCAACTATTGATTAGGGAGACATCTCCATGACTCAGTTACATATTGGTCAACTGGTACAAGTTTAAGCAATAATAAGAATCTATTACAAATGTCAACATTTCCCCCTAATAGTTGGTTAATAATCAACAAAGTTTAATAAAGTTGGTAAGATCTGTCTCATTTGGTGAGTTTATATATTTATCTACCTTTTGGATAACTTTCATAGTTTCTTATATCAGCCTGTTTTATTATTGTACTTTTCCTTAAAATTAAAATGTATTAAAAAGGAAGTGAAAAGGAAGTAACACTATTACAGTGTTGATGAAGGATTGTATGTTGTTCTTTTATTTTTACCTTGTAGATGCTGAGTTGCCTCCACTGAAACCTGTGCATTCATTTTGTGCAATGAGAGTAGATGATGGCCCATGCAAAGCAATGATAAAGAGATTTTTTTTCAATATTCATACTCAACAATGTGAAGAATTTATATATGGAGGATGTAAAGGAAATCAGAATCGATTTGAAACTCTGGAAGAGTGCAAACAAAAATGTACAAGAGGTAGGTTTTTGGAGACACTATCATCCAGAAACCTTTCAGGTTATTAGATCTAGTCATAGATTTGATAATTTTAGAAAAAAACGTTAAACTATTTTAATATTAGAAGGAATCATTTGTTTTACTTTTTCAGCTTTAACAATGACTGTTTTTCATTTTTGTATCAGTTATTATAAAATACATTAAGCTTATTGTCCTATACACCACTCCATGATGAAGAGGGAAGAAAACCCTTAAGTGTGCAGAACAGATTTTATATCTGCAACAAATTAAGTGTAATTCCACCTCTTTAGGGAGCTATGAGTTCACAAGAAATAAATCATTATTCACAGTGATTTAACTTTCCTTTTTCAACACGATGATGTCATAGTTGTTTCCATGTCAAGATAATGAATTAATCCATTTTGAGGTTCTCAGTAGTTACTAATTAGAAAATTATAGAAATATATATATATATATATCTCTAAGAGTTAAATCCTTCTCTTTGGAACCTTGGAATAATGTAGAAAATGTTATCTCCAATGGCTTATTAAGGCCTTACTGAACCTGACTTTTCTTTTCATATTTTACTAAGTTATAAGTTTTAAAAGCACATCGCATTCTGTTATTAAACTTAATTTAATGCTTTTATTCTTTTAATTATATTAAAACTTTTTAAATTCTACAAATTACAATGTTTTATGTGGTTTTCTCTCTTTAGACTAAATTCTGAACAATTACTTGTCCAATTTTATCTCAACTTTATTCTTCTGAATTGAGAGCTACTTGAGAGATAGAAAATCCCAAGTTAGCCTTAATTTCCACAGTTTCTAGACCAGATTTCTGCCTTGCATGTTCTTAGAGTTGACTTACAGTGTAAGTCTATAGATGGTTTCTTTGCTTAACACTGGTGTCTTGTTTTTTGCAAAGCAGGTGGCTTAGCATTTTCACACTGATAATGCTTTCCCAAACCGCTTTTACAAAGCAGCCTTGGCATCGTGATGCTTTTGGCTTGTGGGAAGAATCTCAGTGTCATGAAAAGAAAGAGCTTTTCTCCCCTGTGATTATTGTATGCTCCTGAGTGGACAGAAAACAAATGATGTGAATGTATTTCTTTATTTCAGAGCGCTTATTTTCCTCTTCTTCTGCATAGATGTGCTGGAAAATGTTGCTAACACAGATTAGGCAGTTAGGTGTTTCTCTGTACACTGTACATTTGGGTTTATGATTGCCTGGTCATTTTCCATCCATCACAGAATTCTATACCTTTTCCTCTTCCATACCTGCCAAGTATCCTTTTGTATTGAGTATCACTCAAGTTCAGTACCTTGGCTAGAGGCCAGGTTGCCTCATTCTTTGTAAACCTCACTTTCTCATGTAGCAGCCTACTTATTTTCATCAACAGGCCTTTTTCCAGAAATACATATCTATTTAGCTTTTATAATTTAAAAATCTCTTATTTCACCATTGTGATGTTACCCTTTTTTTTTCAGAAATTAATCAAATATAATCATTTAGTTCTTCAGTGAGTGTCCTGCTGTAATATTTTCTCAAATACCATAGTAATATAACTATAATAGCTATATTACTATTATATACTATAATAGCTATATTACTATTATATACTATGATAGTTATATTACTATTATATACTATGATAGGTATATTACTATTATATACTATAATAGCTATATTACTATTATAGTTATATTACTATATAATAGTTAATTACTACCATAGTAATATAACTATATGTCCTATGCCCCCATCTCCTTATTATTTCTTCAAATGTCATTGAAATTATTGCTTGAATATCTGAGTATTTTATATAATAAGCTACAGTTAAGAATATAGCTGACATATAGAAAAAGAATTACTAAACTTTAAAAAAAATTACCTAAGGAGAATATTCCATCTTCAGCTATGATGGAGTAACTGGAAATGAATTTCTCTCCTAATGTAAATAACTAAAAACTGGAAAAAAATGTATGATGTAATTTTTTTACAGATAGTGATCAAAATACAGTACATGATTGTGATCTCTGAGAGAAGGGAAACAAGTGAGGTGAGGCTTCCAGTCTCCCCAGTTTTCTCCATGAAGGTACTTCTGCAAAAAAGCAAAATGGCTGTCTGAGGAGGCCTTACAAATAGCTGTGAAAAGAAAGGAAGTGAAAGCAAAGGAAAAAAGGAAAGATATACCCATTTGAATGCAGAGCTCCAAAGAATAGCAAGGAGAGATAAGAAAGCCTTCCTCAGAAATCAGTGCAAACAAATAGAGGAAAACAATAGAATGGGAAAGACTAGAGATCTCTTCAAGAAAATTAGAGATACCAAGGGAACATTACATGCAAAGATGGGCTCAATAAAGGACAGAAATGGTATGGACCTAATAGAAGCAGAAGATATTAAGAAGAGGACACAAGAATACACAGAAGAACTGTATAAAAAAGATCTTCATGACCCAGAAAATCACAATGGTGTGATCACTCACCTAGAGTCAGACATCCTGGAATGTGAAGTTAAGTGGGCCTTAGAAAGCATCACTACAAACAAAGCTAGTGGAGGTGATGGAATTCCAGCTGAACTACTTCAAATCCTAAAAGATGATGCTGTGAAAGTGCTTCACTCAATATGCCAGAAAATTTGGAAAACTCAGCAG
Source organism: Bubalus kerabau (assembly GCF_029407905.1). NCBI lineage: Eukaryota > Metazoa > Chordata > Mammalia > Artiodactyla > Bovidae > Bubalus > Bubalus kerabau. Next base: position 62,507,581 of record NC_073626.1, read on the forward strand.
GGCCCACAGGACTGGAAAAGGTCACTTTTCATTTCAATCCCAAAGAAAGGCAGTGCCAAAGAATGTTCAAACCACCACACAATTGCACTCATCTCACACGCTAGTAAAGTAATGCTCAAAATTCTCCAAGACAGGCTTCAGCAATACATGAACTATGAACTTCCAGATGTTCAAGGTGGATTTAGAAAAGGCAGAGGAACCAGAGATCAAATTGCCAACATACAATGGATCATAGAAAAAGCAAGAGAGTTCTAGAAAAACATCTATTTCTGCTTTATTGATTATGCCAAAGCCTTTGATTGCATGGATCCAAATAAACTGTGGAAAAGTCTGAAAGAGATGGGAATACCAGACCACCTGACCTGCCTCTTGAGAAACCTGTATGCAGGTCAGGAAGCAACAGCTAGAACTGGATATGGAACAACAGACTGGTTCCAAATAGGGAAAGGAGTACGTCAAGGCTGTATATTGTCACCCCGCTTATTTAACTTCTATGCAGAGTACATCATGAGAAACGCTGGGATGGAGGAAGCACAGGCTGGAATCAAGAATGCTGGGAGAAATATTAATAACCTCAGATATGCAGATGACACCACCCTTATGGCAGAAAGTGAAGAACTGAAGAGCCTCTTGATGAAAGTGAAAGAGGAGAGTGAAAAAGTTGGCTTAAAGCTCAACATTCAGAAAACTAGGGTAATGGCATCCAGTCCCATCACTTCATGGGAAATAGATGGGGAAACAGTGGAAACAGTTTCAGACTTTATTTTGGGGGGCTCCAAAATCACTGCAGATGGTGACTGCAGCCATGAAATTAAAAGATGCTTACTCCTTGGAAGGAAAGTTATGACCAACCTAGATAGCCTATTCGGAGAAGGCAATGGCACCCCACTCCAGTACTCTTGCCTGGAAAATCCCATGGACGGAGGAGCCTGGTAGGCTGCAGTCCATGGGGTCACTAAGAGTCGGACACGACTAAGCGACTTCACTTTCACTTTTCACTTTCATGCATTGGAGAAGGAAATGGCAACCCACTCCAGTGTTCTTGCCTGGAGAATCCCAGGGACAGGGGAGCCTGGTAGGCTGCCATCTATGGGGTCACACAGAGTCAGACACGACTGAAGTGACTTAGCATAGCATAGATAGCCTATTAAAAAGCAGAGATGTTACTTTGCCAACAAAGTTCCATCTAGTCAAGGCTATCGTTTTTCCTGTGGTCATGTATGGATGTGAGAGTTGGACTGTGAAGAAAGCTGAGAGCCAAGGAATTGATGCTTTTGAAGTGTGGTGTTGGAGAAGACTCTTGAGAGTCCCTTGAACTGCAAGGAGATCCAACCAGTCCATCCTAAATGAAATCAGTCCTGAATATTCATTGGAAGGACTGATATTGAAGCTGAAACTACAATACTTTGGCCACCTGATGCGAAGAGCTGACTCATTTGAGAAGACCCTGATGCTGGGAAAGATTGAGGGCAGGCAGAGAAGGGGACGACAGAGGTAAGACGGTTGGATGGCATCACCGACTCAGTGGACATGGGTTGGGTGAACTCCAGGAGTTGCTGATGGACAGAGAGCCCTGCATGCTGTGATTCACAGGGTCGCAAAGAGTTGGACACAACTGAGCGACTGAAATGAACTGAACTTCTGAACCATAGTTAAAAGAGGGAAGTACAAGCATAGCACACTAGTCTCCCTGGTGAAGGATGTGGAGATTGGAGACTGGTAAACTGATGTGGCTAGGTTCTGAGGGACAGTATGTGAAACAGAATGGACATACAAAGTGAAAAAGCTAAAAATTCTCGATAAGGGTCCCATTGAGTTTGTTGCTGAATAATAAAGCTGCACGTACTTGATGAAATTACATGAACTGAGAACGTAATTAAAGGGATTTGTAAGTGGAACACCTCCCAGAGCTCCCACAATTAAGAGAAATTTGGCATTTATTAGTACTGAAATGAAATTAGACCTAAAGTAAAAGCTACTTTACACTTGCCATAGTGAAGCTTAAACCAAGCCTTAAAAATTCATAATTAACTACTTGCCCAAAAAGCACGTCTTTAATTGTTGTGCTCTGTTGCTCATTTGTGTCCTACCCTTTGCGACCCTATAGACGGAAGCATGCCAGGCTTCCCTGTGTTTCACTGGCTCCTGGAACTTGCTCAAACTCTTTCCCATCAAGTCAGTGATGCCATCCAACCATCTCACCCTCTGTGGTCCCCTTCTCCTCCTGACTCAATTTTTCCCAGCATCAGCTTGTTTTCCAGTGAGTCAACTCTTCACATTGGGTGGCCAAAGTATTGGAGTTTCAGCTTCAGCATCAGTCCTTCCAATGAATATTCAGGGCTGATTTCCTTTAGGATGGACTGATTTGATAACCTTGCAGTCCAAGAGACTATCAAGAGTCTGCTGCTGTTGCTGCAACATCACAAATAAAAAGTATCAAGTCTTCAGCACTCAGCCTTCTTTATGGTCAAATTCTCACATCTGTATATGACTAATTAAAAAACCATATGGTTTTTTGACAATATGAACTTTTGTTGGCAAAGTAATGTCTCTGCTTTTTAATATTCTGTCTGGGTTTGTCATAGCTTTTCTTCCAAGCAGCAAGCGTCTTTTAATTTCATGGCAACAGTCATCTTCTGCAGTGATTTTGGAGCCCAAGAAAACAAAATCTGCCACTGTTTCCATTGTTTCCCCATCTATTTGCCACGATCTTAGTTTTTTGAATGTTGAGTCAGGTTTTTTCACTCCTCTTTCACCTTCATCACGAGGCTCTTTTAGTTCCCCTTCGCTTTCTACCATGAGTGTGGTGTCATCTGCATATCTGAGGTTATTGATATTTCTCCTAGCAATCTTGATCCCACCTTGTGCTTCATCCAGCCCAGCATTCCACATGATGCCCTCTGCATCTAAGTTAAATAAGCAGGATGACAATATACAGCCTTGATGTACTTCTTTCCCAATTTGCAACCAGCCCGTTATTCGTGCCTGGTTCTAACTGTTGCTTCTTAATCTGCATACAGGTTTCTCAGGAGGCAGTTAAGGTGGTCTGGAATTCTCACCTTTTTAAGAATTTTCCACAGTTAGTTGTGATCCACACAAAGGGTTTAGCACAGTCAGTGAAGCAGAAGTAGATGTTTTTCTGGAATTTCCTTGCTTTTTTCTACTAATTTCCAACTAAATTTCCAACTAATGTTGGCAATTTGACCTCTGGTTCCTCTGCCTTTTCTAAATTCAGCTTTACATCTGGAAGTTCTTGGTTCAGTAGTATGGAAGCCTGGCTTGAAGGTTTTTGAGCATAACCTTGCTAGCATATGATGTGAGTGCAATCGGGCAGTAGTTTCAATATTGTTTGGTATTGCTCTTCTTTGGTATTGAACTGAAAACTGACCTTATCCAGTCCTGTGGCCACTGCTGAGTTTTCCAAATTTGCTGAGATATTGAGTGCATCACTTTAGCAGCATCATCTTTTGGGATTTGAAATAGCTCAGCTCGAATTCCATCACTTCTACTAACAGTGTTTGTAGTAATGCTTCCTCCTAAGGCCCACTTGACTTCACACTCCAGGACGTCTGGCAGATGAACGACCAGGTTATTGTGGCTATCCAGGTTATTAAGACCTTTTTTGTATAGCTCTTCTGTGTATTCTTTCCACCTCTTCTTAATATCTTCTGCTCTGGTATGTCCATACCATTTCTGTCCTTTATTGTGCCCATCTTTACTTGAAATATTCCCTTGCTGTCTAATTTTCTTGAAGAGATCTCTTGTCTTTCCCGTTCTGTTGTTTCCTTCAATTTCTTTGCATTGTTCACGTAAGAAGGCTTTCTTATCTCTCCTTGCTATACTCTGGAACTCTGTATTTAGATGGGTATATCTTTCCTTTTCTCCTTTGCCTTTCTCTTCTCTCCTTTTCTCAGCTATTTTTAAGGCCTCCTCAGAAAACCATTTTGCCTTCTTGCATTTCTGTTTTATTGGGGATGCTTTTGATCACCACTTCCTGTACAATGTTATGAACCTCCATCTATAGTTCTTCAGGCACTCTGTCTATCAGATATAATCCCTTGAATCTATTCATCACTTCCACTGTATAATCATAAGGGATTTGATTTAGGTCATACCTGAATGGCCTAGTGGTTTTCCCTACTTCCTTCCATTTGAACCTGAATTTTGCAATAAGGAGCTGATGATCTGAGCCACAGTCAGCTCCAGGTCTTGTTGTTACTGATTGTATAGAGCTTCTCCATCTTCGGCTGCAAAGAATATAAACAATCTACTTTCAGTATTGACCTTTTGGTGTGTCTATGTGCAGAGTAGCCTCTTGTGTTGTTGGAGGAGGGTGTTTGCTGTGACTGACAGTAAAATATTCTTTGATGGAAGAAAATAAAATCCAGCAGCCAACAGCATAATATTCAAAAATATCTATATTCCCCCCTTCCCAGAATACTAAGCATTCAAAGATGAAGCAAATTTGATCCATAATTAGGAAAAAAATACTCAGTTCTAACAGACAAAGATGACATTACTCAACAAGAAATTTAAAATAGCTCTTATAAATATGGTAAAGGATTTAAAGAAAACAGGAACATAACAAGGAGAAAAGTAGAATATATAAAAGTAAAGTAAATGCACTTTTTTGGTTTTGGAATGAAAATTGACCATTTCCAGTCCTGTGGCCACTGCTGAGTTTTCCAAATCTGATGACATATTGAGTGCATCGCTTTGACAGCATTATCTTTTAGGATTTTAAATAGCTCAGCTTGAATTCCATCACCTCTACTAACATTGTTTGTATTAATGCTTCCTAAGGCCCACTTGACTTCACACTCCAGGATGTCTGAAAAGTAAAATATATAAATAAGAAATCCAAGTCATAGTTCTCAGTCCAGTTGTCACTCAGTCATGTCCAACTCCTTGAAACCCCATGGACCGCAGCATGCCAGGCTTCCCTGTCCATCACCAACTTCCAGAGTTTACTCAAACTCATGCCCATTGAGTCGGTGATGCCATCCAACCATCTCATTCTGTCATCCCTTCTCCTCCCGACTTCAATCTTTCAAAGCATCAGGGTCTTTTCAAATGAGTCAGTTCTTTGCAGCAGGTGGCCAAAGTTTTGGAGTTTCAGCTTCAGCATCAGTCCTTCCAATGAGCACCCAGGACTGATCTCCTTTAGGATGGACTGGCTAGATATCTTTGCAGTCCAAGGGACCCTCAGGAGTCTTCTCCAACACCACAGTTCAAAAGCATCAGTTCTTTGGTGCTCAGCTTTCTTTATAATCCAACTCTCACAGCCATACATGACTACTGGAAAAACCATAGCTTTGACTATATGGAGATTTGCTGGCAAAGTAATGTCTCTGCTTTTTAATACGCTGTCTAGGTTTCAATGGTTTCCTAAATAAAACAAAATTTCATCTTCAAAGACTTGAAATATAAGACATAAATCATATTTCTTTTTTAACTTCTATCAATTGTTTCTCTGAAAATTGTCAGGTTCTATGGTTGAATTTCTGCAGTTGAGGTTCTACAGTTGAATTTCTTATGAGATAAGAATTTCACCAGATATACTTAAAGCACGTTAGATATTACAGAAGAAAAGATCAGTAAACTTGATGACAGAACAATAGTAACTTCAAGATGAAGCACACCGAGTGTGAAACCAGCAAGCAACAAACAATATTGCCCAGTAACCCATGAAGCAAAGTCAAGGAGCCCGTCAAAGTGTGTAATTGGAGTTCTGGCAGTTAGGACAGAAGATATGCAAACAAGAAATTGGCAAAGAATTATCCACATTTTTATGATATCCACATTTCATTTGATGAAAACTAACTTTCAGAACCAAGAGCCTTGACAAAATCAATAAAAGAATGAATACAAAGAAAAAGAAAGCCATGTCAATGAATCACATTGCTGAAAATTGTGGCTAAAAAGTAAATCATAAAAAAATAAAAATTGTACAATGCCGGAACAAAGACCAAGAGAACACCAATTTCTCATGAAGAAAAAGTTCACAAGAGAATAAAATGAAACATCTTTAAAGAGCTAAAGGAAAAAAATAAACTGCCAATTGGTAATTTAGATCTTCTAAAAATACCCTTATGATGGAGATAAATAATTTTTTCAGATTATCAATATTTGAGAAAATTCATTGCTAGCAGACTTGCACTGTGAGTAATTTTAGAGGATTTAGAACAAAAACAGGAGGGTGAACATATGAGATTATTGTTGTATGGTTCTGATACTACAGGTGAAAGTGGCATCAATTATTTGAAGTCAAATTGCCGTGAATTAAAGATGCATATTAAAAGTCCCAGAATAGTCACTAAAAATAAAACAAAGAGATATAGAAAACTGACCAATAGTGAAGGTAAAATTGTTATTAAAATATTCAACCAATTCTAAAAAATACCCAGAAATACAGGAACTGAATACAGATGTAAAGTAGAAAACAAAGACCTAAGCATTTTTATGCAAGCATAATGATAACTACATTAAATTCAATGGTATTATCACTCCAAGAAAAGGCTTATAGTAGACAATGTAAAAAAAAAATTAATCGTGAACTAACTACATGTTGTCTACAGGAAAGACATTTTATTTTTTTAATTAAATTTATTTCATTTAATTAGAGGCTATTTACTTTACAATATTGTATTGGTTTTGCCATACATCAACATGAATCCACCACGGGTGTACACGTGTTCCCAATCCTGAACCCCCCTCCCACCTCCCTCCCCATAAAAATGTGGACACAGAGGTTAAAAGTTAAAAGATGAAAAAAGATACACCTTGCAAGCACAGATCATAAGAATGATTAGTAGAAGTAAACTATAGGACTAGGAATATTGGCAGGAGAAAGGGAAGATATTTTATAGGAATGAGGGTCAATTAATCAAAAAGTCATAACACTCACTGTCTATGTGTATGCTTCAACTGTAGAACCTGAAAACTTTCAAAGAAAAAATTGATAGAAGTTAAAGGAGAAATATGATTTATATCTTATATTTATATATGATATATGATTTATATCTATGAAGCTGAAATTTTGTTTTATTTGGGAGACCATTGAAAATTATGACTTGTAAATTGCCATGCCTGAGAATAAATTCAAGCCAAATATTTCAGAGAATAGGAATTATAAATGTGTTCAGTTTGATATGTATCCTCAGCTGTCCTTTTGCAGATAAAGGTGGTTTATCAGTTGTTTCCAAATATGTATAGTTTTGTGTGGTGTATTTACCAGTGTAATAATAGAGACATAGTAACAAAGTTAATAAGGTAGAAAAAGTTGAAACATAGTTTGCAAATGGTTTCTAGACACATGGCTTTCAAAATGTTTGTCTTTTGGTTTAGTTGCTTTTTTCCCATAGCCTGAACAAAACAGGGCTCCCCTAGTGACTCAGTGGTAAGAATCCACTTGCCAATACAGGAGACGTGGGTTCGATCCCTGGGTCAGAAAGATCCCCTAGAGAAGGAAATGGCATCCCACTCCAGGATTCTTATCTGGGAAATCCCATGGGCAGAGGAGCCTGGTGGGCTACAGTACAAAATAGTCAGATAAGACTTAGTGACTAAACAACAACAACTAAAACAACATTGAATTTGATCATTAGTTTTTTAAAAAATGTGTATAAAGTGTGGAAATTAAAAGAAATAGATGAAAGAGATCAAATTCCCATTTAACTTTTTAGCCTGTCCACCTCTGCAGCAGGGTTGACTGTTTACAATCAAATCATAGACTATAAATTCCTAAAACATCTTTAAAGGCTCTAGTAAGTATGCTGTTTATACTTATACCAGGGGGGTTTCCCTGGTAGCTCAGACGGTAAAGAATCCGCCTGCAATGCAGGAGATCTGGGTTCAGTCCCTGGGTTGGGAAGATCCACTGGAGGAAGGCATGGCAACCCTCTCTAATATTCTTGCTTGGAGAATCCCCATGGACAGAGGAGCCTGGTGGGCTAGAATCCATGGGGTCGCAAAGAGTCAGAAACGACTTAGCGACTAAGCACAGGTATGCTGTTTATATTAATTACTATTTTATTGGCTAGGCTAACTGTGACTTGTGGTTTTTCATGGGGATTTACATGGGAATTTTCTCCACAGGGAATTAAAGAGTATGTAAATACATTTTCCATTCTCTTAATTTTTAACTTTGTTATTTTATGTTTTATTTCTTTGGAATAGTGAAGACCTACCTAGTAACAAGAATATTCTGCCCATAGCGTCTTTTCCTGTCTAGTTAGAAAATTTCTAGGCTGACTTCAACAAATAAGAAACATTATAAGTTAGTGTTCAGATTTTACCTTTCCCATTCCCAACAGAAAATAAAAAGATGAAGACAGAATAGGGCAAAAAATATATTTTTTATAGTTGTTAAAATGTATACAATAATTATAGCAGGCTTCCCTTGATAGCTCAGTTGGTAAAGAATCTGGCTGTAATGCAAGAGACCCCAGTTTGATTCCTGGGTCTGGAAGATCCACTGGAGAAGTGATAGTCTACCCACTCCAGTATTCATGGGCTTCCCTTGTGGCTCGGCTGGTAAAGAATCAGATAATTGTGAATTAATTTTAATATTCCTAATGAAAAGTTAAAATGTAAATTCATATATATTGGAATTCAAGGAATTACTAAAATAATTAGTAAAACATACTGCTATTACTTCTTACACCATCATTAATAAATGTTATGTTCTGTATACATCTAGGAAAAATATCTTTGATAATTAGCTGTAAACCTTATCTACGTTTTCAGGCTATAAGTGGCATAAAAATAAATAGTATGTTCATGGCTGTTCTCAGAATTCTTGAGGATAATTTAAATATACCTATAATATGAATGTGCTAAAACATATTATTTTAATTAGTTACACATATACCAGATGAATTACTCTGACTTAGGATGAAACCAGCGAGTAACATGTTCTCTTTTAATATTGCATGAACTTTGAGATCAAGCATCTCTATGACTCTTGTAACACTCTATATTCTTTCCCTCCTTTCATAAATTAAAAATATGACACAATTGTTGCACATTATTTTTTTTTAATTTTATTTTATTTTTAAACTTTACATAACTGTATTAGTTTTGCCAAATGTCAAAATGAATCCACCACAGGTATACATGTGTTCCCCATCCTGAACCCTCCTCCCTCCTCCCTCCCCATTCCATCCCTCTGGGTCGTCCCAGTGCACCAGCCCCAAGCATCCAGTATCGTGCATCGAACCTGGACTGGCAACTCGTTTCATACATGATATTTTACATGTTTCAATGCACATTATATTTTAATGTAAGCTTACTGTGACAATCCACTATCTAAAAACATTAACCAGAGGTTGGTTATTTACAATAAAAAAAATCAGATTTTAACATTTAAAATACAATTAGAATTTCACACACACACACACACACACACACACCTTTTTAAAAAAGAGTATTGAATAAAACATAGTAAAGCTCAGAAAAGAAATGAGCCACATCATCTTATCACTCATAGACATTTTACTCTCCAGAGAATAACCTGACTGATCACTGGCTGAAAGGGGTATTGAACCAACTCATACTCATATTCTCTGTCTCTGACCTCTTTTTCCCCCCGACCTTTTACGTCTCTGCTGGTGCTAAGTCACGTCAGTCGTGCCCGACTCTGTGCGACCCCATAGACTGCAGCCCACCAGACTCGCCCGTCCCTGGGATTCTCCAGGCAAGAACACTGGAGTGGGTTGCCATTTCCTTCTCCAGTGCATGAAAGTGAAAAGTGAAAGTGAAGTTGCTCAGTTGTGTCCGACCTCTGGTCTGCAGCCCACCAGGCTCCTCCGTCCATCTGGCCATCCAAATAGTGATAAACTGCCTTATCCAAAGTTTTTCTGTATAAAACAAATGATTATACAAAAAAAAAAAAAAAACAGTTTCCTAATGTTTATATGAACAAATTAAAATTGTATATATCCATTTGAATTTCATTAGCTATTATTTAAATTAGAATTTAGATTCCATACTTGAAATACAGTCGGTTAAAGACAAATAGCATATTGAAAAGCAGAGACATTACTTTGCCAAAGGTCCGTCTAGTCAAGGCTAGGGTTTTTCCAATGGTCATGTATGGATGTGAGAGTTGGACTGTGAAGAAGGCTGAGTGCAGAAGAATTGATGCTTCTGAACTGTGGTGTTGGAAAAGACTCTTGAGAGTCCCTTGGACTGCAAGGAGATCCAACCAGTCCATTCTAAAGGAGATCAGCCCTGGGTGTTCTTTGGAAGGAATGATGCTAAAGCTGAAACTCCAGTACTTTGGCCACCTCATGCGACGAGTTGACTCATTGGAAAAGACTCTGATGCTGGGAGGGATTGGGGGCAGGAGGAAAAGGGGACGACAGAGGATGAGATGGCTGGATGGCATCCCCGACTCGATGGAAGTGAGTGTGAGTGAACTTCGGGAGTTGGTGATGGACAAGGGAGGCCTGGAGTGCTGCGATTCATGGGGTCGCAAAGAGTCGGACACGACCGAGCGACTGAACTGAACTCAAAGACAAATAGCAGTGGAGTAATTCCAATTATTCTATGAGATTAAACCAAAAATGACATCACAGGTATCTTTTGCTTCATTACTCCTCTGTATTTGGAAATAATAATGAAACTTGTAATTGGATTAAGATAATTGGCAGGAGAAGGAATCAGGAAAGGAGGTAATTCTGGTTCCTTTCACCTCTACTCCCATTCCTCTGTAGAAATGAACTGTTTCTACAGGCCAAGTAGGCTGTTTGAATTACTTTCATATTTCACATTATTTTAATAAAGATATATTTTAACCATAGATATTTTGAATAGCAAACTTAGTTCACCATGAATTATTATTTTTGTAAATGGGTTAGAATGTTTTAAAATAGTTTTTGAGACATTATTACATTAAAATATAGGTGACTTCATGGTTATACTGTAATAATTTAACTAATTTAATATCTAGAGAAAATAAAAGGAAATTTATTCATTGACATTCTGTATAAGAATAATTTTAATAGAAATAAATACGTCATCCTAGTTGGTAAATGGAAAGTCATAACATTATATAATAAATTGTGGTAATTGATACACATATATTGTTTTCTTGCAGATTATCCAAAGTACACGAGAAAGACGAAAACAACACTGCAAAAAGGTGAATGTTCATTTGTGTGCTCGTTAGTATCATTTACATAAGGTACTTGGAAATTCAATTCTCAGCTTTCTCTGATAAGAGATTCATCATAAATCCACCTGATTTTTGCAATGGAGTTTTTGTTCAGTGGATATAATAAAAAAAGGAGAAAGAATATGCATGATAGTTCATAAGGGAAGACTTCAGCTCTGTGTTTACTCATTCTCATGCAGTGTGACGTCTGGTATGAGATCAGTAACAATCCAGAGCCAGGCACCTGCTATTCTAACATCTCCCAAATAGTGATTTAGATGTTGCTGTTCCTTCTTTAGTTCTCAGATGTCTAATCCTTTGATAACCTCAGCGCTGTGTGGCTCTAGCAAGTTTTATTCAGTATTCTCCTGAGTGGATATGCCTTTGAGTTGTCAAAATCTACATGCAAAAATATGTGGAGATATTTAACAATAAATAATTGCTTCTGTCAACATTATTTAGTGTTTACATATTTTTAATTTGGGGATTTAAATAATTTTACTTACAGTTTTTAACTAAAAATAATTACATTTTGGTGAATATGTTGTAACAAGAAAGACATGCTTCTTTTTAATAAAGGTCTAGAAAATGACTTTGCTCAATTACCATTCACAGCATTTACACAGGAATGAGAAAACATTGAACAAAAAGATGAAATTATTTAATTCATGACACGACAATGAAAGAAAGTGAGCCACCAGGGAAGCCCTAAGACATGAAAGAGCTACACAATTCAAAGCGAATTTTAGTTTTACTGACTTTGACTTAATTATGTGAGAAAGAGCTAAAGATTATACAACTCATTGATAAGCTTAAGACAGTTTATGGTCCAGGTTTACAATCAAAAGTTATAAAATAAATTCAGCAACAAAGTTTGTACAACCAACATAAATAAATGTATTTATTTACAAGTTGTAAAATAACTTTCTATAAATATTGAATTAATTTTTGCAAAAGTGTTCACTACCTCAATTAAATGAAATTCTTCCTATCTGTAATATCATATTTATAACTAGGCTTTTTTGTCAATCAAGTAAGAGATGATATCTTTAATATTTAAATGTTAGGATTTTTTTTCAAAAATGTAGATTTAGGAAAAAATTATATGCAGGGAAAAGTTACTAGAAAATTATGCTACTTAATTTATATTTAATGATTCAGAATTCATTCTATTTTGATACTACATATGAAAGAGAATAAAGCTATCAATTCTATTCATGTTTAAAAATGATGAGATGCTGAAATTAATCAATAATGAAGACCTTTAAACATACTGATTAGAAGTTAACTTTGTTATATGCCTCTTAACATCACCATCAGAACAGTTACAGAGGCAATGGAGATTCTCTACAACCCCCCTTGTTTGCTTCAGACAGTTATCAAGTTTGCAGCTTGGAACAAAAGTTAGGAGTGAGAATCATGTGGCTTATGGAAGTTGGTATATAGTTTAAAGCTTGAATTCTAGGTTTTAACTGAGCATCAATTTAGAGCAGCAACTGTATATACAGATTCAATACAAATATTAAAACTTTATTTATCTGAGGAATCCTGGAATGAATTTCTTAATTTTTAATCATAAATATTTTAAGCTGTAGGCCTAAGCAGAATAATTTTACAAGTATGCAATATCAATTCCTAAAATAAATTTCTGTCCTACAATGGGGTCTCATATAAATGATAGCAACTTCCAGTTGTATAATTCCTAAATTACATTACAGGATAATTTATTACCATTTTCTCATCTTTATAGTCAATATTTTTTTACCTACTCCCTTTTGTTAAGCATAGAATTCTTGTATTGTTTGTTAATATGATTTAAAGTTTTATAACTACATACTAAGACCTAAACAAATCAACTTAGTGATCAAATGTATTTTTCTTTCTCTTATAGTATATTAAAAAAATTTAAGGAAGTAGGATTTTTCCTTATTTCATATATCATACTTAACCACAAATTGTTACCATGGAAATAATAGTAACAGTCACCTTAAGAAACAAGAAGCAGTAAACAGTGAACAAAATAATTTTCAAATTGGTACTTTGAGAAGTCATAGAAATAGATACTTTATATTAAAATAGTATGTTTTACTTAATAAAATAATTTTTTCATGCAGATTGATTTTTCTACTGTTGCAGAAATCATTAACATTATTAAATACATGTTCTTTTTAAAATAAACACTCATGAATTTTGTTTCCTTGAGATGGATACAACATGCTTTAAGATATGAAAAGATTGTGCAGTTCATTTTTGCCTCTATGGGCAGCAGCAGAGAGGGCAGAAAATGGGGAAGCTGGAGCTTTTCCCTAAAACTTCAAGCACAATATATCTTGCAATCATAATAATTTTGAAAATAATTTGAAGCTCTTCTTTCTGAGTATGCATGTAAACAAGGCTTGTAATGTAAACCACAGTGGCACAACTTTTCCGACAGGTGTGTTTAGCCTGGATTGGAGCACTATCAAAGATTGGGCATTAGGCTTTCTCAAAACCTCTCCAATCCCTGAACGTGTATTTCCTTTCTGCCTCTGCACTATTGGAGTCATTCCAATGCCTGGAAGAAAAATAAGAGACACAGTGGTGGAGGATGTCATACCTAATACATATATTAATTTCAGCATAAGAATTTAGGAGTGTCTAAGTATAGCCGTGAAAGCCTCCACCCCGCCTCAAAACTTCTCTGTTTATAAAAATTGAAGCCATTCATAATGAAGCAGCACAGTATACTTTAAAATTAGATTACACATCTGAAAATTATGAAATTTGTGGATCTTTCCTAAATGTAGATGCACATAAGGTTAACAAAGATAAATAAATCAAATTTTTGCCATAATACTTTACACTTCCAAACCAAGGGTAATCAAACCCCAATATCTTTTATTCTCTCAATATATGAAAAAGTTGATAGTTAATGTGCTAACTATGAGAAATTTAGAACTTGAAATTCCAATAGACTTAATGTATGATAGTTGTACATACATGGTTCTAAATGTCAAAGTGGATAAAATACAGTTACGGATAATGTTATATTTTACCTTTCATCTTTATCTTTTCATATGTACTCCTTAAATAACTTCAACTTAACCAGTTGTTTATATTTTTAATTAACATAATTAAATTACTCAAAAAAGAATACTACTTTCTTATGTTTTAATAATTTCTAGAAAAGCCAGATTTCTGCTTTTTGGAAGAAGATACTGGAATCTGTCGCGGTTATATCATTAGGTATTTTTATAACAATCAATCAAAGCAGTGTGAACGTTTCGCATATGGTGGGTGCCTCGGGAATCTCAACAACTTTGAATCACTAGAAGAATGCAAGAACACCTGTGAAGACACATGTATGTTTATTTCTCATCTCCTTTTACTTCATTTTATAGGCATTCTTTTTAAAATAAGACATCTTAAAGGGTGTTCAGGTTTACCCAGATTTTGCTGCAGCCATGCAAGTGAAGATCCCTTGTATTCACTCTAAATCTGATATAAATTAGTCACTATCTTAATTTTTTTTAAGAAATAGAGAATTAACAAATTTATGTGTGCTAAATTCTTTGTCGTGTCCAATTCTTTGTGACCCTATGAACTGGGTTCATGAAAACCCCAGGCTCCTCTGTCTGTGGGGAGTGGGTTGCCATACCCTCCTCCAGAGGATCTTCCCAACCAGGGGTCAAACCTGTGTCTCTTACGTCTACTGCATTGGCAGGTGGGTTCTTTACCAGTAGCGCCACCTGGGAAGCCCTAAGAAATTTATAGTGGAAATTATTTTCATTGAAAAAAAAATTTGTAGGTTAGATTATTTAATTTTCCTTTCTGAGAATACTGTAGTAAAATTTAGGCACAAGAGTAGGACTGCTAAAATCCCTTAGGTTTATAACAATTTGAGGGAAAATGGTTCTTTGGAAACTACCACTGAAGATCAGTTTTATCTAGCTGTAAAATTAAATAAAGGAGTGGCTTAAACATTAACTGTTACCCCCTTTTGTTTTGACAAAGACCATCAAAGATACTCATGGAAATATTATAAGATATATGTATAGATAGGTTTAAAGATTCACCACTGTTCACCACTTCCCAGGTGGCTCTGGGTAAGAATCCAGTTGCCAATGCAGGAGATGCAGGAGACTCAGGTTTAATCCCTGGGTCAGGAAGATCCCCTGAAAAAGGAAATGGCAACCCACTCCAGTATCTTTGCCTGGAAAAATCCCATGGGCAGAGGAGCCTGGCAGACTACAGTTCATAGGGTCTCAAAAGTCAGATGTGACTGAGCGAATGAGCATGCGGCACAATTTAACAAAACAATGTAAATAAAATTTCTAGACATTTACTTTTCTAAACACAACTTCTGTGCTTTGTTTTATGTGTACAGTTATGAGCTTGTGACAATATCTTCTATTTTAATTGGCTATATATGTTTTCCAGTGAATGATTTCCAGGTAGATGATCATAAAATCCAGGATAAAGCTATGAATAATGCCTCCTTGACTCCCCAGCCTAGCAAGGAACCCAGCTCCTTTGGTAAGACTCTGTTTTAATTACTGCCAGAAAAATATTATCATGGTAACAATAGAAGAATGTGTATGAGAACTATGTTTTTTAGAAAATTATACCTCTTGTTCTTTAATAATAGATCTGATGAAATACTGAGTATTTCAGTATTTATTTCAGTATTTATACTGAATATTTCAGTATTTGTATCAGTACTATTATTTCAGAAATAATAGTAGATGAAATACTGAGATTCAAAACTGCTTAAGATCTTTAGTCCCAGAAAAATGATAATTTTCCTAATCTATTTTAAAGTATGCTTTGAAGTAGGTTTTTGATTACATATCACCTGAAAACTTTTACATGATACTTAACTCTATGCTAAATTTATCTTGTAACATAATAGCTAGGGGTTATCAGCTTCAGTGCCTAATTGTAAATGTTTGCGATGGCAGCCTAGAATGGTCTTAAATTGAGCCTAGCGTTGGCCTAGGTCTCTGGTGTCAGTCACAGGAGAGATTAGGAATTTGGTGACTAACCATCCCTAAGGTTAAGTCACTCCGAGGGACTTTTCTTTTGGAGGTATGCAGAACTCTTTTTCTGGACTCTATCCTGTCAACATATTTGTAGAATTTAAAGAAACATACAGGAAATATGCCTGCAAAAATGCAGAACTGTGAAAATTCTGGGAAACATAACCAGACACAACAAATATCTAGACAGAAACCACCTGAAAAGTTGGAAGTTAATGGGACGAATGTAAGGTCCTTACTAAATTTAAAAAGTCACATGTGCTCTTTCAGAAATTGAAGATTTTGCTTAGAAGCAGTCCATATAAAATTGCTAAATGTAAAGTTTGCATTGTTCAAAGAGTTCTGTGACATTAAAATTGCAACTTTAAGGTGAAAAGAGACATACTGTCTCCACCCCAGTCATGTGTCAGAAACAGATGGGGTTCTGAATGTCTTTGAGCATCTTTCTTTACAAAAAACAAATAAGCAAGCAAAACTTCTGCTCAGATGGATTTAAGAGACTGTAATACTGACTGATTTGTCTAGAATGAGGAATATAGACCTACATTGACCTGATTGTGTCTATGGGCTTGTTTCAGCCCTGAAGGCAATACATTAGAAGTCCCCACACTGTGACTTAGAAGGACTGGAAAGAGTAAGATGTGAGACCTAAGAGAGAACGTTACGTATGCTCTTGGTGCTTGAAACACTGTCCTGTGAAAGGAGAACTAAATTCTGTACGTGCCTCACTCAGCCCTCTCTATTTCAGTCTTCCCTATTCACACACCTGGCCGTGGTTCTTTATCTCCCTCAACCCAGCCAAAGAATCAGGTTTATTGAATGAAATCTAAAGCACAGATCTCTTTCTATAAAAGTGTTTCTTTTTAATGTGAGGTCTTCAAAAATGGATGAGTGCTTCAGGGACTAAAGTCCCCAAATTGTAGGCACTGACGCAGTGTTCCAGTAGCACCTGAGATGTCATAGGAAAGGAAAGGAAAGTGAAGTCACTCAGTCGTGTCCGACTCTTTGCGACCCCGTGGACTGTAGCCCACCAGGCTCCTCCATCCATGGGATTCTCCAGGCAAGAATACTGGAGTGGGTTGCCATTTCCTTCTCCAGGGGATCTTCCCGACCCAGGGATCAAACCCAGGTCTCCTGCATTGCAGGCAGACACTTTAACCTCTGAGCCACCAGGGAAGCTCTTGAGATGTCATAAAGGGTATGCAAAATTTCAGAGGGAATTAAACCCTATGGTATATTCAAAATGCTTTCAGGTCCTTAGATTTTATAATTAGAGCAGTGAGTTCAATACCAAATGAAAAGAGTCTCATTTTTAAATACTACTTTGTAATAATGATAATCCTAAGTATCTTTGTACTTCTAATTTTTTATCTGTGAAATTACTTAGAAGTACAAAGATACTTAGGATTATCATTATTACACATTGTTTCTTTGTGTCCTTCCAGCCCTGTGTCTTTCAGTGACATTTTATTTTATCCAATTAAATATCCCATGTTGAAAAACACGCTAACTCTTATTGCTGTGAAAGATGTGAAAGTTAACAACAAATATATTATTGAATGTAAAGATACGTGTGATAAATATATCTACATGTGAAATTAGTTTTAGTATGTTTCAATTATTTTTGTTTGGGTTGCTTTACTAATTCAAATAGAGATCATTAGTTATTTACCATTAAAGTGAATAGAGTAGGTTAGGAGATGGCTTTGCCTTGGAGTATAATACTTGATTTTTAGCAGGCATACTAGAAAAACAGAAAGGGGAAAATACAGAAAAATGTGAGAAAATAATGTTTTAAATACTGTCTACTAAATGTCCTCCCTAAGTTTTTATGTATATGCACATTAAAAAGTATATTAAACAAATTAATAGTTTTAAAAGCATATCATTAACTAAGGAAGCAGTAACATTCACACCATAAATTTATTTTTTTTTCACACCATAAATTTAAAGGGAAACAATGTTAAGAGATTTTTTTAATTTCAAATAATAGACATTTAATTTCAAATAATAGACATTTGAGGGATAGTTCTTTCATAGTAACTGCATTTAAAATTAGGGCACATGGTCTCTCTTTTTGTTTAAAGAACTATTTTATTTTTGGGGGGTTTGTATTTGCTTCAAAATCTAAATTCCTCTAGCTATTTTGACCCCTAACCCTCTTTTCCTGGGAGCATTCTCTTATTCTTTTGTTTTGCAGCATTCCTAATTTAAAACATGAAACAATGTTGCAATAACTTCTCTCCCGTGGCTTAAACATGTAAAGGATGACAATGAAGCTCTGCCTCTAATCATCCTAAAACCTACTTGATCCCATATCTGCTCCATCTAAGATGAGGCAGGTGGAGATGCAGCTGTTCCTTTCCATCATCTAAGACCTAGATGATCCCTCCTCCAGCAGCAGACTGTAGGAAGACAATTGTGCCCCCACCCTTCCAAAACATAGATTATCCCTCCCTCAACCCTTCAAAAGACTTTGTGGAGGTCTATAAAGACACTCTTGATATTCCAAATCAAAAAGTATTATATCCATCACTGCTTGCAATTATATTAATACATGTTACAATAATTTAAGAAACTACAGTTCAATGTTTACAGTAAAACCTTGCTCAAGGTTTTAGCAAATGTAAAAGGTTCTCTGTAGTGTTAGATTCTTTTGAAAAGATGTAAATCCTTTAAGATTTTGATTCAGCATACAGCGATAGAACATGCACCACAGTACAAATAGAATAGCATTCATTTAAAATTTTTGTCATTGAAAACAATCCTTGGGTATTTGAATATTCCAAAAATACAGTGAGATTGTGTTATTAAGTGAAATATTTGCAAATTTAATTTTAATGTTTCTCTTTCTGATGATGATAGAAAAACACTTTAGAAATATTGTTGAATGTTACTAGAAAATGATTTGGTAATTTTTAAAATTGCTATTCTCAACCACAATGTTGAAAATTAGCATGAGAATATGTTTTTTCCAGTGAACCTTCTTGACTCAAGATATTTGAATGCTTATTAAGCACAAGTGTTAGTTGCTCAGTTGTGTCCGACTCTTTGCGACCCCATGGACTGTAACCCGCCAGGCACCTCTCCAGGCAAGAGTACTGGAGTGGGTTGCCATTTCTTTCTCCATATTAAGCACAACTGAGGTTTAATTTTCTCCTTTCATTTTTGTATTTCAATATTAATAGGCTCCTACATTGCAAGCAGATTCTTTACTGTCTGAGCCACCAGGAAAGCCCAATAGGCTACACGGGTGACCTCAAAGATTGAAACATGCTCTTCCTTAAAGAGGATTTTATAAATGTTTTGTAGGCATGCCCCTGTGCACAAGTGAGAGAAAATTATTTGAGTTTTATTTATTGTTCTGAATTATGAGGATCTCCTTGTAGTTATAAGAAATGTATCCTCCATACATGCAGGAGAGAAATAATTCTAACACAATATCTCTAAATGATGCAGTTCTGTGTATGATCTTCAGGGTGAAAGACGGTCACAACTGCTTCTTGACTCTCTTGGTGTGATTGGCACTATAATAGAGTGGATAAGAGAAATGACTCTGCGTCTGACGACTTGGGCTCAAATCCCATTTCTTCCACTTACCACCTGTGCAACCTTAAAATAATTCTTAACCTCTCTGAACCTTACTTTTTCCTACTCCAAATGAGGATGGTAGTAATATAGTGCTTACCTCATAGGCTTTACTGTGAGGTGAAATCATTCAATATACATAGCTTGCTTAGGACAGTGG
Organism: Bubalus kerabau; assembly: GCF_029407905.1. Taxonomy (NCBI): domain Eukaryota; kingdom Metazoa; phylum Chordata; class Mammalia; order Artiodactyla; family Bovidae; genus Bubalus; species Bubalus kerabau. Next base: position 62,527,505 of record NC_073626.1, read on the forward strand.
CTGATACCTCTTCAGTGCTACAGAAATATGATTCATCATTTTTAACCCATATGATTCAGAGCAATACAAGCCTTAGTTCCCAGGCCTTAGTTTCTCACCTCTAAAACAACTCTTTGTAAGTTCCCATTTGCAAGAAAAGGTGATACTTCAGCCACTTATAAAATCTCTAATTATTCAGATAAAGTGCTTCAGCACATATACCATATATAAATGATAATCAACTTTTATTTTTTTAATTTATGTTTTTAATTTATTTATTTTAATTGGAGGCTAATTACTTTACAATATTGTATTGGTTTTGCCATACATCAACATGAATCCGCCACGGGTTTTAAAAGAGAATTCACAGTAGAACTAAATTAATACTTATATGGAAACTTAAACAGTTCAAATGTGTTTCCTAGAAACAAATTAAAGAATACTGGTATGAAGTATTGTGGGGCTTTGGGACAAAAGAATTTTGAGTAATTTTTCTTTACATTTTATAATATTTCCAACTTTATAGATTTTCAGACTTCTGCCGCCGTTTTCCCATTTATTAAAGATTGAGCATTTGGTAATCACTTTTGATCACTTCTCTCCAGTCATTAAATTTTATTACTTTCTCTGATGAAATGTCCATTCTCATCTTTTCCATTTTCAATCTTACCTGTTTTGTTCAGTCTATCGTTCCTTGATGTTCAGATTACCTCAACAATCATATGTCATCCAAACTGGGATGCTAATGAAAGTAGGATGCTAAAAATCATTTATTTATTTACAATATATATTTATAGATAGAAAATTAGGATTGTGATTTTGACAGATAACATAGTTTTATTTTAAAGTGTATTACAATTTTTCAAAAATCATATATATGTTGGAATATGATATACCAAAAAATAAGTATGAACCAGTGCTAACTCAGGCAAACCAGACATTACAGACTATTCAGTTCAGTTCAGTTCAGTCGTTCAGTGGTGTCTGACTCTTTGTGACCCCATGAACCGCAGCACACCAGGCTTCCCTGTCCATCACCAACAGCCGGAGCTTGCTCAAACTCACGCCCATGGAGTCGGTGATGACACCCAACCATCTCATCCTCCCTCTGTCGTCCCCTTCTCCCACCTTCAGTTTTTTCCCCTTCCATAAGAAAGACTTCTTCCTCTCTCTCCCCCTTGGCTTTTTATTTTGATTCATTTAATAATTAAATTGATTTTTTGTGTCAGCTCGGACTTACTGACTAGATGGCAAGTTTTTTTAAAGGAAGGAACAATGGATTTTGTATTTTGTAGACTCCCCTCCTCCAGTGTTTATCCCACTGTTAGGCACCGGAGAAATGACTTATATATTTTTATTTATTAATTTTGTAATCCACAATTACAACAGAAAGAACAAATGATGGTTAGAAGAATGCTGATCACACTTCCTGATGTGTTTTTGAACATCATTGGCATTCATGCTCCATGCTCATTCTAGGATTATATACCATTTTATGCATATGCTAATAATTGTGCTTTTGATATTTCTTTAATATTTATATGGCATGTGTACAGATGCCTTCCATTCTGTACTGTTAATAACATTTGAATAACATTTAATATTTATACAGAAAGAGTTAATATATTCCTCTCCATATATCTCTTTGGTAAATGTCTAAATAGCAAAGAAAAACTAATGTTTTCAAGTATTCATACTGGTTCTGAACTTTTAGAGTAGACCTGAGTAGAACTTCCCTCATAATCTAAACATGTCTACATGATGAATCTGGTGCCATTGAGCTGGCTTTACAAAAATAGATAAAAACTTGTGGTAAGTATCCATCAGACCTCCTGCTTCCTGGCAGGAGTGAGGTGAGAAATAAAAATGTAGCACCGCATCTCTGCCAAGATGGCGGCCATCCAAGCAAGTCACCCTAGGTGACCACTGACTACTTTTTGCCAATCCTTTTCTTCCTGGCCCATCTCTGGTTTTAACAAGGATAAAATTTTTTTTTTTTAATCATAAGATTTTGTTTAAGATTCCTCCAGAGAAGTGTTACAGATGCCTTTAAAAGAGAAAATTCACAGACCTCCATTTTGTGAGTATTAATTTTATATGAACAACTAAAACGGTAGGAATAAACTTCTTAGGCATGTGACCATTATACAACTCTCAATCAAGCTTCAGTTCAGTTCAGTTGCTCAGTTGTGTCTGACTCTTTGTGACCCCATGGACTGCAGCTCACTAGGCCTCCTTGTCCATCACCAGCTCCCGGAGCTTACTCACACTCATGTTCATCATGTTGGTGATGTCATTCAACTGTCTCACCCTCTGTTGTCCCATTCTTCCCCTGCCTTCAGTCTTTCCCAGCATCAGGGTCTTTTCAAGTGAGTCATTTCTTGGCATCAAGTGGCCAAAGTATTGGAGTTTCAGCTTCAGCATCAGTCCTTCCAAAGAATATTCAGGGCTGATTTCCTTTAGGATTGAGTGGTTGGATCTCCTTGCAGTCCAAGGGACTCTCAAGAGTCTTCTCCAACACCACAGTTCAAAAGCATTAATTTTTCAGCACTCAGCTTTCTTTATAGTCCAACTCTCACATTCATACATGACTACTGGAAAAACCATAGCTTTGACTAGACAGACCTTTGTTGTCAAAGTAATGTCTCTGCTTTTTAATATACTGTCAGGGTTGACCATTGCTTTTCTTCCAAGGAGCAAGTGTCTTTTAATTACATGGCTGCAGTCACCATCTGCAGTGATTTTGGAGCCCAAAAAAGGTAAAGTCTGTCACTGTTTCCATTATTTCCCCATCTATCTGCCATGAAGTGTTGGGACCAGATGCCTTGATCTTAGTTCTCTGAATGTTGAGCTTTAAGCCAACTTTTTAACTTCCCTCTTTCACTTTCATCAATAAGCTCTTTAGTTCTTCACTTTCTGCCATAAGGATGATGTCATCTCTGTATCTGAGGTTATCAATATTTCTCCTGGCAGTCTTCATTCCAGCTTGTGCTTCATCCAGCCTAGCATTTCTCATGATGTACTCTGCATATAAGTTAAATAAACAGGATGACAGTATACAGCCTTGATGTACTTCTTTCCTGATTTGGAACCATTCTATTGTTCCATGTCCAGCTCTAACTGTTGCCTCTTGACCTGCATACAGATGTCTCAGGAGGCAGGTCAGGTGGTCTGATATTCCCATCTCTTTCAGAATTTTCCACACTTTGTTGTGATCCACACATTCAAAGGCTTTGGTGTAGTCAATAAAGCAAGGGTAGATGTTTTTCTGGAACTCTCTTGCTTTTTTGATGATCCAGTGGATGTTGGCACTTTGATCTCTGGTTCCTCTGCCTTTTCTAAATCCAGCTTGAACATCTGGAAGTTCATCCACATATAAATACAATACAAACTACAAATAAATTGATAATGATAATAAACAATAAAACATAAATTAATAATACTAATTGATTTATTTAATGGCACATGTTTTTTGCTAATAGGGAAAAGTCTCTATAACATGATTTTGGTATGGACTGCTATAGGACAGGTTAGGAATGAGATAGGAACAGGTTAGAAAAGCTTGTGCCATTCTATGTTGTGTGTAATTCTTTTACTGCCCTTTTTCTATTTGAATGCTGGACAATCTTTACAGGAATGAGCTTGAAAAGCATTGATATAACATGTGTAGTGTAGGGGAATCTCAAATTTATCTTTCCTATGGAGAAGGCAATGGCAACCCACTCTAGTACTCTTGCCTGGAAAATCCCATGGATGGAGGAGCCTGGTGGGCTGCAGTCCATGGTGTCGCTAAGAGTCAGACAGGACTGAGCGACTTCACTTTCACTTTTCACTTTCATGCATTGGAGAAGGAAATGGCAACCCACTCCAGTGTTCCTGCCTGGAGAATCCCAGAGATGGCGGAGCCTGGTGGGCTGCCGTCTATGGGGTCGCACAGAGTTGGACACGACTGAAGCAACTTAGCAGCAGCAGCAGGGACTCAGAAGAATGAGCTTTCTAGTTTATCACTTATTAATTCTACTAAATAAATCTGACTGATTAGTGCAGATATGATCAGAGAGGGCATAAAATCCTGAAACTTTGGTCTATTTCTAGAATCTGCCCAGGTTGAACATCAGAACCCAATAATTCTTGCCCTTCAAATATTTGAGCTCTCTGTATGCTGTTTGACTCGGACTGTTACTTCCAAAACTTTTTAGCCTTCTTGTTCAATAAACCTGCTTTGTTAGGTATCTTTCTCCTGTTCAGACTTATTAAATTCCAATTCCACTCATATAACTGAGGGTAAGAAGCATCTAAGATACTCTGAACCTGAGCTTCAAAGAAGACAGACTTTGAGACTCAAATATAAAGGGGAACTTGTGACTACTTTCATTTTAACTGAAAATAATTAAAATATCTTTGCTTAATTATTTTTATTTTCTAGTTAGTTTTTAGAGTTTTTCTATGACATACCATAACCATTAAGCACTTTCGGGCTTTATGGGCAGAAAACTGTGGGTTTAAATTCCAATTCTGCTATGTGCAGACTCTACCTCTGGCCTTGAAAAAAATTATAGCACTCTCAGCCTCAAGTTCCTCATTTGTTATATGTGAAGAGTAATATCTCATAAAGTTTTTGTGAAGATTATGATGATTAAACTCAGTATTTAGCACAAATAACTCAAAGGTATTAATATTTAAGTTTTTTATGTTAATGGTATCCATGATTATCCAGTATCAACAGAGGTTTATAGCAGGAAAAAAATAAAATAATCAGGGGTACCATTTGTATACATTTTATTACATTTGTATTACATTTTATAATAATCTTTTAATACAAGTATGTAACCTTGATTTGAAGTTTCTTCATTTAATATACTTAATACTATGATTACCTGAAATAACATAAACCATTTGTAAAATTCAAACATAATTATAAAACACCAATATATGTTTTATGTCTTTGGGTTTTATTTCTAATCAAAGGAATATCAAACCTGTGTTTCCAACTTAATCTTATGACTTGAGGTACAGATTTGTTATACTTTTAAATTTTGGTTCAGTTCAACATACTGAGTGTGTCCTATATGAGGATTTGTCATGCAGACTGGGAGTCTAATAACTGTAAACAGAAGGTGGTTTTGTCCTTTATTGGCATGCCTGGGAGATAGGGGCATATATAGATGTTTTCAGTGTCTACTATATGCTCAGACAGAGACCTAAGCAAGTGTTAAGGGAGGACGAAGTCTTGATGTTGTACTTCCATTGAAGAATGTCAAAATTAAAATTTTCTGTCTTCTCAAAACTTGGGTTTTATCTTCTAACATCTTGGACTTGTTTGCCTAGATGCTAGCTAATCCACAGGCATAGCTCACAATTCCATCTTCGTTCAGAGAAATCTTCTGAAGTACGATGTTCAGTTGCTCAGCCATGTCAGTCTTTGTGACTCCATGGCCTGTAGCCTGGCCGGCTCCTCTGCCCATGGAATTTTCCAGGCAAGAATACTAGAGTGGGTTTCCATTTCTTCCTCCAGGGGATCGTCCCGACCCAGGGATTGAATCTATGTCTGCTGAGTCTCCTGCATTAGCAGGCAGATTCTTTTAACACTATGCCACCTGGGAAGACATTTTCTAAAGTAAAGCCACATTGAAATAAAGCCATGATTACAAAATTACAAATTTGGAAGCTATTGACTATATTTTATAATATAATTACATTTCAAAATACATTAGAAAACATTCCATCTTCTAAGTCAACTAATCTAGAAATAATAGAATTTGCCTTCTCTCTATCTGTCTCCCAACCCACATTCACTCTGGTGCTTAATTTCAGCCATTGCTGCTCTAACTGCAGTAGTTAGGGTTCTCTTATACTCTGCTCTTTTCATGGCTCCTCCTGGATTCAGCTGACACATACCTGGTTGAATTTGTTTTATGTATAAAGATAGATAATAATTGCCTCTTTTATCTTTTTATATGTTGTCATTTATTAAGGTCTACATCATAAAATCAAATATGTTAGTATGCAAGGACCTTCTTAATTTGGTCTGAATTTGCTGATCAAAGGAAGGATTTGGTATTCAGTTTCCTGAAACAATCTCAGAAGACAAAAAGCAATTTTTTCAACAAGTGATGAGGTGGTTCCTAAAACCTAAGTTGGTTGGTAAAATAGAAGCCTCAGTATAGGCATGTAAAATAGTACACATGGACATCACCAGATGGTGAACACCGAAATCAGATTGATTATATTCTCTGCAGCCAAAGATGGAAAAGCTCTATACAGTCGGCAAAAACAAGACCAGGAGCTGACTGTGGCTCAGATCATGAACTCCTTATTGCCAAATTCAGACTTAAATTGAAGAAAGTGGGGAAAACCACTAGACCGTTCAGGTATGACCTAAATCAAAGCCCTTATGATTATAGAGTGGAAGTGAGAAATAGATTTAAGGGACTAGATCTGATAGAGTACCTGATGAACTATGAACAGAGGTGCATGACATTGTACAGGAGACAGGGATCAAGACCATCCCCATGGAAAAGAAATGCAAAAAAGCAAAATGGCTCTCTGAGGAGGACTTGAAATAGCTGTGAAAAGAAGGGAAGATAAAAAGCAAAGGATAAAAGGAAAGATATACCCATCTGAATGCAGAGTTCCAAAGAATAGCAAGGAGAGATAAGAAAGCCTTCCTCAGCAATCAATGCAAAGAAATAGAAGAAAACAAATGAATAGGAAAGACCAGAGATCTCTTCAAGAAAATTAAAGATACCAAGGGAACATTTCATGCAAAGATGGGCTCAATAAAGAACAGAAATGGTATGGACCTAACAGAAGCAGAAAATATTAAGAAGACGTGGCAAGAATACACAGAAGAACTGTACAAAAAAGATCTTCATGACCCAGATAATCATGATGGTGTGATCACTGACCTAGAGCCAGACATCCTGGAATGTGAAGTCAAGTGGGCCTTAGAAAGCATCACTACGAACCAAAGCTAGTAGAGGTGATGGAATTCCAGTTGAGCTATTTCAAATCCTGAATGATGCTGTGAAAGTGCTGCACTCAATATGCCAGCAAATTTGGAAAACTCAGCGGTGGCCACAGGACTGGAAAAGGTCAGTTTTCATTCCAATCCCAAAGAAAGGTAATGCCAAAGAATGCTCAAATTACCACACAGTATACTCATTTCACATGCTAGTAAAGTAATGCTCAAAATTCTCCAAGCCAGGCTTCAGCAATATGTGAACTGTGAACTTCCAGATGTTCAAGCTGCTTTTCAGAAAGGTAAAGGAACCAGAGATCAAATTGCCAACATCTGTTGGATCATCAAAAAAGCAAGAGAGTTCCAGAAAAACATCTATTTCTGCTTTATTGACTATGCCAAAGCCTTTGACTGTGTGGATCACAATAAACTGTGGAAAATTCTGAAAGAGATGGGAATACCAGATCACCTGTTTTGCCTCTTGAGAAACCTGTATGCAGGTCAGGAGGCAACAGTTAGAACTGGACATGGAACAACAGACTGGTTCCAAATAGAAAAAGGAGTCCATCAAGGCTGTATATTGTCACCCTGATTATTTACCTTATATGCAGAGTACATCATGAGAAATGCTGGGCTGGAGAAAGCACAAGCTGGAATCAAGATTGCTGGGAGAAATATCAATAACCTCAGATATGCAGATGAGACCACCCTTATGGCAGAAAGTGAAGAGGAACTCAAAAGCCTCTTGATGAAAGTGAAAGAGGAGCATGAAAAAGTTGGCTTAAAGTTCAACATTTATAAAACTAAGATCATGGCATCTGGTCCCATCACTTCAATACAAATAGATGGGGAAACAGTGGAAACAGTGTCAGACTTTATTTTTGGGCTCCAAAATCACTGCAGATGGTGATTGCAGCCATGAAATTAAAAGACGCTTACTCCTTGAAAGGAAAGTTATGACCAACCTAGACAGCATATTAAAATGCAGAGACATTACTTTGTCAACAAAGTTCCATCTAGTTGAGGGTATGGTTTTTCCAGTAATCATGTATGGATGTGAGAGTTGACCTATAAAGAAAGCTGAGCTCCGAAGAATTGATGCTTTTGAACTGTAGTGTTGGAGAAGACTCTCGAGAGTCCCTTGGACTGCAAGGAGATCCAACCAGTCCATCCTAAAGGAGATCAGTCCTGGGTGTACATTGGAAGGATTAATGTTGAAGCTGAAACTCCAATACTTTACCAAGAGCTGACTGATTGGGAAAAAAACCCTGATGCTGGGAAAGACTGAGGGCAGGAGGAGAAGGGGACGACAGAGGATGAGATGGTTGGATGGCATCACTGACTCAGTGGACATGGGTTTGGGTGGACTCCGGAGTTGGTGATGGACAGGGAGGCCTGGCGTGCTGCAGTTCATTGGGTCACAAAGAGTGGGACATGATTGAACAACTGAACTGAACTGAAATTAATACAGAATCAGAGACACCACATAAAGATTCAATGTAAGTACAAAATTAAAGGTTTACTGTATAAATTTTAAAGCTATTACATAAGCCAGTTTACATATAAAACTGGCTTTTAGAGCATCATCTTGTAGTTTAGCAGTCATACTATATCAACTGCTATTCCTGGCAGAATATGAATCGATTCTGAATTCTGAAATCTATCATAGACCCTCTAAATGGAAGCTATCCAACTTGTTATTAATGGTGAAGTCAAGACAGTGCATTTGGTTATTCAGTTCCCTTTGAAAATGAACAGAAGTCAGGTTAGTGTCTTTTATTCATCTTAAATTTCCACAAATTATAATCTAGACTAAAATCTAAAATAGACTAAAATATCACATTGTGCAACTACTTCAAAAACCTTTATATTTTATTTCATTGTAGATATCAAAGTCTGGATTTTGAATAGGTGAGTGCCTTGTGTTTATCTAGAATAAGTATGTTAATTAAAAATAGTCCAGTTTATCTCCTGAAAGGGAGCAAAAAATTTATATTTCTTCACCTTTAGAGATTGAATGAGATGATACTCAAGGACTCAATAAATCTGGAGCTATAATGTCCTTGAGAAACCATCTGCTTCATTATTTTAATTCTGTTTTTTATACTAGCTTAATTCAATGATAGTCTTAACTGCTTCAAGCAGTTAATAACTTTAGGAGAAATGACTAAATGACTTTAGGAGAAATAATTTATGTAGTGGGTATAATTCATGTTTCTGAGGAGTAATGTCCTTTAAAATCTTCCCAACTGATGGTGATTTATTGCATTATTAAAAACATAATTTTTTAAAATTTGAAATATTGAGTTGGCCAAAAAGTTCATTTGAGGCTTTTCATAAGATGTTATACAAAAACCCAAATGAAAAAGAAAAAAAAATCTTTGGCTTACCCAATACAGCCTTTTTAGTGATTAATTTCAAGCTGTAACTCCCTATCAAAATGTTATTATCTCTCTATATTAACTTGGGTCAAATGTGAGTTGAGTCTGATGATCTGTTTAGGTAGTGATTAAAATAGGACAAACAAATGAAATAGTCATCAGATCAGTCATGGAGAAATACTTTCTGAGTGGGAGCTGCTATGTGGTAAGAGAGACAGTTAAGTCTGCACACCAGATCCCAGACTGTGAGAAGCAGCATTCCACACATCCTCTGATTCAGAAGTCACAAAGAGTTTCAGGCAGAGGTAATCTGATGCTTGGGGCAGTTCAGCAGGTAGTGAAACTCTTTGATGAACCTGTACTGTCAACTGTCTGCTTGCTTTCAAACTTATCCCCTGCATTATTCTTGCTCTTTCCCTTGGTTTCTGAGTAGTTTGTTCAGTGGCAAACTGTTGGAAGACTGGGTGACTAAAGGAAAACAGAGAAGTACGTCTCTCCACCAAAAGTGTGGTATATGCTCCATGGTTTCAGATGAGACCAGGAGTGTTCTGGGTGGTATGGCCATAGACGCTCCATGGTTTCGGATCCCAGTGGAGAGACTGTTTTGGTTCTAGCTTTCAAGTGATGTTCCAGGCTCCTGGTCTATGATAGCAGAGGCACATTCCTTGTTACCCTTAATCTAGGAACTATAGCCCCAGATATACTATGCCAATTTGTCCTCACTTTGAAATAACACTGATTTTGTTATGGGGCCAGTTTTAATTTAGGTTGTGTGTTTGGCAAAAAGAGATGATTTGTTCCCTGTAATCAGAAATTTCTGTCTGTCCTGGAATAAGAAGCTTTAGAGCACTGCTATTAAGACATAATAAGTAACATTTGTGAAGATGTATACTACAAGGATATCTATAATATATGTATATATTATTATTTTGAACTTATTGTGGGCTAATATATTTTGTGTAAAAAATGCTAAAGTGAAATAGATGTATAAATCATACCATGATACTTACATATCTACTATGAGGCATCTGTGGCTGCTTTTTGAGAATAATATTTAAAAGAATAGCAATTTCTTCTGTTTTCTCTGTTTCTCAAATCAGGCTAATTGCTTGTGGGGTATTTCATTTGTTTCTGAGCATGGGTGATAATTTTAGAAGGTCATGGAATTAGAAGCAATGGCAATTGATACCTATGTTATATTTTTGGCTATGGACTGATGAGAATCCACGACTTACCCACTGGAAAAGCTTTCACACAATATTGGGCTCAATTACAGCATATCTCTCCTAGGTTGTTACAAAATTCCTCTTATATTAACCATTTTTGGAGAAAAAAGACAACATTTTCAGAAAATTAAGCACACATTCTCACCAAGTACATTTTAATTTTGTTTTAGGCAGTAATAATGCTCTAAAATCCCTAAATGGGGTGAGGCAAAACAAATTAGACTATATGATTTTTAGTCAAGTTTTTTTACAAAATCCCAGGAGTTTCTTTTAAATCAGTGTCTATACACCTACTTAAAGATTAAGTAATACAATTTTAATGTGATTTCAGTTCTTGGAATTTGACACAAAATGTCACCTTTCTAAAGTGTTTATCATAAATTCTTCCCATAATATTTTCAATACTTCTCTTATATTTTCAAGAATTTCTCTTTTACATAAGACATTATATCTAGATACTCTAATCTTTATTTACATATCTAGAAGGTAGGAGGTTATAAAATTTTGTTTATCAATTTAAGATTTTTTTCACTTTTTTTCTCAGATTATTTAATTTATTTTTTAGTCTGTTTACCTGGGATTCACTTGCCTTCAAACCAGTTCTTGCTTTTTGTACAAACTCTGCCTTCATTGCCACTGAATTCTTCAAAGTTCTATTTTCTGCCAATATTGTACTTTCAGCATATTCTTTTCATCTGCATTTGCTGTACCATGTCTTGCTATATTGATTCCTGGCCTTCCACCAAATTATCTTCAGTTTTGGTTTACTAATAATATCAAGCAGTTTAGCTCTACAACTAAAAAGACTACCATCTTCCCCTCACTGACAGGAATTCCAGAAGGAGCTGAAAACTATCATCAGGCTGAAACCATTTTTATGCTTTGTCTTAAGGAAATGAGCGATCCTTTCATTGCCCTAGTTGTATTTTTTTTTTCTTCTATTTTTGAAAGTGGTTGGTCCCATTGACAGACTAGCCCATCTGTCTGGTTTAAACCTGTAAATGTGTGATCTTACCTGCCTTTAGCAATATTCCTTCCTTTGCAAAAATATCTAACTCATCTAGAACTGCTGGTTTAATTCACACACACAGAAAAAAAACTTATTACTAAGCCAAATCATCTGTGTTCACTTTCCGAAGCTTAAGGTTAGAATTTGCTATACCTGAATCCCTGTGCTTTAAATTGTCATATGTTACGTCATTCAGAACTTTGGTCAGGGAATGACCTCTTCCTTATCTTTTGTTTGTTTCATACAGTGAGTAAAGTTTTTGCTCATCAAGACTTTATTTATGAAGTTGAATACTCATGAACAAATGATATATAAGCAATGATAATTTTTTTAAATGGATATGGTTAATAAATTTTCTTAAATTGTTGAATAGTGGTTGTTTACAGTGTTCTTGCCTGGAGAATCCCAGGGATGGGGGAGCCTGGTGGGCTGCCATCTATGGGGTCACACAGAGTCGGACACGACTGAAGTGACTTAGCAATATTATGTAAAACTAGCTTCGTCAGATGAAGAGTAATCCTGGCACTTTTCTTTAACAGATGTACCTACTTTCATATTTACTGGAGAAAGGTCTCAGTATAGTGAACGCTCGGAGATTGGCTAAGCATTTTCCTGGAATTGAAATATATGAATTTTATGTTATTCATTCAGATTACTGTTTCACATAAACATGCCTAATAAGACTAACCTACAAACAATAAATATGAAAGTTTCAGACTAACTATTATATATGACTTACTATGTTTTCTTTATCTTTTTAGAATTTAATGGCCCCTCCTGGTGTCTGACCCCAGCAGATAGGGGATTGTGTCAAGCCAATGTGACCAGATTCTACTACAATTCAGTCATTGGGAATTGCCTCCCATTTAAATACAGTGGATGTGGAGGGAATGAGAACAATTTTACCTCTAGAAAAGCATGCGTTAGGGCTTGTAAAAAAGGTATAGAGGGCATTCTCCCATTAATTCACTACTGTTTAAGATAATAATTGTATTGAAATCATGAATGAATTTTAATCTGGGAAAGTATGAAATTAGTTCTATTTATGATAAGAAACAGTATTTTCAACTGTGTCTTCTCAACTACATTTTAATAATATTGCCAGATACATTAACTGCAGTTCCTTTCAATGTATCTTCCCCCCCCAGAAAAATTTAAACAAAACATTTTATTTTTTTAATGTTTATATACTAAGCTTTCATTTTAAAGGATTATACCAAAATATCTTTAAGCTTTCTAATGCATAGAAATTTAATGTATTTTCTTCTGAAAATAAAAATGATCCATATTTATAGAATGTGTGCATGCTAAATCACTTTAGTCATGTCCAACTCTTCATGACCCCATGGACCATAGCCACCAGTCTCCTCTGTCCATGGGATTTTCCAGACAAGAATCCTGGAGTGGGTTGCTATGCCCTCCTCCAGGTGATCTTCACGACCCAGGGATCAAATCAAGTTTCTTAAGTCTCCTGCATTGGCAGGTAGACTCTTTACTACTAACGTCACCTGGGAAGCCCATTTATAGAGTGTTAATATGTAAATAAAAATCATCTATAACTCCACTCAGTCATGTTACAGCCACATGTCCACTTTAATAAAATAAGCATTAATTTCTAACTGAAGATGAATAATAAAAATCAATAATGTTTACCCATTTATGCAAACTGACATCCTTAGAAAGAGGATGTTTACACAAAGAAATAGACAAATGACTGTTAAACCAATTACACTTTTTTGATTTAAAACATTAAAAGATAATTTGAAGAAATTTTAGATTATGTTTTGTTATGTTAGTTTATCATGTATAAATTTATTTATCTTTCTTTTCTAGGTTTCATCCAAAGAATATCAAAAGAAGGATTAATTAAAACCAAAAGAAAAAGAAAGATGCAGCGAGTGAAATTAGAATATAAATTTGTTACATTACAGCATTATTTCTAATAAACATTTTGGACAAACATTTTCATTATGATTCTTATTGTTTCTCTCCTGAAATCTTTTTAATGAAAATCTCATGAATCTTCTATGCATATATTACCTGCTATTAATACGTTTGCATCAGAGTTCCTTTTCTAATCTAATCAAATCGCTTATTCTGTGGCTATAACTTATTAACTGTCTACCATGAATTTATTATTCTCTTGATTCCTTTCTAACTATCTGCCATTTAACTACAATTTATCATACTGCTGGCCCCATCGAGTCGTTCTGTTTTACCATCTGGTGGTTATCTGTTTGAGAACATGTCATCACTTATTTGATTTTATCACATATACAATTATATTCTTTATAGTCTATGTTCAGATTAACAAATATAACTATTAAAGATCAAGTGGTTTGGGGTTTAACATTTAAAATGGTGGCAAGCATCTTTTTCTGATTAAGATCACTCAATATCACATTGGAAAGAGCTAGTAACAACAGAGTTCTACCAGATGATTCACTCCCTAGACATACTTTGCTCCTTGTACACTAACCAGCACTTCAAACAATCCTAAGCCAAATCATATCTGAACAGAGAGAGTCAACTCTGTGTCATGTGCCTGCCTGATTTTGATTGATGTAACTTTTGTGTGCTTCTGGCCCATCTTACCAGTAAAGAGGGTTGAATAGTTGTGTGTTAAATACAGATCATGATAAGAAAAGTCCTGGTGGAAAAGAGAAGTTTTTAATGGCAATCTGAAGGAAATTATGTACTTTCTAATTTTATTGTTTGACCAAATTTTCTCTTCCCCAAAATGGCAAGAATATGTAAACCTCCCGAAACCTATTCATTTATAATTAGGCTTTGCACACAATGCAACCAGTAATTCATGCTTTAAAAAATGTCAGACTATTTCTGTAAAAAAGGAAGACAAAATTATCAGGAAGGAAAAGTCTCCTAGAAAAATACGTATTATTCACTCTCAAGCTTTTAACATTTATCTGGAGTTAATCCAGTTTATCTAGATCCATACCTTTCCTTCTCTGCTAAGTCATGTACAGTTTTGAGATCTCAAGAGCCTTGTTCACTTCAAATTTCACATTTAAATTTGGACTTGTCGTCTAGAAACAACTAACCACTTTGTCCATTTAGTTTAGCTTAATGACTTCTCTCTAGTAATAGTAAATAAATTCTGCCTGTTCCTCAGTCTTGAAAGTTTGAACCCAATTTTGATTTCTTCTTTTCTCTCATATACAGCTTATAATCAGTCTCTAAACACTGTTGATTGTTTCGTCATAAAGTCCATCTAACTCCCAGTCTTTTTACCTCTACTTCATTCTTCACATCATTACTGATTTAATTCTTAAGAATTAACTCGTGCGTTTCTCCACTACTCAGAATCCTTCAGTGATTCATTAATTGATACTTAACTTCACCCTATCCTCTCAATTTAATTTTGATATATGTATGTATTTGTACTTACCTATACTACTCTTTCATAACCATCTCAGTTTAGTTAAAATGGTACTCATAGATCACTGAAAGTATATCTCATTACTTAGTTTATTCTCGCTGATTTCATATTTTTAAAATGTGATCCCTTCCAGATCATTCATATGAAATCAGAGACAAGCTGATGTGAACTATAAAATCACTGTCTTTTGAGGCATAATATGAAAAATTCTAATATACATCCTATGTCATAAAAATTGTATCATTACAAAATAATGTCAATTTTTTCACTTAAGAAAATTTTTATATCTTGTTTTCAAATATTCAGTACATAAGCACATAAATAACTGCCTTAAATTGAGCCTTCTATGGAATTTGAAACTTTTTGAAATCAAAAAATCTTGTGAAATATGTCTGTTGTCTTTTATACATGATAGCAACACCTTTAAGTAAATGGTAAAGTCTTCTTAGGTCAAGTGGCAAGTTGCCACCAAGGACATATGAATAGCATATTGGTGACTTGATTATTTTCCCCAACAACTATTCATAACTTCATTACTTAGTCAAAAGACATACACTGAGAGATGGTTTGCAATGCTTAATGCATGTGAATATGTTTACTGTGTTTTTAAATAAGATTGTCTCTGGTGGTTTTGTCTTCCCATATTTTGCATAATTGAATGCATCTAACTGTGAATTTTATATAGAATTACATTATATAGCATCTGATGCTTATTTACCGACTTTGTTTATTCTGTTCAAAATTAACAGGTTATACTGAAAATTGATAAAATGTTTTTATTTTTTACTGTATAAGAAATAAAATATACTATCCTAAATAATAAAGTGTGACTGTTACACTTACGTTAGACTTAAAAAAATAAAAATTAATGATCTTCAGTTATTGCAAAGGTAAAGAGTTCTGAGACAAAGAAACAAATCATTCCACAAGCTGCACTCTACTTGCCTCCATCTATATATTCTACATTTACTCTATTCCATATGTATTTCTACCAGTCATCTAATTATATAAATATAATATATTCAAATGTAATATGACAACACATTATATAAATGACTTCCAATCCTGACTAGCCTGTCCAGTTTTCATACCAGAGGAAAGAAAATGACATTAAAGTAACCAACTATTTAAGGGACTTTCTGATTTTTTCACCTTCTTTCTCAAGAACTTGAGCAAAAACATGTCTTAGTTGACTTCCTTGCAGTCTCCTATGCTTAGGAAACCTTGATTCTTAGCCCCTCAGGCCCAACCTCTGAACTACTCTAATCACATAGCTGAAGTCTTGGCTAGAACACCAGTTTTAAATTAAAAAGTAGTATTTATACCACTTTAAAAATACACAGTGATTCATCTTACCAAAGAAAGAGAAATGTACAGACATTTAATTGTATAATGTAACAATAAGTTAGGACAATGAATATGGTATCCTCATCACTTTTCTTAAAAATGAGAAAAATTCTGACTCACACAGTCAGAAACAAAACATGGATATTTTTTGTCAAAACTGAAAAAGTCAAAGGTATTTGACTTCAGTATTGATGGATTCAGGACCTCATGTTATCAAAACTCAGTCTCTCTTCACTTCTAATTCTGCTGCCCAACATTTTTTTTTGCTTTTATTTTTTGGCCTCAAAGATTTCAAGATGACTTCCAGAATTTAAGTCCCTTTAAGCTCAGAGTAAAGTTTTCTAGAAAAGTTTGAACTCTCTTACCTCAAAAAATTGAATTAAAATTCTGGCCTCAGGCATGACCAATGAAAGAAATAATTGATAAGCTAGACTTCATTAAAATTAAAGATTCTGCTCTACTAAAGACAATATCAAGACAAGCTACAGCCTAGGAGAAAATGCAGAAACACGTTGGATAAAGGACTGCTATTGAAAATATGCAAAAAACTCTTAAATCTCAAGAATAAAAAAACAAACCTATTAAAAATAGATCAAAGACCTTAATGGACATCTAAAAAAACCTATGGAGATGGCAAACAAGTTTATGAAAAGATGTTCCATGTCACATGTCATCATGGAAATGTAAATTAAGACAACAATGAGTTACTATACACACCCATTAGGATGGTTAAAATAAGATGCATGATACCACCAAAATCTGGAAAAGATGTGGTAAAGCAAGAGTAACTCATTCTTTGCTGCTAGGAATACAAAACAGTACAGCTACTTTGGAAGGCAGTTTGACAACTTCTTTTTATACTGCTCATGGGGTTCTCAAGGCAAAAATACTAACATGATTTGCCATTCCCTTCTCCAGATCAAATTGCCAACATCTGTTGGATCATAGAAAAAGCAAGAGTTACAGAAAAACCTCTATTTCTGCTTTATTGACTATGCCAAAACCTTTGACTGTGTTGATCATAACAAACTATGAAAAATTCTCAAGAGATGGGAATATCAGACTACATTACCTGCCTCCTGAGGCATCTGTATGCACTTAAAGAAGCAACAGTTAGAACTAGACATGAAACAATGGACTGGTTCCAAATTGGGAAAGGAGTATATCAGGGCTGTATATTGCCACCCTGCTTATTTAACTGACATGCAGAGTACATTATGCAAAATGCCAGGCTGGATGAAGCACAAGCTGTAATCAAGATTACTGGGAGAAATATCAATAACCCTAGATATGCAGATGACATCACATTTATGGTAGAAAGCCATAAGAGGAAGAGGAACTAGAGAGCCTCTTGATGAAAGTGAAAGAGGAGAGTGAAAAAGTTGGCTTAAAATTCAACATTCAAAAAACTAAGATCATGACATCTGGTCCCATCACTTCATGGCAGATAGATGGAGAGACAATGGAAATAGTGATAGACTTTATTTTCTTGGGCTCCAAAATCACTGCAGATGGTGACTGCAGCCATGAAATTAAAGGTGCTTGCTCCTTGGAAGAAAAGCTATGACCAACCTAGGCAGCATTTCAAAAAGCAGAGACATCACTTTGCCAACAAAGGTCCATCTAGTCAAAGCTATGGTTTTTCTAGTAGTCATGTATGCATGTGAGAGTTGGACTATAAGGAAAGCTGAGCGCTGAAGAATTGATGCTTTTGAACTGTGGTGTTGGAGAAGACTCTTGAGAGTCCCTTAGATTGCAAGGAGATCCAACCAGTCGATCCTAAAGGAAATCAGTCCTGGATATTCGTTGGAAGGACTAATGCTGATGCTGAAGCGCCAATACTTTGGCCACCTGATGTGAAGAACTGACTCATTTGAAAAGACCCTGATTCTGGGAAAGATTGAAGGCATGAGGAGAAGGGGACGACAGAGGATGAGGTGGTTGGATGGCATCACCAACTTAAAGGAAATGTGTTTGAGTAAGCTCTGGGAGTTGGTGATGGACAGGGAAGCCTGGTGTGCTGCTGTCCATGGGGTCACAAAGACTCAGACATGACTGAGTGACTAACACTTTCACTTTCAGAGATGAAAAGAAAATTCTAAAGGACAGGGGAAAATGTGAAGGAATAGGTCACATATAGATAAGTAGGAATAAAAAAGGTATTGTGCATCTCAATGACAAGAATGGAAGGAAGCCAGAATAAAGTTGGATGTGGAAGTCTGAGGGATGAGGAATCACTGTTTACTTTATCACATACATTTAGTGCTAACTGATCTTTCAGTTACATGCCTAGAGTGCTTTGCTGAAAAATAGAAGTTAATTAAAATGAACGTAAAGTTGTTCAAGGTTTTCACTTTCCATTGGGGGCTGTGGGGAAATTTTCTGAATTGTGAACTAGGAAATACTGTTTCTTGTATTAAGACTGACGCTGCCTCGTGGATGAATTTGTCATCTGATTTGTTTACCACACATTGACTCATCTTTAGAAACAGTGTTTTGGATTTGACTGCCTATAAGGATTCTTCTAGTTTGGCACTTTAGTATTTTATGAAAATGCTCTCTATTTAAAAGCTAAACAAATGTAAAGATATTCTGTGCTTAAAAAACCAAAGTCAAGATCGTCTAGGCTCTTCTCTTAGTAGTAACCACATCCCTTGTAAGGTAAAGAGATCATTTACATCCAGTCATCTGCTATACTTCTGCAAAGCTTGCCTTATTCAAACTGACTCCACCTGTAGCCGATTTCTTTTTCAGTGCCTTCTCAGTGCTAAGTCATGTCCAACTCTTTGCGACCCCAAGGGCTGTACCCTGCCAAGTTCCTCTGTCCATGGAATTTACCAGGTAAGAATACTGAAGTGGGTAGCCATTCCCTTCTCCAGGGGATTTTCCCAAGCCAGGGATCAAACCTGGGTCTCCCGCATTGCAGGCAGATTCTTTACTGTCTGAACCACAGGAAAGTCCCAAGAATCTGGGAACAGGCTGCTATTTCCTCCTCCAAGGGATCTTCCAGGCCCAGGGATCAAGCCCGTGTCTCCTGTTCTTTACCACTGAGCCACCTGGGAAGCCCATTCAATGCCTGATTAGTCCCTAAACAACAAAAGGTTTTTATTTTTGTTTTATGAGAAGCTTCCAAAAGTACTATTTTACAAAGTAAAGTGTTTCCCCAACAAAGTAGGGGCCCTACTTTGGAAGATTCTAAACGCCTTAATATTTGACTTTCACTTATGCTAAAAAAATTTCTGAACCATCAGTTTTTTCCCTTTTAAGATTGTATACAATCTAGAGAAAAAAATGTACCTCCTTCTGATTGATAGTGTTTGAGGCATTTTAAGCTCATAAAACATTTTGAAACAATTTTGGAAACACTTGTCTCTTTTAATAATCATTCTTAAAAGAGCTAGCAAAATTTAATGAAGAGTAAATTATTTCTAGTACCAAATATTTTATTTCAATCTACAGTTTATTCTAATAAGCTTTAAGCAAATCTCATTGGACCAAAGTTAACTCATTCTTGTCAACATAACTTTTCATTTGCTCTTCTTACAATGAAGTAACATCAGCTAAGTCAGTTATGAACCTGGGTGTCTTTGGGATTTTAACCCATATTTAATCTGTATTTTCATAAAGAGTATAATTTCAACTTGCTGACCTCTGTCTTAACCTGCAGGTGCTCTCAAGTTAGAAACCAGAGGAAACTGCTACTTCCTTCTTAGTCAATTATTGGAATCAGAAAGCAAGAATTTTGACTTTCAAAAGTGAATTTTTTTTTCTCCTCAAATAGCTTTATTGTTTTACACTTCACATTTAGATCAAAATCTATCTGGAATTTACATTTTTGTTAGGTGAAAAGAGTGGTCTAGTTCCATTATTTTTTGCCTATTGATATTTTTTTTTCATATTTTTTTTTAACTTTATTTTATTTTTAAACTTTACATAATTGTATTAGTTAGTCCCCATTCTCAACAGAATGTTCTACAAAATTTATAAATCACTCTAGGGAGATTTCCAGAGAGTTTCAAAATGTGAACAGCTGTGAGCTACCTAAATGACCCATCTTGCCAAGAAGTTTCTACTCCAGAGATGAAGTAATAAACCGTTACCAGTTGTTACTTAAACTATCTGCCACTGTTCAATGAGAAAGTTTGTAGAGTTATAAAGCGAAGTATAAGTTAGGACAATTTTTATTTAACATTTTGCATATTCTCTTTTTCTCCTCCACAAGCGATACATATAGGACAATTTTTATTTAACATTTTGCTTTTTCTCCTCCACAAGCGATACACATACATAATCACTTAATCAGGAAGAGAAATCTTTACAATCCATTAAATCCCACAGCTTCTCTTATCTGTATTCTATGTGCAAAGTCGCTTCAGTTGTGTCCAACTCTGTGCAACCCCATGTACTGTAGCTGCCAGGCTTCTCTGTCCATGGGATCCTCCAGGCAAGAATACTGGAGTGGGTTGCCTATGCCCTCCTCCAAAGGATCTTCTTGACCCAGGGGTTGAACCCATGTCTCTTATATCTTCTACATTAGCAGGTGGGCTCTTTACGACTGGTGGCTCAGAGGTTAAAGCATCTGCCTGCAATGTGGGAGACCTGGGTTCGATCCCTGGGTCGGGAAGATCCCCTGGAGAAGGGCATAGGCAACCCACTCCAGTATTCTTGCCTGGAGAATCCCATGGACGGAGGAGTCTGGTGGGATACAGTCCACAGAGTCGCAGAGAGTCGGACACGACTGAGCGACTTCACTTCACTTCACTTCTTTACAACTAGCGCCACCTGGGAAGCCCATCTCTTATCTATACTGGCTGCCGATTAACTATCAGACATAAATAAAAAAATGTAAATATTATGCAAGAAAAACATGAAATACCAATCATATGCAATAATAATGAGTATAGGATTTGGATTCGAATCAATTTGGATTTGCACTCAATTAGCCTGACCTCCGGAGAAGGCAATGGCACCCCACTCCAGTACTCTTGCCTGGAAAATCCCATGGATGGAGGAGCCTGGTAGGCTGTAGTCCATCCGGTCGCTAAGAGTCGGACACGACTGAGCGACTTCACTTTCACTTTTCACTTTCATGCATTGGAGAAGGAAATGGCAACCCACTCCAGTGTTCTTGCCTGGAGAATCCCAGGGACGGGGGAGCCTGGTGGGCTGGCGTCTATGGGGTCGCACAGAGTCGGACACGACTGAAGCGACTTAGCAGCAGCAGCAGCAGCAGCAGCAGCCTGACCTCACTTTGCCAACAAAAGTCAAGGCTATGGTTTTTCCAGTGGTCATGTATGGATGTGAGAGTTGGACTGTGAAGAAAGCTGAGTGCCGAAGAATTAATGCTTTTGAACTGTGGTGTTGGAGAAGACTCTTGAGAGGCCCTTGGACTGCAAGGAGATCCAACCAGTACATTCTAAAGGAGATCAGCCCTGGGTGTTCTTTAGAAGGAATGATGCTAAAGCTGAAACTCCAGTACTTTGGCCACCTCATGCGAAGAGTTGACTCATTGGAAAAGACTCTGATACTGGGAGGGATTGGGGGCAGGAGGAGAAGGGGAGGACAGAGGATGAGATGGCTGGATGGCATCACTGACTCGATGGATGTGAGTCTGAGTGAACTCTGGGAGTTGGTGATGGACAGGGAGGCCTGGCATGCTGGGGTTCATGGGGTTGCAAAGAGTCGGACATGACTGAGAGACTGAACTGAACTGAACTGAGCCTGACCCTTCTTTGTCTGTGAAACGATTACAAGGGTAAATGGGAGCACACATGCATCATATAGTGCTTGCTACATTGTAAGGTTTGATATCACAACTTGTAGGATGGTTTTATTTCCAAGAGTTTTAGAATATAGTTTCAGTTCAGTTCAGTCACTCAGTCGTGTCCGACTCTTTGCAACCCCACGAATTGCAGCACGCCAGGCCTCCCTGTCCATCACCAACTCCCGGAGTTCACTCAAACTCATGTCCATCGAGTCAGTGATGCCATCCAGCCATCTCATCCTCTGTCGTCCTCTTCTCCTCCTGCCCCCAATCCCTCCCAGCATCAGAGTCTTTTCCAATGAGTCAACTCTTTGCATGAGGTGGCCAAAGTACTTTAAGCTGCAACAATTATTCAAATAACTTAGACAATTAAAAGTTAGAGTAGGAAATTTTAGGTAAATTTTTTTTTGCCAAAGCAACAACTTTACAAAATGATATTACTATAAGTAATTTTACTGTTAACAATATTAGTAGCAGAAAATTGTATATTTAAAATTTTTTTTAAGTTTAATTGTTTTTGAGATAACTGCCTAAGAGGTGCTAATAATATTTTTAATATGGAACATGGATAAAAGGGCTACAAACTAGTGAATGTTCTTTTAATTTTTCTAATGAACTTTTGTAAAACTCATCCTAAAATACTCAAATATATCTTATGTTGCTAAGAAATGTTGTTTAAAAAATGACGATCATTATTCCTTGTGTCATCCTTCCAAATATTCAGAAACTTATACTATATTATTCACATGTGAATAATATGGGAAATGTATGCTCTGAATGGAAACCAGATTATGAATTCGTCTGAATGGAAAAATAATCAACTTTCCTTTCTGAATGCTGTGCTGTTTTTCTATATTGCTAATACTCATTATTTAATATTTCTTACTTTGCCACACCTAACTGAAACTCTAGTAACCAGTACCATTTGACTTATAGTCCATATAATTTTATTCCAGAAATACCTGAAGTAGTTTACCAGATTAAATATTTTGCTCATAATGTTGTGACGAAGGAGGACTGATTCCAAAACTAAACACCTTAATTTCCAAGTTCCAGTTCTCCCAATTTCCAGTTGTGACAACTTGCTAAGATTCTATTCTCTCATCTGAAATTAAAAATAAAATCTTATTCAGAGTTAAAGAAAATATCTAAAGCACATAGCATATTTCTGGGAAAATGCCAGTCATCAACAATATTACACTTCCTCAATTTATCCTGAAACAGAAGGAAGTTTCCAGAAGCGCTACTAAGTACTTACAGATACACTAATTAGTAACCATGCAAAGTTGAATTTGTTTTTATGCTTCTTTACAATTAACTCCCCAAAAGAGGGTCCTCCAACCATAGTATTTTTAATTTTCTGAATAGTGACAAATAACCATGAGAACGCAAGTCAAGGACACCATATATAAAGAACCATGGTTAACAGTGTGAACATCAACTTTGCAGAAAAGGCATAGAAACATTTCCCAGGGAAAGATTTTCGTACTTGCTTACTAACGCCATCCCACCACCCCAGCCTCACCCAGACGCACAGAATAAAGCATAAATCTTGATTTGAGTGCATGACCCATTGCAAAAAGATTAAAATACAAATTCCTTATCACAATCTATGTGATCCTACTTACAATGTCCTGATATACTTGGGTGGAATTCTCTTCTTGTTCACAGGTCTCTGGATTCTAGGAACTATTAAGGTCCTGCACCTGAACAGGTTTTGCTTGCTTGTGCTAGTATTCCTAGTAAACTCTGCTTTGGTGCCCTTCCCCCAACCCATAATGAGCTGGTACATTCATCTCCCTGTTGCTGGGAGAACTGGCTGCTAATAGCTCCCACCTGCATCACTGTCCCCAGCTGACAGTAGTTACTTCCCCTAGATATTATGCTCCCCAGAGTGGCTCATGGTCCTGCTGCTGCTAAGTCGCTTCAGTCGTGTCCAACTCTGTGCAACCCCCTAGACGGCAGCCCACCAGGCTCCCCCTTCCCTGGGATTCTCCAGGCAAGAACACTGGAGTGGGTTGCCATTTCCTTCTCCAATGCATGAAAGTGAAAAGTGAAAGCGAAGTCGCTCAGTCGTGCCCGACTCTTAGTGACCCCATGGACTGCAGCCTGCCAGGCTCCTCTGTCCATGGGATTTTCCAGGCAAGAGTACTGGAGTGGGGTGCCATTGCCTTCTCCGAGAGTGGCTCATACAAGGACTGAAAAGAAACTATGAAAGACAAACTCCTGTGCATCAAGAGAGGACAAATCTTACATGCAATTTACACTCCAAAGCCCTTGTCCTATGCATTAGGCCAAATCCAGATTTTACCTGAGACCGCATGCTTGCTCACCTCATTCTTCTTCCAATTCTGCTTCATTCCCCTCTTTAATGCTTTTCAGTAAGTTATGGGAGCTCAAATCCCTCCCTCAAGATCTGTTCCTGGGCCCTGTGGAGAACAGACTCCTTTCTAATTTGTGGAATACCTTCTATTTCTTGAATTTTAGGTTCCAGAGTAATTATTACCTTCAGAAAACGCTCTTCTACAAAAATAATATGTCCACCCTCTATCCCTCCCTTCCTATCTACTCAGCCCTGGGTCTGTTTCAGTCATTGAACATACTGCCTTTTACCAATCTGAGTAGCTGAGCAATATGAATAAAAATAAGTGTTTTTCTATTAATAAATGTCTACCTGAAGATACAAAGTAAATCCTTGAGAGCAGAGACCATGTCCCTATTATCAAGCTTTGTACTCTCAGTATCTAGCCAAATGCTGGGCACATAGCAGATGATCAGTTAATATGAAAATCAATTAGCATCCAAATGGATGGCTGTACTTCAGAAACTTTGCTTTTTGATGACATAACTGTTTAGAGGGATATAGCTCAGGGGTAATTAACATGCTCCCAAACACTGTGTCTCAAATGTCAGCTGAATTAAGCCAGAGCTGGTTTATAAACAATTAATCGCTGATGTTTTTTTCCTAACACATAGTGGTAAAACAAAGATTTTTTATGCTTGAATATAGTGAGGTCCTTGTTTATCAGATGTGACACTTTTTACTCTGTTTTGAGATTTTGAAAATGTGATTTGTATTCCTGATCAGATAGGAGTTAATCCACTTTAACCTAGCCATAGGTTCAGAGTTGTCTAGCTTTAGATCATTTCAAATGTTTAAATATATGTATGTCACGTGTGTGTGGTATGTACATTCATTGGAAGACAAAAGGTAGTGGGTCATTTTAATTTGAAATATTTCATTTATATTGTTTCAACGTTCAATGATTTTTTTGCCTTTGCATCTAAATAGTGTATGAAGGACATATTCTTTTCACTGTATATAAAATGATACCTTAATTGTATAGTACACAGTAAGTACCTGCCCATTATAACTCTAGCCATCATGTGCATCAGAATGTTTTCTTAGGAATATTCCCTTGTTATTGAGATTTTGATTTCAAGAAAAAAGCCAATAATAATTTCATTTTTTTTAATTTCACTGAGAGCAACTTTGGCAATTTGAGGATGCTTAACACTAGATGGCAGGATAAGACTGTAGATTCCCAACTCCTCAACACTTAAAAAACAATACATTCTCGAAGGTGCTAAGAATTCTTAGGCAAATACACTATATTCTTCTTTAATACATTCTTCTTTAATATATGCATTATATATAGTTCTGGGCTTCCCTGTTTACTCAGACGGTAAAGAATCTGCCTGCAATGCAGGAGACCTGGGTTCCATCCCTGGGTTGTGACGATCCCCTGGAGGAGGGCATGGCAACTCACTCCAGTATTCTTGCCTGGAAAATTCTATGGATGGAGGGCTACAGTCCATAGGGTGGCAAGAGCTGGACACGACTAAGTGACTAAGCACAGCACAGCATATAGTTCTACATTCCTTTATATTTAAGAGTTTTCACTGTATATAATACAGTGATATTAAACATGAATAAATTATTGAAAAGAAAATATAACTTGCTAATAATTTTAGACGTTATATAAATATGATAATAGCTGAATAAAATACTTTGTGCTGGGAAAACCTTCATTGTATTTGGCATTCTTAGAACTTGATTAAATTTTTAACCAAACTATAAAGATGTGATCTGTTAATCAAATGCTGCTTAGGTCAACATGAATAAACACAAAGTTAAATAAATCATTTATTATTTTCACAATGAAGATTGATAGCAAATAAAGAGCATTTCAGAATAAATTCACAATAAATATCCAGTAATGAAAAGGGCATCTTTCTCAATGCCAACTAATGCTATCCTAGAAATAAAAACTATTTTAAACTCTTCTGGGAAAAGCCATTTGAGTTTCCCAAATTACTCACTCTTAGTATTTTGTACCATGTGTCAGTGCAATATGGATAAGTATTGCTAGGGTGACTGTACATAATTTTTCATCCAAACCAGGACACTTTCAAGCATAAAATATAAACTGGAACTGCCCTAGAAAACTGGGGCATGTGATCACCCTGATCAGGGAATTTCACCCTTAGGAAGTTCATTTTGTGAGCATTTATGAATTTGTTGTATTTTTAAATTAATTTTTAATTAGTCCATGACATAGCTCATTTGCTATTGTTAGCTCTTCTATCAACAGGCAGCCCTTTTAGAGGAGGAGAGGCTCAAACACTCAAAATCCTGAATTCCTTGCAAGATCCAAATCCATCAGAACTTCATAATAATCAATGAAAAGAATAGGCAAGTTTTTAGCTAATTATAATTGATATGTTTGCCTTTGTTGGGAAAACACATTATAAAATACTAAGAGAAATAGTATGTAATAAACTGCTGCTGCTGCTAAGTCGCTTCAGTCGTGTCTGACTCTGTGCAACCCCATAGACGGCAGCCCACCAGGCTCCCCCGTCCCTGGGATTCTCCAGGCAAGAACACTGGAGTGGGTTGCCATTTCCTTCTCCAATGTATAAGCTAGTTCAGTTCAGTTCAGTTCAGTTCAGTCGCTCAGTCGTGTCCAACTCTTTGCGACCCCATGAATTGCAGCACGCCAGGCCTCCCTGTCCATCACCAACTCCCTGAGCTCACTCAGACTCACGTCCATCGAGTTGGTGATGCAAAATAGTTTTAATTATACATATATGTATGGACCTGATGTCACGGTACTCACTTCAAATTTAAAGTTTTCTGCTCCTTTGAAATTTGTATTTATAGTAAATATTTTAAAAGCAACATTGATTTATTGATAACTTATGTGTACAGTTAGAATGAAATCAGCGCTTTGGTTTTAATAATGGAAAATAGCATATTCACTCTCAATGGCCCTGCCATCAGTCCTGGGTCCTTTAACTACCCGCAGTTCATTCAGCAATAAAATAAGTTGAAAAATGGTTAAGCAACTTAGGTAAAATAATAGAAGGTCATGTCAACTTACTTCCCTATTAGGATTGTTTTTATTTTAAGTTTATAAAAATTGTGTGTTTCTCCTCAAATTATTGGTTCATTTTAAACAAAACATAGTATACATAATTGCTGATGCATAAATTATCTAACTGTAAGCAATGACTTTCAGACAATTGAGAACACAGAGGAATTATTAATTTACAACATAATACCTGAAAAACTTCATAGAAATAATTTTTAAAGTTCTTTCTTACACTCTTACCAGGGACAGTCTGTCCATAACACATCTTGTTTAACAATGTTTTGTTTTGTTTTGTTGGGCAGAACTATGCTCCAAGGCAGTAGCCACACCATTTCAAAATAAGTGGTCAGTTCAAACCAAACCACATTTTTGGTCTAACATGACTAAGTTAGTAAAATAAAATAAACAGTAATCCAGAGATTTTTAGATAGCCTCCTCCTGAGTGTCAGTCAAAGTGCATTTCAAGTGGTAATTAGTACTCCTTACTCAAGGACTATTGCTCTTGTGAGCCTTCCATGGAACCAAAAATGTGAGCACAATCTCTCTTGTAGAATTCTGAAATGGACAAGCATGATTAATTACTATTATATATGTCATTCTTCATTGGATGTCATTCCTGAGTTCTATAGAAAACTTTATTGATAGTGCTCTGCATGGTTTCATCTAGACTGTGTTGGTAGCATTAGCTGCTAATTGAAGAGAATACAGCACTTGATTCTTCATGTGCTACACAATCTATGCTATAAACAACTAGATAACAGAATACATCCTATTTTTTCTTAATTCCCCAACACAACTAGTACAGTATCTAGCTCAAAATATAGGTTTGATCACTAATAATTAAATGATTGCAAGTGTCATTAAACATATGTTCTGGAAAAATATTTTATAAATAAATACAATGCATAGGGCTAAATTAATATATTGATTCATGTCTCACTGGCCAAGAATTACCTCATTGATTATTTAAATATCTTCATTTTGTTCTAGTGAATTTTTCCAAATATTTACGTCATGTTTCAGTGTGAAGATCCATATTTTCGCCTATCCCTTCATACCCAGAGTGGCTCTCTGAAAGTCCTCATGCCATTCAACTGGAATTTATAAAACAGCAACTCTGAAGAATTTGATTAGAAGCGTGCAGTTTATCTGTTATTTCTAAGTGAGGCTTTTAAATGATAACTAATAAAAATTATCCAAGGGAATTCATGGAGTATAAGCATGCCTGACCAATAATATAAATGCTATAATCTCTATTAGCCTTCCTATTTCATATAGAACTTGATATAAACTAGAAGAGAAAAAGTAATAGTTTCAGTATTTTAGGACATAAATTTACAGCATAGATTTTTTTTCATTCACTAGAGTTTACTAGTGGGCAAATGAACAGTGAATCTTGAGGGAAAATAATTACCATCTGCAAACTTATTGGCAAAAGTTTTAGTTCTTCATAAGTTAAATTCAAAAACTATATATTGATTTCTTTCTAGGAGTTAGATGATAAACCAAGAGCGAGTGTTGAGATGACATGCACAGTGATCATTGAGGCACATAATAAAGTCTAGTATTTTATTTTGCTATGAATTTTAAGATGGGAACAGCAAGACAAATTTTGTCAAAGGCTGCACTAGAAAATATCAGAACCAGGACTGGAATTTCTTGTTTCTTGGTCCAATCTTAGTGCTTTTCCTGTCTTCTTAGTGGTTCCCTGAACAATGTATTCAGTCCACAGCAGAATTCAGGAAAACTTTCTCCTGACAAAATCCACGTCAGTATTCTGATTAAAGAATCACTGTTTGTGGAGTCAGTCATAGTCGGCAACTTGGACTATTTTTTATCATGGCCTGAAATAAATTACTCAAAATGCCGCCTCCCAAAGCAAAGCAAAACCAAGCCCTAACTGCAAATAATGATATTCTACAACCTTTCAACCTCTGGTTATTTTCTATCTCCCAATAACTAAATAGGCATAAGTTAGTTTCTTATAAGCTTTATAACTATAATTTGATAGAGATTAGTACATATCATATTTATATGTGTTTATTTTTACTGACCTTGATCCTATTGATCATAAAATCAGCAATTATGTAATAAGTTTCTTCTGTGGATCCAAGTAATAAAAATGTCAGCAGGAACATACTGTTTAAAAAACATGAATCTTCTTTAATTTATATTGCCTGGTCTTTTGTTAATTCTACAAGGAATTTGAGCATCTCATTTTGTTCTGGAATTGCAGTAACATACCAATGTTTCAGTGCCTCTGATCTCAAATTTATTCAGAATTGAGAAATCATCATGATATCATCTCTATTTCTAAATGTTACCTAATTTGTTGATTGAAAATGTTAAAAATATAGGAATTTTAGATATTATTTGATACATCTCTTCTAGTTTACAGATGAGAAAATTGATATCCATACAAAGCAAGTGACTTTTAGTGCTGTTTAGGTTTCAGAAATTATAACTATTGTTGTATTTCACACATACTATATTGTTTAAAAAAGTACATTTCACATTTAAAGCTTTCTTCCCTGATAACTTCCAATGATTTATTAAACACATTTTAGAATAAAAGTACGTTTTGAGGCAAACCTTTTTGTAAAATGTAAAACTATGTTACATAATTTACCTTGTTTCAAAATTTATATTTATAAACTATCTGCATTTTTGTTAAGGTTATTTTGAGGTACAAGGTATTAATTACTTTTTTACTTCATAGGTGATAAGTCAAATATTTTAAAATATGTGCAAACATTTACATGTATAAGTGTTCTCAAGGTTACTTTCTCTAAAATATATATTCACATATACTGAAAAATAATTATATATGTATATCTATACACACACAACACATACACACACAATGGTTCTGGTTGGGACATATTCCTATGTCATGAACAAAATTTTAAAAATGTTAAAAAAAAACCTGCAGGAAAGAGTTTCATCATTTAATTGTGGAAAACTGATGAGGGAATAGCTCTGATTATCGAGGTCCAAATTAACAAGAATTAGATCACAGAACTAATTATGATGGAAAAATAGTTATTACTTTTCTGTGTTCCTCTATGAAGAAAGACATGTTACATTAAAACATTCCCTTGATGCTTTGTAAAGTATAATTGAACACACACACACACACACTCCCTAACTCCTTTAATTCTTTGAGCAGAATACTATATTCAGATTTCCTTCAAACCATAGGCAGCTCTGTTTGACAAGTTCTAACAGAACTCAGTCAAGGTGAAATCCAGCCAGCTTTTGCTGCTAACAATGTGTTCATACAGCATATGATGTGTGTCTGTTCAGGCTGCTTCTTGCTCCTGTCTCAGAATAAAAAAGGAGTACTGCTTTCCTGGGGTATGCCATTTGAGAAAGAAAGTAACCTAACACTAACTGCAGGCGGGGTCAGAGTGATGTAACAGGAAGCTCTGAAGTTTCCCTTCTGCTGCTGAGCACATACAATGTGACAAGTCTCCAGTCCACTCAGAACAACAGCCTCTCCAGCAGAGTGTCACCTCCTGCCTTAGGATCACCAAGCTCTGCTTGCTGGACCTCACCCTGCCTCCAGGATCATATTGCAAGGCTTTCACCCTTCCCCACCTTGCCTGGGGGTACATTTCCTCTGCGGAATCTCAGAAAATCAAATTCCATCCTAAGAATAGTTCACCAAGAATTTCCTTAGGAGCTGTTCTGGGTAAGTGCATTATTCAAAATAAATATATTTATTCAGACTAGTATTCTCAAGTCGTTTGACAATGTTTTTACTATAGAACTCAGCTAGTGACATTGAAATTATGTTTAAACAATTTTCATTTATTTCATGTGTTAGAAAAATGACAGTATATCTCCCCAAGATGTACACAATACCTGTTACTACTAGATAATATTATGTACAGTGCTATTCTAGAAAATAAATTTGGGAAGTAATAAAACATCTAAATGGATTTAAAGGCATACTTCTGAACAAATATCTTAATCAGGGAACAATGCCTTTTAAAATTAGCTCTACTATTAGCTAAGCTTAAATTTTGACAGCTGGAAAACATTTTTCCCCCACCAAGAGTCTTTAAACTTTCCATATAATCACTGTTTTAAAAAGGGGGTGAGAGAATACTTATGGGGATCTTGAAGCCTCACTCACTCTGCTGTTAAGCATAATGGAGAATCTAAGGAAAAGTAATAACTTTGGATTTATTATATTTGTCTTCTATTTGCCTTCTACCTCTATTTACACATACATCTCGAACTACTGAACTAATGGAATTTTCATTGTTCGCTGTTGCCAGATGTGTTTAAATCTCTTTTATTAACCCTGAACTGTTTCTGCTGTGTTGGATCATGGGGTGGGCAACAAAGGAAAAAAAAATTGAGAAAATTGAAAAAGTTGAGAAAATGTTGGTATTTCTAATTTCAAAGCTTTTTATAGCTAAGAAGTAATAGAATGTGTTGCTTCCATTTGTCTGATAACCTTCTGCAAGCTTTTTTGGAAGGGTGTGATATTGAGATAACAAAGAAAATAGCAAAGATTTCCCAATTGGGTATATCAGATTGTTAAAGAGAAATTAAAGTGTGTTTTAAAAAAAATAATTTCCAGGATAGAACTTATGAAATGTTGAGATGAAACATCTGTTAATGCTTCTTTCAATAGTACAGACAATTGGACAGTTTAAGAAACGAGTGTCTACCTTATAAGATGTATAGAGACATGACAAATTTATTGCTGAGGAAAATTAGATGTCAGATTTGGGTTCAAATTACATTGATTGACATAATTTTAGTATATTTTCATACCCAAGTGAAATTATAATCTGCAAAATGTCTTTCCATGGAGAAATTCTGTACTTAATCATCCATATCAGGCACATTAACAGTGGACCAACTCATTCTGAGTAATTCCTTTATAAGTTTCTACTCAATTCTTCCATATTTCTCCAAATAATGGAAACTTCAATTAAGTCTTGTTTTTGTGATTCTTTAAAAAATATTACGACTGGTTTCCTATCTCCTGTCATTCATTAATTGTACTAAGTTCTCTGACACATTTGTGGAAATGGATATTGTTTTTGAATGTAACTTTGTAAATAGCCATTAGATAATTAGGGGAGGAAATGGAAAGAACACATTAAATGCTTAACCCAATGTCATGGGATAGTAACAAAACCTAAAAATAGCAGTTCTTTTAGTTTATTTTCTTAGAAGGAGGTGTTACATAAAATTAATATCACATTTTATAATAAGAAACTTCCTCAAATTCTATAATCTCTAATTGCTAACCAAAACCCCATAATTTTCTTGAATAGCTTATTTTTGGTAACAATTATAATGATTTATAATTTTTATTTTCAAATAATAGTGTGGAATATTCAGGAATGAATATCGTGGATCTTTTGGCAAAGGCTTATTATTTGAGAAAATCATTGAAAATCTTAAATAAAAATTCATGTTATTATATTCTACAGTTTGCTTTCTTTCATTGTAAGGAAATATCAGAGCACTGGCACATGCTTTCAGCCGTAAAGAATTAATTTATTTTTCTGGATGATATTACCCTAGAAGATCATAAAATGAACGCACAGAATCTAATGCCAGGTCTAAATATGTAAGATAAAACATAGAGTTGAGAAATGACATGGGTAATGTGAACTAAAATATGTTTTACCTGCAATATTTGGGTGTCTTTAAGAATATGCTTTTGGTTATTGCTACAAGTCTCCTCTTCCCCAGTATATCTTGACACATGCCAAAATATAATTTTGTTAGATAAAATATGTAAACTTTTAGAATACATAAGATCTTTCATTCATTTTGGAAAAAAATGAATCACAAAATATTACAAAGAAATCAGACTTGGGTCTGTAACTTTAAGACTATGTTAAATGAATGGCCAAGGTGTATGTACTTTTCTCATTGGTGATGCCTAGGATTTAGTGAACTTTAAATTGAGTCAACACATATGAGAACCTTCACATTCACTTGTACATATTTTATCATTCTTTTATGCATAACAGATATTTACTTCAGTAAAAAATTCAAATAATATCAGAACAAGAAGTTTACCTTATAAGCTCTATGTTAGCGTGGAAAAATTATTTGATAAACATGTAAAATCTAATCAAAATTCAGTTAATAGTATTATTACATATTTCTAATTTAGATCATATCTGTAACAATTATAGCAATATTTTTTTCCAACCTTTACCTCCATAGTTAAAATTTGAGAGTTACTTAATTTTTAAGACTTGCCTTAGTGATTGCTATACAACAATTAACAAAATACTTTAAAGATCAAAATATGCATTTACTATACAAAACTTGTTTATGTATGACACTGAACACAACTTGAAAAACAGAATTCTGTTTTTAGAGATACCATGATAATGGTCAACATTTCAGAAAACAAATATATTTAAAGAACATTATTTGAAGTCATTGGTTTCATTCCTTATCTTTGTTTACGATTCAGAGAAGCTTTTAACCCATAAACATGAGATATATCATTGCAGTGGTGTTAAAGACCGACACTCAAAAGAGTCAGACTTGTAGCATCTGTTAGTTCTTGACTTAATCAGACTTTCAGAGAATGAACTTAAGATGGAAAGTCAGTATATACTTGTTTAAAAGATTTGCCTGTGTTTGGTTTTGAAGTCTAGGGATGCACTATGTAAACGTCTATAATTTCTTAGGAAATCTTTCTTTTTCTACCAGATTACTACTGCCATGTTGCTGTTGCACTATTAAATTTAAGAAATTCTCTCATTTAATACCAGAAAATGCTCTGATGCAGTTAAATAGAAAATAAAAGTTTACCAGAGACACAGGATCTGCATACTAATGCGATATCTCACACACTTTCCCATTTATTCACATGGACAACCATGCCTCCCAAATTCTTTCATCAATCCATAGTTATGCAACTCAAAGTAACTGGATAGTTTTCATACCTTAATTTTAGTTTATCTATTTATAAGTTGGTTTATAATTTTGAAGCTATATAGACTTAACTACTATAAAATTGCATAATATAGAATACATTTAATTGTAAAATTTGGAATTTTACAATTTTACAAATTTACAAATTTGTAAATATTGATCTAGTGTGATTTAAGGAAAAAGAACATATGATTAGATATATGATAATTAAATCAACAAAACCCACTTAAATAATAAGATATTCTTTTATACATACTATTGTCATTCCAGCTTAAACAACTTAAACTTTCCGTCCTCAATAAATCCAGATTATTATCTTTTCATATCTAATTTGAATTACAATATTGTTCATTAAATTAGATTAAATTAAGTAATCTGTGTTTTTCATATTTGAGTTAACTTAAAATCAAATTAGTTTTTAACTTTAATGTTATTTACAAAAAATGAATAAATGGATTTTTAAGACCCAATAAAAGTCTTTTTAATATTAAAAAATAAAATGGAATCATTGTCTGTGACAGAGTTAGGTTCTATGATTATTAGGTTACTGGTATTATTATCAGATAAGTTGCAAATACTTTACCAGAACATATTTCTTCCTTTTTTTCCCTTAAATTTCTTTACTTAAAAAAGACAGTATCATGCAAAACTAACAAAATATATAATTGCTTGCAAAAATGGTCAAAGGGGTGTATTTTTTTAAATATAAATTAAGTTTTAATCTTTTTCTTCCTTCATGGTTTAATTAAATGTATCATATGCTTTTTCCCTTACAACCAATTACTAGGACAAAAACTCAACCCAATATAGATCTAAATAAACAATTAACCAAACCCAACCCTGTGGTATTAAGGTTTTATACCTTATTGCAGTTGTTGGATGGAGCCCAATTTTCAGAGAAATCTTATCCCTCTTAACATGGAACATATTTTTTAAATAAAAAATGTTAATATGGCATAAACTTTTGTATAAATCTGTCATTATTTCTCTATTCCGACTTAGGTTAACTCAGGCCCGATTGTGCTTCTCATAAACCATAGTCACGAGAACAAGTGGTATAGTGAAATAGCAGCTAGAAGGTTTACAAGGTGTCTGTCCCTCTCCTTCCAGCCTAGTCAGTGGGGGGGCATTAGCATATTCATGAGCACACAGACTTGCTTTTATCAAGGAAACTAAGTAAATTTGTCTTATATCCATGCACTGATTTGATACATTTTACAGAGGAGTATTAGTTTGAACCCATAACCATTAGTTAACCTGACACCAATTATTATGCAGATATCTGTGCATGAACCTCAATTTTGCTTCCCTTCCAAGGATAATTTGAAGAGAAAATTGGAACTTCACTAAGTACTAGAGAAGAATAAATAATGTGATAGCAAAAAATAAGGAGGATTAAAACTCTGGGAAAAGAATGCCAGCAATACAAAATTGTTGATCTTTTTTTCCTCAATTGTGTTCATTTCAAATATGAGGCAAAATAGGAGATTTGTTTTTATTAGATAATGCGAACCTAACATTAGGGTAACAGACTTAAATATTTTATTAATCAATTTACATATTTCTTTTAAAAATCATTTCAATGAAATTTTTTTGGTTTCAAACCTTGTTTTATGACTTGACAGTAAACTTTATTAGCTAAGGCAAAAATATAAATTTTGTAGTTGTGCTTTAGAAATTTAGATATAGTTGTTGTTTGAAGCAATTCCCTGGAATGGAGTATGTTTTAGACCACAATCATATCATATTTAGTAAAGACATTGCTACATTTTAAATGTGTTAAACACAATTTTATTAAAGTCTCAGTTAACTAAAATATCTTGGAATTGTCAGGTTTACTTGAGTAAATACATATATTTATTGTCAGGTTGCTTTGCTTTCTGATCCTTGACATTGTAAGATGAGGATGTGTTATTGAATGAAGTATGCATTGATGGATTTTGTTGTTGTTTAGTTGCTAAGTAGTGTCCAACTCTTGGAACTCATGGACTGTTGCCCACCAGGCTCCTTTGTCCAAGGATTTCCCAGTCTAGAATACTGGAGTGGGTAGCCATGCCCTCCTCCAGGGAATCTTCGCAACCCAGGGATCCAAATGGAGTCTTCAGCATCAGCAGGCAGATTCTTTACTGCTGCGCCATCAGAGGAAGCCTTCATTATTGGATGAATCTATCTTAATATTCCTACAGGAGAGTCTGCCTCCTCTGCTGCAGCCTCTAACAGGGGGATCTGCCTTCCCCGCTACAGCATTCCCTCCCAAGGTCAGGAGAAGGTGAACCTGTGCACACTGCACTCGTACAAGAGAACTCCGTTTTAAAGGGTGGCTTGCTGCTACTGACTTAGCTAATTTCTTTGAGGGTGTGCTATGTGCCATAGACATTATTAATTACTAATGTATAAACTCCTTTCATCTTCCCTCAAAGCCCTAGCAAATATTATTCTTGTTTGCATGTACGAAACTCATAAACTAAAGCACAGAGCTCCTAAGTAATGTGCCCAAGGTCATATAGTTATCAAGTGGCAAAACAAGGCCTTGACTCATGTTCTGAACAACTCTGCTTCCCTCTCAACTGGTGGCTGGTACCATATCATCCCTAGTGCAAAGGGATGCTGTTCCTAGAATCTTAGCTTAAGTGTAGTTAGTTAGTTAGCTCAGTCGCTCAGGGTTGTCCGACTCTTTCCAACCCCATGGACTGCAGCATACCAGGCTTTCCTGTCCATCACCAACTCCTGGAGCTTACTCAAACTCATGTCCATTGAGTCTGTGATGCCATCCAACCATCTCATCCTCTGTCATCCCCTTCACTTCCCACCTTCAATCTTTCCCAGCTTCAGGGTCTTTTCCAATGAGTCAGTTCTTTGCATCAGGTGGCCAAAGTATTGGAGTTTCAGATTCAGCATCAGTCCTTTCAATGCATATTCAGGGCTGAGTTCCTTTAGGATGGACTGGTTTGATCTCCTTATGGGCTAAGGGACTCTCAAGAGCCTTCTCCAACACCATTAAAAAGCTTCATTTCTTTGGTGCTCAGCTTTCTTTATAGTCCAAATCTCACATTCATACATGACTACCGGAAAAACCATAGCTTTGACTAGATGGACATTTGTTGGCAAAGGACTGTCTCTGCTTCTTAATATACTGTCTAGGTTGGTCATAGCTTTTCTTCCAAATAGCAAGCATCTTTCAAATTAATGCTGCAGTCACCATCTGCATTGATTTTGGAGCTCAAGGAAAGAAAGTCTCTCACTGTTTCCATTGTTTCCCCATCTATTTGCCATGAAGTGATAGGACCAGATGCCACTATCTTAGCTTTTTTAATTTTGATTTTAATCCATCTTTTACACTCTCCTCTTTCACTTTCATCAAGAAGCTCTTCAGTTCCTTTTCACTTTCTGACATAAGTTTGATGTCATCTGCACATCTGAGGTTATTGATACTTCTCCTGGCAATCTTAATTCCAGCTTCTGATTCATTCTCATGATGTACTCTACTTATAAGCTAAATAAGCAGGGTGACAATATACAGCCTTGATGGACTCCTTTCCCAATGTGGAATCAGTCTATTTTCCATGTCAAGTTCTAACTGTTGCTTGTTTACCTGCATATAGGTTTGTCAAGAGGCAGGTCAGGTGGTCTGGTATTCCCATCTCTTTCAGAATTTTCCACAGTATTGTGATCCACACAGTCAAAGGCTTTGGCATAATCAATAAAGCAGAAATAGATGTTTTTCTGGAACTCTCTTGCTTTTTTGATGATTCAGTGAATGTTGGCAATTTGATTTCTGGTTCCTCTGCCTTTTCTAAAACCAGATTGAACATCTGGAAGCTCACGGTTCACATATTGCTGAAGCCTGGCTTGGAGAATTTTGAGCATTACTTTACTAGCGTGTGAGATGAGTGCAATTGTGCGGTAGTTTGAGCATTCTTTGGCATTGCCTTTCTTTGGTATTGGAGTGAAAACTGACCTTTTCCAGTCCTGTGGCCACTGCTGAGTTTTCCAAATTTGCTGACGTACTGAGTGCAGCACTTTCACAGCAGCATCTTTTAGGATTTGAAATACCTCAACTGGAATTCCATCACCTCCACTAGCTTTGTTCATAGAGATGCTTCCTAAGGCCCACTTGACTTCACATTCCAGGATTCCTGCCTCTAGGTGAGTGATCACACCATAGTGAATATCTGATTGTGAAGATCTTTTTTTCACAGTTCTTCTGTGTATTCTTGCCACCTCTTCTTAATATTTTCTGCCTCTGTTAGGGCGATACCATTTCTGTCCTTTATTGAGCCCATCTTTGCATGTGATGTTCCCTTGCTATCTCTAATTTTCTTGAGGAGATCTCTAGTCTTTCCTTTTCATTTGTTTTCCTCTATTTCTTTGCATTGATTGCTGAGGAAGGCTTTCTTATCTCTCCTTGCTATTCTCTGGAACTCTGCATTCAATGGGTATATCTGTCTTTTTCTCCTTTGCTTTTTGCGTCTCTTCTTTTCACCGCTATTTGTAAGGCCTCCTCAGACAGCCATTTTGCTTTTTGCCTTTCTTTTCCATGGGGATGGTCTTTATTCCTGTGTCCTGTACAATGTCGCAAACCTCTGTCCATAGTTCATCAGGTACTCTATCAGATCTAGTCCCTTAAATCTATTTCTTACTTCCACTGTATAATCATAAGGAATTTGATTTAGGTCATACATGAATGGTCTAGTGGTTTTCTTCACTTTCTTCAATTTCAGTCTGAATTTGGCAATAAGGAGTTCATGATCTGAGCCATAGTCAGCTTCCGGTCTTGGTTTTGCTGACTGTATAGAGCTTCTCCATCTTTGGCTGCAAAGAATATAATCAATCTGATTTCGGAGTTGACCATCTGGTCATTCCATATGTAGAATCTTCTCTTGTGTTATTGGAAGAGGGTATTTACTATAACCAGTACGTTCTCTTGGCAAACTCTATTAGCCTTTGCCCTGCTTCAGTCTGTACTCCATGGCCAAATTTGCCTGTTATCCAGGTATTTCTTGACTTCCTACTTTTGCATTCCAGTCCCTTATAATGAAAAGGACATCTTTTTGGGGTGTTAGTTCTAAAAGGTCTTTTAGGTCTTCATAGAACCATTCAACTCAGCTTCTTCAGCATTTCTGGTAGGGGCATAGACTTGGATTACCGTGATATTGAATGGTTTGCCTTTGAAATGAACAGAGATAATTCTGTTATTTTTGAGATTGCATCCAAGTACTGCATTTCAGACTCTTTTGTTAACTATTATGGCTACTCCATTTCTTCTAAGGGATTTCTGCCCACCGTAGTAGATCTAATGGTCATCTGAGTTAAATTCACCCATTCCAGTCCATTTTAGTACACTGATTCCCAAAATGTCAGTGTTCACTCTTCTGTCTCCTGTTTGACCACTTCCAATTTGCCTTGATTCATGGACCTGACATTCCAGGTTCCTATGCAATATTGCTCTTTACAGCATCAGATCTTGCTTCTATCACCAGTCACATCCACAGCTGGAGTGTTGTTTTGGCTGTGGCTTTGTCTCTTCCTGGAGTTATTTCTCCACTGATCTCCCATAGCATATTGGATACCTACCGGCCTAGGGAGTTCATCTTTCACTGTCCTGTCTTTTTGCGTTTTCATGCTGTTCATGGGGTTCTCAAGGCAAGAATACTGAAGTGGTTTGCATTCCCTTCTCTACTGGACCATGTTTTGTCAGAACTCTCCATCATGACCTGTCCATCTTGGATGGCCCTACACGGCATGGCTCATCGTTTCATTGAGTTAGACAAGGTTAGGATCCATGTGATAAGTTTGGTTACTTTTCTGTGATTGTGGTTTCATTTTGTCTGCCCTCTAATGGAGAAGGATAAGAGACTTATGGAAGCTTCCTGATGGCAGAGACTGACTGAGGGAGAAACTGGGTCTTGTTCTGATGGGCGGGGCCATGCTCCATAAATCTTATTTTTTGTTGATGGGCAACAACTGTGTTCCCTCCCTGTTGTTTGTCCTGAGGCCAAACTATGGTGGAGGTAATGAAGATAATGAAAACCTTCTTCAAAAATTCCCATGCAAGCCCTGCCACACTCAGTACCCCTGACCCTACAGCAGGCCAGTGTCAACCCACATTAAGTGTAGAGTGCATTGAAATTCTTTCAAAACAGTGATGGAGTAAATAACCTTAGCTTTCCAGGTTACTCCATGACTTTAATTTTTAAGTTTTTTTTAATTTTTTATTTACCACCTTTATCAGTTGCAAAAAAATAAAAAGCTATAATATCAGTTAAAATATGAGCCATATTACAGATGTGAAGCGTAATGGACTTTGGCTTTAGGTTACTCACGTATGAACCCAAACTTCACCACTACTTAATTCCCTTTTGTGTCAAATGGAAATCATACTCACACTGCTTTATAAGGTTTTGTTAGAAATCCAATAAACAATTCATTGAAAATGTTTAGCACAGCCCTTGGCACTTAGTAGGTATTCAACACATTTTAGTGCTCATCATAAATTTTCCATGAACAAGAGGAAATAACTGAGGACATAACTTGTGTCTCTGCAAAAGCTTATTTCAATCAACATACAGAGAATTAGAATACAGCCCCTTCATAGGTCAGGGAGAGTGAACAAGAGTGATTTGTAATGTTTTTCAACTAATCACACTTTTGTAATCATATAATATATGCCAGAACCTAATAAAACTGACATTGCTAACCACCATTTCTACAAAGTTTGAGCACTTAAAAGGTATCTTCATGTTAATAATTTTAAATGTATATTATATAGAAATTATTGTTTTTTTCTTTCTTGTACATATGAAGTCCAATGAAGTAAACGGTTTTCCCAAAATCAAATGGTCATCATTGACAAAGCTCTGGTTTTTACGTATGTCTACTGGGATCCTGAATCCTAACTATTTTGTTGCACTTGTGTGTATTAGATCTCTTATTACAAATGTTGCACAAAGTTGAATAACAATAATGATCACCAGATCCAAACTCAGTTTCCTCTAACTTAAGATAATACAAATAAATTTAATCATGTTACTCATGTGGTCTTTGTGAAATATGGTACGTTAGATATAAATTTAGATGTCTGTCAAGAAATTTTTAGTTTTGACTACTTATAGAAGCTATAGAAACTCAAAATTTAAAGAACATTTAGAATGATCAAATTAAACGTCATTTGTAGAACTCCAAGTTTCTGGTGGTGATTTTATTTAAAAAAAAAATGTCTTTATTGAAGGGCCTTTTATTACTGTCTAATGGTACCCATTTACATTATCTTATGTATTATATTTCAGAAATATGATGAAAGAATACCTGTACAATATGTTTTAGTTTAAAATAATTTATTCTGTTTTTGAATATTATATGATATATGACCCACATTGAGAATATATTGAAAACTACAAACTATTTCTCCTGTACAAAACCAACTAATCTATATTCATCAGATAAATGTCATAGAGGCTCACATTTTGCATATAGCTGCGTGAGTTTCAAGGGACCTCCCTTTTTGATGGATCTAGTATGAGTTTTGGATCTCATTTATGAAACTTGCTAATTAATTCAAGTTGCATCTTTTCTTCTAGAATGAAGTAAATTATATGTATGTATTTTTCATATACCTCAGATACATTTATAAGTACCTACAAACTTAAGAAATGAGAAACAAATGGCCTATAAGATTATTTTCATCAACTAGAGCACAATGCTGCATGAAAAACTGCTCTGGGAAAAACTACACAGCAGTAGAATCTGCAATTGGTAATTTTCCGTCTTCTCTCCCTTTTCCTTTCACTGTTTCTATGCCTACACGTGCACTTGCCTAATCCTCACCCTTCTCTAAACCAAAGACTCAGCAGCTACTTTCTGGCCGCAGATGGTCAAGACAAGCATGGAAAAAAACCTTGAAGAAAATTTTTTTCTTCTTTAGGAAACCTCAATATTTACTCTTTAAGCTTTCAAATGATTGGAAGGCTTTGTCACATACATTATCAAAGGTCATCTGCGTTACTTAAATTTGACTGATGGTAGATGTTAATCATATCTACAAAATAGCTTCACAGCAACATCTAGATTAGCTGTGATTAGTTGTTTCATCAAACAACTGGGCACCATAGCCTAGCCAAATTAACACATAAAATAACCATAATGACTACTCAGGGGGATTCATCTATATTTGCTCTTTTTTCTCCATAATGATTTAGATTTTTATATTTAGAATATATTTTTATATTTATATTTATAACTGGAACTATAGTGAATTTGCTAGTTAAATTGACAACAACT
Organism: Bubalus kerabau; assembly: GCF_029407905.1. Taxonomy (NCBI): domain Eukaryota; kingdom Metazoa; phylum Chordata; class Mammalia; order Artiodactyla; family Bovidae; genus Bubalus; species Bubalus kerabau. Next base: position 62,570,154 of record NC_073626.1, read on the forward strand.
GACATCTTAATGCCATCCAGCCATTAGAATGGCACATATTCTCTAGTTATTCAGGACTTTGTCTAGAGGGATAATAGGGGCAGTCTGGTGTGGTTTAAAAGTATGTTGAGGATATATTTAAAGTAAATATAATACATATTATTATAATATGAAAATATTTTTTATTATAAATTGGAGAAGGAAATAGCAACCCACTCCAGTACTCTTGCCTGGAAAATCCCATGGACAGAGGAGCCTGGTAGGCTGCAGTCCATGGGGTAGCAAACAGTCAGGTATGACTGAATGGGGGACATTAAAGAGATATGACATGATATAAAGTTTCCACATTTTAAGAAAAAAGAACATACCCATAGGACCTTCCCAAATTGCTCTTCCTCTTATCAAGTTAAAATATGTTCTCACTGCAATGTATTTTATTTGGGGAAATTTCTGTTCATACCAGAATTTGATCTGGTCAGAGGATAGCTGTGGTTTAACTCAGTGACCGTGCCATTATTGCTATTAAGGGTGCTATAATAGCATGCTTAAACAGCATGATCTTCAGTTTTGCAAGCTTCCATGATATGCCAGGCCCTATGTTAGAGGTTAAAGGTGAGCAAGACAAGACCCAGGGTCTGGAAAACATCAGCTCCACCTCAGCACAGTGTAAGACAGCACTGACTGAAGAGCCTGTTAACTCTTAATCTATACTGCTGGCTGTCACTCCATTTTTCATCTTGTCCCAAGATCAGGACCGATGCTTTAACTAGGCTGTTTTCTAAAATGATAAAAGCTGATGAGTCAGATATTTTCTGACATATATCTATGAGTCAGACTTCTATAATTCTGACTCTGCATATATTTATAATATTTAAGAAACCTTGGATTATAGATTAGAAGAAAAAACCCTGAAATAAGGGATAATCTAATGGATTCTACTCGGCTCACAATTGTATGTGTTTTGATATTCTGAAATATTTTCTTACTGCTCTGATGTAACTTTGGCATTTTAAACTTAACAAAAAGGTTTCCTCGCATCTAAATCCACCCAAACTATTATGGTTGTGTAACAGAAATTGTTCATTTTTTTAGGCTAAAAAGAATGTGGTTAAAGAAAGTGATATTATTAAGAATAAAGCTTTGAAGAATGTTTGGGCTCATTAATTTGAATAGGAAGTTCTTCAAATGAGGTATAAACAAGATTTAAGGTCTAGAGCAAACTGGCAGGGGTGAAATCCATAAAATAATTTTCCTAAATATTGTTTAATATTTTAATTAATTGAATTCTTCACATGAACTAACTTCCTTAATTATACAGTTTCCAAAAGGATTTCCCGTACTGTGTTCCATGTTGTCAGTTCAAAAATGATTAGAATTCTTACTAAGTTTTTTGATAATAAAATTAATATTTTTTCATATTTAATGAAGCAGATTCCATCCTACTTCTTTCAAAATAAATATACCAAAATCAAAGAGCTTATATTAGAGTTTTTGTGAAAGTCAAACATCCTTTAAAAATTCACTAATTGTGTAAATTTTCAGATTAACCCTGAAAGCTCACAGTTCACAAAATTCTCAACTGTTGCAAGTCTGGTACCATAAAAGATTATGTATTTAAGGCTACAAAATCTCCATTTTCTCAGTTATAGTACCATACAGACCATAAAAGACTGCATGTTCAAACCTTTCAATGTTGCATGTAGTTTCTGATGCTAGAAGCCAGAATAAGATAAATAAATTTAGTTTATGGGATCCAAACTTAGAAGCAGGAGATTCCAGCTCAGTGTGTCCTCAGAGGATTTCATTAAGTGTAACTATGATGTAGGTCTTGAAATAGCATGTGCTCTTAAAAAAAAAGTTAGAGTTTTACACTGAGACAACACCCTGCTCCTAATTACTCAAAACCATTAAATCATTTTTCCCACACACTGGTCCTTTTTTCTTCCACACATAGTTGCATAATTTTATTATCATGTGAGGGAAATAGTCTGTAAATGCAATATGTAAGCTTTTCTATCTGGAGAGCTATCACAGTATATCAATTCCAATTTGAATAACTCTCTGGAATTAACATTTGTGGTAAAAAAACAAAGATCAGGGACTTCCCTGGCAGTCCAGGGGTTAAGACACTGTACTTCCAATGTAGGGGGCACAGATTCAATCACTGGTTGGGGAACTAAGATCCTGCAAGCCACATAGTGTGGCCCATAAATAAAACAAAGATCATTGTGTATCATATTATTTTATTGATATAAAATTATAATAAAAATTAATGAGGGAATACTTATTTAAATGAATTAATTGAGTAACTTTCTATTAATGTTTATTATGTCTCCTTTTCTCTACTCTTCATCACATATGCATCATTATAGCACCTGAATATGAAAACAAAACAAAACACTAATTGTTCTTACTTGTGGGCCTATAGTTCCTAGAGTCTATTTTAGTAGCTCTTCTTTCTTTGATTGAGTCCTTTACCTCCAAACAAGTTGATTTCTTGCTAGTACTCCTGATATCAACTGGTGTAAGTTTAAGGGAAGGTCAACACATTATTTAAGATAAGATTAAATTTTATCTGAGTTTCTTTTATGGAGCATAGAATACTTTTCCCTCAGATATCCATATGCCTAAGTCTGTCTCCTCCCTGTAGTCTTTGCTCAGATAAAAGCTGTTCTTTGGGGCTTAAGCTAATCACTATTTAAAACAAACCTACACCTGTACCTACACCCCTTCCCCAGTGGCTCAGATGGTAAAGAATCTGCCTACAATCCAGGAGACTGGGATTCAATCCCTCGGTCTGAAAGATCCCCTGGAGGAGGGCATGGCAACTCACTCCAGTATTTCTGCCTGAAGAATCCCATGGACATTGGAGCCTGTGGGCTACAATCCATGGGTTCCCAAAGAGTTGGACAGGAGTGAGTGACTGACACTACAACACTGCACACCACTACAAGCCTATTGTCCATCTTTACCTGTTTTAGCATGCCCTTGCTTTTTTACCATAAAGTCAATCACCTGGCAACAAACCATCTATTATAATTTACATATTTTCTGTTATTATTTATGTTCTGTCCATGACACTAACCCCTAAGCTCACAAGTCCTGCACTTCTATTTTTTTTCCCCCACTGATACCTAGCACCTAGATAAGTGTCTACATTAGTAGGTGCTTAAAAACTGTTGAATAAATGATTAAATGAATGAATGTTTCTTTCTACCAGTCTCCACAGAAAACTGGATAGTGACTCTGTGATTTTGTATGCAGTACACAACAGATATCAGAGCTGAAATTCTGAAGACGTTAGTCACTACGTATTGCCAAAGAGAAAATATTCAGAAACTGTCTTATTATTCTTAGGTCAACCTAATATTTACCCCTTTACTGTCATTATAAAGAAAGATAAATTAATAAAGATGCTTTCGGTAATGTATTTACTATTCAGGTTTCACTGAATTCCAAGGCGTGACCTTTCAAACTGGGGTAAATGAGAAGGCTGCTCAGTGTTTTAACACAGAATGTTGAAGCATTTCCCTAAATGGCCAAACAATGGCTGAAATTGGCAGAATTTCTTGTTGAAACTGGCAGACTTGCCCACTGTTGTCTCCCAACAAAAGTCTTCCTCCATTACTTGCCTTTTTTGACAATAGCACTAAAATGTCTATAGAAGGAGAAAAAGAACACTTAATGGTGAAATTGAAAGAAAGTAAATTAATCTTATAAAAAAGCATATAGGGTAGAATACAAATCCTGTTTGATAGTCAAAAAATTATACATCTCTATAATAATTGATGAGTTACATATTTCTATATCTGTAATTTCTCAAGCTTTTAAGTATTGATTTATAAATATTTAAAGATAATTCTAAAAAGAGTGCCAAGTGTCAATGCCCTTTCATCATTGTATAGTTCTGCAAGTTTTCTAAACTTAAAGCCAAAGGACTATTTTATAAATTAAAATATATAATTGTCACTAAATAGAACCATGATTTGTTTGAAAGCTCATGATAAATTTTCACAAAATATATCTTCCTAAGTCATAAATTTTAACAATTCTTTTCTATTTAGATTCTCCAAAGGTTTATGTCCATAGTATTCAGAAAAAAATATGTATGTGTATATATACACATTTTATATGAATGTGTCAAGGCTGTGACTTCCCTGGTGGTTCAGGTGGTAAAGAATCTGCCTATGATGCAGGAAGCCTGAGTTTGATTCCTGGGGCAGGAAGATCCTCTGGAGAAGGAAATGGCAACCTACTCCAGTATTCTAGCCTGAGAAATTCTATGAATAGAGGAGCCTGGTGGGTTACAGTCCATGGGGTCACTAAGAGTCAGATATGACTGAACGACTAATACTATTTACACTTGTCAAGGCTGTAATTTTACTGTTCTTCAATATATCTTGTATGACTGGATTTTAAACCACATACTACTCTATGTACTCAAAGGAGTATTGCTCAAAACATAAAAGTAAGCTATGAAATGGGTTCTTTAAGTCTTTTTGAACTTTCTAACTTTTGTTGTTGTTCAGTCACTCAGTTATGTCTGACTCTTTGTGACCCCAGGAACTGCAGCATTCCAGGCTTCCCTGCCCTTTACTATTTCCTGGAGTTTGCTTAAACTAACAGCTAATAAGTCCATGATGTCATCCAGCCATCTCATCCTCTGTTGTTCCCTTCTCCTGCCTTCAATCTTTCTCAGCATTAAGGTCTTTTCCAATGAGTCAGCCCTTCGCATTAGGTAGCCAAAATATTGGAGCTTCAACATCAATCCTTCCAATGAATGTTGTGTTAGTAGCTCTGTTGTGTCCAGCTCTTTGTGACCCCACGGACTATATATAGCCCGCTAGGCTCCTCTGTCCATGGGATTCTCCAGGCAAAAATACTGGATTGAGTGGCCATTCCCTTCACTAGTGACTCTTCCCAACCCAGAGACTGAACCCAGGTATTCTGCATTGCAAGCAGATTCTTTACCATCTAAGCCACCAGGAAAGCCTCCTCCAATGAATATTCAGGGTTGATTTCCTTTAGGGTTGACTTGTTTAATCTTGTTGTCCAAGGGACTCTCAAGACTCTACTCCACCACCATGGTTGGAAGGCATCAGTTCTTCAGTGCTCTGCCTTTTTTATTGTCCAGCTCTCATATCCATACATGACTACTGAAAAAACCATAGCTTTGACTATATGGATCTTCATCAGCAAAGTAATTCCTCTGCTTTTTAAAATGCTATCTAGGTTTGTCATAGCTTTTCTTCCTAGGAGCAAGCATCTTTCTGGCTTTAATGTGGTGTTATCAAAGGGATTTCCCAGGTGGTACAGAGGTAAAGAATCCGCTTGCCAATGCAGGAGGCACAGGAGACTTGGGTTCCATCCTCAGTCAGGAGGATCCTCTGGAGAAGAAAATGGCAACTCTCTCCTGTTTTCTTGCCTGGGAGGTCCTATGGACAGAGGAAACTGGTGGGCTACAGTCCATGGGGTTGCAAAGAGGCAGTCACAACTGAGCATACAAACACCAACTTATAATAAAGTTACTATTATAAAGCATAAATAATAATAATGGCCTAACAAAAATTGTATTTTGTTTTAGAATTATTCTATATTCTATATTCTGATATGTTTATATATATATATGTGTATATATGTTTACATATATATGATATGTTTATATAATGTGGTCTCCTGCATGACAGGCAGATTCTTTACCATCTGAGCCACGAGGGAAGCCCCATATATAATGTAATAATCCAATATTCTACAATACATTTTCTTTTTCCAAAGTAGCTTAAAATAAACAACAATAATAATAAAAGCTGAAACCAAAAATAATTTTTAAAAGACCAAAATGTGACAATTTACTAATCAAGAAGGGCTTGATGAAATGGTAGAAAGGGCAGTTAAACTTTACATAATAATAGAATTTTCAGTTCAGGTACTTGGCACATAAAATTGGAGTTCAAAAATAAGTGATTTCTCACAGTGAGCAGAGACACCACACATTCTCAAGCTAGAATCATGCCCTACAATGAAAAATGGGTACTCCCAGTAGTCCTGTTCAGCAAAAGGCAATGCCAAAATATTTGTTTACTCTCATTTAGATTCAGCAGAGGTACCATGTATTCCTGAGACCCTTTTCTAATAAAGTGCTGCTTGTAGAATGAAAAAGCTGTTTTGAAGCCTGAATAGTTGTCTAATACTAAATTAAGTCTAAAAAAATTGCTGTCAACTTAAAATAATTTCTCCATTATTATTATTGACTTTTTATTGCATACTGGATTTAAGGGTACAGGCCAAAAATTCATTTTCAGTTTTAGCAGTTCTTCAGCTCTTACATATGCTGGATCTCCTTGACTCTATTAAGTGTCTCTTTTCTAGAGGCATAGCTTGCTAACCTACAGCATGGAATATGACTGTAAATCAGTTTGGTAATCCATGATGTTTCCCACAAGCAAATGGTATTAGCAATTCCTTAATTATTTCTATTTTAATTCCTCTTACTAGGTCCTCACCTCACTTGTTTCTAAAGGAGTGGATGTGCTCTCCTTGTTCATATGGATCATATTTTTTAATTGTATATATTTAAACATATAATTTAAAAAGTACACAAACCCTAAACTTTTCTTCCCTGAAGTAAAACCAGGTCAGATCTGGTCACAGCATCTGAGCAAACAGCAAGGTGAAAGCTTTTGAGATTCAACCAGAAGTTGATGAAACCATAAATGAAAAAAAACAAGATTAGAGTTAGGAGCTACTCAGGAGAACAGAAAAGATTCAGAAAAATTCTCATCTAGAGACCAAATATCTATATCTACATCTGTCTATCTATCTATCTATCTATATATATATATATATATATATGTATCTGTAAAAATGTAATTAACTTAGGTATCATTGCTTACTGAGTCAAAAAAGTGATATAAAGCCAGAGTTGGGGGTGTGATTTGTCAGTAAAAGAAAGCAGAAAAAGAGAAGGGGAGTAAACAGAATAAAGAGAGGAAAAGAGAGAGAAGATAAAAGGAGAGGCTCTAAAAGAAGATAAATTGATTTGATAAGACATATTATTTGCCAGAAAGTTTAGGAAATAAAAATTCAGCACTGAACTGCGTCAATTAAGAGGGGAGATATTCTGGATACATGGACAAAATTTAGTATGCAAATCCTTCTAGTTGTTTGGTATAACATGTTGGATAGGAAAATTTAACTGCCTAAATTTAGTATGTAAATCCTTCTAGTTGTTTGGTATAACATGTTGGATAGGAAAATTTAACTGCCTTTTTGTTTGAAGAATGGTTGAGTGTTAAGCTCTTACTCCTCTGATAAGAGGTGACAGGTATTCATGAAGAAGTTGTGAGAAGCAAATACCACTTCCCAGTGGTACTCATGTTCTAAAAGTTGGGCCTAATTGTTCAAGATTTTACTTTTTAAAAGTGAAGGGTTCATAGAGTCTGACCCACTGGGACATCTTAGTCTGTCTAGGATAGTTTCTCAAAAGGCAGCCCAGAAACTGGGCTCCCTTGCCCGGAGAATCCCAGGGATGGGGGAGCCTGGTGGGCTGCTGTCTCTGGGGTCGCACAGAGTCGGACACGACTGACGCAACTTAGCAGCAGCAGCAGCAATCATACCATGTTTAAAACAGCAGACCTGGTTTTGTTAACTGCACATCTCTCAGCTCATTCCAAATCTACCAAATCAATCTGAGGTGGCTCAACATACAGAGGAAGGTGATGCTGAAATGAGTCCTGCATGCTCTGAAAACTGCTTTCTCTTTACTTTGGATTTTGTGAAAATAAGAAATGATAATATGATTGAGTGCAAATTTATAATAAAATTAGGGTGAACAAGGCATCTGTTTAAATCAAGTGATTCTCTAACCAATGAAAGAATAAGTATAAATTCACACTGCACTACACATATATAACAAGATACATATTGCTTTCCCTTCTCATTCTTGCTTAGAGAATTATTAGTTTTGTGATTTGAGGTGCACATTTTCCATGTCTGAATCATTATAACTTAAAAGTCTTAGAAACTTAGTAATAATCCAAAGTACAACTTTACTCATCCTTTCTGTTTTCACTGGCCTCAAGGGGTAGTATACACACACACAAATACAAATATACACACAGATTCACAGGTTGTTCATCATTGGTCTTTCAAAATTCTCCCATATAGCTAAGAAACTAACCTAAAGTCAAAGAGAATTCACACACCTAAATCACATTTGTAAAATTTACAAAGTGTTTAAATTGTGCATATATTATGACTTAGCTATTACATCTTAAAAGGGGTCTGATCTCAACAATATTCTGACAAAAGGAAGTAAACTTTAAAATTGATCAGTGCTGTGTGAATCATCTCCATCTCCCACACTACCTCCAAGACCTATCTGAAATACATTGCATTTTTATATATTTTGATCCACAGATCTATAACAAGGTCTTGATTCCACAGTAATGAATCACACTCTGCACATTGTCCTATAAAACCTTTTTATATTTTAAATTTTTCATGCATACGCCAGTCCAGGTTCAATGCATGACACTGGATGCTTGGGGCTGGTGCACTGGGATGACCCAGAGGTATGGTATGGGGAGGGAGGACGGAGGAGGGTTCAGGATGGGGAACACGTGTATACCTGTGGCAGATTGATTTTGATATATGGCAAAACCAATACAATATTGTAAAGTTAAAAAATAAAAAAAAAATTTAAAAAAAGATTATTAAAATGCACTGTTTAAATGAATTCCTGTATACCCAGAACCCATCTTGTCCATCATATTTGTCACTAATTAAGTCACATGTATGTGCCCAGAAGTAAGCCATTAGCCTAAACTTGTACTAGTCATTCCCTTGCTTTACTTTATGGCTTGACCATAATCATCTGTATTTCTAAGCAATGTATTATTTAGTTCTGTGTTTTTAGTTTTACTTTTATGAGAGTGGAATCCTTCTGAATATAGTCTTTGGAAACTTGCTTCTCATTCAGCATTATGTTCTGAAGATGCATCTGTATTAATGTGTGTAATTGTGGTTCTTTTCACTGGTACAGCGTTCCTTGGTATGAATGCACAATGCATTTATCTTTTTTTTCTGCTGAGAACATTTGGATTGCTTCTACAATTTTGCTATTACAAACAGTGAGGCAATGAACATTTTTTAACATATTTCCTTGGTACACATGTCTGACTTTCTTTAGGGAATACATTTATGAGTGGGATTTAAGGATCCTAGCAATTCTTAAACCAATTTATTCTCCCAACCATGTGTGAGGTTCCCATTGCGTCACATCCTTTCCAATTGTGTTAATGTCAAACTTTTTAAATTTTTGCCAGCATAGTGGGCATAACATAGTATCTCATTGTGGTTTTAATTTGCATTGCCCTAATTATGAATCACAGCAAATTTGCATGTAAAACAAATTAAAATTTTCCTCTGAAACATTTGTTTCTAATTGGGTAGCAGTGACTGGATGTAGAATTATGGTAAAACCACTTTTTGCTTATATGTTTTTGAGGAAAGGACTTTTTGGTTTGGGGGTCTAGGGAAAGAAAAGATTGTTTTATTGCTTTAAAGCTGGGTGTGGATGAGCGGCATTTCTCATCATGACTAAGAACATAGATTAATAATACCTAGAATCATACTTCCAAATTTCCATTTCCTTTAATTAAAAAATCCCATCAAATACATATCTTCTTTAAAAATAGGAGGTAAAGGAATAATTCCATTCAGATGTATGTGTGCTTTTTAAAAAAAGACTATTTTTCAGAGCTGTTTTAGATTCCTATAAAAGCTGAGTAGAAGGTAAAAGATTTTCCACCTAACCCTCTTCCTACCCCTTCCTCTATTACTCATATCCCCCATGAAAGTTGTACATTTGTTAGAATCAATTGACCTATATTGGCAGTTCATACCCACTCAAAATCCTGTGCTCTGTGACAGCCTAGAGAGGTGGGATGGGGTAGGAGGTGGGAGGGAGATTAAAAAAGGAAGGGACATTTGTATACCTACTGGTGATTCATGTTGATGTATGGCAGAAAGCAGAACAATATTGTAAAACAATTATCCTCCAATCAGAAATAAATAATTTTTTAAAAATACTGTATGATTCACTGTTGATGTTATGCATTCTATGAATTATAACAAATATATCATGACATGTATTATGTGGTTTTTTTAAATAGTCTTTTAACTGTTTTAAATCATTCATGGTGCTTACAAGTCTCGGAAAGAGGTCATATCTCTCTTTCTACTGTTGTAAAATTACTTAAACATAAAGTTATCCTAGAAGGCACTGCGTTTGTGTCTTCGTATAATTCCTCATTTTGGAAACCACTTGATTGCCTTTGTACCCATTGGCTGAATTGAACTAATGTATTTCTTCAAGTTTCTGATTTCCTCTTAATAAATACACTTAGGTTTGTGTATTTGTTCTTTTAACTTCATTGTTGTGCTTCACCATGGCAACAGTACCTCAAGAACGTTTATCCAACATTCTTATGTAATTCATTTATTTACTGTGTTTCTAAGGTTTAGTTGATTTTTATTTCATTGTCTAAACACTTCAGTCAGTGGTGCTGCTTGCACAAGATTAACTTTCTTTTGAATTTTCTCTAGGATCTTTATCATTTTAATTAAGGCTTTACAATATTTTCTTTGTATTTTTTAATACTGCAGATGCTGATATTTTCAGAGGAAAGTGGAATACCATGTTGACATATACATTATATTTTATTAATATATGCAATATGTTTACTAACCAAAATGATCTCAGCAATATATTCACTGGTAGTCCGAAGTAATTGTTGACATTTTTGTTTTCTACTAAAGCTTATCACCAAAAGGATGGAAATATACTTTCACAGCATTTTCAGTTGGGGTTAAAAATGAAATGTCTAGAACCACGCAGAAACAAAACAAAACAAAACCCAATGGTCACGTCTATTTCTAGTGGTATTTTCTAGCAAGTTGGGAAAGTACGCAAAATAAACTTCAACTTTGAACCTTGTGAATTCCATATGAATGCCAGTAAAGTCTGAGACTGAAAAGACTTTGTTATTTTTTCCAAAATAGCTAGTAGAAAATCCAGGTTTTAACTATATGCAGAGTGTCTGTTTATGTAAAACTACACATCTCTTTAATATGGTCACTATCCTAATGACAATATATGCTAGACCATTTATAATATATTATAAATTATTAAAGTATGTGAGGGTATAAAAATTTATAAACAAATTCAAATTTTTTTTATTTTTTATTTTTTAAATTTTATTTTATTTTTTAAACTTTACATAATTGTATTAGTTTATATAACAGATTTTATTACAGAGATTGCTTTTAACATAAGCTTCTTATACTTTTGGGTTTTCATGCAAGGATCCCTAGGGACTTCATGAAAATCCTTTACAATAATTCAGAAATTATTGTTGGAAGTAGCAGCAAATTGATGATTCATAAGAACAAGTTTATTAAAAAAAAAAAAACTCCTCTCAATATAAATTAATGGAGATAAAAATTTGCAAATGCAAATTTGACATCTTAAAGTACTATAAGTTCAAACAAGTAAGTAAGTAAGTGTTAGTTGCCTGGTCATGCCTGACTCTTTGCAGACCCCATGGACTGCAGCCCACCAGGCTCTTCTGTCCATGAGATTTTCCAGGCAAGGATACTGCAGTGAGTTGCCATTTCCTTCTCCAGGGGATCTTTCCGACCCAGGGATCAAACCTGGGTCTCCTGCACTGCAGGCAGATTCTTTACCAACTGAGCTACAAGGGAAGCCCAAATAGTACTTTAAAGTATTTAAAGAAGTTCAAATAGTACTGTGTAAATGCAAATCAAGGTATATCTTGCCTTAAACATTGAGTCTGAAAAGAGACATGTAAACTACATTTATATATGTTAACTCTTAGTTTAGCAGTGGATGAGTCTCACTTGTTAGTAATACCCTATGTTTAAGGAGTACTAAATCTCATTACTGACATGGTCTAGTCTCTAGCTTCCTCTGACAAGATCTGTGTCACTCTTTCCCCCTGATTCATTTCAGTTTGATCATGTTGGCTTTTTTTATGTGCTTTGAACCAGTCATGTCATTCCATTTTCAGAATCATTGACCACGCCACCCTTTCCTCCAGGAACAACTTTTCTCCTGAACATTTGAGGACATCCACTTCTTCCTAGTGCTTAGATCTTGAACAACAGGCACCATTCTCCATGTGCGTGTGCCCTAAAATCCTCATTCTTAACAAATGAGGTGCAAGAACAAAGTTCTTGATTACTTTCAGGTTAAAACTGTGGCAACCTAAATTACCTGAAACAATACCTTCCAGCTTCCCATTAAAATAGATGTTTGTGATTTTCAGTAAGCACACTAGTATATAACTTTAAGTTATGTAAAATCCCACTATCCACTAATATTATTACCGAATTCACAAGAATGTTCTCTTGTCATCTAGGGTCCTACGATGATACACCAACCACTTGTGCTACCACCAGTCAAAACTATGGATGGCCCCACCTTCAGGTACTGCATATGAATATATTACAAAAGGACACTCATGCCTTAATGAAAGTAACATGTTAGATTTACAGTGATATTGAGGACAATATGAATATGTTAACAATCATAAGAAAGATTTCACAGAATGATACACAATATAACTTCAAATAACTTCTGAATAAAGGAAAACTTTGAAAGGCAATCTAACAAACGACTGATAAAGATGGACTTGTGGGCATCTGTCAAACTTACAAAGTCATTTCCTTGGGACCTTTGGGTATGAACTTATCCCACATGTTTATGTTCCCTTGGCCAGAGAACTAGGAATGTTAAATTAATACAAATGGCTCTTATAAGATTTATTAATATCCTTAATTTGGTAGTATTAGCCACAAACATCACACAAAAACACAAACACACACAAATATATAACGTCTATGGTTAATCTTGTTTTAACTATAAATACATATATATATATATATATATATATATATATATATATATATAAACAGGAGAAGGCAATGGCACCCCACTCCAGTACTCTTGCCTGGAAAATCCCATGGATGGAGGAGCCTGGTGGGCTGCAGTCCATGGGGTCGCTAGGAGTCGAAGAGGACTGAGCAATTTCACTTTCACTTTTCACGCATTGGAGAAGGAAATGGCAACCCACTCCAGTGTTCTTCCCTGGAGAACGCCAGGGATGGGGGCGCCTGGTGGGCTGCTGTCTCTGAGAGTCGGACACGACTGAAGCAACTTAGCATCAGCAGCAGCATATATATATAACAAATTATGTTTCATGTATAAAGTAATAGGGCTAGGTTGCTCTTTTGAACTAAATTCCTTTCCTCTGTCAAGTTCTTTGTTTTCTGATTCACATAGTCACTGTTATATTCTTACAAATGGCTATAAACCTTTCCCATAATTGGAATGTAAAAGGATATCATTTATAAATAAGGGAACAGGAAAATGGTGGTTAGCTGAATTAAAGATTTAAGTTGCCTTAGCTACTATTTTTAGAACTCCCGGGCAAAGCAGTTTCAACTTCAATCATAGGCATTAATTTCAAGTTTCAGGAGCACTGGTGCTTCCAAAAAGATTACTGTTGAAGACAAATATCTCTTCTTATTTATATTTAGCACTGTAGTTTCATACCAGATAAAATATTAATTATGTGATTATTATTATACCTCACATCCTCCTTCCTGACAAAATTAAAGTAGCTTTCCTGTCCTCACTTATTTTTAGACTGCGAAGTATTTAACAATTCAGTAATGCATCATCTCAATAAACTATAATAGCATTAATGAAAAATAAAGGCTAGTGAATTATTTTATCTTAAATTCAAAGCTGAGTGAATTAATTCCTTACTCTAACTTTAAATTCCCAAGTCATTTTGTTGGACCAAAAATAGCCCCTCTATAACTATTCTTTGTCCTACAGTGTGTCTTTGGGAACTCATCATTGTTGTTCTATCCTTTTATGTGTCAGCTTCCTTTGCACATTGAATCTCGTATGACTCACAGTTCCTTAGAGCATGGTGTGAATGCTTGAAATGCCTACTTATAACTGACAGTTGACTTTTTTCTTCCTGAACTTTTTTATGTGAAGTGGTGCCAGATCAATTTTTTAAAGCCCCAATTTTGCTTATTGAAGACATATAAGAAAGAGCATAAAATGAAAGAAGATTCACTTACTGGGCAAAAACTGACTTTAACTTCCACTATCTGTGAGTACCAGTCATCCTCATATGGAAGTTAAGAGGATTACCCTTTCTTTTCTGTCTTTCCAACTTATAAATTCTAACATATATTGGCTAGTTTGAAGGAGATAATTTGGAAATGACTTGAAAATGAAAGGTCTGAATTTGAACTGCATTCTCTTCATTAAATTGATCTCTGACTTGCAGTGTATTGGTGAGATTTTTTTGTGAGACACAAAAAGCCCTGATAGTAATTTTTAAACTTTTATTTCTAGCATGGAGAGTTTAAGGTGGATATGTATTTAAATTCTAGCAAGAAAGAGTTTGAAAAAATGATCTCTAGAAAGATTAAAAAATATAACTGAGAACCAGTTTGCTATCGTATTATTTTGACTCACATGCAGTTTAACTTTAGCCTAATACAAGAAGCCCAGAAATAAGACTTAAGAAAGAAAACTCCTAGTCTTAGCTCATCTGCCTCTGCTGTGGGATATGAGGCAAATCACCAAACATTCCTGAACTCCGAACTTCTAAATCTATAATATGAACAGGTTATACTGTGAGACATCCAGGTCCATTTCAGCTCTGAAATTCTGGGTCCTCTAACTGTAATCACTCTGAATTAAAGACAGGAGCTGGAAATAAAATATCATTTGAAGTTCTTTGTAATCAATAATGTGATTTGTAATAGCTCAGTTCTTCTAACTCCAAATATTGTTTCATTTCTTTATTTACATAATCATTCTGTAGACTCTGAAACTTGACAAATAGGTAAGAGGTAAGAAAGAGAAAAAAAACAAGGAGAATGTCTCTGGCTAGGCTGAATTTTGGCAACAGAAGGATGCATTTCTATTAATCACTAAAATTGTATATTCTTACTGAAAATTCTCTTTGACTGCATGGTAGTAAAAATATTAACTTTTAAATTTATAATAATGTAATAGATCCATTTTCATATTTAAATCTTAAACCAGTTGAAACTGAATCTCACATACAAATTTTTTCCCAAAACTGATGGACAGTTGTAGCAATGCTTTTTATCAAATAATGTATCCATTCTATTACTGATTTAAAACATAATTAAATTGTTCTATTTGCTAAGTGATATTAACAAACTGGTTTGGATTCTAGGGTCTATTTGTCTTATCATTGGTTTTTGTTTAACTGACCTTTAAAATTATTCATTACCTTGATTGCATTACATTTATACATCATTTGGGGGAAAATTAAGCATCTCTATACATTTTAGTTTTATATACATTAATAAAAATGTCTCTTTAATAGAAATAATTTTATGTCCATGAAATAATTATATACCTTCTTCAATGGCTCTTCAGGCAGGAGTAATGCCTGGTTCTTAACGATCAGAGTGTACTTTTACACAGAATAATGTGAAAGTTTTCTTAGCAAATATTATGAATAGGTCAGAGAATCAAGAGAGAGTCAGGTTGATTAGAACAGTGAGAACTAAATTAAGGTAAATTTACAAAAAAAAAAAAAAAAAGGGTATTGGTATTCCACTAATGAAACAAATTATAGGACTTTAAACTCAAATAAGACACTTTCAGGACCCTGGATTTAACTTTGTATTTATGATCTGGTGTTTTTTTAAAGAGAAAATTTATAAGCACATTGGTTTTCTCTAATCCAAGACCATAGCGGGTAAGTCCCCAAGTTGTCAGTGATTTGGTTACTACATCTTACACCAGGAGCAAAGGAGCCACTGGTGTGTAATTCAAGAGGCTGGCCACTAGGGCTGGTGCATTGTGGAGCATATCTCTCCTAGCTAAGCTTTTGACTTTGCATGTCACATAAATAGATTGGAGTTTTGTCTCCCTATCTGTAAAATAGGAGATTAAATCTGAGAAAAAGAAAAATAAACTCTAAGATTCTCCTTAATTCTAACTCTTCTTTCACTTTGGCTCTTGGCTTAATCATCATCTCCAAAGGGTACATTTTACATTCTACTTTTGTCCTTTAATTTGTTATGTCTGTCTTTCTTGTCCCTGAGCTACATTAAATAAGCATTTGTAAAGAGCTATTTTAAACCTCTGTGTATTACACCTTATAGTGCCTGTAAACTCAGCTAAGTGTATTACAAATTGTATTAGAATGTTCCCCCCAAATTATATATTTAGTGATTAAATTACTCATGTAGATCAACTTCATGCATAATTGTCTTACCATTCCTTGAAAAATGAATAGCACACTGTCTTATTGCTCAGAGTTAAAAACAGGTAAACTAGGGGACATCATTGTTGTAGAAGATGTAATTGATGACCTCTTACAAAGAATAGGTATAAAAACATATAGCATATATTTTAAGTGTAATTTTTTAAAGAGTTAAAAGATGCAATTTTTTAATAGTTGGAATATCCAAAAAAATACCAATTCTTATCTTTCTGTATAATTAGCTGTGTTTCCAATAAAAATCGTTCAAATAAAAATTATGGATTCAACAAAATGAGTTTAGCACAACTGACGAGGAACATTTGCTATATATACTTGTCATTTATGTTAGCTTACATATCTCATATGCAAAATAAAGCATGAACCTAAGTGTAATACACCTCTTCAATAATTCAGTATTGTTCTTGATCCAGTGACTTGGGGGTCTCATTTTCAGTGCCAAAAAATCTACAAGTATTCTAAACTGTAAGAGATTTCCATATTATAATGCGTCCTATAAATGGTGGTATTCTTTGAAAATACACTTCTCTGAAATCTCCTTCTTAGCTTACTTTTAATCATACTCTATTTTAGTGCATAAAGCTGTCCTCTTTTGTATTGATCCCCAAAGTATTTCTTTTTTTGATCTCTATAAAAAATTCCAGACACAGAAATTGTTTTGCATGTAGTAGACTGCATTGAATATTTTCATACGAAATATTCAGGAGAGATTCACATATTAGCAATGTAAACAATTTAAGATCAAGTGGTAGACATCGTCATTTATAAAGATCACTTGGTTTTCCCAATATCTTATCTATTTCCAGCCTCTCCATCTTTCTGGATCCTCTCTCTTCCTCTTTATCACTCATTTCCCTGCTTCCTTTATAGGAGTGAAAATAATACACTTTCTAACATTGATTCATGGAGAGGAGATTTTTCTTTTTATATTTAAGCAATTGCAAATGTTTGTTTTTATGTATCTGTTCTATCATATGTTATTTTTGATGTATTTTACATACAAAAAATAGTTCCTTCAGTAAGAGAAATTCTGGTATCAATGTTAATGGTAATTATGTAATGAATTATGATAATCTATTTATAATGACAATTATTTAACATTTAATAGGTAAAAGTAAGTTGTCATTGAAGTTTAATGGGAACCAAATTATATGCAGACTTATTTGATGGCTCAGTGGACAAAGAATCCGCCTGCAATGCGGGAGACACAGGAGAAGAAGCAAGTTCCATCCTTGGATCAGGAATATCCCCTGGAGGAGGGCATGTCAACCGAAAGAGTCACAGAGTCTGAAACCACTGAGCGACTAAGCGCAGCACAGCACCTGTTACATGTAGTGGGCATGCATGCTTCGTCGCTTCAATCGTGTTTGACACTTTATGACCCCATGGACTGCAGCCCACCAGGCTCCTCTGTCCATGGGATTCTCCAGGCAAGAATAATGGAGTGGGTTGCCATATCCTCCTCCAGGGAAATTTACTGACCCAAGAATTGAACCCACAGCTCTGAAGTCTCCTGAATTGGCAGGTGGGTTCTTTACCACTAGTGCCAGCTGGGAAGCCCTTTATGTAGTGTAGATACTATAAGCTTTCATACATTTACCTGTTTATTCCTGTTCACATTTGCTTTACATTAAATTATAATTTGTTTTATTCATTTTTCTGACTACAGTGCTCAGCCTAATAGTTTTCAAATGCAATGCATTTTTATTTTTGGTAAGATTGCATTTTTTTTGTTTCATATGTCTTATACTTTAGATCAATGATCCAAACTGGCTTATGAATATACCTAAGGAGTAGGCAGAAAATGCTTGTTGTATAGAGATCAATTTCCAGATCCAAAATTCCTAAGGTCTAAGTTGCCAGCCAGTCACCCTTTCCACTTTTTCTTTCATAGTTTTCCTTTTACTTCTTTACACACACACATACTATTTCACCCTTCTGAGTCTCACTATTAATATTATACAAAGTATTTCTGCAGGACATAACAATCTCCGAGGCCATAAAAATGAGTACAGAAACAACAGATACACTGATGTTTGCCAAACCTTTTTTGAAAGTACACATGGCCTCTCTACTTTCTTCATCTCATCTGATATATTTCTAACAAAATTTACTTTGTGTTTAAAATTATGTATCAAATTTTGTAATGAATTTATTATGTTCTGATCTAGAGTATAAAGTCTAGAGGCAAACTCTTTGGTTCAAACCCTGAATCAAATAGTTTTTTTAATCACTTGGTTAAATTAATAAATCTACTTGTGCCTCAGTTTCCACATAGGTAAACCTGGGATAAACAGTACCTATTATATATATATTTTTAATAATGTGATCATAAAGATTGAAAAGGTAAATATTACATTTTTATGTATTATAAATTGGTCATCATCTATTATGTATCATTGATGTTTCCAGACTTGGTGGTCACTATCTATAAGAACTGATAGAAGTTTCTGCAAAAGTGAAAGTCTTAGTCACTCAGTCATGTCTGACTCTGCAACCCCGTGGACTGTAGCCTTCCTGGCTCCTCTGTCTATGGAATTCTCCAGGCAAGAATACTGGCGTGAATAGCCATTCCCTTCTCCAGGGGATCTTCCTGACCCAGGGATTGAAATCGCATCTCTTGCACTGCAGGCGGAATCTTTACCATTGGAGCCACCGGGAAAGCACGATAGAAGTAGAGGTGGAAACATTTAGTGCTTAGATCATGGCTTGGAATTGAGTAAGTCTTGTGTGAGCTACTATCATCAACATCACCATCATTATTATTATTCTAATAAAATTGTAATGGTCAAGCAATTGAGAAGGATTTTTAAAACACTCATTCAAACGGGTAAGTTTTTTAATGAAATTTCAACCTAGGTATATGTTTTGTTGCATAAAATAGTTCGGTCAGGGAAGACTTCATTGAAAATTTTCCAAGGAAAAGTTTGCATAGCAACCATGCGAATGCTTCACAGGAAAAGGAAGATGCTGCGAGATGATAGCGTTTAAGTCTCACTTGCTCACTCAGTGACCTGCTTCTTCCTCCCTCCATCTTCCTTGCTCCACTCCGTCTTTACACGTACTGTTTCTCTCTTATGACTTTTCCTGGTTCTCCTGTAATGTAGTCGCTTAAAAGAATTGGAAAACTAAAAAAATATATTTCAATAGAATACAATTCTGTAAGCAAAAGGTGGATAGTGGAGTGGAATATGATGTCAAGGAGATTAAGAAATTTCCAGCTGTCAAGAGAACACTCATTTCTCTACAAGTGATTGTGTAGGTATTAAATTGTTCTTGCATTTATATTTCATTGAAAATAATATAGCAGTTATAGTTTAAAATATCAACATTTAAAATGTGCCAAATATTACACTTTGCAAATGATCTAGTAACTTAAATGGATGAAGTTTTAAAATTACTTTAGAAATAGCATCAACAGAAAAGTTAGAAGAACACTTGCACTAGATTGACATGTTTAGTTCATCTTTGCATTCCCTTTTCCATGAAAAGTACACTTAAAATAAGTTTACTAATAAATATGCATATAACATTTTATTATGAAAATATGATGAATTATAATATCATACCTTTCATTGTAGCATGGAGTTGTAACCAAAACAACTAACCTCATGTTCTTAACTTGACATAATTACAGGAGGATGTGTTGGATCTGGGATAAGGTGATGAGATATTACATGTATCACATGGAAAAGAGCTCTTGATGCTGTTAGTAAGAAAATAAATATAAGGCTTTGCAAATAGTGGGTTAGAAGATACCATAAGGGTTTCTCTTTTGTCATTAAGGATAATAAATTATAAGGAGATTAAGAAAGATCCTTTGCAACTGGAGCCTTTACTTCTACATATAATAATTTATATTTGTAGTTTAGGATAAATAAATAGCTTACATTTATTTATTGATAATGAAGAATATTATGCATTTCCAAAAACGAAAGAGCTTGTCATTAGATGTGGAAAAACCCTAGTCTTTTTCCAAGATGCAATAATCCATTAAAAAAACAATCAGTTGAACAAAGAGTACCTATCTTGAAAGAGGTTTTTTTCATATCAAGAAAGCTCATTTAGTGGGATAGATCTATACTTACAATTAAGAATCAAACTCCTCAGAACTCAGCAGAGTTCATTAGACTCCAGATTAATTCTAATAGTCATTACGGTGTGGATTTCCCCTCTGTAGGAAAACCCCAAATTAAAAAAAAAAAAAAAAGCACCCTTCTCCCCTAATAGAAAGCCCTGTTTCTTTTCTTTAGATACTTTATTATTGTTTCATTTTGTCTTCTATCCTATCTCCCAAGTCCTCCTTAATCTTCTTTTCAAAGCAAGTTAATCTTTTTATGGAATAGATTGGTTTTGATAAAATTTTCCCTCTTCCCAAATTATGCAGACCCAAGCATGAACACATCAAAGTGAAATTTCCAATGAGCCTATGCCACAGTTCATTTATACCTGTCAGGATTATACTTTTGCTAGTTTTTAACTTCAAGCCAGTTTTTCCTAAATTGCCCATTTTTATAACGTTCCCAGATTATCTAATTTTCTGTCTATATTAACCTGTCAGTCACAATATACTTAAAAATGGCCAGAGGGGCAAGTCTTGGGTTTCCCTGGTGGTTCAGCAGTAACAAATCTGCCTGTAATGCAGGAGACCTGGGTTCAATCCCTGGATCAGGAAGATCCCCTGGAGGAGGGCATGGTACAACCCACTCTTGTACTCTTGCCTAGAAAATTCCATGGACAGAGGAGCCTGACAAGGCGGCAGATCATAGGGTTGCAAAGGGTCAGACATGATTGAAATGACTCAGCAGCAGCAACGGGACAAGCCTTTCCACTGTGTGGCGTGTTTGCTTAAAGTCTTGCTAATATACTTAATGTTATATTATTTATATTTTCTACTAGTTATTGAAAATAAATGAAAACACATTTTCATTTATTGACTTCTGTTTAAGTGACCTAAAGTAACGGAGAAATGCCCAGCACCTAGAAAGAATAAAGGGTGTGGCCTAGGAGGAAAACACAGTCATTTACTGTATTTTACAGGAAGTTCCTGCTGTGACTAAAAGTTCTTTGCTCTCTCGGAGACTAGATATAAGACAAAGGGAAATGCAACACAGATAACTGGTAGCCTTTAATCTGTTGAATCTAAATATGTCTGCCAGTGAGAAACAGATCCTGGATTTAGGGAAAATGAGTGCTGTGATTTAATGAGTCTGGGAAGTAGACCTGGCAACAATAACTCAAGAAAGCCTTTAGATGTACTTTTACTGTTTTAGGCTGTTTTAGAGAAAACAAACCCTCCAGGTGAAAGTTCAACACTTCTCTGTCAAATGTTTTTCTGTATGACACCGAATAGCACCTGAGGTAAGAGAAATTCCAGTAAACAGTAACTATCAACTGCCAAAGGTAAAAATGACCTCACTGGGCATATCCACATCTTTTAAATCAAATTTGGCTGCACTTTTAATTAGACTTTAAGCAAGAGACCTGCCTATCTATAAGTACAAATCATGGCCATGCTGAATTTATTATTCTTTATTATCTCACATATAAATTTGTTTTTCACATTTACTACTATATAATTAGTAACAAATTAACTTTAAATCATTTGGGATTCCATTTTATACAGTGTGCCTATCTTAGTTACATATTTCTGGAAAAGTTTATTATTCCCTATTTTCTATCAATTTTTTCCAAAGCCTTTGGATGTTAAATAAAGGATCCTGTGACACAAAGACTGCCATATCACTAGAAACACTAATGCATGCATACATATAAAACCACAAAATACTTTAGAATGTAGTTTACTATCAAAAGAGCAAGTTTTCTGAACCCTAGCAGACCTTAGAATTTATCTTTCAGCGAAATCATAAATATATTCCTCAACATATCCTATTAAGATAGTTTCTGTGTTTCCTTTACTGGGGGAAAATGACACTGTATGCTTTTATAAATTCTCATATTCTACCTGGTATTTCATAGAATATTTGGTGGAATTGTACATGAATATACACAAACATATATACATACATACATGTAGCTTGAAACACATTAGCTGAAATTCAAATATATTCTGAGGGAAAAAACATGCAATAAATATAAAGACAAACAAGTGTGTTTGTTTATAAAGACATATTAAATTAAAAAGAATAAGACTAAATTTTTGGTTCAAATTTTCTAGTGCCTAGTTTGAAAAGGTATGTACTTGTAACCAGAACAACTCTCTAACACTCTATTATTAATTCTATCATTCTCTCTTACTGTTTTGAAGTTTAACTGCATCTTCAAAAATTTTCAATAGTGAGCAGGGAAGAGTTATTGTTTTCTCTTACAAGTCCCAACTAAATATAATATAAATTGTAATTTCTATTCTCTCTGTTATAGATCTGATGCTTGGAAATCTTTTGGGCCATTTCTGAGCACAGAGCTTTAAGCAGTCCTATATTCAGTTTTCTAATGATTTATAGCTTTGTAGGACTCCAGTTTAGTTCAATTGCTCAGTTGTGTCCGACTCTTTGTGACCCCACCAACGGCAGCATTCCAGGCCTCCACGTCCGTCACCAACTCCCAGAGCTTTCTCAAACTCATATCCATCAGGTCGGTGATGCCATCCAACCATCTCATCCAATGTCGTGCCTTTCTCCTCCTGCCTTCAATCTTTCCCAGCTTCAGACTCTTTTCTAATGAGTCAGTTCTTCATATCGGATGGCCAAAGTTTTGAAGTTTCAGCTTCAGCATCAGTCCTTTCAATGAATACTCAGAACTGATCTCCTTTAGGATGGACTGGTTGGCTCACCTTGCAGTCCAAGGGACTCTCAAGAGTCTTTTCCAACATCACAGTTCAAAAG
Source organism: Bubalus kerabau (assembly GCF_029407905.1). Taxonomy (NCBI): domain Eukaryota; kingdom Metazoa; phylum Chordata; class Mammalia; order Artiodactyla; family Bovidae; genus Bubalus; species Bubalus kerabau. Next base: position 62,593,354 of record NC_073626.1, read on the forward strand.
CATCAATTCTTCAGCAGTCAGCTTTATTTATAGTCCAACTCTCACGTCCATACATGACCACTGGAAAAACCATAGCCTTGACTAGATGGAACTTTGTTGATAAGTTAAACTTTGTTGAACTAATGTGTCTGCTTTTTAACATGCTGTCTAGGTTAGTCATAACTTTCCTTCCAAGGAGTAAGCGTCTTTTAATTTCATGGCTGCAATCACCATCTGCAGTGATTTTGGAGCTCAGAAAAATAAAGTCAGCCACTGTTTTCATTGTTTCCCCATCTATTTGCCATGAAGTTATGGGACCAGTTGCCATGATCTTAGTTTTCTGAATGTTGAGTTTTAAACCAACATTTTTCACTCTCCCCTTTCACTTTCCTCAAGAGGCCCTTTAGTTCTTCTTCACTTTCTGCCATAAGGGTGGTGTCATCTGCATATCTGAGGTTATTGATATTTCTCTTGGCAATCTTGATTCCAGCTTGTGCTTCCTCCAGCCCAGCATTTCTCATGATGTACTCTGCATATAAGTTAAATAAGCACAGTGACGATATACAGCCTTGACATACTCCTTTTCCTATTTGGAACCAGTCTGAGGTTATTGATATTTCTCCCAGCAATCTTGATTCCAGCTTGTGCTTCATCCAGGCCGGCATTTCCAAGATGTACTCTGTATATAAGTTAAATAAGCAGGGTGACAATATAAAGCCTTGAAATACTCCTTTCCTGATTTGGAACCAGTCTGTTGTTCCATGTCCAGTTCTAACTGTTGCTTCCTGACCTGCATATAGGTTTCTCAAGAGGCAGGTCAGGTGGTCTGGTATTCCCATCTCCTTCAGAATTTTCCACAGTTTGTTGTGATCTACACAGTTGAAGACTTTGGCATAACTAATAAAGCAGAAGTAGATGGTTTTCTAGAATTCTCTTGCTTTTTCTATGATCCAATGGATGTTGGCAATTTGATCTGTGGTTTCCTCTGCCTTTTCTAAATCTAGCTTGAAAATCTGGAAATTCATGGTTCACGTATCGTTGAAGCCTGGCTTGGAGAATTTTGAGCATTACTTTGCTTGCCTGTGAGATGAGTGCAATTTTGCAGTAGTTTGAGTATTCTTTGGCATTGCCCTTCTTTGGGATTGGAATGAAAACTAACCTTTTCCAGTCCTGTGGCCACTGCTGAGTTTTCCAAATTTGCTGGCATATTGAATGTGGCATTTTCACAGCATCATCTTTTAGGATTAAAATAGCTCAACTGGGATTCCATCACCTTCACTAGTTTGTTCTTAGTGATGCTTCCTAAGGCCCATTTAACTTTTCATTCCAGGATGTCTGACTCTAGGTGAGTGATCACACCATCATGATTGTCTGGGTCATGAAGATCTTTTTTGTACAGTTCTTCTGTGTATTCTTGCCACCTCTTAATATCTTCTGCTTCTGTTAGGTCCATACCATTTCTGTCCTTTATTGAGCCAATCTTTGCATGAAATGTTCCCTTAATATCTCTAATTTTCTTGAAGAGATCTCTAGTCTTTGCTATTCTATTGCTTTCCTCTATTTCTTTGCATTGATCACTGAGGAAGGCTTTCTTATCTCGCCTTGCTATTCTTTGTAGGACTAGATGGATCCTTATAGTTTTTTGATACAACTGATTATTTTTAAATGAAAAACTGAGAAGCAGGCAAATAAAAAGGCTGATTAAAAGAAAAAAAATAGTAATCTGTTGTCACAGAGTTAGTATGCATTTTTCTTTAAAACATTTGTGCTGACTATTCTATCAAATGCCCTCAAACTACCTCTGCCCATGTCCCTTTTATCTATAAGCAACACTTAATTCTTGGTATAAATTTAATTTTTCCTCATATTCTTCTGGACAACTTCTTTTATGTTTAACTTGGAAATTAACAAAGCATTTTTTTTGCTATTTACTCCAAGATCATTGCTATTGTTCACAGGTTTGAAAAATCTTCTTTCATGATGCCCTAAAACATGTTGTCACATACTTTTAAATCCAGACTTCAAAAAACTACTCCACTTTGGCCTATCCATTGTCCATTGACCAATGGACCATTGTCCATTGTCCATGACCTATCCATTGTCCATTAACTGGGATCACCTAACATGCTGATGTATATTAAATTTTCAGTGTAGCTATTGCTACAAAATCTCTCATGTAGTTTCAGTGCAAACCTGATCAAATAAATAGTATAATTGATATTTCTATTTAAAAAAAAAATTGGTTCTATCAAATGTTTCTGAAATTGCTCTTCAAATCCTGATATGTTGATGGTAGGGGACACACATGTGCTTAGAGTCTTCGTATCCACTTTGTCTATAGGCCACTATCTGAGTCACTAGGGAAGCCTCCTGTTGAAAGGAGATCTCTCAATTGCCATTTTATTTTACTTTTCTCTTTTTGTATAGTAAGTTGGCCCTTATTTAGCCCCAAGGCCTTAAGAAATTGAGTAAGCAATAAGTATTTACCTTGAAAAAAGATTGAGAAAATACATAATTTATTACACAAGTTGAAGGTGGATGTTTTAGCAAGAGTATCATTCAAACACTGATGAAGTAGATAAAAACAAAGATAATGCTCACCTTGTTCACTAAATATAATTCTTTTGAGTCATTGATTTTTAAATTTGCTTGAAATGACATGCAAATACATTAGTCTAAAAATAATAATTTGCAACTGAAATCTCAATAATAAAGATCATTTGATCACTTGTGTGTATAATTGGGTGTTCATACTTTATCTTGAGGATGTCATTAACTCATTTCACAGGATTTTGCATACCTAGGCTAAATCCCTAGGTATGAGGCAACATAGGGAAACCCAAAGGAACTGGAGCTAGGAGATATTTTTCTAGTCTCTATATCTGACCTATTGTTTGAATGTAATCAAAACATATCACTTCTTCAGTATTAAATGTCCTCTATACAGTAAATTTTTGTACTACATTGACTTTTTTATATTATTAAAAATATGATATTTAAACAATAATAAATTCACAATGCTTATACTTCCAAAAGTCATGTTTTATATTGTTTCTCCAATTCTGAAAAAGAGATCTTTCTGGGGTCAGAAAGATCTCAAGTCTTCTGTAACTGAGCAATTGCAAGGTAGAAATTACATAGCATTAGAAATATCAATAACCTCAGATATGCAGATGACACCACCCTTATGGCAGAAAGTGAAGAAGAACTAAAAAGCCTCTTGATGAAGGTGAAAGTGGAGAGTGAAAAGTTGGCTTAAAGCTCGACATTCAGAAAACGAAGATCATGGCATCTGGTCTCATCACTTCATGGGAAATAGATAGGGAAACAGTGGAAACAGTGTCAGACTTTATTTTTCTGGGCTCCAAAATCACTGCAGATGGTGACTGCACCCATGAAATTAAAACATGCTTATTCCTTGGAAGGAAAGTTATGACCAACCTAGATAGCATGTTCAAAAGCAGAGACATTACTTTTCCAACAAAGGTTTGTCTACTCAAGGCTATGGTTTTTCCTGTGGTCATGTATGGATGTGAGAGTTGGACTGTGAAGAAGGCTGAGCACTGAAGAATTGATGCTTTTGAACTGTGGTGTTAGAGAAGACTCTTGAGAGTCCCTTGGACTGCAAGGAGATCCAACCAGTCCATTCTAAAGGAGATCAGCCCTGGGCCTTCTTTGGAAGGAATGATGCTAAAGCTGAAACTCCAGTACTTTGGCCACCTCATGCGAAGAGCTGACTCATTGGAAAAGACTCTGATGCTGGGAGGGATTGGGGGCAGGAGGAGAAGGGGACGACAGAGGATGAGATGGCTGGATGGCATCACTGACTCGATGGACGTGAGTCTGAGTGAACTCTTGGAGTTGGTGATGGACAGGGAGGCCTGGCGTGCTGCGATTCATGGGGTTGCAAAGAGTTGGACACAACTGAGCGACTAATCTGATCTGATTTAATATCATTCATTTTTTCCTGAAGTATAGTTTAATGATCTTAATATAAACAAAGAATCAAAATTTAATGTAAGTAATGGTGAGGATTATTCATTTTATTATCCTCCCTATAGGATCTATCATGATGGTGGGCACACAGCAAGAAATTGCTTCAAGTTCTAAGGTGGAGACAAAATTAGAAATTTGGGGAGTTATTGATAATGTAACTTAGTATCCAGAAGTTTTTGTAACCTAACAAGATTTCAGCCACAAGAATAATGATGGAAAAGTTCACTTAGATATAATTAAGATAAACACTATAGAGCCAAGAGTAGGTTTCAAAGTATTCGAAATTATGAAAATTGTAAGTGAACTACAGGATTACCTAGCTGATTTAAGGTACCTTGGGCTTTTACATGCATTACCTGGTAATACAGAGGTATGTGATAGTTCCTAATGAAGTTATTTTCAAATGGGAAAAAAATGAATAGAGCTACTTCCACATGGGTGGTACTGCTACTGATCTAATGTATACCTAAGGATTAATCTATTCATGGCTCAGCTAGTTCTATCTAAGAAAGGTAACATGTAAATTCTTGTTAGTCAGCATTTACAGATACCCTCCCTTTAGAGTGTTCAGAGGAAATTCTCAATTAACTTTGAAATCATTAACGTAATCCTCTCTCAAAACCCAGAATATTGCATCAATATTCTGATAAGTTGGGATTTCTCTGGTAGCTCAGCTGGTAAAGAATCTGCCTACAATACACAAGACCTCAGTTCGATTTCTGGGTCAGGAAGGGATGACAACCCCTGGAGAAGCGATAGGCTACCCACTCTAGTATTCTTTGGCTTCCCTGGTGGTTCACATGGTAAAGAATCCACCTGCAATGTGGGAGTTCTGGGTTTGATCCCTTAACTTAATCCTTTCTCAAAACCCAGAATATTGAATCAATATTCTGATATGTTGAAGTCGCTCAGTCATGTCCAACTCTTTGCTACCCTAGGGACTGTATCCCACCAGGTTCCTCTGTCCATGGATGGGATTCTCCAGGCAAGAGTACTGGAGAGGGTTGCCATTTTCTTCTCCAGGGGATCTTCCTGACTCAGGGACTGAACCCAGGTCTCCTGCCTTGCAGGCAGATTCTTTACCATTTGAGCTACCTGGGATTCCCTCTGTTATGTTAGGCCTACTTAGAATAAACTTTAAGACATATATTGCTACTTGTATTTATGTATAAATAATCCAAGACTGGATACTAGAAATTATCTTTCTTTCATCTTCTTTTCTGAACACTAGCCTTTCCCCACACCTCTACTCTCTTATATCACTTCTGTGTACATTTCAAAATTCTTTCTTTTCACTCAAGATACCACTCAAACATATGTACTCCTGAAAAGTAAATTCATGTTATCTCCTGCCAAGTTTAGATTTCAAATTAAGTTGCATGAGGCCCATAATGATTTGGCTTCCTCCAGCCACTATTTGACAAGAATTCATATCTGCTTTCTCCCCTGGAGGCTCAGATGGTAAAGCATCGGTCTACAATTCGGGAGACCAGGGTTCGATCCCTGGCTCAGGAAGATTCCCTGGGGAAGGAAATTGCAACCCACTGGTATACTATTGCCTGGAAAATTCCATGGACGGAGGAGCCTGGTAGGCTACAACTCCATGGGCCCGCAAAGAGTCCGACACAACTGAGCAACTTCACTTTCACTTTTCTTTCAATGTATCCCCTTTTTAAAATATTTTATCTTATATTAGAGTAAAGCTGATTAACAGTGTTGTGATAGTCAGGTGAACAGCAAAGGGACTCAGCCATACATATACATGTATCCCTTTTTCCCCAAACTTTCTTCCTCTCCAGGCTGCCACATAAAGTTGAGCAGAGTTTTCTGCTCTATGGACAGGATCTTGTTGGTTATCCATTTTAAATATAGCAGTGTGTATGTATCATCCCAAACTCCCTAACTATCTCTTACTCCTATTCTTCCCTGGTTGGCAACCATAAGTTTGTTCTCTGTAAGTCTGTTTTATAAATAAGTTCATTTGTCTCATTTCATTTTAGATTCTGCATAGAAGGGATGTTATACGATATTTTTAGGATACATACAATATATCTTTTTAACAAATTAAAAAAAAAACTGTTTAGCCTGTCCTGAGCTTTGTTTGTGGCTGTAGACAAATAGGTGAAACTTAGCAAAGAATAATCATCTACAGTGATCTTCACCGTAAGGACAGCTGCCTCTCCCTATTGGTCCAATTCTTTCCTTTTAAAAACATTCAAAAGAAGAAACATAATTATGACCATTAGCCTATTGAGCTCTACCTTCAAACAGCTTCAATATAGTGTCATTTTTACACTTTGAAAAAACAGTGATTCATTAAAGAAGAGTTTCCCAAGATATGCATGATGATTATGTCATAAGCTCATGAAAGAAATTCCATCTATTCCAGAATTAGTTCATTAAATGAGTCTTTTAATCAGACTGATTCTTGATGCAAAAGACAGAAACTTCTCTTTAAATTCATCTGGCCAAGATGCAGTCTTTAAACATATGAAATATCAACAGATTAATTTTGAGCACTACATGAAAACGATTTTTAATTCTCTTACAATGAAGGCTCTTTTAGAAATGTTAGCACTTACTTCATTTTGTAGATTTTAGAGTAATTTCTATCTGGAGCGTATAGTTTGGTGGCAGTGGCAACTGAAGATTTGATGATTAGTAAGACAAACAGGTTAAGTTGACATATGAGCCAGTCTCTGCTTCCAGAAAGAGTGGTGTGTGGTTCCTGAACTAACAGTTATTAATTATAGGACTTTTTTAACTTCTGTGTTTAATGGCTTAATATTATGCTATTCATCTTCATAATGCTATCAGGCAGATAGCATAGATCCTTTAGAGGTAGATTTCTACTTCTAGTTAAAATAATCTAAGGAAGCTTTTTTTGATTCATTTTAATTTAACCTGACATACAATAACTATTTTTTTTAAATAATAGCTCATCAGAAAATTAAAATATATTTGTTTTAATTTTAAATAAAAGAAATGGTCTATTTATTAACAAGATAATGGTTAAAATGAGATAATATTTAAAATACCTTTATAAAATTCTTAGAGAATTTTCTTTTGAGTTTTTATTTAGAGTCAAGCTCTGAGAACTAACTCAATCCAACTGTATTATTCTGCTAAGGCTACCATAAAAAAAAAAAATCACAGATTGTGAGGCTTCAATAACAAAAGTTAATTTTCTCATTGGTTCTGGATGCTGGAAGTTCAATATCTAGGTGTTGGCATGTTTGGTTTCTCTTGAGGCTCTCTTGTTGGCTTGCACATGATCACATTCTCATTGTGTCTACCACAGTCTTGTCTCTGTATATGAGCATCCCTGAAGCTTCTTTTTCTCTGCATAAAGACATCGAATTAAGGACCCACACTTATTACCTCATTTAACCTTAATAACCTCCTTTAAGTCCCTATCTCCAACATTAGGGGTTTTAGCTTCAACAAAATTAATTGGGAGGGGATACAATTTACTCCACAACACTGAGAATTTCTAAGAAATTATTTCAAAGAAAATGGAGTTGAAATTGGTTGGAGTTAGTAGAAATTTTACAACAATCCTAGGTAATAACTGAGTTCATTCCCTAAGTAAAAAAATAATCATCCCGTTGACCTAAAATAAATAGCCTGCCAGTTACTTCTACAGCATGGAATGGATTTATTCAAGATCAGCATAGAATTGCAATCCAGGGTCTTCAGTCATGGCAATGGAGAAGGAAATGGCAGCATTCTTGCCTGGGTAATCCCATGGACAGAAGAGCCTGATGGGCTACAGTCCATGGGGTTGAAAAGAGTCAGACAGGACTCAGCGACCAAACAAACACAAATCATGGCAAGTCACATGCAAGTCACCCACAAAAACTGGAGAAGTGGCATTTTTTTATAGTGGGGGAAAGGAAGTTGGGAGGGCTAAAGTAAACAGAGTCCATGGTTTTTCACTGGCTGAGTTATGACCGTCTCTTATTGGCTGAACTTTTGCCAAGAAAAAAGAGGAAGTCTTTCTTCTTCATGTTAGGTTTTGTTATAGTTGCAGAGTGTTAGAGCTCCTATTTCTGTCCTTCTGACTCTATTTTAACTGAGGCTTCTGTTTATTAATTTCTACACTTCCCTTTTTTTGAGCAAGGTCTTTCTCTAAAAGCATGGCTGGTTAAGAGTCAGGTTTTTCCAGTTTCAGTGGCTTTTTGTCCCTCAATGCCAGGAAGAATCTTTCCTAAGTGTAGTATTCCTTGTCAAAGGGAAAATGCATGGATCTTTTGAGATCATATTTAAGTAAAAAGGAGTGGTAGAAGGGAGAGCTCTCAGGTACTTTTTTATTTAAAGCCCATTTGTTTTCAACTAGTCATCTAATCAAAGGTTTGGCAGGTGAACTTCCAAAAGGCCTGGTCTGGATATCTGAGGAAAGTTGTCTCATCAGATGTTTCCTTCAATTCTGGGAAACCTTTTCTTCCAATTAACCAGATGATATGCCTGTTAGTCAGGACTTGGTGTATCCTATGAATCCAAGAGTCCTTTCCTTATAGTTTGGCAGTACCGCAGTTGGTTAGCAGAACCTGATAGGGGTCTTTCCAATGAGATTGAAGAGAGCCTTCTGTAGGTATCTTTTCCAGTTGGTGAAATTTCCAGTTTGCAAAGTATTATACTTAAGATCTTCATTTCCTGAGAGTGTACTATGAAAAGATTACTCTACCAAAACATGATTTTTTGAAAAAAATAGAAGCTATTAGACTTTTGTAATATTGGAGTATCTTTCCTTTTATCAGTTGTGGGTCAGAAGAGACAGGAGTCAAGTGCATGGGAGTCCTGTGGCTATCACAAAGGGTGAAAGTTTATGAATTCCAAAAGAGTGGATCTAATATATAGAAAAGCCAATTGCAATGCTTTTGGCCAAGGTATTTGGAGGATCTCACATACTTTGCTATTGAGTCGTAATAGAGACATTAGTGCATTCAACTAAACCAGAGGATTAAGGATGGTAAATGCAGTGGAAATGTTGCAAAAGCAGTCAAATAGCACAGACTTGTTAAAGTAACTAATCAGTAAAATGGGTTCCTGGATCATTATGAAATTTGAAAGGAATCCCTGGGTAGGGATAATTTTGTTTTCAAAATGACTTTGCTACAGGGTTCAGTCCAGTGTAAAAACATACAGACACTGACTAAAACTTATTTATATCCATAAGACAGAGTAAGTGGTATGAAATCCACTTACCAGACCTCAAATGACCCATTAGTCAAGTGAAGTCACTCAGTGGTGTCCGACTCTTTGTGATCCTGTGGACTGTAGCCCACCAGGCTCCTCCGTCCATGGGATTCTCCAGGCAAGATTACTGGAGTGGCTTGCCATTTCCTTCTCCAGGGGATCTTCCTCACCCAGGGATCAAACCCAGATCTCCCACATTGCAGGCAGATGCTTTAACCTCTGAGCCACCAGGGAAGCCCAAAATTAGGAAGTTTAAAATGTTCAGAAGCAATACGGACAGGCTACCCTGGGTTGTATTTTGGATAGTGGGACACATGAGGTGAGCACTTTTTGTAGCCTTGATAACGTTTCCCCACTCATTGATTCATGAATGTTATTATTTTGTCAGTAAACTGGTGTTTTAATGCATGTTCAATGGTGAGGAGTGAACATTTGAGAGTCTACAGAAAGACTGGATTGTAATTTGATCCAAGCCAGAGCCTTCTCTTTTTATCAAACAACAATTGTTGAATTTTCATTCTGTTTTTTCCTTCCCTGAAGCCAATTGTTGGGCTTTTCTAGCCAGTTTATAACTTATCATTTGGGAAAATATCACTTTTGACCATGACAGCAGTTTGGCTGTTATTGGTTCCTTTAAGGAAAGCAGCCCCTGTAAAAATGTCAGCAGGGTGATTTCCTCTAACTTCCGGACAGTCAAGTTTAGAATTCCCCGGAATCTTAGTAATAGCTAAAGCGGCAAGTAAAAATATTGCATTCAGTAATTTCTGAACATAAGGAACATTTTTTGTTTTATTTTTTCTGGAAGTAAAGAAGTCACATTGCTTCCACAACATTCCAAAATCATGAGCTACTCTGAAAGCATATCTACTCTCAGTATAAATATTGACAAATTTGCCCTTGGCTGAAGTACAAGCCCATGTAAAAGCATATGATTCAGTCTGTTAGGCTCAAGTAGACATAGGTGAAGATGCTGCCTCAACAGTACCAAAATGTGTTCCAGTAGCATACTCTGTAAAATATTTGCCATTGTCACCATTTAAACAAGAATCACCAGTGAACCATGAGACTTCAGTGTTACTCAAGGGAATTTCCTGCAGGTCATCATGAAAAGTCAGGAGGTGATCCATCAGTATTAGGCAGTTGTGAGGGATTTTGTCAGTGACAGAGGGGAGAAGAGTAGCAAGGTTAAGATTACCACAGCATGAGAGAATTATGTGAGGAGTAGTTTTAAAAAGGATTTCATAAGAGATGAGCTGACTAGTGGAGAAATGTTAAGTATGATGGGAATTCAGGAGAGCCAATACAGCATGAGATACAAAAATTGTTAGGGAGAAATCCCACAACAATGTTCTCAGTAGCCTTAACCAAAATGGCCTTGGTAGTAATGGCTTAAAGGCAAGAGGTGTATCCCAACGTCACTGGGTCTAGTTGCTGGCTATAGTATCCGATGGGTAAATGGTGGTCCCTGTGTTTTTGAGTGACCACCCCAAGGACATTTGCTTTCTTTTCGTATACAAAAAGAAAAAAAGGGAATCTGATCATTGAGATGCCCTAGAGCAGGTGAGTTCATCAGACTCTTCTTCAAGGCCTTAAAGATTGTATCATCCAGTTTTTAACCACAAAATCAGGTCAGGGTTGCTGTTGTTGAATAAAACATAGACAGGTTTGGTCATAAGAGAGAAATTTAGAATCCAATTTTGGCAATAACTAATTAACCTGAAAAAACCTTGCAGTTGGTGCTTGGTTTTGTGCAAGTTCCCCCCAAAAATGGAGAGGAGATCTCTTTTATAGGGGAGAAAAGGAAGTTGGGAGGACTAGAGTCAATGAAGGGTTCATGGCTTTTCATTGGCTAAGTTGTGATAGTTTCTTGTTGGCTGAGCCAAGAAAGAAGATGAAGTCTTTCTTCTTCCTCTTGAGCTTTACTATCATTTTAGGGCATGAGAGCTCTCCTTTCTGGCCTCCTGGCTCTATTTTAATTGAGATTCTATTTATTAATTTTTACAGTCAATATTTTCTATACACCAGTAACTTCCCATTATTGGTATTCAGTCCTTCAATAATAACTTTCAGTCAAACATTTTATAAACTATTCATAATTAGAATCTTTCATGGCTAAATGTCAAGTTAATGTCAGAAACACTGCTAGTTTCTGGTCATAGACACTATTAGATAGCACAGAGGCTTATAAAAATGTTTTTATATTAATAAGTTTACTTTTCAAATCTATACTCCTCCTCAGGTTCTTCAGAAGGATTTCTCTTTCTCTTGTGAGTCAGTATTTTTAATGCTATCCCTTTAAAAAAAATTTATTTTATTTTGTTAGCTCATCATAGCCTGAAGTTAGATCTGCTTGCCAAAAGACATCTTGAGAATTTCCCTTGTTTATGTTCACTGTTTTCTAGGGCTTCATCAAACCTGCTCTCATGTCAAAGTTTAAAGGAAAGCAGATAAGCATAACTTTTAGTCAAGTCTCAATATTTAGAAAACATTTATCTAGATTTTTCTAGTGTGGAATTGCCTCATGTCTTATATCCGATCATTTGGAACTCTCACACTTTGACCAATAGAATGCATAAAAACCTCTTCACCAGGGTTCTTGCCACTTCTTCCTTCCCCATGGGGCTGGACTTGTGAGATTAACCCTTAACCATTGAGACAGCACCAGTGTCTACTCCTAACCAAATCAATCAATCAATCAATATACAAAATGTATTTCTTGTTTTCTGGGAAATGAAATTTCTGGATGAATAGGGGAAGTACAAAAAGAATATACATATTTCTCACATTGTTTTGTTTTAAAAACGAAAACACCTACAGTTAGTAATTGAACCCGGATCTCCTGCATTGAGGCAGATTCTTTACCATCTGAGTCACAAAGGCCCTTGTGCATAGGTTGCCATTTAAATGCCATTTTAAACCAAGATTCACATGTGCACTTTGAGTTTAGACATTATTTATTCAATTATGATAAAATTAATTTTATTATGAAAGAAAAATTATGTTTTTAGTATCCTATTGATCTAGCTGCTGATAATTATGATCTCTTTTAGTGAAAAGTAGATTTTAAATTAATTCATTATGACATGCTGCTGCCTATATTAATATGTGAGCAGTGAGTTTAAAATGTGGTCATCTAGTTATAACTTTAATTTTTAAGTTACTTTTATATTTAGGAGGGCTTTCCTGATAGCTCAGTTGCCTGCAATGCAAGAGACCCCGGTTTGATTCCTGGGCTGGGAAGATCCACTGGAAAAGGTATAGGCCGCTGACTCCAGTATGCTTGGGTTTCCCTTGTGGCTCAGCTGGTAAAGAATCTGCCTGCAATGAGGGAGACCTGGTTTTGACCTGGGTTAGATCGCTGGGTTGGAAAGATCTCCTGGAGAAGGAAAAGGCTACCCACTCCAGTATTCTTGTCTGGAGAATTCCATGGACTAACAGTCCGCAGGGCCGCAAAGAGTAGGACACAACTGAGTGACTTTCACTTTATATTTAGGAATGAAATATTATTGACTGACATTGAGGAATTCAAATACCTCCTAGTATAACAATATACTAATTAACCTCAGGCAACTACACTTATACAACTTTTCAGACTTGTGACCCTAATAAAACATGGTAGAAAAGAGAACTTTCTTCCCATAAATGAAATTTTGCATAAATAAAGTATTTGCTATGCTGATGTCCCTGTTTAGATATGGTACTTCCCATTTCTCTTACTGTGTGAAAATTAATGATATTCAATATTAAAATATATCATAATAATAAGTCACATTTTTTGAGTACACACTAATATGTCAGTAAATGTTAGCTTGCTACATACTAACACATCAGTCCTAAATAGGATATAATTATTCACATTTTATGTAAGATATCAAAGTTAAAGGGAAAAAATGATTTGCCTAAGTTACATAGATGCATAGTGTCAGTTTACATCAGAGCTCAAAGAAATACATCATCAATCTGTGACTAACTCTATAATAAGAGTCTTTTTCACTTTCTCCAAGACATAAATTTGAGAAAACAAACCTGGCTTGCCTTCTCTGGTATTTTGTATCTTGTATGTTCATGCCTAGTTGCTCACTGTATCCTATTCTTTGTGATTATATGGAATGTAGCCCTCGAGGCTCCTCTGTCTATGGAATTTTACCGGCAAGAATACTGGAGTGGGTTGCCATTTCCTACTCCAGGGTATCTTTCTGAGTCAAGGACAGAACTCATATCTCTTGCATCTCCTGCATTGGCAGGCAGATTCTTTACCATTGTGCTACCTGGGAAGCTCATTTTATTAATATATCTACTGAGACATAAATCATAAGTTTTGTGTCAACTCAGGTGCTGTCAACATAAAAGTTTTACCTTTGATAAAGATTATTTTAAGGTCAAGAAAAAGAAATACAAGAAGGTAAAGTGGTTGTCTGAGGAGGCCTTACAAATAGCTGAGAAAAGAAGAGAAACAAAAGACAAGGGAGAAAGGGAAAGTTATACCCAACTGAATGCAGAGTTGCAAAGAATAGCAAGGAGAGATAAAAAAACTTTCTTAGGTGAACAAAGAAACAGAGGAAAACAATAGAATGGGAAAGACTAGAAATCTCTTCAAAAAAGTTAGAGATATCAAGGGAATATTTCATGAAAGGATGGGCATGATAAAGGACAGAAATAGTAAGGACCTAGCAGAAGCACAAGGGACTAAGATAAGGTGGCAAGACTACAGAGAAGAAATACATTAAAAAGTCTTAATGACATGGATAATCACAATAGTGTGGTTACTCATCTAGAGCCAGACATCCTGTAGTGTGAAAGCAAGTGGGCCTTAGGAACATAGCTAGTGGAGCTGATGGAATTCCAGTTGAGCTATTTCAAATTTTAAAATATGATGTTGTTAAAGTCTGCCCTCAGTATGTCAGCAAATTTGGAAAACTCAGCTATGGCCACAGGACTGGAAAGGCCAGTTTTCATTCCAGTCCTATAGAAGGGCAATGCCAAAGAATGTCTAAACTTTTGTACAATTGTACTCATTTCACATGCTAGCAAAGTTATTCTCAAAATCCTTCATACCTGGCTTCAACACTACTTGAACCAAGAACATCCAGATGTACAAGCTGGACTTAGAAAAGGCAGAAGAACCAGAGATCAAGATGCCAACACTCACTGGATATTAGAGAAAGCAAGGGAATTCCAGAAAAATATCTACTTCTGCTTCATTGACTTTGCTAAAGCCTTTGACTGTATGGATCACAAAAACCTGTGGAAAATTGTTAAAGACATAGGAACACCAGACCACTTACCTGCCTCCTGAAAAACCTGTATGCAGGTCATGAAGCACCAGTTAGAATGGGACATGTAACAATGGACTGGTTATAAATTTGGAAAGGAGTACAGTTGTATATTGTCACCCTGCTTATTTAACTTATATGCAGAGTACATCATGTGAAATGTCAGACTGGGTGAATCACAAGCTGGAATCAAGACTGCCAGGAGAAAAATCAATAATCATCTTCAAATATGTAGATGATACCACTGTAATGGCAGAAAGTGAAGAGGAACTTTAGAGCCTCTTGATGAGGGTGAAAGAGGAGAGTGAAAACTGGCCTAAAATTCAACATTCAAAAATGAAGATCATGGCATCTGGTCCCATCATTTCATGGCAAATAGATGGGGAAAATTTTGAAACAGTGACAGACTTTAATATAACAGACCATAATGAAGGCTGAGCACTGAAGAATTGATACTTTCATGTCATGGTGCTGGAGAAGACTCTTGAGAGTCCCTTGAATAAAAAGAGATTAAAGCAGTCAGTTCTAAAGAAATCAACTCTGAATATTCATTGGAAGGACTGATGTTGAAGCTGAAGCTCCAATATTTTGGCCACCTGAGCATGGTGTACTATATAGTCAATGGGATGGCAAAGAGTTGGGCACAACTTAGAGACTGAACAACAACAACAATTATTAATACTTAGGAGAGTTTTTCTTCTTGTAGGAAGAATAATTTTCATTATGTGCTGAACACATTGTCTGCTCCAAAGTGTTCTCTTGGTATGTGAATAACAATGTCTTAAATAATATTATAGTCCTATAACATTCTCTTGGTTTCCTCATATTGGAGGGGGAGATAATATTTAATTAACTGATAAAAAGTATCATATAAAAACTATGCTAGAGCAGCCATCAGCTAAATAGCAATTACCATAAAAGGTTTAAAATACCAAAGCTGACAGTAATCACATATAATAGCATACAATGTCAAGGAAAACAGAATGAATGTTTTAGTTCAGTTCAGTTCAATCTCTCAGTCATGTCTGATTCTTTGTGATCCCATGGGCTGCAGCACACCAGGCCTCTCTGTCTATCACCAACCAACTCCTGGAGTTTACTCAAACTCATGTCCATTGAGTCAGTGATGCCATGCAACCATCTCACCCTCTGTTGTCCCATTCTCCTCCCACCTTCAATCTTTTCCAACATCAGGGTCTTTTCAAATAAGTCAGCTGTTTGCATCAGGTGGCCAAAGTATTGGAGTTTCAGCTTCGACATCAGTCCTTCCAATGAATACCCAGGACTGATCTCCTTTACGATGGACTGGTTGGATCTCCCTGCAGTCCAAGGGACACTCAAGAGTCTTCTCCAACACCACAGTTCAAAAGCATGAATTCTTTTGTGCTCAGCTTTCTGTATAGTCCAACTCTCACATCCATACATGACTACTGGAAAAACCATAGCCTTAACTAGACAGACCTTTGTTAACAAAGTAATGTCTCTGCTTTTTAATATGCTGTCTAAGTTGGTCATAACTTTTCTTCCAAGGAGTAAGCATCTTTTAATTTCATGGCTGCAGTCACCATCTGCAGTGATTTTGGAGCCCCCAAAATAAGTCTGTCACTGTGTCCATTGTTTCCCCATCTATTTGCCATGAAGTGATGGGACCAGTTGCCATGATCTTTGTTTTCTGAATGTTGAGCTTTAAGCCAACTTTTTCAATCTCCACTTTCACTTTCATCAAGAGGCTTTTCAGTTCCTCTTCACTTTCTGCCATAAAGGTAGTGTCATCTGCATATCTGAGGTTATTGAAATTTCTCCCAGCAATCTTGATTCCAGCTTGTGTTTCCTCCAGCCCAGCATTTCTCATGATGTACTCTGCATAGAAGTTAAATAAGCAGGGTGACAATATACAGCCTTGATGTACTCCTTCTTGATTTGGAACCAGTCTGTTGTTCGATGTCCAGTTCTAACTGTTGCTTCCTGATCTGCATACAGATTTCTCAAGAGGCAGATCAGGTGAACTGGTGTTCCCATCTTTTTCAGAATTTTCCAGTTTGTTGTGATCCACATAGTCAAAGGGTTTGGCACAGTCAATAAAGCAGAAGTAGAGTTTTTTCTTGAATTCTCTCTGGCTTTTTGGATAATCCAATGGATGTTGGCAATTTGATCTCTATTTCTCTGCCTTTCTAAATCCCCAGCTTGAATATCTGGAAGTTCATGGTTCACATAGTGTTGAAGTCTGGCTTGGAACATTTTGAGCATTACTTTGCTAGCATGTGAGATGAGTGCAATTGTGCAGTAGTTTGAGCATTCTTTGGAATTGCCTTTCTTGGGGATTGGAATGAAAACTGACCTTTTCCAGTCCTGTGGCCACTGCTGAGTTTTCCAAATTTGCTGGCATATTGAGTGCAACACTTTCACAGCATCATCTTTTAGGACTTGAAATAGTTCAATTGGGATTCCATCACCTCCACTAGCTTTGTTTGTAGTGATGCTTCCTAAGGCCCACTTGATTTTGCATTCCAGGATGTCTGGCTCTAGGTCAGTGATCACACTATCGTGATTGTCTGGGTCATGAAGATCTTTTTTGTATAGTTCTTCTGTGTATTCTTGCCACCTCTTCTTAATATCTCCTGCTTCTGTTAGGTCTAAACCATTTCTGTCCTTTATTGTGCCCATCTTTGCATGAATTGTTCCCTTGGTATCTCTAATTTTCTTGAGATCTTAGTCTTTCCCATTCTACTGTTTTCGTCTATTTCTTTGCATTGATCACTGAGGAAGGCTTTCTTATCTTTATTTGCTATTATTTGGAACTCTGCATTCAAATGAGAATATCTTTCCTTTTCTCCTTTGCTTCTCTTCTTTCCGCAACTATTCAAGTCCTCCTCAGGCAACCATTTTGCCTTTTTGCATTTCTTTTTTCTTGGTGATGATCTTGATCTCTGCCTCTTGTACAGTGTCATGAACCTCCGTCCATAGTTCTTCAGGTACTCTGTCTATCATATCTAATCCCTAGAATCTATTTGTCACTTCCACTGTATAGTCATAATGAATTTGATTTAGGTCATACCTGAATGGTCTCGGAGAAGGCAATGGCACCCCACTCCAGTACTCTTGCCTAGAAAATCCCATGGACAGAGGAGCCTGGTAGGCTGCAGTCCATGGGGTCGCACAGAGTTGGACATGACTGAAGTGACTTAGCAGCAGCATACCTGAATGGTCTAGTGTTTTTCCCTACTTTCTTCAATTTAAGTCTGAATTTGGCAATAAAGAGTTAATGATCTGAGCTACAGGCAGCTCCTGTCTTGTGTTTGCTGACTTTATAGAGCTTTTCCATCTTTGGCTGCAAAGAATATAATCAATCTGATTTTGGCATTTACCATCTGGTGATGTCTGGTGTGTAGAGTCTTCTCTTTGCTGTTAGAAGAGGGTGTTTGCTATGATCAGTGTGTTCTCTTGGGAAAACAATATGTGCCTTTGCCCTGCTTCATTTTGTACTCCAGGGCCAAACTTCTTTAAATTTCAAAATCTATTTAAAAGTCAAAATTCTGAGAGGTTAAGACTGTGCCTATTTGATATTCCTGCTTTTCTCTCCATCTTTAAAAGAATGTTTTGCACTTGTTCCTTCCCCTGTTTGAAATATTCTCTCTCTCTCTCATTCTCTCTCTGACAGATGCTTAGATCACAATATCTCCTTTATTGTTCCTGAGGTAAATCCTGACACTACTAAGGTTTTTTCCTAAATCAAAACAAATAAGTTTGAAAAGCTGATCCAATGGAGAAGGGGGAAAAAAAAAGACTTCAGTGTTGTAAACATTTTCCCAGAGATCAAGGCTATTATCCATCATTATTTGATAAACAGAGTCAATTAAAAGCATTCATATGTAAAACTTCCCTTTACAAAGAGCTCACTGTTTTGCTACAGTCCTGGGAGAAAACTGGGAGAAGACAAAAAGGGAAGAAAGGAAAAGACTTTAGACCTCTAAACAAGAGGAATGGTAAACATTTTATGTGTTCTGAATTAATTTATTTGTGCTTTCTTGAAAAAGTAATTGCTACTTAATTTTTAGGAAAAAACAAGTTTTATATTTCCATAAAGTGTTGTTTAATTATGAACTACGCAGAGCATGAAGGAAGAGAGAATAGAGTAAAAATTAAAAAAACCCTGCATTTGTAAATCTTATTTTTTTCTTGGTCACACTCTTGTTTAGCTGTCACTGGAGTAGTATAATCATTTCACTCAACTCTACAGTGATTATTATTATTATTTTACTACAGTATTCTTGGTAGCTTTTCTGAGATGGGAGGATTTGTATACAAATTACAATAAAATTGAAAATCTGTTCTGGATTATCACAAAAGAAAAAAAAAAAAAACCTGCAGAAGGGAGGTTTAAAATTTTTTGTTTGTAGAGAACAGAGACTCCAGTGCAAGATTATAGTGAATTCATTGATTTACTGCATTTAGTAGGTGTTTAGGCTTCCATATTATCCTACCTTTTAAAAAGAAAGATATATAGTATGTAATGTAATTTTATGGATATCACATGGACATCTTTGAGTTTTATTCCTAGGTTGTCTATTTCTTGTTTTAAATAAACTTTAATGTATACTGTCATGCTTCTTAAACGTGTTGCCTTATTTATTAAGGCATTGGGAAGAGAAAAAAAATTCACTGAAGTTTTTTAGTGAGTTTTTAAAAATCTACTCACTGTAGATTTTTACAGCTAAAAATCAAAATCTAAAAATAAGTTTTCTAAGTATATATATATATATATAAAGTTTTCTAAGTATATATATATATATGTATCAAGATAGTATCAAATCTCAATATAGCATTATTTTGCAAACTGTAATATTTTGTTGTATGTTTACAAAAAACTAGTGAGGAAATGTTTCCTTTAGTTTAGCTTTCCATATTTAATAGATTTGCAGTAATACAGCATTACTGAGATATAAAAACCATAGCCTTGCCCCTCAGAAAATCAGAATTAAACAAAAAGTACCTTAAAAATCTAGTCTAATACTCTTACTATACAGATTAAAAAAAAAAAAAATTGAGACTACCTAAGATGAATGATTTTGTTCAAAATATATAGAGCTTGTTTAGTGACAGAAACCAAGACAACATGTAGAGGTGAAAATCCTTGTAATCGCATTGCACTGTGCACAAGAAGCTTTAGGTCACATCTGTAGGCTCCTTTTCCTCTGTGATCCCCAAGTTGACCAAAATTAAAACCCTGCATTTATTCAGCACTTGACTCAAAGCTATTGAAATGCTTTAAATGCAATGTTTTACCTAAACATATGCTTAATGCTAAAGAAAACTTTAACATGAAGTAGCATATATGCTCAAACTCCTGCACAATTGCACTTATCTCACACGCTAGTAAAGGAATGCTCAAAATTCTCCAGGCCAGGCTTCAGCAATACATGAACTATGAATTTCCAAATGTTCAAGCTGGATTTAGAAAAGGCAGAGGAACCAGAGATCAAATTGCCAACATCCTCTGGATCATTGAAAAAGCAAGAGAGTTCCAGAAAAATATTTGTTTCTTCTTTTTTGACTATGCCAAAACCTTTATTGTGTGGATCACAATAAACTGTGGAAAATTCTGAAAGAGATGGGAATACCAGACCACCTGACCTGCCTCTTGAGAAATCTGTATGCAGGTCAGGAAGCAACAGTTAGAACTGGACATGGAACAACAGACTGGTTCCAAATAGGAAAAGGAGTCCATCAAGGCTGTATATTGTCACCCTGCTTATTTAACTTATATGCAGAGTACATCATGAGAAATGCTGGGCTGGAGCCAGCACAAGCTGGAATCAAGATTGCTGGGAGAAATATCAATAACCTCAGATATGCAGATAACACCACCCTTATGGCAGAAAGTGAAGAACTAAAGAGCCTCTTGATGAAAGTGAAAGAGGAGAGTGAAAAAGTCGGCTTAAAGCTCAACATTCAGAAAACTAAGATCATGGCATCCGGTCCCATCACTTCATGGCAAATAGATGGGGATACAGCGGAAACTTGGCTGAATTTATTTTTTTGGGCTCCAAAATCATTGCAGATGGTGACTGCAGCCAAGAAATTAAAGACTCTTACTCCTTGGAAGGAAAGTTATGACCAACCTAAGACAGCATATTAAAAAGCAGAGACATTACTTTGCCAACAAAGCTCTGTCTAGTCAAGGCTTTGGTTTTTCCAGTAGTCATGTATGGATGTACGAGTTGGACTATACATAAAGCTGAGGGCCAAAGAATTGATGCTTTTGAACTGTGGTGTTGGAGAAGACTCTTGAGAGTCCTTTGGACTGCAAAGCGATCCAACCAGTCCATCATAAAGGAGATCAGTCCTGGATGTTCATTGGAAGGACTGATGCTAAAGCTGAAACTCCAATTTGGCCACCTGATGCAAAGAGCTGACTGATTTGAAAAGACCGTGATGCTGGGAAAGATTGAAGGTGGGAGGAGAAGGGGACAACAGAGGATGAGATGGTTGCATGGCATCATCGACTCAATGAACATGAGTTTGAATAAACTCGAAGAGTTGGTGATGGACAGGGAGGCCTGGTGTGCTGCAGTCCATGGGGTTGCAAAGAGCTGGACACGACTGAGCGACTGAACTGAACTGAGCATATATTTATATCTCACTGTATGTATCTCAGCCTTTAGTTTATGCCCAATGATTTCTCATTCTTTTATTTTTAAATTTAGATTTTTGTCTCAGCGTATAAAAGTCAGCAGACATTTCTAGGATTAATAGGCAAAAATATACTACTAGCCTTTTGAATATGCCCACTATTTTAGAAATAAAAGAAATAGTTCATTTGAAAATGTTCACCAATTGCCCGTTCTGATTGACATATTATCACCCACCAATTTTTTAAAAGTTTCCTTAACAGTATGAGAGAAAACATTTTTTGATTAGTTGAAGTACTTTTCTTTATTTGGCAAATGAATGAGACAAACTTTTAACTAGTCTTATACTCTTCCTACATACACTTGAATTTTGCTATGATTAGACTTTATAGATCATTAAAAAGATGTTAATCATTATAATTAGACATATTTGTGATGCATATTTATCTCATTTGTTTATTCATTTGAAAAATGGTAAAGATTATTACACACCAGGCAGCGTCCTGGGGACCCAAGGGTTAGTAAAGCAGGGCCCTCAAATACCTCAAATAGCACTCACATTTGGTGGGAGAAAGTAAGAAGACAGACTGAATTAAGTCTAATGTGATAGTGTGGCCTAAGAGGGTGTGGCCTCTCCAGGGTGGGAACATGAGGGATACAAGGAGTTCAGAGAGGGTTTCTTCAGGATGAGAGAGCCAAAGTCAAACCCTGAAAATACAGTAATTAGATCCTTCATAAAACATCATTAGCATTATTGCACAAAACAGTTCTTTTTTTTTTCCCCCCAGAATTCTGCTTTTCTTATATCCTCTGACTAAAAGATTTTCCAGTTGGTTAGTTAATGTGTGTATTTAATGATGTGAATTCCAGCACCCCTTCCTTGTGTAGGAAATAAAATGGAAATCCTGTCCTTCTATCTTCCAGTTTGGGCTTGCTCACTCTCTATCTCTCTCCCTCTTCCTCTCCTTCTTTCTCTCTCTCTTATGTAAGAACACACATACACACACACATGGACCAAACCACATCTTTTTTCAAAAGTTATTAGTTGCTTATTTTAAGTACCAAACACAGGATAAGCAACGATCACTTTTTTGAAAAACATTATTTTTTAACTGCAGGAAAATTGCTTTACAATGTTGTGTTGGTTTCTGCCATAAAACAACAGGAATCAGCCATTGTTCCTGTTCGGTCATGAATCAGTCATAATTACAGATCGATCCCCTCTTTCTTCCCCTCCCCCCACCCTACTAGTTCATCACAGAGCACCAGGCTGGGCTCCCTGTGTTAAATAGCAACTTCCACATGGTAGTTTATATATGTCAATGCTACTTTCTCCATTCGTCCCACCCTATCCTTCCCCCGCAGTCTCTGCAAGTTCATTCTCTACATCTGCATTTCCATTCCTTCCCTGTAAATAGGTTCATCAGAATAGTTTTTCTTGACTTCATATGTATGTGTTGATATACCATATTTGTTTTTCTCTGACTTACTTCACTGTGTATAATAGGCTCTAGGTTCATCCACCTCACTACAATTCACTCAAATGTGTTCCTTTTTATGGTAGAGTAATATTCCATTTTATATATGTACCACAGCTTCTTTATCTATTCATCTGTCCATGGACATCTAGGTTGCTTCCATGTCCTGGCTATTGTATATAGTGCTGCAATGAGCAATGGGTACATGGGTCTTTTAGAATTGGGGTTTTCTCAGGGCATATGCCCAGTAGTGGGATTGCAGGGTCATATGGTAGATTTGGGCTTCCCTGGTGGCTCAGGTGGTAAAAAATCCTCCTGCAATGTGGGAGACCTAGGTTTGATACCTGGGTTGGGAAGATCCCTTGGAGGAGGGCATAGCAGCTCACTCCAGTCTTCTTGCCTGGAGAATCACCATAGACAGATGAGCCTGGCAGCCTATGGTCCATGGGATTGCAAAGAGTCAGACACACTGAGGGACTACAGCACGTGGTAGATTTATTCTTAGCTTTGTGTTTTAAGGAATCTCCATAGCGTTCTCCATAATGGCTGTATCCATTTACATTCCCACCAACACTGCAGGAGAATTTCCTTTTCTCCACATCCTCTCCAGCATTTATTGTTTGGAAATTTTTTTGATGATGGCCCTCTGACTGGTGTGAGGCAATACCTCCTTGGAGGTTTGTTTTATTTTTTTGCATTTCTCTAATGGTGATGTTGAGCATTTTTCATGTATTTATATGTCTTCTTTGAAGAAATGCCTGTTTAGGCCTTCTGCCCTTTTTTTTTTGACTAAGCTTTTTGTTTTTCTCATATTGAGCTGTATGAGCTGCTTATATATTTTAGAGACTAATCTTTTGTCAGTTGCTTCATTTGGAATTATTTTCTCCCATTCTGAGGGTTTTCTTTTCATTTTGTTTATTGTTTCTTTTGCTTTGCAAAAGCTTTTAAGTTTAATTAGGTCCCATTTGTTTATTTTTGTTTTTATTTCCATTGCACTAGGGGGTGGGTCATAGAGAACTTGCTGTGAATTATGTCAAAGAATGTACTGCCTACATTTCCTCTAAGAGCTTTATGGTTTCTGGCCTTACATTTATGTCTTTAATCCATTTTGAGTTTATTCTGTGTATGATGAAAGTGCTCTAATTTCATTCTTTTATGTGTAGCTGTCCAGTTTTCCCAGCACCACTTATTGAAGAGGCTGTCTTTTCTCCACTGTATATTCTTGCCTCTTATGTCAAACATAAGGTGTCCTTAGGTGCTTGGATTTATCTCTGGGCTTTCTATCTCGCTCCACTCGTCTGTATTTCTGTTTTGTGCCAGTACTGTACTGTCTTGATGACTATAGCTTTGTAGTATAATTTGAAGTCAGGAATGTTTATTCCTCCAGCTCCCTTAAGCAATGATTACTTTAAGAGACCATAGATACACACAAACAAGCAGACTAACAAATAACGTTAGGCTCCCCAATACTTTCTCTTTTTTTTCCTCCTCCTTGTTCTTATCAATATTACCCACCATTATACAGAGGTGGAATCCCTATAAGGTTTTCTTCACAATAAAAATATTTAACAGAAAAATTCAGTTTGAATTGTGAATGGAGTATTCTAAACATCTTTATTAGTAAATGAATTTATTTCCAATTTTTAAGTACATATAATTTTCATGAAATACTGAGCTAAATCAAACAATTACATGTAATTTTCATAAAATCAGTTAAGTTCAGTCGTTCAGTTGTGTCTGACTCTTTGCGACCCCATGAATTGCAGCATGCCAAGCCTTACTGTCCATCACCAACTCCCGGAGTTCACTCAGACTCACGTCCATCAAGTCAGTGATGCCATCCAGCCATCTCATCCTCTGTCGTCCCCTTCTCCTCCTGCTCCCAATCCCTCCCAGAATCAGAGTCTTTTCCAATGAGTCAGCTCTTCACATGAGATGGCCAGAGTACTGGAGTTTCAGCTTTAGCATCATTCCTTCCAAAGAACACCCAGGGCTGATCTCCCTCAGAATAGACTGGTTGGATCTCCTTGCAGTCCAAGTGCCTCTCAAGAGTCTTCTCCAACACCACACTTCAAAAGCATCAATTCTTCAGCGCTCAGCTTTCTTCACAGTCCAACTCTCACATCCATACATGACCACAGGAAAAACCATAGCCTTGACTAGACGGAACTTTGTTGACAAAGTAATGTCTCTGTTTTTCAATATGCTATCTAGGTTGGTCATAACTTTTCTTCCAAGAAGTAAGTGTCTTTTAATTTCATGGCTGCAGTCACCATCTGCAGTGATTTTGGAGCCCAGAAAAATAAAGTCTGACACTGTTTCCACTGTTTCCCCATCTATTTCCCATGAAGTGATGGGACTGGATGCCATGATCTTCGCTTTCTGACTGTTGAGCTTTAAGCCAGCTTTTTTACTCTCCTTTTTCACTTTCATCAAGAGGCTTTTTAGTTCCTCTTCACTTTCTGCCATAAGGGTGGTGTCATCTGCATATCTGAGGTTATTGATATTTCTCCCGGCAATCTTGATTCCAGCTTGTGCTTCTTCCAGCCCAGCGTTTCTCATGATGTACTCTGCATAGAAGTTAAATAAGCAGGGTGACAATATACAGCCTTGACGTATTCCTTTTCCTATTTGGAACCAGTCTGTTGTTCCATGTCCAGTTCTAACTGTTGCTTCCTGACCTGCATACAGATTTCTCAAGAGGCAAGTCAGGTGGTCTGGTATTCCTTTCTCTTTCAGAATTTTCCACAGTTTATTGTGATCCACACAGTCAAAGGCTTTGGCATAGTCAATAAATCAGATGTTGAGTTAAATCCAAATATATGCAATTTTACAGAACAACCAGTTATTTTTAGCTTAAAATTATTTTAGATGATAAATTATTGCTTTTATTGTTTCTTTGCCACAAATAAACATATCAACATTTTTCTTTTCTTTTCTTTTTCTATTTTGGCTGGGGATGGTCCTGAGGTGGTCCAGAATTAAGTTTTGACAATAAGAAGGAAATGATGAGGTCCAGCTACATACAGCCCCATATTCATACTATTTTATATTAAAAGGGAACATTATATTATAAAACAAAAATAGTATGATTCAATTAATAAATAATAAATTATTAATTTATTTTGTGTTTATATGTCTGTATTAAATTTTATTTGTTTTTGACCACAAAATAAGCTTAATGAAGAACTGCTGCATTTTTTTCTCCTTCAACCATTTACATATTATATCTTTGCACCATTCTGTCTCCATCTAATAACTCCCTGATATATCCAGATAATATATCTGCCACCTTCAGTTTTTCTTTTTTTTAAATCAAGGAATTAAGAAAATAAAAAACAACAGTTGATAGTGCAGATGCAGAAATCTTCATAGGGTATGTATTTGTGACAATGTAAAAAAGATTTTACCTCCTTAATAATATTGTCCTGGGAATCTAAAGAGGAGACTTGAGTGCCGGTGTTTATTATTTTCTCAGGAAAAAACCCTTATGTATATATGTCATACACATATTTTCATATATGCATACATGCATGCTGTCGCTTCAGTCATGGCCAACTCTTTGCAACCCTATGGACCATAGCCCACCAGTCTCTTCTGTCCTTGGGATTCTCCAGGCAAGAATACTGAAGCGGGTTGCTATGCTATGCCCTCCTCCATGGGATCTTCCTGACCCAGGGATCAAACCAGCATCTCCTGTGGCTCCTGCATTAGCAGGTGGATTCTTTACTGCTGAGCTGTCAGGGAAGACCCCAGAAGACCCCTAAAGCCCCCTAAAATAGGGTGCTTCCCTGGGGGCTCAGTGGTGAAGATTATACCTGCAATTCAGAAGACTCAAGTTTAATCCCTGGGTCGGGAAGATCCCCTGGAGGAGGAATTGGCAGCCCACTCCAGTCTTCTAGCCTGGGAAATCTTAGGAAGAGAGGGGACTGGTGGGCTACAGTCCATGGGGTCACAAAAGAGTCGGACATGACTTAGCGACTAAACAAAAACAACAGTATGTGTGTGTGTACACGTGAAATGGCACCTCCTAACAGAGCAAGAGTTAGCAGTGTTATGTAGAGAGCAAAGTAGTAGTTTTCATAAGACATAAGTGATTTTGGATATAGTATTCATTGTCACTTCCTTTTGACTGTGTTAAATCCCATGACTTTGATGGCTAATAATCTCCTCCTTTACAGAAAGCGGAGAGAGTTGGCATTGTTAAATATTCACGTATAATTTTACCCCAAATTGCAAGTCTTATCATTGGGATCAATTAAAGCAAACTTTGGCATTCTCTTCTGCTGCAGGGGAGAAGAGAGACCAGTACTTTCATAGTACTTATCGCTTCCCAGATAGCAATAGGTGATTATGTGGGTTATTACATTTAATCATCACAAGTATACTTAAGATAGAAATGTATGCTCATCTGAGAACTACAGAAACCCAGGTAAAGGCTGCAGATTTAGTTTCTGCCTGCATTTCCAGTTTGTAAATACTACAGCTGGTATCTCAAATCAGCCCATTGATGCAAAAACCTGTGCTCTCTGCCCTTCATTTGCTTTCTACCATTTTCCTGTCTTTTTTCCCCCAAGTCCCCCACTATTAGTTTTAAAAAGTTGTTATCTGCTGCCAAAAGCAACATAATCTTCTGATAGATGCATTGACTCCTGTCCCAGAAAGCTGCATGTGAGTTTTCTAGACATAACCTCCAACAAAGTGGCCCTTCAAGCTATGTTTATCTTTTATTTACTTTCCTCTTATTCCTTCTCCTCTTCCTCCTAGTTCTCTTCCCCTCCTCCTTATTGTTATTTTTTTTTCCTTTTCTGAGATTGCTATTTTTATTACTGTTTACAAAGACTTTTGCTGGGGAAACACTTTTCTCTGGAAAGACAGACTCACATAGCAGAGCAACCTGAGTTGCAATTTGACAGATGGGCCCCAGCAATGCATGGAATTCGTTTTGAAGTGACCAAGACAGATTTCAGGATATTGTGATGCTTTTCTTTTCCTCCAAAAGAAAACAAAAGAAAGATCAACATGGGTACCTAAAGAACCATTCCATATGATTAATTTATTTTCTTTAGATTATTTTAACTTTACAAAACAAACATTTATTTTCCATAGTGATTTTTTTTCTCTTATTTGGAAGAAATTCCTACTTCAGTGGACAGATTTTTCACTTGATTTCAAATGATGATTTGTTTTGATAAATCGTTTCTTCTGTTGTTTCTTCAGGGTATTTTGCATTTTCATGAAGATGCACTGTTTTAAGATTCAGTGAGAGGAGGGATAGTCAGGTTAGAAAAGTGCTTTACTGATGTTGTTAAGACCTATTACACCATGTCAAGCGTGACAGGGCATTTTTTTTTTTTTCTTTCTTTAACACATCCTGGTCCAGTTAAGGCTAAGATTCAGAAAAAGTGCTTGGCACAACAATTTAGCAGGAAAGAAAGCTATTTTAAAAGTCTTTTGGGAACATGTTTGTGAAACAGGAAAAAACATACAATTGAGTTGATAATAGCACTCTGTAAAGGTTAGACTCGCTGAAAGGGACTTGCCATCATTTTTCACAGGGAACGTGTTGTTCTTAAGCAGCCGTTCTCACTTAAGCTTGGCTTAATTCAGCAAGGAGCTTCTTCCTGTGCAACTTCTCTTGCACTGGAAAATCTATTTTTAAATTATAACCCAGATTTAGTCACAGGACCAAATAATTAAAAATAAGTTGTTTGGTATGTGCAACATTACAGCAGTAGTAGAGAGCATCATGGGACAGGGTGCCTAGGAAATGCCTCAGGTCACATATCCAGGTTTCCCCCCATCAATTCCTTAATGAACCTCAAGTTCCTGCAGGCCAGCACCTCTACCCTACTCACACAAGCCTTGCTCTTTTAGAACCTATGCTTTTGTGTTTCTAGTTCCTAGTCCATAGAATCCTCTACCTATACTGTCTATTAACACACACTTTTCCTTTTGAAGGAAGGACTGTGTAAAATTCCACTAGTGTTTGAAATGTGCTCTAATTCAATTCCATATATATCTCTTGGAGTACACTGTCTATTCTCTTCCCATTATGGACAGGTTTTCTGGACAAAATGGCACCTTTTGCTGTTCTATTGGGAGAAGGAAATAGCAACCCACTCCAGTATTCTTGCCTAGAGAATCCTGTGGATGGAGGAGCCTGGTGGGCTGCTGTCCATAGGGCCGCACAGAGTCGGACATGACTGAAGCGACTTAGCATGCATGCATGCATTGGAGAAAGAAATGGCAACCCACCCCTGTATTCTTGCCTGGAGAATCCCAGATACAGAGGCACCTGGTGGGCTGCCGTCTATGGGATCACACAGAGTCGGACACAACTGAAGCGACTTAGCAGCAGCAGCAGCAGCAATTGTTCCATTATATGATGATGCGTGTGAACATTTTATTTCAAGGCCCTTCCTTACTAATTTTCAGAGTTATGTAGACAAATACTCAGGCACTTCGTCAAAATATCTCATCTATACTCATAAGTTTTCCTACCACCTATTTTCCTCTGTTGTATTCTCTATATTCCTATTGGAAGCCAGAGACTCATATTAGAATTGAGGGACTTCCTTTAAGGACTTCAATTAGGGACTTCATTAATTACACTCAGCTGAATTCTCATGTCTTCATAGATTAAATCTATTGACTATCTCTGACTTTTAAATATTCCTATCCATGCCTATCATTATCAATACTAGTTCCAGCCTCCATGATTATTTTCTTGCCTCATTTCCTTAGAAGTCATTGCAGTATTCTAATTTGTCTCTTTCTGTACAACTGCCCTTGGCACCATCTTTGAATCAATCCTCCTACTTTGTAAAAGGAAAATCTTGACATAGTGTTCTACTACTTAATTCCTCTATGATTATCATTATTATTTTTTTGCAGCTGGGTTAGCAAATTTTTAGAAAACATGTCATGACTTCTCAGTATGATGCCCATGGCAGACATCACCGATGCCTCAGGGAAGCTTACTGAGTCAAGACTCAACCCAGTCACTGCTCAGGGCAGGAGTGCTCCCTGCCATCACCAGCAATTAAAGTGGGCACAGAGATGAAAATCTCTAGCTTACAGCATTAAATCAAAACTCTTCAACATGACAGAAGATACCACCTTTAATTTGCATCCCTGTCTTTCAAGAAGGTCTTACCTCTTGTATACTTGCATCTGTTTAGTACCTGACACTTTCAAATTACTAAATTAAAAGAAAAATAAATGTTTGGCCATGCCACACAGCATGCAGGATCTTAGTTCTTTAAGCAGGGATGGAATCCATGCGCCCTCCAGTGAAAGGGAAGAGTCTTAACCCCTGGGCCACCAGGGAAGTCCATCAAATTACAGATTTATTGAAACTCTACTTAAGTGTCATATTAAGTAGACACAATATGTTTCTCCCTCAGCACATGCATGTACATGCACACACACTCACTTCTCCCATGTAAAATGCACCATTCTCTGATCAGACACTAAAAAATATTTATTGACTATCTATACACTTTATTGGGCTTCCTAGGTGGTGCAGTGGTAAAGAATCCATCTGTTAATGAAGGAGATATAGGAGACATGGGTTCAATCCCTAGGTGGGGAAGATCCCCTGGAGTAGGAAAAGGCAACTCATTCCAGTATTCTTGCCTGGAAGATTCCATGGACAGAGGAACCTGGCAGGCTGTAGTCCATGGAGTTGGACAGGACTGAGTCACTGAGCATGCACGCACACTTTATTAACGACATTTGTATATCTTTTTCCCCTATAAAATTTTTTACTACTTCAAGATAAAAAATTAAAGCATTTCTGGATCTCTAGTACTTGGCATAGGTTTTGAAATATATATCTCAAACAATGAAATTTTATATTTAAATAAATGTTTGAATGAATGAATAAGTATACTAAAAATATTAAGACGGAATTATGTTTAATGGTTGTGAGAAAAAGAAACTTGTAATGGTACAAATTTCAGTATTATCAACATTCTGTTTGATATTTTAAAAAGTAATGAAAAAATAGAGTTAATTTAAATAAAGCATGTATTTACCTTGGACACACACACATTGATTTTTCTCTTTCCTTCCTTATTTGCTCCCCCTTTCTTATTTCCTCCCTTTCCTTCCTTCTTTCCTTTTTTCCTTTCACATTTTTTAAACCTATTAATAACTTCATAAAAGGGAAATATGTGTGATATAAGAATTTTAACCAGGGTTTATTTCCAGGAATGAACTATAGTTCAGTAATTTTTCTTTTTTTCTTGCTAATTCTCCTGTATGCTGTTTCTTTTTTGTTATAGTTTATAATAACACAATTAAAACATGCCACAAATGGGATAAAAAATTTGCATTTTTGTATATAAATTATCAGTTTTTCACTCCTATAAGAAAATGAAAATGTCATGGGATTCTCTACCAATCTCCAGCTCTCAGCCGATTATCTCTTCTTGGCTTCACTTTTAAAACAGGTTTTCTCCATGTGATAGAAAGGATGTATGAGTGCATGCATGCATGCTCAGTCATGTCCGACTCTTTGCGACCCCACAGACTGTAGCTTGCCAGGCTCCTCTGCCCATGGGATTTCCCTGGCAAGAATACTGGAGGAATTTCCTTCGCCAAGAAGGATGTGTGAGGACAGCCCAATAACAATGTACTATTTGCTTTGCAACTTCAACAGAAAATCTTCGCAGATAACACTAAAATAAATGTCCCGGGGAGAATTTTGATGGTATAGCTTAGACCACATTTCCATGCTTACATCAACCTAAATCAGAGGATTGTGTTAATCTGACCTCTTTTCAATCACTTTCCACCTCAGCAGGGCAGCCTCACTTCAACCAGAGTGAATAGATTTTCCAGCGGAAATAGAGGGTCATTTTATCAGGGAAAAAGAAGGAAATGTGCTGGACTGACCGTGTCAGTCGAGTTTCTATGCTTCCTACATGCTAGTAGATGCTGTATGCATGTTTGATTTGAGAGAAATGGAAAACGTCAAAAAACAAAAATACCATAACATTCATGATGGACTACTATATTAGTTTAAATTAAAATTTCAGCAGAATTACGTATTTTTTTATTTTATTGTCTGAGGAAGAAAACATGTTTTTGCATAGAACTTGACTCCTGACTTCGTGGAGAAGTAGGTATAAAGCTTGTAATCCAAAGAGCTGGAAAGATGTGTTTCATTTCTATGCTCTTGGACAAGCAATTCTTTCCATATTAAATCTCCTGGAGCAAGTGTCCCATCAAGTACAAAGCATTTTTTTAGGTTCCCTCCCACCTTTTACTAATTGGGCTGATATTTGGCCACTTGCCTCTTGCAAATAAAAAGAAGGTGACCAAAATCATCGGAAATGGCTAATTATACCCACAATGGGAAAATAATTCCTGTGAGTAAGTACTTCAGAGTGTAAAATGAAGTCCAAAATTTAATCACAATATTATCTTTCATTAACGGTTATTCAGCTATTCAACCTGGAATGTTCATTAGATAAGCAAGTAAGCATAGAGTCAATGTTTTTCTTTTTGGTTCCAATACATTGTTAGTAAAGGCTGTTACAGTTAACATAAAACTAAAGTCAAATTTGAGAGGTTTTGTATCTTGTTTTTAATTGGATTAACTTGTTATATTCTTTTCATTGTGACTGATTATAGTGTGTACAATTTGCTAGAGCAGTATTAGGAAATATGCAGTTATTTATTAACTAGGACATATTTGGGAATAGACTTGTCATCACTCAATTTGATATTTTCATAATTGACTTAAATGACAGAATAGAAACATTTCTGCATAATATAAAGAGTCAAGATGCTTATGACAATCATCTTGAAATATAAGATTAATTTTCACCTATAATGCTATTAAAATTGTGGCAAATAACTTAAACCTATAATAGCTTAAACAAAATAACTTAAACTTATTTATATTTCAAAAATTTTAATGTAATAATAATAAAAACAGCTAACACTTACTGAATTGTAAAATGTTTACATATATTATCTTATTTTATTTTCACAATAGTTTTCTGGTTTAAAACTATTTTGCAAATGAGAAAACAATTCTTATTGAAGTTGTTTAACTTGCAAGTGTGAGGCTGAGTTGGGTTTTAAAATCACAAAGTTTTAACTCATATTTGTGGCCAGCATAACTACTGCCTCTGCTTGTAACTGATATCATACAATGTTCCTCGATCATGCTAATTATAAATATCAGTTGGGTGTTACCTTATTTCAGTCACTCTCTGGAAAAAGGAAAACTGTATCATTAGTCAATAGGACAATATTTACAATATATGTTTTCTTAGCATTTGGAGTTTAATAGTTATTATTAAAGTAAGTGTTAAAACAGTCATGTCCGTCTCTTCAAAACTACTTTCTGGAGGTTTTTATGAGAGTTTTTATTGCCTTTTTAAATATTAGATGTCCTTTTTATGCTAAATAATGCATAAGATTTTGATGAATTAAATGTAATAATCTTTCTTACTCTTTCATTAATTAACTTGTTGAGTATATTGTTGAATCATTCCTTAACATGTGCTGTAATTTCTGGCACCCTCTGATTTTTAAATTTTTCCCTAGGTCATTTTCTGTTAAGTGAAAAAAGAGATAAAAACTCAATGTAGCCAGATTTCAGATTGTTGGTTTCCAGTATTAGAAGCATTAAGGCTATTCCAATGATGACGGTAATAAGTTTAGCTTGGCCTGGATGAACTGATCAGGTTCCATTCTGAGAAGTCTGGCAAGAGGGCTCATGAAGTATGTTTGCTTTTCTAATTTCAATTTTGTGCAGCGCAGAAGAGAGAACTAGACTTTTTTTGTAAATGGCCTTTCAAAAGTAATAGTGGCCCTCAAAAAGAGGCAGTATATAAAGAGGTGAAAGCAAGATGTGACTTTTGTATTTATTTTTGGCCTAGATACGTTTTCCCTGAATTCTCATATAACAAAAGAAAAAGCATGTAGCCAAGTGGTCCACTTTCCACGGCCTTAGATTCAAACTCACTCTTTTTGGGTAATTGGTAGTAGGAGTCCTGGGGAAAGTCTTCCTGAGCCAGGAAAAACAGTGTCAGGAATGACTTTGATTCAAGAATATTTTGGACTTGGGTTACTTTCAACAAAACTGTTCTTATATTAACTATCTTTTAAGACATAAACTTTGAACCTTTATTCAATGTTTATCATATCGTACTCCTTTGTTTTACAAATGAGACACCTGGAAGGTGTTTAACTTGCTCTGACTCATTGACTGACAGTGTACATCTGCCTAAGGCCCAGCCTTGGCTTCCTGTCTTAAATGTTGTGAAAGCATTCCTTTTTAGAACCTCATGAATTTTTCTTATGGACTGTTTGTATAAACACTGAACTAAGTCTCTAAAATCACCATAAAATTACCACTGTCTCACTTGATGAATATTTGCATTGACAGCACAAATCTTATGTTCACTTCTGTCTCCCGATACAACTAGGTGAAAGTAATCACTCAATAAATAGGGCAGGATGACAAACTGAATTTCTAGAGGCATTTCATCATCTAAGTTGCATTTTAAAGTGCTTAAGAGTGAGACAATACATATTCTTTTTATTTTGGTACTTTAGCAGAATGGCAAGTCTGAATTGTCAAGCTATTTACTAATGTAAGTTTTAAAAAAATCACAATGTTTCTAAATAATGTATGTTTAAAAAAAGTCACAACATTTCTAAGGAAAAGAATTAAAAGAAGAAATTGTGTGAAAATGGGTTTTATGAATTAAAATAAAATGCAATGCAATGAATGCATGGTTAAGTAAAATAACTGAAAAAGCAAAGTAGAAATGTATTCTGCACTTATTAATCCTTAATTATCCAAATAAAAGACTCAATCCTCTGAGTCACGATCATCCAGGGCAAAGGGGCCCAGATACAGGGTCAGCCTTGGCCAAGTCACTAAAATATTTATGCTGGACTTTTCCTGGTTCATTCAGTTGAGATTAGTGTTGTAGTGACAAATTGTTATAACATGGGTCGGTAAGATCTGGAGAAAGGCATGCCTACCCACTCCAATATTATTGCCTGGAGAATCCCTTGGCCAGAGGAGGCTGGCAGGCTACTGTTCATTGGGTTGCAAAGAGTAAGACACAACTGAGCAACTAACATTTTCACTTTTTTCAGTAATAATGATAATAGCAAGAGCTAATGCTTTGGGGGTATTTATTATAAAACAAATTCTTTACATTATCATGCAATTTAACACCCTGATGAGTTATGATAAAAAATTCTAGGAAGCGTTGATCACACCACTACTTGTACACCCACTTTGAGGACAAGAAATAGACTTTAGTGAGTTTAAGTTTGTAGTTATGGCTCTCTGACTCCAGCATACATCTTCTAACCAAGATGCAAGAGAAAAAAAGAAGCTTAAGATTAAGTTGAGTATTTATTCTCTAGTTGGGTAAGTTCAGTTCAGTTCAGTCGCTCAGTTGTGTCCAACTCTTTGCGACCTCATGGACTGCAGCACGCCAGGCTTCTCTGTCCATTACCACTTCTGGAGCTTGCTCAAACTCATGTCCATCGAGTCGGTGATGCCATCCACTCTCTGCTCTAGTTGGATAAACCATGCAGAAAAAAGTTGAGTTGATTTTCTCAAAATCATACAGCAATTTAAGAACAGCTAGAAAGAAATTCTCTTAGCTAATGTGATTGCCTTGCAGTATTTATGAATATACAGACAGTCTCCAACTTAACATGGTTTGACTTTATGATAATGTGAAAGCAATACACGTTCAGTAGAAACCCTACTTTCTTTTGAATTGTGACTTTTCCCCAGGCTGGCAATATGTCGTATTATATTCTCTTGTGATTCTGGACAAGGCAAGGAGCCAAAGTTCCCAGTCATATGCAAGATAATGAGGATAAACAGCTGATACAACCATTCTGTACTCATACAACTTTCTGTTTTTCACTTTCAGTATAGTATTCAATACATTGGGCTTCCCTAGTAGCTCAGATGTAAAGCATCCACGTGCAATGAAGAAGACCTGGGTTCAATCCCTGGGTTGGGAAGATCCCCTGGAGAAGGAAATGGTAACCCACTGCAGTATTCCTGCTTGGTGAATACCATGGACAGAGGAGTCTGGCAGGCTACAGTCCAGGGGGTTGCAAAGAATCAGTCACAACTGAGTGACTAACACATACACTCAATACATTACATGAGATATTCAACACTTGATTATAAAATAGTAATTGTGTTATGTGATTTTGCCCAACTGCAGGCTAATGTAAGTGTTCTGAGTAAGTTTAAAGTAAGCTATGGTGTTTGGTATGTTAGATGTATTAAATGCATTTTCCACTTATAATATTTTCAATTTATGATTTATCAGGACATCAGTTCAGTCAGTTCAGTTGCTCATTTGTGTCCGACTCTTTGCAACCCCATGAATCGCAGCACGCCAGGCCTCCCTGTCCATCACAAACTCCGGGAGTTCACTCAGACTCACATCCAGTGAGTCAGTGATGCCATCCAGCCATCTCATCCTCTGTCGTCCCTTTCTCCTCCTGCCCCCAATCCCTCCCAGCATCAGAGTCTTTTCCAATGAGTCAACTATAGCCCCATTATAAATTGAAAAGGATCTGCATTCTAAAGTTAGGAGGAAGGACTGGCCAGTTGGCAAGCAGAAAATTACCACTTGGTTTTAATGGGAAAATTAATATTTTATAAGGGTAAGGATTTCTAGTTAGTTTTTTCTCACAGCTCTGACAAATTGCCACAAATTTAGTAGTTTGAAACAACACGTTTATAATCTCACAGTTCTATGGGTCAGAGGCCCTATGGGGTTGTCTAGTTTCTCTATTTCAAGTCTCACATGGCCAAAGTCAAGTGTTGGCAGAGCAGTGTTCTCTTCTGAAGGTCCTGGAGAGGATACGCTTCTGGACTCATTCAGGTTGTTGGCAAAATTCAGTTCCTTGAGGATGTACAGTTGAGGTGCACATTTGCTTGCTGGTACCTTTGTCATTGTAGAGTCTGGTTTCTGGTCCTTGCACATGAGCTCCTGCATGGCATAGCCAGCAACAGTGGATCAACTCCTTTTTGTTGCTATTATCTTCTGCTTCCTTCCTTCTGCTGCACTGCTCTGATGGACTCGTCAATGTTCCCCTTCTATTTGAAGGGCTTAGTTTAGGCCTACCAGGATAATTCATGAAAATCTAGGATAATCTTCCTATTTTAAGGTCCATGACCTTAAAATCACAGATTCTGGGGATTATGTATGGGAATCTTTGGAGGCTTGTTATTCTGCCTACCACAGGATTCTGTCTGTACCGCTGGTTCTCAACTCTAGTTGCATATTCCTGCATCACCTAGGAAACTTGATAAAAAGCTTATCCCTTGGCCACAATCAAGAGGCACTGAACCTGAATCTCTTGGAGTACCATCCGGGCAATGACTTTTTAAAGGTGTCAGAAAATTATAATATGTTTGAGACAGCTGAGAACATCCTACAACACCAGATTTCTTCAACTCGATTGAATTCATTTTGTAAATAACCTGCTCAAAACATACTGTGTACCCACTTTATACCCCGCTTTGCTAGGGTTTGAAGTCACAGGGATGAACATGTCTGGGGAGTAATTTCCTTGGTTCTGTGTCACTGCAGCAAAAATTTGAAGTGATGGATGGACCACTGTTAGAGCTCAGTTTTATTTAGAAAGCAAAGGAAAATACATCCTTGAGGCATGAGGGTGGGCCAGCCCAAAAGACGGGAAGAGAAGAGAAGCCCCCAGCTCAATTTTGGCTCTTCTCTTTGTATGTTTTTGTCTCCTCCCCCTGAGCCTGCCCTACATAAATTAAGCTAACCAGAAGGCTGTTTGCTTCACCTGAGGTCCTTACTCTGGTCCTCGGACCTTCCTTTATTCTATTTTCATGGGCTTTTCCCTTCTTTGTCTTTTAGCCATTGTTATTTTGGACTCCTTTTTCCTATCCTAACTACCTAACAAATATGGTGCATGTCCTATTCTTCATGTACTCACAATCCAGAAGCATGAACAGTATAGAGTAATAATTATATTACATGAAATGTTTTAACATATATATTTGAATAACTTGCTCTGGAAGTTCTGAAGTAGTAATTGTGCCTGGGAACACTGCAGAATATTTTGCTTGATTTATACTTAATAGCACTTTTAAAATAGTCTGGCCAGCACCTAGAGACAGAGGAATATAAGTGTGTCCAGGTTTCAGCACGGCCAAATGAGGATGATGTGTTTGTATTGTGCTTCCCAAAATTTAGCAGGCCAAGAATTTCCTCGGGTGCTTACAAAAAGTACTCCCAAGTTCTTCTGAAGGTTCTGATTCAGAGTTTCTGTTCTGGGGCCTAGACATTCTAATGTGTTCAGCAAGTTCTGGGGATGATTCTGATACAAGTGATCCATTAACCCACACTCTGTGGAACCCTGGTGTATGTTACAACAGTGATTTGTTACTTGTTCATTCAAAGGCTTAATAATTTGAGTTTCTTACATTCCAGTAACAGATCTTCAAGAAAGAGAAGTCTCTTTATATTTTAATTTTCTTCCTGCTTCACGTATTGAAAGTGTTAGGAACAGTCCAGGTCAGGATGGGGGTGGGGAAATAAGGGCATTTCTTTCTCAAAGACTCTAGTGGAAGTAAAGATGGTAATTAGCAGGAATCATTCTAGCACAAAGACTTAGGTTTTGCCAAAAAATAAGCAGTGAGAAGATAATAAACAGTAACCAGGATCTTGTACTTAAACATTTTTCTAGTGGCACAATCTGTTCCACATAGCGTAAATGAGAGAAAGAAGTTGACATTTGCCATAGACATGTAGAATATTGGGAGTGAAGAGTGCTTTTTCCTTGTTTTGAATCAGGAAAAATGGAGCTTGTTTAATATGCTATAAAGGAAAGCATGTACTTGGATAGGAAACAGCCTCACTTTGCTCACACAAAGATTCGGGATACTTAATGGCAAATTAGATATTTGTGGGAAATGCTTCTGTTAGCCAGTTTTATAGTAACTAGATAAATAAATGGAGGAAAGAACATGGCTTAGGGCCTGTGGCAATCCAAGATATTTTGGAAATGGAGGAGTAGAAGATTAAAGTTGGTCTTTTGTCTTAATTTTGGAGTGAACATACACTTTTAATATTAGGGTTAGATGAGTCAACTAAAAATAAGAATTTTTACTAAGAAAAATTTATGAGAAGTGTGTACATGTATAATAAAAATTTGGGAAAATAAGAAGCAATTTTGAAAGGCACTGGATTTATGTTTTTGTGTTCTGGTAAATGATTAAGTCACACTGATTTATTATGTTTAGGTAGAATAAAAGATTTTTTTTTTACACTGATCAAGCCAAGAAGATTGGTTAAATTTTGTGGATTTGGAAATGCAAAACTGTTAAAAAAATGGAGAACTGCCTTATGTTGCTGATCTACTGCAATTTTAAGAAATGAACCCAGAAGATGCTACACAAAGCAATGAGTGATTAGGAAGCTATATTTCAAAAGTTATTTGAGGTCTTAAGTCAAAGTTCTTTCTGTGATTAAATATGTCAATTAAATTTTATTTTGGTGATTCTTTGAGCAAGAAGCTTGTAGATTATTTATAAACTATTTTTTATTTCATGTATACAGTAAAGAAAGTTATTTTATTTCTAATAGTAAAACCAAATCTTCTATTTTAATTTTGAGATGTGATCATAGTATTTATGGGATCTGTGAGACTAGGCCAGCAGTTAAAAAGAGAAAATGCCAGTAACTACTACTAGTACCACTGTGATTAGAGATTCACTTATGAGTTTAAATTTGAGCTTTCTCAGTTTTGAAGCAGTGCTTTTCCTGTTAAACAAACCTGAGCTCACTAGGAAAAATCCACTGGCAGAATTAGTCATTTAATTTGACCTCCTTTAATTATCTACTGGGCTTCCCTGGTGGCTCAGACAGTAAAGCGTCTGTCTGCAATGCAGGAGACCCGGGTTCGATCCCTGGGTTGGGAAGATAACCTGGAGAAGGAAATGGCAGCCCACTCCAGTATTTTTGCCTGGAGAATCCCATGGACAGCAGAGCCTGGTAGGCTACTGTCCATGGGGTCGCAAAGAGTTGGACACGACTAATATCTCTTCAAAATTGAATGGGACCTACTATATTTCAGCAAGCAACATGAAACTCAATTGTCAATAAATAATTTAAGTAGATATGAGAAATTTACCATGATTTACTTAACATCTTTGATCAGTTAATATAATGTGAACTTCAGGAAAGATAAATCTGAAATAAGCTAAACATAGAGGAGAGAAACGCTTGCTAAATGAACATATGAGAAGCTGTCTACAAAGAACCAGTGAGTTGGTTAAGTATGATTAATTGTAAGCTGAGGCATACAGTTAAGCATACTTCTGACAATAATTGTGCCATTATACTCATAAATATGAGGCTTAACCTAAACTGACCTTCAGATGTATCTGCAGTGGCATTATTTGTATGCCCAGTCATGATTCTTACATTATTGATATAAGAATTGATGTAAGATGTAAGAATCTTGGTAAAAGGGGTGATTCTTCCATCACTAGCATTTTCATGCTATATGTCTGCCAGGAAGGAAATTTGATAAATCCTTTGTAGGGTAGATGATTCAAGCAAATTGGATCACTGCATGAAATAGACATTCAGTTCAGTTCAGCCACTCAGTCGTGTCTGACTCTTTGCGACCCCATGAATCGCAGCACGCCAGGCCTCCCTGTCCATCACCAACTCCCAGAGTTCACTCAGACTCACATCCATTGAGTCTGTGATGCCATCCAGCCATCTCATCTTCTGTCATCCCCTTCTCCTTCTGCCCCCAATCCCTCCCAGCATCAGAGTCTTTTCCAATGAGTCAACTCTTGGCATGAGGTGGCCAAAGTACTGGAGTTTCAGCTTTAGCATCATTCCTTCCAAAGAAATAGACATTACCAGATCTAAAAAGTACAAGTAAGTATCCACCATGTTGTTTAGAAACTGCCACCCAAACTTGCTGCTTCAAAGTTTGATAAAACCAGGGATCATAAACCTGATCCCTTGATTAGGAATGCTACAAATATATACAGTGCAGAATATAATCTTGTTCCTAGTAGCCCACATTCCAAATCACTAGGGAATAGGGTGAAGTAAGAAAGCTATAAAAGTGTAATTACTTGCACTGATCAATATTTTGTGAGTTGAATAAACTCATCTTAATTATTGGTGCCAGGATGATCCTTTGAACACTAAGAGATATTTCACTAAGATATTATTTGGAACTCTGATTTTGAAACTCATTAGCTTAGCAACAAAAATAGCTGCTAGTGTTGCATGAAATGTTTTTCAAATATGTTGGATATAGGAAAACTTCAAACATGTTTTTTGAGACAACTTTTCCTTCAATTTTTGAGCCCATGTACACATTGAGGATAATTTAATCCTGCATTGTGTAAATCATCAAAGCATTGTTTCATAAAAATCTGATTTCCAAATAAAATAATATTCCTTTACATTTTCCTTTGTAACTTTGTATTTTATACATATTTAATACAGAAAAAATGTGGTCTACTAATATTTTAAATTTGACTTAAGCTTTATGACTTCCAAAGACAGTACGATAAACTACGATAAACTACTGTTTATTCAATCCAAATACCCAACCAACCACTGAACTCAAAGATGGAATAAAGGACTTTAATTTTATAAAAAAGTAAACATGCTGAAGTTTCCCCTCAATTTTCAGTGTCAGTATAGATTCAAACACTACTTATGGTCTTCTAATAAAAGAAATGATAATTCACTAATAGTTACAACTAGTGTTCTGGATTGTAAGCTTAAGCTCCTAAAGTACTTTATTTCTTCATTTTTTTCATTTATTCCAGACACAAAGAAAAGAAAGATCAATGTGGTTTCTGTTTGTGAGGAACCACATCAGCTAGGGAATTAGATTTAAATAACCAAGACTAACACATTCCAATAAATATTAGATAAAATGGGTAGCCGTTCCCTTCTCCAGGGGATCTTCCCAACCCGGGGATCAAACCAGGTCTCCCACATTACAGATGGATTCTTCATCATCTGAGCCACCAGGAAAGCTCAAATTATTCAAAGGAAGTTTAAAAAACAGTTTAATTTGAAAATTCTTTTATTGTATTCTAGTTTTTTGATATTTACTTAAGTAAAATAGTCAATTGCTCAGTGTTTCAACCATCCTGGCTAAATGAAAATAGACATAAACTTCTCCATATAATAGAAAACAACAAATATTTGTGACAAAACTCAAATATTGTAAGCAAAAGAGTTTTAAAAATCAGAGTAGCTTAATAAAAATATTATCTTACTAGTGGCATTTTCTTTGAAAATTTTAATTTATCATGGAAATTATTTTGTTCATTGAAATACAATTATTATATCAATATTTCAGGTCATGACCTCCAGATTTAAGACATTCTTCAAGACAATTTTGAATATGATCCAAGAGAAAATGTGATTTGAGTCTGGAGACAATTGTGATTGTAAGTATCAGAAAATTAGATTTTTCTCATGGTACAATGTAATAAAAACTAAAATATCAACTCATTAATCATTAAATTGCAAAAACTTTGATTCATTGTTTTCTTTCTATTACAACATGATTTTTTAAATCTAAAATTAATGTAATACTTTGTTTTTTCATTGTATTTTTTTAAGATCAGCTAATAGTAAAAGCCCAGTGTAGCTGACTGAAAAGAAAACATAATTTGGAAGATTGCTACAATATAAAGAGAAGTTTCTTTTAGGTAAGTCATTGATGAGGTCAAGCAGCGGCATAGATTCTGTGTGCTTGTTAATGGTGCGCTCTCATTGCATGCAATAATACAAATGATAAGTAAAATGAAGAAAAGATTTTTTATAATTCTTATTCTAACATTTGCCCTGTAATAGAAATCACATTTCCTAACGAAATTTAATCTAAGTTCATAGTTCACTGGCAAATATGTATTGATTAGATTTTTATCTCCTTTGAAAAATGTTTTTAATTCAGCTAAATAAATATATTTTATGATAAACCATGGTCATTTATATTTCATAAAAATCTTACCAGAGTAGATTGGTGATGAACTTTTGGAGAGTGAGTGCCATAGACTTTATTCCTGAAGTGTTTGCCTCTTAGAATTAAGAAGTTAGCAGGGATCTGTATCTAACATTACAAACACTTGACAGAAATACTTTTATTTGCTATTGTCCATATCCTTTAAACTTATTGTAATAATATAGATGGGTTAGGGAACTATTTTTATTATAAAAAGTGAATCCTGGAGTGAAGAGTAATTTCTATTCAAGTAAACGTCCATTTTTTATGACTTATGGATGCTAGCTTTCAAGGAATGGGCCCAAATTCAGTTTTTCCCTTAAATTGTTAAAGAGTCATAAAATTAAAAATAAGATTAATACTTATTGGAAATAAATAAGCTTTATAGTAAAATATGCTATCAAAAGTTGTGCTTTTGTCTTATGAGACTTTACTCTGATACTTTTTATCATTTTATTCTAATTTTTTAATCCAAATTTTGGTAAATTTAAGGATATGTAAAGTAGATTACCAGTGAGAATTTGCTGTAGGACACAGGGAACTCAAACCTGGGCTCTGTAACAACCTAGAAGGGTGGAATGGGGTGGTTCACCTATGGCTGAATCATGTTGATGTTTGACAGAAACAAACAAAAAAAAAGATGATTTCTAATTATTTAAAATTACATCTGTAAGAGGCTTTCCTGCTTGAAAAGCTAACTAAATTAAATTAAAATGTATTTAATTTAGCCCTTTAGTACTTTAAACTATGATGCTTATAATATTTGTAATTCATAAAACTGTTAATCAAATCCTTAAAGCAAAATTATCGTGTAGTTTTTATTTTTTGTTGTTTTTTTTATCATGAGGTTTAAAAGAAATTCCTATTAAGAGCCATGTATATTTATTTCATATATATTGCTGAATTATATTTTTTTATTTTCTATTGCAGTTTGATTTATATATATAGCATATTTCATTTTGGCTTTAATGATGGAGAAAAAGTTTTTCCTGTCTTTTCTGTTCCTCTTGCCTTTTTTCATGGTAAGCATAAATTTCTCAAATGTATCCCCCTACCTACGATTATTTGTTTTAACTTCTAATATACCCATCATTGATAAAGGTTAATAACACAAAATTACATACATATAGTTATTTGATGTGTAAATAAAGTACTGTTTTATATCTAATCAACACAGCAATAATTCATTTTCTTCCAGTGTACCTTTTTAGGCTTTTAGTCCTGTAACAGGCACCCTAGTATTATGTTGCGTTGGGAGGAGTGGTATCAAAGTGAGGAAGTATGAGAGATACAGCGGTGCAGACCAGAGGAAAGTGATTACCAGAGTTTGAAAAAAAAATGGAATGGCTGTATAGCACAGTCATACATAATAGATGAAATATTTTCAATCAGACCTGCTGATTCTGAGTTAGCTATGTTAAAAAAGCAATTCCAGCCTGTTGATTTTCTTCCCATTCTGCCAACTGATTGACTTGTATGGACTGAAAAGCATTTTGGAACCAATCACTGTGTTTTAAATTAATTTCCTCATCCGTTCATTCAAATCAGTATTAAATGTCCATTTTCTGACAGGCATTGATGCTAAGTTGGGGCAGATGTGCATGTGAGTATGTGCACTCCTGCAAGCCTCTGCATATATATGCAGGGGAGGTGGGGCTGGAAGTGGAGGGTAGACTGAGGATGACCAAAAAGCAATTGCTGTACTAGAGGGGCTGTATGCTTTATACAGTTAATGTGATTTTTGTTTACAGAAGTATTTTGTTCCCATTTTTTCCTCCCTTATTAAAGCAGTGACTGTACTCTTACTACAACAACAACAAATACTCTTATCATATGTATGAGAAACTGAGAGATATAATCTCATCTAACTCTGTGCCAGCAAATAATTTTCCTGTGGTGTTTCCAAGTAAACCCCAGGAAGAGTGAAGCAAAGAGACTCAAGAAAAATATAGAAAACTTAAATGGGAAAAAAGCATGACTACATTCCTGTTAGCATTTGTATTTAAAAACATTCTCAAGTCTAGGAGCAGTCCAAATTCTAGGCTTCTCAGATGTTATCTTAGGTAAATAGACTAGAATTCAAGAAACAGGA
Source organism: Bubalus kerabau (assembly GCF_029407905.1). NCBI lineage: Eukaryota > Metazoa > Chordata > Mammalia > Artiodactyla > Bovidae > Bubalus > Bubalus kerabau. Next base: position 62,638,049 of record NC_073626.1, read on the forward strand.
CTCCTGTTTCTCTGGCTCCCACCCTCAACTGAGCCTGCCAATGAGCTGCACAGGCCAAAGCTGGTTCCCTGCAGGTAATTCTGTAAGAGATTACCAACCTGATTATTGTAATTTAAGGAATTGTGACCGTTTCTCTTGAATTCATTCAGACAACATGCATATCTGGCTTTTAAAGTAAGAATAAAAATGATATTGGTTTTATGCAATTATAAAAACTGAGAGCAGGAGAAAAATATTTTTCCTTGATGTTGTAAATTTCCATTTTTAATATGTGCAGCACAACAACTGCATAAATCTTTGTTAAGAAATTAAAACCAATCTAAGAATGAAAATGTTAATGTTGAATGGTGGTGAGGTGATGGGAAACTAGAGTGGGGTCACACACTGAGGGACTATTACTATTTATTTTACATTTAAATTAAATTCAACTTACTGCTAGAGAACAGCAGTAAGAAAATTAAGAATAAGGAATCAACACAGGAATAGAAAGATAACTGTTTATGGAAAATAGGAATAATGCAAAAGCGAAGAAGAAATAAAGTTGAAGAGAGATGTATATAGGCTTCATGCTATGAAACAAGGAAAAAAGTCATGTAGAAATTAAAGTGTAAGTGAAGCTTAAAATAATGCTACTAAAGTGGAAGAATATACATATAGACCTTATCTAAAACATTTATTGATGTGCATACAATTAAAACTCTATGAACCAACAGCATAAATGAACTTCTCATTATTTTTTCAAAATGTAAATATAAAAATGGCAACAAGTTTGAGTATTTACCATGTGCCAGATACTTCCCCTTTGTTATCGTGATACTATTTTAACACATTTTACAATAAGAAAGCAGAGGTTTTGGTGGGATTGTGTGGTGGGGTGGAGGTTAAATATCTTTTCTACATTGCCAGGTTAAAAAGTAGAGGTGGAGTTTGAATAGAGCTGTCTGCATTCCAGAAAGCTGGCCTGGTGCTGGCCCCCACAGGCTCTGAGGGGGAACTGTGGACTGTACTGCCCAGTAATGTCACTGGCAGCTCTTGGTGGTGGTTGGATATTGGAGGAGGTGGGGATATTTACAACATGGAAACTGGCAAACACTGAAAGTCAGGAGGTGCCCCCCAGAGCCTGTTGACCATGCAGCACATCGCTGTACTTATATTTTTCACTGTGACAGACTGTCTCTAACATTCTCACAATTCTGAAATTTTATTTTCTTTAATTCCTTAGATTCTTGTTATAGCAGAATCCGAAGAAGAGAACCCCGATGACTTAATTCAGCTGGGTGTTACTAGAAATAAAATCATGACGGCTCAATATGAATGTTACCAAAAAATTATGCAAGACCCTGTGCAACAAACAGAAGGTAAACATGACTAATTTTAAATGCATTTGATATAGATTATAAGAAAACTACCCTATTACATCATTGCAGGTCTCTTAGTTTCCTTCTTAAAAATGGGTTGCTGCTGCTACTGTTAAGTCGCTTCAGTCGTGTCCGACTCTGTACGACCCCATAGACGGCAGCCCACCAGGCTCCCCCATCCCTGGGATTCTCCAGGCAAGAACACTGGAGTGGGTTGCCATTTCCTTCTCCAATGCATGAAAGTGAAAAGTGAAAGTGAAGTCGCTCAGGCATGTCTGACTCTTCGTGACCCCATGGACTGCAGCCTACCAGGCTCCTCCGTCCATGGGATTTTCCAGGCAAGAGTACTGGAGTGGGGTGCCATTGCCTTCTCCGAAAAATGGGTTAGTTGCTAGTATTTCTAGTATATGTGCAGTTTTAATTATTTGTGAAGAATATCTTATTATGTAATTTATCTTGAGTGAGTGAGTGAAGTTGCTCAGTCGTGTCCGACTCTTTGCAACCGCATGGACTGTAGCCTACCAGACTCCTCCATCCATGGAATTCTCCAGGCAAGAGTATTGGAGTGGGTTGCCATTTCCATCTCCAGGGGATCTTCCTGACCCAGGGATCAAATCCGGGTCTCCCGCATTGCAGGCAGACCCTTTACCATCTGAGCCACCAGGGAAGCCCCAATTTATCTTACCTCTTTTTAAAAATTCTAATAAAAATATGTGTGACAGGGATATTTTTAGTATTTTTATATAGTATAAAGATATTTAAAATAAAAAATAAGTCTTGAATTAAATCAATGATAGTCGATCTTCAGTTTATGTGATCTATATTTCTTTTTTTCACAAACTTCTTGATAGGAGCTTAATAAAATGACAATTTTTCGCATAACACATACTATGTATAGTACATTTGGTAGCAAAGCTAATGAAATCCATGAATTTCTGTTTCCATTAGATATTTTTAAGGTATTTTTGAAAGATTTATTGAAGGCCTACTAAGTGTCACATATATGGCGTAATTCTTAATTCAGGCAACAAGTAGAGTTGCCAAATTTAGCAAAACCAAAAACAAAACCCAAAGCACGAAAACAATATGTTTTTTATCTGGCAACCTTAAAGACAGGATTATCTTTAAAATATAAAATGCAAAACTCATAATGAAACAAAGAAAAACGTAGACTTTAGATATTTTTAAATCAGTAGAAACAAATAATTTAATTTGGGGAGAAAATATTTATAATATAAAACATGCTTGTTATATACATGATATGTTAAAAGTAGGTTACTGTTAATATTTGTAAGTGTCAAAATTAACTTGCTTGTGATAAAGAGAAAATAAGCAATTTTTCTGTATTGATCAACTCTTGGAATCTTAATCTAACCAATATATATTGAAGCTATTTGATATATCTGTCCAAATATTTTTATTACAATATATATCCAGTATCTCTAAAATATGTCAGACAATGACAAACTATCTGATACTAGTTCAGTAGGAACTGCATTATCAAATAGTTAAAATCTGTATACAAATTCTGTGCTAACCGATCTGGCCTCTTGCTTTATTCCATTAAAGTCTAAGTGTTATTAGCTTTAAATTATTGAATTAATGCCTTCCAAATGATCTAGATATGTGTGCAAGCCAGCTTCAAATCTAATTTCTTAATAATAGGAATATATTTATGAGGGTTTTATAATCAAATAATTTTGTGATAAAGTTCAGGATCACTACATAATAAATCTTTCTCTTGGAGATTCATAACATTCTCTATAATTTTAAATACTGTAAAAAAATCCTGTAGTAAAGAAATGTGTTACTATTCAACATAGTTTTGGAAGTTTTGGCCACAGAAATCAGAACAGAAAAAGAAATAAAAGGAATCCAAATTGGAAAAGAAGAAGTAAAGCTCTCACTGTTTGCAGATGACATGATCCTCTACATAGAAAACCCTAAAGACTCCACCAGAAAATTACTAGAACTAATCAATGACTATAGTAAAGTTGCAGGATATAAAATCAACACCCAGAAATCCCTTGCATTCCTATACACTAATAATGAGAAAACAGAAAGAGAAATTAAGGAAACAATTCCATTCACCATTGCAACAGAAAGAATAAAATACTTAGGAATATATCTACCTAAAGAATCTAAAGACCTATATCTAGAAAACTATAAAACACTGGTGAAAGAAATCAAAGAGGACACTAACAGATGGAGAAATATACCATGTTCATGGATTGGACGAATCAATATAGTGAAAATGAGTATACTACCCAAAGCAATCTATAGATTCAATGCAATCCCTATCAAGCTACCAACAGCATTCTTCACAGAGCTAGAACAAATAATTTCACAATTTGTATGGAAAAACAAAAAACCTCGAATAGCCAAAGCGATCTTGAGAAAGAAGAATGGAACTGGAGGAATCAACCTACCTGACTTCAGGCTCTACTACAAAGCCACAGTTATCAAGACAGTATGGTACTGGCACAAAGACAGAAATATAGATCAATGGAACAAAATAGAAAGCCCAGAGATAAATCCACGCACATATGGACACCTTATCTTCGACAAAGGAGGCAAGAATACACAATGGATTAAAGACAATCTCTTTAACAAGTGGTGCTGGGAACTCTGGTCAACCACTTGTAAAAGAATGAAACTAGAACACTTTCTAACACCATACACAAAAATAAACTCCAAATGGATTAAAGATCTCAACGTAAGACCAGAAACTATAAAACTCCTAGAGGAGAACATAGGCAAAACACTCTCCAACATACATCACAGCAGGATCCTCTATGACCCACCTCCCAGAATATTGGAAATAAAAGCAAAAATAAACAAATGGGACCTAATTAACCTTAAAAGCTTCTGCACATCAAAGGAAACTATTAGCAAGGTGAAAAGACAGCCTTCAGAATGGGAGAAGATAATAGCAAATGAAGCAACTGACAAACAACTAATCTCGAGGATATACAAGCAACTCCTACAGCTCAACTCCAGAAAAATAAATGACCCAATCAAAAAATGGGCCAAAGAACTAAATAGACATTTCTCCAAAGAAGACATCCAGATGGCTAACAAACACATGAAAAGATGCTCAACATCACTCATTATCAGAGAAATGCAAATCAAAACCACTATGAGGTACCATTTCACACCAGTCAGAATGGCTGCGATCCAAAAGTCTACAAGTAATAAATGCTGGAGAGGGTGTGGAGAAAAGGGAACCCTCTTACACTGTTGGTGGGAATGCAAACTAGTACAGCCACTATGAAGAACAGTGTGGAGATTCCTTAAAAAACTGGAAATAGACCTGCCTTATGATCCAGCAATCCCACTGCTGGGCATACACACTGAGGAAACCAGAAGGGAAAGAGACACGAGTACCCCAATGTTCATTGCAGCACTGTTTATAATAGCCAGGACATGGAAGCAACCTAGATGTCCATCAGCAGATGAATGGGTAAGAAAGCAGTGGTACATATACACAATGGAGTATTATTCAGCCATTAAAAAGAATACATTTGAATCCGTTCTAATGAGGTGGATCAAACTGGAGCCTATTATACAGAGCGAAGTAAGCCAGAAAGAAAAACACCAATACAGTATACTAACGCATATATATGGAATTTAGAAAGATGGTAACAATAACCCTGTGTACGAGACAGCAAAAGAGTCACTGATGTATAGAACGGTCTTATGGACTCTGTGGGAGAGGGAGAGGGTGGGAAGATTTGGGAGAATGGCATTGAAACATGTAAAATATCATGTATGAAATGAGTTGCCAGTCCAGGTTCGATGCACGATACTGGATGCTTGGGGCTGGTGCACTGGGACGACCCAGAGGGATGGAATGGGGAGGGAGGAGGGAGGATGGAGGAGGGAGGAGGGTTCAGGATGGGGAACACATGTATACCTGTGGCGGATTCATTTTGATATTTGGCAAAACTAATACAGTTATGTAAAGTCTAAAAATAAAATAAAATTTAAAAAAAAAAAAAAAAAAAAGAAATGTGTTTAACTTTGTGTTTTCCAAATCTGTTTGACCACAAAAACTTTTTTAACGGAAAACCTTTTCATGTCTCACTCAATGCCATATAACACAGCTGGGAAAATTCTAGACCTTCCCATCTATCATGTAGTCAGTGTTGTGGAATCTTTTGGAGCTCTGTAAGGACTTGTCCAAAGTGCTTTCTAAAATGGGATCAGGAAAATTTTCTCTGACAGGCCTCAAAATGCATTTTGTTTGGTAATAATGTGGATGCAAGCTATTTAAATAAAGAGTTTGAAAATCACAGGAGGGAAAACAGACTCTATGAGTTTTATTTTTAATTAGAAATATTTAGATTTTTAGGCGGATAGAATGTTTTCTACTTCTGTGAGGCCTAGGTTGATTCTGAGATTGCTATGCAAATCTGTTAATAATAATAAACAGCTCATGCAACATTCAAGTTTCTATCTATGTGTGCTTATGGCAAAAAATTACTGTCTTTGATTACAGACTGTTACATAACTTTAGAAAGTTTTAGTCATTTTATTTCTCTATGCCTTTTAACTTTTTTTCATGTAAGAGGTTCTTGCTCTTAATGTAGGTAAGAAAAGAAGGTGAGATTAAACACTTTTATTTCATTTGAAAAGAAAAGGAAGGAAAATAAGAGTTAGAATTTGGTGAAGGACTCTAAATAAGTGTGTGTCAGGGTTAATGTGGTAAAATAGGAAATATTGGAATGTTCATTTGTGCACCTCAAAAAATACTAAAACTTGCCCTAAGAACACAGTTTCTAAAATAAAACACGTTTCCAATTTCCCAAATTTTTGAATTTCAAAAATAGGGACATGAATTAACCAATACTTCATGGTTAAGAGAAACCAGCAAAGACCATGTAATTTATTGGATAAATAGCTACCTTTGAGAATGAGAATTAAAGCTAAACGTATATTTGTTTAGATATTTATAAATTTAACAATTAGTTATTCAAATAATTACTTTGTGAATAATCCAAGTAATTGATATAAAGATTTTATATGATGTCTCCATTTTCAGTAGACAGTCTGTATTCCCTTTTAGTGTGAGTCAACCATGAGGACTTCAGGTGTTTCTGTATAACTAGAGGGAGGTTAGTAAGCCCTGATTTTTACTTTCTCCTTCAGGCATTTATTGTAACAGAACCTGGGATGGATGGCTGTGCTGGAATGATGTTGCTGCAGGAACGGAATCAATGCAGCACTGCCCCGATTACTTTCAAGATTTTGATCCTTCAGGTAAAAGCAGAAATTTATATACAAATCCCTTTGACATCTATTTAATAAACCCTCAGTTAACTAAATTAGTATTTCCTTTTCAATTTTAAAGAAAAAGTTACAAAAATCTGTGACCAAGATGGAAACTGGTTTAGACATCCAGCAAGCAACAGAACATGGACAAATTATACCCAATGTAATGTTAACACACATGAGAAGGTGAAGGTACGTAATAATTATAAATTCAAACTGAATTTACACTATCTACTGTAAAAGTTAGTTACTGATACAATATCGGAGAAAATTTAGCTAGTGTTCATTCATTCCACTGTAAAGCCTTTTCATTAAAAAAAAAAGTCAAGAAAAATATCTTCATAGAAATAATTATTATAGATTTAGTCATTACACTGAAGAAGCAATCCAGCTAAGTAATTGTCTATTTACAAGTCAATGTCTCAGTACTGTACTTCAGAATTTTCCAAAGTAAACATAGTTTAAAAGTGTAAGAAAAAAGAAATGTTCATCTGTGGTGGAACTCCTATAGTTACACTCAGGAATTGTGCTCAAGAGAACAAGACAAGCCCAGGGGTTTTAAACAGACCTATCCATCCCAGCCAAAGACTTTCATCCTGACTGGCTGTTAGGTCACCCTCACTGGCATTCTCACTTTTAACGTCCATCATACATTAAAGTGAAGATTAGCACAGTTCGTCACAACAATACAGTTTCGATACAGAGTGCCTGCACATATCTGCACACGTGTGTGTGTGGAGGCAGTTTATCACAGTGATTAAAACTGAGTTCTGGTTTCTCACTTCCTGTTTCTGCTCTTTATCCACTGTGACCCTGGGCAAACTAGAACATCTGCCTCAGTCCCTTCCCGTCTAAAATGAGGATAATGAGCCCATCCTCAAGGTTTTCATAGGAATTGACTAAATACAAGGAAAATATTTAGAAAACTAACAAGCCTATGGTAAGCATTTGATAACTGCCAGCTCTCATTATAAATCATGTACTGTATTATATTGAGATTTGTTTTGGAGTATCAAGTTTGTCAAATGGAAAAAAGAAACCTAGTTGGGAAAGAAGCCTTACCTGCCATTTAAATTAAACAAACATTAATTTAAATTAAATTGAAAAGCCTTATCTGGCATTAAAGCCTTATCTGGCATTTAAATTAAACAAAAAAATCATCAATTTAAGGTACACAAACTGATGGAGTGAAAATTGTCAATGTCTTCCAAAATTTAAAATGCTGGTTTCACATTTTATAAACCTAGATCAATAAATTTATTTCTTCATATGTATAATATGACTTCTAATGTCTTAAATAAAAAGAGCAATTTATAAATTTTGATATCACCTGATAAATTTGTATAGATATTCTTCATTCAAGGTGTATTCATATACTTACTGGCTTGCTTGCTAAAGGCTTAGGTTATCAGATAACATGTTTTTAAAAACAGATGTTATTTTATTGATTTGGGGCTTATATACATGTAGAAGTATAGCATTGATATTAGCATTAATTAATTTTTTATTCATACAAATTACAGACTGCACTGAATTTGTTTTACCTGACTATAATTGGACATGTATTATCTATTGCATCACTGCTTATCTCACTTGGCATATTCTTTTATTTCAAGTAAGTACATGAAAATCTTCTTTTAATTTACTGATTATCTTTAGTGAATGCAGTGTCATATCCATGTTTATGTCATGTGCTGATAAAATACATGAAATATAGATGATTTACAATATTTAAAGTAAATTTATATTTAAAATAATTTGAAATATTTTGACTTTGTCTTGACTTTATAAAATATAGTGAAAGGAGATTGATGAACTATCTGAAGCTTAACTTGTCATGCAGTAAGAAAGGAACCAAAACCAATATGCAAACCTATCTGTATTTGCTTTGGAAATTGTGAAATATTAGAGGTCTGCCCAATTAAATTTTCAACTTCTTGGTCAATTTTACTATCAGCATACATAGTACATTGTAAGAACTGTATTTTGTGCAAAAAATAACAATGACTTTTAATATATACTATTAAAAATAATAATTTCAATATTTGTGGTTAGGTTAATTTTCCTGGTGTTGGGGGGATAATCTTTAAAATAGTTAAATTATGCTTTGAATTTTACTTGCAGTTTATTCTTTTGGGAGCTGGAGGGAGAGTCAGTTCCAATTTATTTTTTAATAGATTTACAGTGTTTCAGGTATACAGCAAAGTGATTCAGTTATATGTACATACATGTGTCAGTGTGTGTGTGTGTGTGTATATATATATATAAATGTGGCAATGTGTGTTAAGTCACTTCAGTCATGTCTGACTCTTTGTGACACTCTGAACTGTAGCCCGCCAGGCTCCCCTGTCCATGGGATTCTCCAGGCAAGAATGCTAGAGTGGGTTGCAATGCCCTCCTCCAGGGGATCTTCCCAATCCAGGGATCCAAACTATGTCTCTTATGACTGTCTCCTGCATTGGCACACAGTTTCTTTACCACTAACACCCGCCTTAGGTAGCCTGTATGGATGTATGCATGTATATATACAATATATATACGTGTTCTGTGCTGTGCTTAGTCACTCAGATTTGACCCAGGGTTTGAATTCAGGTCTCCCACATTGCAGGCAGATTCTTTACCGTCTGAGCACCAGGGAAGCCCAAGAATACTGGAGTGGGCAGTCTATCTCTTCTCCAGGGAGTCTTCCTGACTCAGGAATCAAACTGGGATTTCCTGCATTGCTGGCAGATTCTTTACCAGCTGAGCTACCAGGGAAGCCCAAATATATACATATATGTATATGTGTGTATATATATATATATGTATATATATATATACACACACACACATACACACACACACACACACACACACCATCTCTCACCATCTCCAGGAGATGCATACTTATATATACACACACCATCTCTCACCATTAAGGACAGGGATACCTGACATGCTGCAGTCCATGGGATGGGGTCTCAAAGAGTTGAATAGAACTGAGCGACTGAACAACATCAATATACACACATATATTCTTTTCAGATTTTTTCCCACTAGAGGTTTTTACAAAATACTGAACACAGTTCCCTATGCTCTACAGTAGGACCTTATTGTTCTGTTATGTATAATAGTGTTATCTATTAATCCTAAATTCCCATTTTACCCTCCTCTTCTAATTTCTTAATTCTGTTCATTAGCTGTGATTTTTAAGTTGATAGGAAAGTAAATTCTAAAACATGCATACATTATCTTATACATTAACATGGTCTTCATAAATATGATCACCAGCAGTGATTACAGAATGTAGTGTGAACAGTAAGTGTGCTTTATTGTATCATCACTACTGTCACTCTCATTGTCTCTCTCTTACTCTCTTCTTTCCCCTGCTCTCCTTCTTCCTACCCGCTACTCCTCCTCCTCCTTCTCCTCCTCCTTCATCTTCTTAAACAATTATCTTGGAACATGATCCAGAACCGACTACAGTAATAGCACATCAAAATAATTCAAATCCAAAAATTATTAGATAATTGGATGTTAGGTTCCTTTTTAACTGGAACACCAGCTTTTAGCACACAGTGCATCACAATTCAAAGTACAGCAAATAACATATGAACTAAATGATTATCTTTCATAGGTTCAAAATCAGAGGGTCTAGAGATTATACCATAATTTCTGTTTTTGGAAACTTGTGCCTTCTTAAGAACCTTCAATATGAATTACTTTGGGGAATTTTAATTGCACTTTTGATTTAAGACATTATCTAGGCATAATTCAGTTCAGTTCAGTTCAGTTGCTCAGTCATGTCCGATTCTTTGCGACCCCAGAATCGCAGCACACCAGGCCTCCCTGTCCATCACCGACTCCCAGAGTTCACTCAGACTCACGTCCATCGAGTCAGTGATGCCATCCAGCCATCTCATCCTCTGTCCTGCCCTTCTCCTCCTGCCCCCAATCCCTCCCAGCATCAGAGTCTTTTCCAATGAGTCAACTCTTCACATGAGGTGGCCAGAGTACTGGAGTTTCAGCTTTAGCATCATTCCTTCCAAAGAAATCCCAGGGCTGATCTCCTTCAGAATGGACTGGTTGGATCTCCTTGCAGTCCAAGGGCCTCTCAAGAGTCTTCTCCAACACCACAGTTCAAAAGCATCAATTCTTCAGCACTCAGCTTTCTTCACAGTCCAACTCTTACATCCATACTTGACCACTGGGAAAACCATGGCCTTGACTAGATGGACCTTTGTTGGCAAAGGAACATCTCTGCTTTTGAATATGCTATCTAGGTTGGTCATAACTTTCCTTCCAAGGAGTAAGCGTCTTTTAATTTCATGGGTGCAGTCACCATCTGCAGTGATTTTGGAGCCCAGAAAAATAAAGTCCGACACTGTTTCCACTGTTTCCCCATCTATTTCCCATGAAGTGATGGGACCAGATGCCATGATCTTCATTTTCTGAATGTGGAGCTTTAAGCCAACTTTTTCACTCTCTACTTGCACTTTCATTAAGAGACTTTTTAGTTCCTCTTCACTTTCTGCCATAAGGGTGGTGTCATCTGCATATCTAAGGTTATTGATATTTCTCCTGGCAATCTTGATTCCAGCTTGTGCTTCTTCTAGCCCAGCATTTCTCATGATGTACTCTGCATATAAGTTAAATAAGCAGGGTGACAATATACAGCCTTGACGTATTCCTTTTCCTATTTGGAACCAGTCTGTTGTTCCATGTCCAGTTCTAACTGTTGCTTCCTGACCTGCATATAGGTTTCTCAAGAGGCAGGTGAGGTGGTCTGGTATTCCCATCTCTTTCAGAATTTTCCACAGTTTATTGTGATCCACATAGTCAAAGACTTTGGCATAGTATATAAAGCAGAAATTGATGTTTTTCTGGAGCTCTTGCTTTTTCGATGATCCAGCGGACGTTAGCAATTTGATCTCTGGTTCCTCTGCCTTTTCTAAAACCAGCTTGAACATCTGGAAGTTCACGGTTCACGTATTGCTGAAACCTGGCTTGGAGAATTTTGAGCATTACTTTCCTAGTGTGTGAGATGAGTGTAACTGTGCAGTAGTTTGAGCATTCTTTGGCATTGCCTTTCTTGGGGATTGGAATGAAAACTGACCTTTTCCAGTCCTGTGGCTACTGCTGAGTTTTCCAAATTTGCTGGCATATTGAGTGCAGCACTTTCACAGCATCATCTTTCAGGATTTGAAATAGCTCAGCTGGAATTCCATCACCTCCACTAGCTTTGTTCATAGTGATGCTTTCTAAGGCCCACTTACTTCACATTCCAGGGTGTCTGGCTGTAGGTCAGTGATCACACCATCGTGATTATCTTGGTCATGAATATCTTTTTTGCACAGTTCTTCTGTGTATTCTTGCCACCTCTTCTTAATATCTTCTGCTTCTGTTAGGTCCATACCATTTCTGTCCTTTATCTAGCTCATCTTTGCATGAAATGTTCCCTTGGTATCTCTAATTTTCTTGAAGAGCTCTCTAGTCTTTTCTGTTCTATTGTTTTCCTGTATTTCTTTGCATTGATCACTGACGAAGGCTTTCCTATCTCTCCTTGCTATTCTTTGGAACTCTGCATTCAGATGCTTATATCTTTCCTTTTCTCCTCTGCTTTTCGCTTCTCTTCTTTTCACAGCTATTTGTAAGGCCTCCTCAGACAGCCGTTTTGCTTTTTTGCATTTCTTTTCCATGGGGATGGTCTTGATCCCTGTGTCCTGTACAATGTCATGAACCTCCATCCATAGTTCATCAGGCACTCTGTCTATCAGATCTAGTCCCTGAAATCTATTTTTCACTTTCACTGTATAATCATAAGAGATTTGATTTAGGTCATACCTGAATGGTCTAGTGGTTTTCCCTACTTTCTTCAATTTAAGTCTGAATTTGCAATAAGGAGTTCATGATCTGAGCCACAGTCAGCTCCTGGTCTTGTTTTTGTTGACTGTATAGAGCTTCTCCATCTTTGGCTGCAAAGAATATAATCTGATTTCGGTGTTGACCATCTAGTGATGTCCATGTGTTAGAGTCTTCTCTTGTGTTGTTGGAAGAGGGTGTTTGCTATGACCAGTGCATTTTCTTGGCAAAACTCTATTAGTCTTTGCCCTGCTTCATTCCGTATTCCAAATTTGACTTCCTACTTTTGCATTTCAGTCCCCTAAAATGAAAAGGACATCTTTTTTGGGTGTTAGTTCTAAAAGGTCTTGTAGGTCTTCATAGAACCGTTCAACTTCAGCTTCTTCAGCATTACTGGTTGGGGCATAGACTTGGATTACTGTGATATTGAATGGTTTGCCTTGGAAACGAACAGAGATCATTCTGTTGTTTTTGAGATTGCATCCAAGTACTGCATTTCGGACTCTTTTGTTGACCATGATGGCTACTCCATTTCTTCTAAGGGATTCCTGCCCACAGGAGTAGATATAATGTTATATGAGTTAAATTCACCCATTCCAGTCCATTTTAGTTCGCTGATTCCTAGAATGTAGACATTCACTCTTGCCATCTCCTGTTTGACCACTTCCAATTTGCCTTGATTCATGGACCTGACATTCCAGGTTCCTATGCAATATTGCTCTTTATTTGCCTTGATTCATGGACCTGACATTCCAGGTTCCTATGCAATATTGCTCTTTACAGCATCGGATCTTGCTTCTATCACCAGTCACATCCATAACTGGGTATTGTTTTTGCTTTGGCTCCATCCCTTCATTCTTTCTGGAGTTATTTCTCCACTCCTCTCCAGTAGCATATTGGGCATCTACCGACCTGGGGAGTTCCTCTTTCTGTATCCTATCATTTTGCCTTTTCATACTGTTCATGGGGTTCTCAAGGCAAGAATACTGAATTGGTTTACCATTCCCTTCTCCAGTGGACCACATTCTGTCAGACCTCTCCTTCATGACCCACCCATCTTGGGTGGCCCCACAGGCATGGCTTAGTTTCATTGAGTTAGACAAGGCTGTGGTCCTAGTGTGATTAGATTAGGCATCATTAGAAACTAAAAAAATTCCACTCTGAAGAAAATTAATTCAACATTTGTGTACATTTTAAAATGTGACTTTCTTACAAAATTGTATAAAAATGTATCAAAATAAATTGAAGAGAATTTTTACCCTCAAATATGGAAAAAATTTCCTAAAGAATTAAATTTACAATTAATTTAATTTAAATTTCCATTAAAATTTAATTGCCATTTGTATTCAATTGCCAGTTGAATTTTATTGCCATTAAAATTCCACAAAGTAATTTATATTGAAGGTTGTTAAGAAGGCACAAGTTTCCAAAAACAGAAATTATGATACAATCTCTAGATAATTTGTAACAAATTATCAAAAAGTTCCTGCTCAAAATAAACTGTCAATTCTTAATCACTGTAGACCCATTTCTCATTTTAAAAGAGAAATTAAAAATTAATGTTGTCTCAAATATTGTATTCATGTTCAACATATTAATAAACTTTATTTTTTTCAGAAAATAATCAGGTTTTCTTTTATAAAAAAATCAAGAATACTATATGTAATGTATATATATATGTGTGTGTGTGTTAATTGCTACAAATCTCCAAGCTTTAAAAGAAAGATTGTGGCATGCTACATAGGCAAAACCTCATTAGCAAATAAATATCTTGCCAATGTATGGAGTTTGGTTCTTGGCGTCTACATGAAAGAAAAATTAATATTTTCAACTAATTACATTGCTTATTTTTAGAGTTTATTGTGAAACTACAGTTAACTATTCATTTTCCGAAGTGAACTAAAAAAGATTCAATTTTTTTTCAGCTTTTATTTTATTTAATTTATTTTTGTTTTAATTGGAGGCTAATTGTTTTACAATATTGTGGTGACTTTTGCCATACATTCACATAAATCAGCCATGGGTGTACTGTGTTCCACATCCTGAACCCCCCTCCAACCTCCCTCCCCATCCCATCCCTCAGGTCATCCCAGAGCACCAGCCCTGAGCACCCTGTCTCATGCATCGAACCTGGACTGGAGATCTATTTCATATATGATAATATACATGATTCAATGCTATTCTCTCAAATAATCCCACCGTCACCTTCTCCCACAGTCCAACAGTCTGTTCTTTACATCTGTATCTCTTGTGCTGTCTCGCATATAGGCTCATCATTACCAACTTTCTAAATTCCATATATATGTGTTAATATACTGTATTGGTGTTTTTATTTCTGACTTACTTCACCCTGTATATAGGCTCCAGTTTCATCCACCTCATTAGAACTGATTCAAATGCATTCTTTCTAATAGCTGAGTAATATTCCATTGTATATATGTACCACAGCTTTCTTATCCATTCATCTGGATGGACATCTAGGCTGCTTCCATGTCCTGGCTATTGTAAACAGTGCTTCGATGAACACTGGGGTACACGTGTCTCTTTCAATTTTGGTTTCTTCAGTGTGTATGCCCAGTAGTGGGATTGCTAGGTCATATGGCAGTTCTATTTCCAGTTTTTTAAGGAATCTCCACACTGTTCTCCATAGTGACTGTACTATTCTGCATTCCCACCAATAGTGTAAGAGGGTTCCCTTTTCTCCGCACCCTCTCCAGCATTTATTGTTTATAGACTTTTTGATAGCAGCCATTCTGACTGGGGTGAGATGGTACCTCATTGTGGTTTTGATTTGCCTTTCTCTGATAATGAGTGATGTTGAGCATCTTTTCATATGTTTGTTAGGCATCTGGCTGTCTTCTTTGGAGAAATGTCTGTTTAGTTCTTTGGCCCATTTTTTGACTGGATTGCTTATTTTTCTGGAATTGAGCTGCAGGTGTTGCTTGTATATTTTTGAGATTAATTCTTTGTCAGTTGCTTTATTTGCTATTATTTTCTCCCATTCTGAAGGCTGTCTTTTCACCTTGATTATAGTTTCCTTCCTTGTGCAAAAGCTTTTAAGTTTAATTAGGTCCCATTTGATTATTTTTTCTTCTATTTCCATTACTCTGGAAGGTGGGTCATAGAGAATCCTTCTATGATTTATGTCAGAGAGTGTTTTGCCTATGTTTTCCTCAAGTAGTTTAATAGTTTCTGGTCTTACATTTAGATCTTTAATCCATTTTAGTTTATTTTTGTGTATGGTGTTAGAAAGTGTTGTAGTTTCATTCTTTTACACGTGGTTGACCAGTTTTCCCAGCACCACTTGTTAAAGAGATTGTCTTTTCTCCATTCTATATTCTTGCCTCCTTTGTCAAAGGTAAGGTGTCCATAGATGTGTGGATATATCTCTGGGCTTTCTATTTTGTTCCATTGATCTATGTTCCTGTCTTTGTGCCAGTATCATACTGTCTTGATGACTGTTGCTTTGTAGTAGAGCCTGAAGTCAGGCAGGTTGATTCCTCCAGTTCCATTGTTTCTCAAGATTGCTTTGGCTCTTTGACATTTTTTTGTAATTCCATACAAATTGTGATATTATTTGTTCTAATTGGAAGGTAAACTTCCAAACTCATTCTATGAGGCCACCATCACCCTAATACCAAAACCAGACAAAGTTACCACAAAAAAAGAAAACTACAGGCCAATATCACTGATGAACATAGATGCAAAAATCCTTAACAAAATTCTAGCAAACAGAATCCAACAACATATTAAAAAGATCATATGTCATGACCAAGTGGGCTTTATCCCAGGGATGCAAGGATTCTTCAATATTTGCAAATCAATCAATGTGATACACCACATTAACAAATTAAAAGATAAAAACCACAAGATTATCTCAATAGATTCAGAGAAAGCCTTTGACAAAATTCAACACCCATTTATAATAAAAACCCTCCAGAAAGCAGGCATAGAAGGAACATATCTCAACATAATAAAAGCCATATATGATTAACCCACAACAAACATTATCCTCAATGGTAAAAATTTGAAAGCATTTCCCCTAAAGTCAAGAACAACACAAGGGTGTTCTCTCTCACCACTGCTATTCAACATAGTTTTGGAAGTTTTGGCCACAGAAATTGGAGCAGAAAAAGAAATAAAAGGAATCTAGATTGGAAAAGAAGAAGTAAAACTCTCACTGTTGGCAGATGACACGATCCTCTACATAGAAAACCCTAAAGACTCCATCAGAAAATAACTAGAGCTAATCAATGAATACAGTAAAGTTGCAGGATATAAAATTAACACACAGAAATCCCTTGCATTCCTATACACTAACAATGAGAAAACAGAAAGAGAAGTTAAGGAAATAATTCCATTCACCATTGCAATGAAAATAATAAAATACTTAGGAATAAATCTACCTAAAGAAATAAAAGACCTATACAGAAAACCATAAAACACTGATGAAAGAAATCAAAGATGACACAAATAGATGGAGAAATATATCATGTTCATGGATCGGAAGAATCAATATAGTGAAAATGAGTATACTACCCAAAGCAATCTATAGATTCAATGCAACCTCTATCAAGCTACCAATGGTAAAAAAAGATTCTTTAATGATGAGTTAGTTCAATATACTTGATTTAAGTCACAATTTTAATGGATAGTGAAATACAGTAATTTAAAAAATGGGATAGATGCAAATCTTGCCATCTCACATTTACTAATAGTATGGACTTATTCTGATTTATGCTTTTCAGTTAGCCTGTTTCCTTATAATGAGTCATATCATTATTTGAAATATTGACAGAGAAGATTCAGAAAGTACTGGGCATGTAGTGATATTCCAATAAATGGTAAAAGGAACAATTTTTGCCCTTAGACTGTATCAATCATGTACGCATGTAGATTATACTTACTTAGTCATCTAATATTATATTTATATAATAGTTCAGTTCAGTTCCGTTGCTTAGTCATGTCTGACATTTTGTGACCCCATGGATTGCAGCATGCCCAGCCACCCTGTCCATCACCAACTCCCGGAGCTGACTCAAACTCACATCCATAGAGTTGGTGATACCATCCAACCATCTCATCCTCTGTCGACCCCTTGTCCTCCTGCCTTCAATCTTTCCCAGCATCGGAATCTTTTCCAATGAGTCTGTTCTTTGCAGCAGGTGGCCAAATATTGGAGTTTCAGCTTTAGCATCACTATTTCCAATGAATATTCAGGACTGATTTTCTTTAGGATTGACTGATTTGATCTTTTAAAGTCCAAGGGACTCTCAAGATTCTTCTCCAACAGCACAGTTCAAAAGCATCAATACTCCAGTGCTCAGCTTTCTTTATAGTCCAGTTCTCACATCCATAAATGACTACTGGAAAAACCATAGTTTGATTTGATGGACCTTTGTTGACATAGTACTGTCTCTTCTTTTTAATATGCTGTCCAAAGAGCAAGCGTCTTTTAATTTCATGGCTGCAGTCACCATCTGCAATGATTTTGGAGCCCGAAAAAATAAAGTCTGTCACTGTTTCCATTGTTTCCCCATCTATTGCCATAAAGTGATGGTACTAGATGCCATGATCTTAGTTTTCTGAACATTGAGTTTTAAGCCAACTTTTTCACTCTCCTCTTTCACTTTTATCAAGAGGTTCTATAATTCTTCTTTGCTTTCTGCCATAAGAGTGGTGTCATCTGTGTATCTGAGGTTCTTGATATTTCTCTTGGCAGTCTTGATTCCAGCTTGTGCTTCATCCAGTCTGGCATTTTGCATGATGTACTCTGCATATAAGTTGAATAAGCAGGATGACAATATACAGCCTTGACATACTCTTTCCTGATTTGGAACTGGTCTGTTGTTCCAGGCCCAGTTCTAACTATTGCTTCTCAACCTTCATACAGATTTCTCAGGAGGCAGGTAAAGTGGCCTGATATTCCCATCTCTTTCAGAATTTTCCATAGTTTGTTGTGATCCACACAGTCAAAGTCTTTGCCATAGTCAATAAAGCAGAAGTAGATGTTTTTCTCAAATTCTCTTGCTTTTTTGATGATCCAGTGGATGCTGGCAATTTGATCTCTGGTTCCTCTGTCTTTTCTACATCCAGCTTGAACATCTGGATTTCACGGTTCACGTAGTTGAAGGCTGGCTTGGAGAATTTTGAGCATTACTTTGCTAGCATGTGTGTGATAGTTTGAACATTCTTTGGCATTGCCTTTCTTTGAGATTGGAATGAAAACTGACCTATTCCAGTCCTATGGCCACTGCTGAGTTTTCCAAATTTACTGGCATATTGAGTGCAGCAATTTCACAGCATCATCTTTTAGGATTTGAAATAGCTCAACTGGAATTCTATCATCTCCATGAGCTTTGTTTGTAGTGATGCTTCCTAAGGCCCCCTTGACTTCAGACTCCAGGATGTCTGGCTCTAGGTGAGTGATCACACCATCACGGTTATCTGTGTCATGAAGATCTTCTTTGTATAGTTCTTCCCTGTATTCTTGCCACCTCTTCCTAATATCTTCTGCTTCTGTTAGGTCCATACCATTTCTGTCCTTTATTATGCCCATCTTTGCATGAAATATTCCCTTGGTATCTCTAATTTTCTTGAAATCTTTACTCTTTCCTATTCTATTGTTTTCCTCTATTCCTTTGCATTGATCACTGAGGAAGGCTTTCTTATCTCTCCTTGCTATTCTTTGGAACTCAGCATTCCAATGGGTGTATCTTTCTTTTTCTCCTTTGCCTTTCACTTCTCTTCTTTTCTTAGCTGTTTGTAAGGCCTCCTCCGACAACCATTTTGCCTTTTTGTATTGCTTTTTCTTGTGGATGGTCTTGATCACAACCTCCTGTACAATGTCATGAACCTCCGTCCATACTTCTTCAGGCCCTCGGTCTATCAGATCTAATCCCTTGAATCTATTTGTCACTTGCACTGTATAATTATAAGAGATTTGATTTAGGTTACACCTGGATGGTCTTGTGGTTTTCCCTAGTTTCTTCAATTTAAGTCTGAATTTGGCAATAAGGAGTTCATGATTTGAGCCACAGTCAGCTCCCAGTCTTGTTTTTGGTGACTGTATAGAGCTTCTCCATCTTTGGCTGCAAAGAACACAATCAATCTGATTTCGATATTGACCATCTGGTGATGTCCATGTATAGAGTCAGTAATACAAAATAAAAAACAAAAACAATAAAAAATTCTTGTGGAGCAACAAAGAGCTGTGGGAAGACACTGAAGGAAAGACTCATTTGACTCATAGAATCAGAAGTTTCCTAAGGTGATAAACTCAATGAAACAAGTGCTGGATAAATGGCAGAACTTGAACAAACAGAAACTGTAAGATAAGAAATGAAGAGATTATCTAATTCAATGCCTAGTTTTACTTATATTATACATAGTTAATTAAGTTACCAAGGGTTCCTCTCCATCTGTGTACTTCTGTTTGGCTTAGTAATTTTGTCTTTATCTCTTAAAAATGGAGTATTTGACCAGAAAGAAGCAAAGCTTCAGATTCATTTTTCTTTTTTATTAGACAAACTCAGGCTTTAGATAAAACATGAGAAACCGGCGTCAAGTTTGACCTAGGTATAGCATTCTAAATGCCCTTTTCTGTTTTAGACATTCTTCATTACAGGTGAGTTGTTAAGAGTATGTTCTCTAAACAGGCATATCTGGTCTCAGATTCTACCTTGATCAGCTTCTTGGTGCCTAGCATCCAATAACTTCTATAATTTCTCTAATCATCAATTTCACATCTTTAAAATGCAGATTCTATTAGTATCTATATTGTAACTGAGATGATATGCATGCATTGTTAAGTAAAGAGTCTCATTTAGAAAACACTATTACTGGCACAGTTATCACTTTTGCTCTCTCTTATTTGTCCATTGAAAGAGTTTATATAAACATTTAGCCCTGATGGGCATGTTTTAACAGTGAGCTCTTTAAAAATATAATTAAAGAACGCAATTTCTAGTTTTATGTGTGCCACATTTTTAAAAGAAATTGTTATAACATTCCCATAGGAAAATTGATCTTGATGAGGCAGTCGTGAGGCTGGTTGATTGCAAATGTCCAGCCTGGAGCCCATCTATCTCCTACCTCAAAATCAATACACAATGAATGAACAATTCTTTGTATAATTATATCAGTAAAAATTGTGATTAAGTATAAATAAATTAGTTGAAAATAATAAAACTTTATGTCCACAATATACCACATAGCTGACTCAGTACTTGAATTTGTAGTCTTTGATTTTAATGCATTCTTATTACCTACTCCCCAGAACTATCTATTAAAATAGGAAAAGCCACCATCAACACAAAACAGCTGTGTGCTAAAATAAGAAATAATGGAAAGGACATGACAAAGTTAGCGCCATGAGAGCAGGAGTCATCACTGCTTGTTTCTTTACATATTCCAGGGCTTAGTATGTAATTTTGTGCATAGTAGGCACTTAACACATTTTTAAGGAATGAAGACATGAATGGATTTGGAAACATTTTTGTAGGATGCACTTTCCCATGACTTATCTGTGACCTTAGACAAGTCCCTTGAATTTATCTGGCCTCTGTTGTCTCCATCAACAAAGAAAGGCATTAGACTAAGACTCTACAATTCTAACCAGTAGAAGTATCTGTGTAAAATAATAGAGGATACCGTGCAGCTAGATCCAAAGAAGACCAAGGACATCTCAGAAAATGCTTAACTGAATGGTTAATAAAGCGTGTTCATACAGTCAGGAGCAATAGAAATCTTTGCTTTTTTCCAACTAACCTGGAAACAATTCCTTGGGGAGCTGATGTTTCACATGAAATCATTGTGTGTACAAAAATCTATCAATAGCTCACTTCTGCTTCTGAACCCAGCTCCTCAAACTGCAGTCATTCTTGCTTAGTAGAGGGTAGAGGCAGCTTTTTATTTTTCATTTGTTAATTGAAGGTCACTGGTCCATCCTAATAAAAACCAAGACTGGACAAAAAAGTTGATTTAGGGTGCTGTTTGTTATTTTTTATTTAGAGAGAAAAAAGAAAAGTCTACTACTTGGCCATGCTTTAAATTAGAAACAGAGAACATGAAACACTATTTACCAGATATACTTCAGTTTTATATTAGAGTCAATTAAAGCAAAGAGAGAGGGAGATAAAAAGAAAGGAAACAGAAAGGGAGGGGAAGAGAGAGAGAGACAGAACTTTAGGATTTGCCAAGCCCTGAGAGGCTCTTACTCATAATCATCCTTGGAAAAACAAAGCAGAACCCTTTAGATAAAAAAATAAATAAGCTTTACTGGAATTAACAATAAATTAAATTTTAATTACTGTTTAATATCTGAGAGCATAGCAAATCTTGCTGTTATGTTTAACCTAGACAAAGGAAATAAAAGAGCACATGAAACTTGCATGTGGAAAAAGGTAGCTTTTTTTTTTAATCATCTTAATTTTGCTGACATTTCAGGGAGTGCTTCTAAATAATTTTAAAGCCAAGTTGCATATTTTCACCTATATAGACAATGATATCATTTCTAGGTAATTGAGATAATGTTTGAATAAAATTCAGCAAAAAAAAAAAAAAAAACAAAAAAAAACTATCCAGTTGATAGACCAAAGCCTTCTCAGCTTAATAAAACGATCCTTTAATGCTTACATTTCTGCTTTCAGGGTAAGTGTCACAAATGCTCACCTTTTTTTTTTTATCATATATGAAAATATTCAGTCAATATTGTGAATCTTTATTTCATTTCCAGTTTTTTCATATATCTCTTGAAATTTGAACAAGTATGGTTTTCCTCTTTAAGCTGTAATTTTTCACCTGAAAACTATTTATGATTGAATCTTTAAATTGGTTTTGAACAAAGCTAACTATTTAAAGAAACCCTACATTGAAACAGAGAAAAGAGTCTTCTACAAACCGTAAACTGATGTACCTGTTTTTACAAATCAGAACTATGGCTTAAATAGGTTGTATAAAATCTGGAAAATCTGCACTGTTTAGAAGTCTATTATACAGAGTAAAGTAAGTCAGAAAGAAAAACACCAATACAGTATATTAACGCATATATATGGAATTTAGAAAGATGATAATGATGACCCTATATGCAAGACAGCAAAAGAGACACAGATGTAAAGAACAGACTTTTGGACTCTGTGGGAGAAAGCGAGGATGGGATGATTTGAGAGAATAGCATTGAATCATGTATATTATCATATGTGAAATAGATCACCAGTCCAGGTTCGATGTGAGACAGGGCACTCAGGGCTGGTGCACTGGGATGACCCTGAGGGATGGGATGGGGAGGGGTTCAGGATGGGGAACACATGTACACCCGTGGCTGATTCGTGTCAATGTATGGCAAAAACCACCACAATATTGTAAAGTAATCAGCCTCCAATTAAAATAAATTAATTAATTTAAAATTTAAAAAAATGAAGTTTGCCAGTGGCTGAGTCCAGAAACAGACATGTATTAGTCCTTGAGTAACATCCCTCTGAGTGCTTGCCCAGGACCATCCTTGTTTTCTCCACTCTTGTGATAAGAGTGTATTCATTGTTAGTTTGTTGTGCCTACAGTTCTGAGATGCATTCTATTCTATTGTATGTATCCTAGGCTTCTTTCAGCTTAACACTGGATGTTGTTAAATTAAATGGTTTTTCGTATGATGTTTTATTAGGGCATGCTCAGTGAGTCCATTTCCAAATTAATTAATTTAATCAATGTGCTGAAAAATACTTCCCTCTCAAAATGAATGTAATGAGAGGTGAAATATTCCTATTTAGTAATGTTCGTCTTGGCTGGAAAGGTTTTTAAATATGTCCAGTGTAATTATATAATAAAGGCATTGCATTTCCACATTAGAGTATCAGATTTAAATAAGGACAAACTGTTACAAGAAGTAATGGATTTACTCTAACAAAAACCAGTTCCTCTATAACGTAATTGCTAGTACTAATTTATAGAGGAGTCCAAGTATGGAAATAGAAAGTAAATAACTGAATTAAAGAATTTGGACTTTTTTAAAGAGTAAATTTATTATTTAAACTACAACTATATATTAAGGATAACATTTATGTTTATATTTTTTATAAATATGAAACAATTTATAAGTGTATTTATAAAGTATATTCAAACATAATTACTATTTAAGAATAAGTAAATTTTCATGGGAACAAAATGATAAATTGTTCTAAGAATGCAAATGATCCGCTGCTTGTACAAAAACTAGACCGTTATTTGAATGGATTAAAACTTCATAATTTGAAATAGAAGGCACATAAGTAACATCTTTCTTCCCCAAATCATAATATGATTTGCAATCTCATTTGGCTCAGTGGTAATGAATCCTCCTTCCAGTGGAGATGCAGCTTCAGTCCTGGGTCAGGAAGATCCCTTGAAGAAGGTAATGGCAACCCACTGCAGTATTCTGTCTGTGGAAAATCTCATGGACAGAGGAGCTTGGCAGGCTACAGTCCATTTAACAACAGTCCACAAAGAGTTGGATATGACTTAGTGACTAAACAACAACAAACCTTCTACTCTTGTAGACTTTCCTTGACCATATTCACTGATATGACTAGATACCAAGAGAAAGCAAAATAAGCCCTTCCATCTATAGCATCTTCTTAGTAGTTAGGAAAAACAAAACCCAAGAATGATTGGATATTACTTATCCAGTTAGCATTTGCTGATGGAACATTAAGATGTAACATAAAAGTATGAGCTGCAGAATCAAAAAGTCATTTAGTAACTTATGCTGTTTGAATTTAATTTTCCTAATTTTAATATAAAAATTAAAACAGTGTGGAGTTTTTCTTTGTGCTTTATTCACATTTTCTGTCCTTTTTACTGCTCAAAAACCTTAAGCTTTAACTTTGTAAAACAAACAAAAAAGTTTGACTCAGATGCCTTCTCTGTTTGGAATGTTTTTCTCGCCTATCTTCTCCAGTTTCAGTTCTATCTTTAGTATATCCCTCACTCTGGCCTAGTCTTTATTGTTCAGTTGCCCCGTCATGTCAGACTCTTTGTGACCCCCGGGACTGAAGCATGCCAGGCCTCCCTGTCCCTCACCATCTCCTGGAGTTTGCCCAAGTTCATGTTCATTGCATTGGTGATACCATCCAGCCATCTCATCCTCTGATGCCCTCTTCTCCTTCTGCCCTCAATCTTTCCCAGGATCAGGGACTTTTTCAATGAGTTGTCTGTTTGCATCAGATGACAAAAATACTGGAGATTCAGCTTCAGCATCAGTCTTTCCAGTGAATATTCAGAGTTGATCTCCCTTGAGATTGATTGGTTTGATCTCCAAGCTGTCCAAGGGACATTCAGTTTTTCCCAGCACCACAGTTCAAAGGCATCAATTCTTTGGCATTCTGCCTTCCTTACAGTCCAGCTCTCACAACCATACATGACCACTGGGAAGAAGCACTGCTGTTAATAAGGCTAGTGGATACAATGAAATTCCAGCAGAACAATTCAAATCCTTAAAGGATGATCCCATCAAGGTTTTGCATTCATTATGTCAACAAATCTGGAAGACCCAGCAGTGGCCACATGACTGGAAAAGGTCAATCCTCATTTCAGTTCCTAAGAAGCATAGTACCAAACAATGTGCTAACCATCAGACAATCGCACTCATCTCCCATGCTAGGAAGGTCTTTAACTTATGCAAACCAGGAACTTCCAGATGTCCAAGCTCGGTTTAGAAAAGGAACTAGAAATCAAATTGTCAACATTCGCTGGATTATAGAGAAAGAAAGGGAATTTCAGAAAAACAAGATCTCTGTTTCATCAACTACACTAACCCTTTTGACTGTGTGGATCATGACAAACTGTGGAAAACTCAGAGAGATGGAAATACCAGACCATCTTACCAGTCTCCTGAGAAACCTGTATGCAAGTCAGGAAGCAACAGTCAGAGCCCTGTATGGAACAAGTGATAGGTTCAAGATGGAGAAAGGAATACAACAGGACTGTCTGCTGTCACCTGTTTGGTTAACCTATATACTCATCACATCATGAGACAAGCCAGGTTAGATGAGTTACAAGCTGGAATCAAGATAGGCAGGAGAAACATCAACAATTTCAGATATGATACCACTTTAATGAAAGAAAGCAAAGAGGAACTAAAGAGCCTCTTGATGAGGGTGAAGAAGAAAACTGAAAGAGCCGGCTTAAGACTAAGTATTAAAAAAAATAAAATCATGGCATCCGCCCCCATTACTGCATAGCAAACAGAAGAGGAAAAGTGGAAGTAGTGACAGATTTCCTCTTCTTGGACTCCAAAATCACTGCACAAGGTGACTGCAGCCATGAAATCACAAGACGATTGCTTCTTGACAGGAAAGCTATGACAAACCTAGAGAGTGTGTTGAAAAGCCGAGACATTATACTGGAGGAGGAAATGGCAAACCACCCCAGTATCCTTGCTGTTAGAACCTCATGAACTGTATAAAAAGGTACAGTCTTTATCAATCTCATAATCCTATTTTAACTTCTAAAAAGCATATAACGCTACCTAGAATTGCATTATGTAATGCAAATGGTGATTGCAGCCATGAAATTATAAAAACGCTTACTCCTTGGAAGGAAAGTTATGACCAACCTAGACAGCATATTAAAAAGCAGACATTACTTTGTCAACAAGGTCCATCTAGTCAAGGCTGTGGTTTTTCCAGTGGTCATGTATGGCTGTGAGAGTTGGACTATAAAGAAAGCTGAGCACAGAAGAATTGATGCTTTTGAACTGTGGTGTTGGAGAAGACTCTTGAGAGTCCTTTCGAATGCAAGGAGATCCAACCAGTCCATCCTAAAGATTGGCCCTGGGTGTTCATTGGAAGGACTGATGTTGAAGCTGAAACTCCATTACTTGGACCACCTGATGCAAAGAGCCGACTCATTTGAAAAGCCCCTGATGCTGGGAAAGATTGAAGGTAGGAGGAGAAGGGGACGATAGAGAATGTGATGGTTGGATGGCATCACAGACTCGATGGACATGGGTTTGGGTAGACTCGGGGAGTTGGTGATGGACAGGGAGACCTGGCATGCTGCTGTTCATGGGTTCACAAAGAGTCAGACACGACTGAGCGACTGAACTGAACTGAATGTATGTATACCCATTTACCCTCCGCTGTCCCATGAGTAACAGGAGATCAGGATCTTGCTCTATATTGTTCACAACTGCTTCCCTGGTTATCTAGAAACTGTGCACAAAAAATATATTTTATGCATCAAAAATAGTTGTAAATAACTAAATGAATATTAAGAGACTCAATAGGATTGTGACCTGGAGCAACTTACCTTAATTTTATTAAGGGATAATGATATTTTCAAGGGATTGTTAAATTTGATAATGATGTAAAGTACTCATCTCTGTGACTGGAATATTGTAAAGGCTCCTATATTATGATGTCTGCTGTTATTATGAGTTTTATCTCTAAAAGGGTTGTTTTTGGTTTGATTTTTATTTTTGCAGTTTTGTGGGTCTTTTTCGGTTTTGCTTGTTTTTTTGTTTTGAGGGGCAGGAGATTGTGCAAGAATCACAGGCATTTAGAAGGCCAGACTATTTCTTCTCTAATTCTCTGCCCACTAGGAGACCAGGAAGTCCACTTACACTGGGGCAGTTCAGAACAAACTATTTGGCTACATAAAATGAGCATGTCTATTACTTATGCAGCCTGTACTTACATGTAACATTAAATTAACAATCTTGAAAGGCATGGGAGGAGGGCCCCTGATGGAGACCTCTCTAGCAGGAGTTCATTGGGCACCTTGGTTGAAACACTCTTGGACTCTTTCTAAATCTGGCCAAATGGATCACCAGCAACCTCCAAAGAGAGTTAATGCTAGAGGTTATGTTTATTTTGTGTCATATATAACCAAGTAATTCCATCATCTCAAGGTTCTGTATACAGTAGACAAAAAGTAGCCATACTGCTTATTCTTTCCATATATTTATTACTTTCTTCCTGTTGTTTTTGGCACTATTATGATTGTCACAGGCTTTCCTTTTGGATACATGGTTTGTGTTTTCTTGTGGGAAAAGCTGAGCATTTGGGAAATTAAATTAGATAAATTAGCATAAAGAAGCAGTATACCATAGAGTGGGCAATTCTTTCATTGCTTGTATTTTCTCCTTTCATGAATAGTTTTGCTCAGGATTAGCACTGAGTAAAGTAGTTTGGAAATTTCTATCTCATGTCAAAACCAAGAAAGCTGTGGTACATATACACAGTGGAATATTACTCGGCCGTTAAAAAGAATACATTTGAATCAGTTCTAATGAGGTGGATGAAACTGGAGCCCATTATACAGAGTGAAGTAAGACAGAAAGAAAAACACCAATACAGTATACTAATGCATATATATGGAATTTAGAAAGATGGCAATGATAACCCTTTATGCAAGACAGAAAAAGAGACACAGATGTATTGAACAGTCTTTTGGACTCTGTGGGAGAGGACGAGGGTGGGATGATATGGGAGAATGGCATTGAAACATGTAAATTATCACATGTGAAACGAATCGCCAGTCCAGGTTAGATGCATGATACAGGGTGCTCTAGGCTGGTGCACTGGGAGGACCCAGAGGGATGGGATGGGGAGGGAGGTGGGAGGGGGGTTCAGGATGGGGAACACATGTACACTCATGGCGGATTCAAGTAAATGTATGGCAAAACCAATACAATATTGTAAAGTAAAATAAATCAATAAAACTGAGATTTAAAAAAATCAAAAAGAAAACACACACGAAAACCAAATGGGAAACAAAGGCAAGTATTTTGTTCATACTGTGACAACACTAACTTTGACTATAGAGCAGCATGATACCTGGGGTCAGCATCGTAAGGAAAGTGGTAATTTGCAGACAATGCTAAGGATAAAATTCCTAAGGAAGAAAATTTAGGTTGCTTGACCCATTGCCCTTTATCACATGGAAATTGTCTTTCTGATGCTAAATTCTTGTGTTTTTAATAAAAAGGTGACAATACACCATTTTATTGCACTAATTAAAACATGGGTAGTTTTATGTTTCTCAAACAAAAGGATGCTATTTTATTATTTGTGAAAGAAAACTATTAGAGAATTTAATTAAAATTAGCCATATGAAAACTATGTTAAAAATAATAGTTAACCTAACTTGGAATATTCACTATAGGTTAGATATTATACTAAGCACGACATGATTTAACTCATTTAACCTTCCAATCAATCCTATGTAGTGCTATTGTTATCCTATGTTATAGAAAAGGAAAAGAAACAGAAACAGAAGATTATGGATTTTAAATGACTTGTCCAAAGTCGCACTTTCAGTAGGTGGTACAGTCCAGATTTAATCTCAGGTCAGGCTTCAAAAGCCACTCTGACTTGATGTTACCTGCTTCTGCTGCTGCTGCTGCTAAGTCACTTCAGTCGTGTCCGACTCGGTGTGACCCCATAGACGGCAGCCCACTAGGCTCCTCTGTCCCTGGGATTCTCCAGGCAAGAATACTGGAGTGGGTTGCCATTTCCTTCTCCAATGCATGAAAGTGAAAAGTGAAAGTGAAGTCGCTCAGTCGTGCCTGACTTTTAGCGACCCCATAGACTGGAGCCTACCAGGCTACTCCGTCCATCGGATTTTCCAGGCAAGAGTACTGGAGTGGGGTGCCATTGCCTTCTAGTTGATCCAAGAGAGAACTGAAAGGCAGGGTCACATTACACATGGTGTATAATGGGTTTGTTGACACACTTACGCCAACTGCATCTCTAACTCTGCTTAGTGCATATTGTGCATAGAACTTAGTGCATATAACTCTGTCAAAAGTGCATATTGAAGTAGTGTTCTGAAATAATTATATGTAGAGAATATGAAATGGAAACAATCCAGACCCACAAACCACATTTTCTATTCTGTGGTTATACTAGGATAACATTTAAAGAAAGCAGACAGAGATTTTCATAAAACAATCTCTAAGCCTATAAAACAGTTTATATATATATAGAGAGAGAGAGATAAAGAGAGTTAAATAATCACATTTAAAAATTTGGAATAGGTTTATTGGTTGCAGGTTAGCACTTAAAAAAATACCCAACTATTTTAGTATTTCATTTAAACGAACCACTGTATTTGCCAAGTACGTATTTTGGTTTTTATTTTCAAGTTGATTTTATTTGGCCTAATGTATGTATATGTATAAATGAATGATTTTAAAAGAAAACAGTATGTATCACTAGAAAAATGTGAACCATTTTTACCACTAGACATTGATATAAATCATGTCAGATAGCATTTGTCTACATTTAAGTTGCACAGAACCTGAAGGAAGAAATAGAAGAAACCAAAGCTATAGGCTAATGTTGTGGATAGTAGGGCATATTTTATACAAAACAAACTGAAAATGATTTGGCAATGGTTCACTATGTTACAACAATATAGAGAGTAAATAGAATATCAGGATTTCTAAAACAGAAGTATATGGTTTGAGTTATATATGGCAGGTTATCTATGTTGACCATATTATTAACATAATTTTGTAAAACATTCAAAATAAGCTTTACGTGTCTATTGAAATGATTTCATGTGTCCTCTCAAGTATTTGGCTTTGATTTCAATAATTCATTTACAACAGAGTTTCATTCTATCATTTCAAAATTTTTCCCATACTATGGTATTGTGCTTAGTCACTCAGTTGTGTCTGACACTTTGAGACGCTATGGACTGTGGCCCACTAGGCTCCTCTGTCCATGGGATTCTCCAGGCAAGAATACTGGAGTGGGTTGCCATGCGCTCCTCCAGGAGATCTTCCCAACCCAGGGACTGAAGCCATGTCTCCTGAGTCTCCTGCATTACAGATGAATTCTTTACTGCTGAGCCATTGGGGAAGCCCCCTATGGGTCTAGAGGGAAATGCGGTATATTCTTTTATCACATAGTAAAAGAATAAGAAACATGTTTTTTTTTTTTTTTTTTTTGGTCTGTATTCACAATAATCACAATTTTAAACGAGAATAGATACCAGCAGCTCATTTTTAAATCTTTAACTTTCAAGCTAGATTGAGATAGTAGAGTCATTAGCAAAGTGGGAATTCTCAGAGAAACAGAAATACAAACTATCATAGAGAAAAGAAGGAAATTTAAATGAACATATGGAAAATTAAATTTGTTTTCCAACTAACTACAGTTGGCATTTTATTTTACTTACTTTCACTTTTCACATGTGAATGCTATAAACATCAACAGTTATAAATGCTGTTTGCTTTATGTTCCTCAGCTCATATCTTTCAGCTCCTACTTCTATCATGAATAGCTATTTTTGAAAACCTTTTTTAATGTTTGTTTTCATTCATTCCAATTTATTTCCTAAAAAAAATATTTCTGATGCTGTCTAAGCAAACCCTCCTACTCTTTTGGTCATAATTTGAAAACTATGAAATTTTGTTTATATGTGTGTATATATATATATATATGTCTTAACCAATGGCCTGGATATAAGTGTGTTCAGCAGAAAAGGGCAAAACAACCCAGTTAAGGAAAACATTTTTTTCCCATGATGGTAGCTGAGTTATCTAAATTCTGTTACTAAAAAAGGGCATGGGCATTTTATATTTGCATGGGTAAGCAGTCTTTCCCTAAATAATAGTTGGTATTCCATAGACACAGGATAAACTGAAGACAGGCATTTAAAAATAAGACCATGTGGACAAATTCTTTGTGTTCATAATTTTCAACATAGAAGAGTTCTAAATTAAGAGAAGTAAACTACACATAATGTGCATAAATGATTTGAAAAGAATATTTTTGTTAGACTTCTCCTCATATTCATCAATTCTCTTCACCCTCACTGAACACAAAACACTCGTCACTCCTGTGGCATTTTTCTCAAGAATAGAGCCGTCTTTGCCTCAGTGATGTCGTCACTGAAATAGCAGGACTCATGCCACTCCTTTAGCTTTCAAAGGGTGTTCTTCTCTTTAGAGTATCATTTTTACACTGTTCCTTGATCCCTGTCTGCTTCCCACTACTATCATGCATTGCAAAGTCAAGTCAAATTAAGGGCTCTCTAATATGCAAACACCAGCAGCGCTCAGCTGTTTCTGTTTGATGGACTCCAGACGGACTCCACGGTTGTTGGTCTGTGACTGTCTCACACACAGTGGTTGATCTGTGGGCCATCTTGTTTATGAAGCCTTTCAGAGAAGTTTCCCTGAGAGCACCCACTTCTGTGAAAGGCATGCATTGAAATTCCATAAATCTTGATTTGGATTGGATTTACTTTCAAATCCTTTAAATTACTAGAATGATACGTAGGATCATAAACTTATAGCTGCAAGAGATTTCAGAGACAATATAGCTTAAACTTTGCATTTTAAAATATAGAAAAGAACCTTGGCATCTCAGCCTAACTATAATATCCTGGGAACACAGTCTATTTAATATAAAGTGATAGTTAAAACCTTCTTAAAGTTTCCAAAGTAGAAGTCATTGGCTTGAGTTATATAGGGTGGATTATCTAGGTTGATCATCTTAATTGCATAATTGTATAAAAATGAAAATAAGCTTTAAGTCTTTCTAATGAAATGATTTCTCATGTCTTTCTACATATATGTTCTGTTTTGATATTAAGTATTCAGTTTCTAGTGGAATCTAGTCTATTATTTTAAAACTTTACCCATAATAATCCTTCATAAAAGAGGTAGTACTTAGATGGTATTTGATCATAGGTAAGGCAGCCATATACAAGCTTGTAGAGCAGATGTGAATTCAAGCTAAAGAGCAGCAGTACTTGTCATTAATGACATCTGCTCCTGAAATCTATTTCTATATGAACTCCATCTAGCCAGTTTTTAAATTTTGTTTTACACATGAGAACTTGCAGTATGCTCAACATCACTCATTATCAGAGAAATGCAAATCAAAACCACTATGAGGTACCATTTCACACCAGTCAGAATGGCTGCGATCCAAAAGTCTACAAGTAATAAATGCTGGAGAGGGTGTGGAGAAAAGGGAACCCTCTTACACTGTTGGTGGGAATGCAAACTAGTACAGCCACTATGGAGAACAGTGTGGAGATTCCTTAAAAAACTGGAAAAAGAACTGCCTTATGATCCAGCAATCCCACTGCTGGGCATACACACTGAGGAAACCAGAAGGGAAAGAGACACGTGTACCCCAATGTTCATTGCAGCACTGTTTTTAATAGCCAGGACATGGAAGCAACCTAGATGTCCATCAGCAGATGAATGGATAAGAAAGCAGTGGTACATATACACAATGGAGTATTACTCAGCCATTAAAAAGAATCCATTTGAATCAGTTCTAATGAGGTGGATGAAACTGGAGCCTATTATACAGAGTGAAGTAAGCCAGAAAAAAAAACACCAATACAGTATACTAACGCATATATATGGAATTTAGAAAGATGGTAACAATAACCCTGTGTACGAGACAACAAAAGAGATACTGATGTATAGAACACTCTTATGGACTCTGTGGGAGACGGAGAGGGTGGGAAGATTTGGGAGAATGGCATTGAAACATGTAAAATATCATGTATGAAATGAGTTGCCAGTCCAGGTTCGATGCATGATACTGGATGCTTGGGGCTGGTGCACTGGGACGACCCAGAGGGATGGAATGGGGAGGGAGGAGGGAGGAGGGTTCAGGATGGGGAACACATGTATACCTGTGGCGGATTCATTTTGATATTTGGCAAAACTAATACAATTTTGTAAAGTTTAAAAATAAAATAAAATAAAAAAAAAACTCTTTAAAAAAAAAAAAGGAGGTAATATTTTTATGTCTTACCTACGGCTAGGCCAATTAAAAAAAAATTCAGTAAAGCTGACCAAATCTCATTGGTTGCTAAATCTATATTTTTATCTACTCATTTCTTTTTTTATTTTAAAGTTATTTGTTTTAATTGAAGCTAATTACTTTATAATATTGTGCTGGTTTGGGGTTCAGAATAGGGAAACACATGTATACCTGTGACTGATTCATGTCAATGTATGGCAAAAACTCGTCTCTTCTAAATACAATGTTATTTTTCTCATGATTGGTCTACATAATCACTGCTACCATACAGGAGGTATACAAACAGAACCATAAATAACCATAAAAAGACTATATAAATAGAACTGCCCTATGTGGCATAATGAAAAGAGCCTTATCTATGTGAGAATTTGATGACAAATTCAAAGTTTCAAATTAATTAGCTGCATGATTTTTGATCAGTTACCTACACTAAATATGAGTTTCTACATCTTCAGAATGAATTAGAATATTAATCATGATGAGCGATTAAGGGAAGAAATTTATGTAGAGACCTTGTACAAATTTCCTGTCCTTATATATGTCTACCTGTACTGAACCAACTCATGTGTCTCTATGTTTTAAGCAATTAGAGGTTTTCCCTAATTAAGATTTTAAGATGAGTAATTAAGATGAGTAAATCTTGAGGAGAAAAAAATACTTCTTCCAAATTTGGAGCAGCTGCTATGAATTGTGAATGTATCTCATTTGAGTGATTGTTAACACAAAATGTAGAAACATTTTATGACGTCAACACACTTTGCTTTCTCTTGCCTTTTAGGAGCCTAAGTTGCCAAAGGATTACCTTGCACAAAAATTTGTTCTTCTCTTTCGTTTGTAATTCTGTCATAACCATCATTCATCTCACTGCAGTGGCCAACAACCAGGCCTTAGTGGCCACAAATCCTGTAAGTAAAATAAGGTCTAAGTTCCAGGGGTTAATGGGGAAGAAATAGGAGCGGTAGGGAGCAGGGGTTCATACATGTATATGTATACGTTTAAGTACTAATATATGCATATTTTATGTCTGACACATAAAGAGTATGTATATGTAGCTATATTCCAATCGAGAAAAGTAAATGTATCTCAATATTTCCCAAGGTATAAATATTGAACAGCAAAAGGAAAAATACTTTGTTTCAGTTATCGATATGTTGCATGTTTTCACCTCATTTTATGGTTAGAATCTTGCTGCTGGTGGGACATAATATTTACTCAATCAAATTTAAAAAAATCAACCAAAGCAACTAACTCTGTGTAGTTAGAAAAAGACAGGACATGAAAATGGAAAATGTAAATTATATGCTTGATATCAGGCTGATTTAAAAGAGTTAATAAAACCAGGGGAGAAATGACTTATATGTGTATAATGTTAAATTTTACCAACATAGAAGTTTTAAAATACTCTACCCAATCCTAATAGCCTCAGTAAGCCTTATAAACTGTTCCCTACAATCGCTTTGGAAGCACAGGTTTTATGATAAGTATCAAAAGACATACAAAATAAGCACAGAAAATATCATAACATAAAAACTATATTTTAAAAACATAACCTGACGTTTGCTTATATAAAGGTATACATTTTCTGCAAACTCTATGGGCATTTAAGCTATATTTAAATTAAAATATCTGCATAAATAGCAATCATAAATTTGAGTTTTTTAATTCCCTGCTTTTATAATATTTGTAGCATCTATACTACAGTTTTGGATGTAGATTTGTAGGCATATGTATATATGCATACATAAACTAGTTTTTTAAAGATTAAGTTATCTAGTTATTGAAATGAAGGAAGGGAAGGAATTTTCACATGATGAGCCAATAACCAATCTTCTCATATGTGTTTTATGTGTGCTTTTAGGGTGACTTGCAAATTCTAAAATTCCCTGCATTATTTGCACATGTGCATCCGGATTGCTTAATCTTATATATGTTCCACTCTTAAGTCACTGGGTGAGAAAACACTGGAGTATAATTAGCAAAACAAAAAAATTGGCGAATATCCTGCCATTTTAGAGTGCATTTCTCTAGAGCAAGGAGATTCAGAGTTTTGTCATAAAGCTTCAGAGAAAGAGACTAAATATTATGCTTATATACACCGATGTTCTGTTTAACACATAAGTTGCAAAATGTAATGTAGTTACTTTTAATATATTCTTGTAAAATTTATTATCTGTTTATAACTCCAATTCTGTCATAAAAATGTTTTTCTGCAGCATGCTTTTTTATCATAATAGTTTGTAGATTAATTTTTTAATGAAATCAGGAATTGGAAGCCCAATTGTATGTTCTGTGGGTTCACTCCTGACTAACTCTTTGAGACTCCATGGACTGTAGCTAGCCAAGCTCCTCTGTCCATGTGATATCCCAGGCAAGAATACTGGAGTGGGTTGTCCTTTCTTTCACCAGGGGATCTTCCTGACCCAGGGATCAAACCCGTGTCTCCTGCACTGGCAGGCAGATTCTTTACCACTGAGCCACCTGGGAATTGTCCCAGTTAGATACGTGTATCTAAAAACTATACAAATAAAATTTTATATATGAGGCTTATTATTTCTAGGTATGTAGTTAAATAACTCAGCTATATTTTTGAGAGAACATTTACATATTGCAGATGTATTTAATAAAAGAATAGTTTTTTAATTATCCTTGGTCAGAAGGTATAACATTTGATCGAGAAAACAAAATTGTGTTCAAAGTGTAGCTTTGATTGATGTTTTTGTAGTTTTTGATTGATGTATGAATATTAGCAAATAATTTAACTTCTTCAATACTCAGTTTTTTGTCTATAAAATATGTGACTAGTGATATAAAGCATGCCTCGCAGAATTACTTTGGGGATTACATAAAATAATACACACAAAAATATTTTTAAGCCAGCTCAATGCCCTAATATTATTACTAGTACTCTATGATAATCTACTATTTATTTTCTAGTGCATCTAATTTCCAGTTTTCCTTTCAGTGCAAAAAGCTTCTTATTCTAAAAACAATGATAATACCCACTAAGTATTTGCGATCCAGTCTGAAAATCGGAGTTGATGGTAGTAACTGGCTGTGTATTTCTGGGAGAGCTTTAAATGTATTCCTCTTGTTGACAGAGTAAATAATATCTTTTACTCCTTTATGTTTTCTTTATGCAATATTTAAACATCTCTTCCTGTCTCTTGAAGAGTAAAAAAAAAAAAAAGAAAGTGAAGACCTCAGGAAAAGAGGAAGGAAAAGCATAACTTTTCCTTCTTTTACCTACATGAAATCCTCAAATCCTGTATTTAAATAAAAAAAAGAATGGGTTAATTAGATATTATTTAATAAGCATACACACTGGTAGCACGCAGGGCTTCCTCAAGTATTTGGCACTTTTCATGAATGCTTTTAAAATTATTAATATAATTATTACAAGTTTTCCAATAGAATGTAACAATCAAGGAGTTCATGATGACATAGTTAAAACAGACATAAAGTCATTCATGGGTAAACTTTTTTACTTGTAATTGCACAATAGCTAGAACAATATTAAGAAAATACACATCCACTACATGTAGTAAATTTGGAATTTGCATATTTCCTGGGAGATGTATCATAAATCTCTGGAGTCAGTGGCTAAATACTTTAAGGAGGCACCATTAGATAGCAATGAAGACTGGCCTTTACAAACCTGAATCATTAGTGGAAAAAATCTGGTGTAGAGGAGAGAAAATTCTGTGTTTCTGTACAACTAAACTAAACTAGAATATTGCCTTACATGTTCATTTATAAACAACTAAATATTGATTGCTTTCTGGGACTCCCTTGGTGGTCCCGTGGTTAGGCCTGTGTTTCCACTGCTGGGGCCCAGATTCCATCCCTGGTCAGGGACCTAAGACCTCCCAAGGTGTGTGACAGCTGAAAAACACAGACTATACATATACATATATGTATACGGGTGTGTATGTGTGTGTATAATGTATATATTACTTTCTTTTTTCCCTCATAGGTTAGTTGTAAAGTGTCCCAGTTCATTCATCTCTACCTGATGGGCTGTAACTACTTTTGGATGCTTTGTGAAGGCATTTACCTACACACGCTTGTCGTAGTGGCTGTATTTGCAGAGAAGCAGCACTTGATGTGGTATTATTTTCTTGGCTGGGGTATGTGCCATTATGCATATCTACTGATCCATCTTTTAAAAAAGCTTTTGAAGGATGCAGAGTTCCTTTGAAATAAAAATATACTTATGATGAATCATTTTTAAAACAATATCAACTGATTAACCTTTGCTTATTGCTGTAAATTAAAATATTTAAAGTACCACTGACTCACTGTTTTCAGTAACTACAGGACAATTAATGATACAGGTATTTTTTTTCTATTTAATATTCCAGTGTATGTTTTGGCTGACTATGTAGTGACTAAAACAATAAAATTATAAATGAAAGGATCTAGTCTTTGCACTATTCTGTATTTCCTTTTTCCTCATGTACAAAATGAGGGCATTGGTCTTAACTAGCTTTGAACTTCCATTATAAAAAGGCTTCTTTAAAAACAATTACCATTTTAAGAGTAGAGGATTCAGTAATTGAATTGACAGCCAAAAAAATATTTTTCCACACAATCATCTTATGTTATTATTCACAAAGCAAAAAATAATACATTTTTAGCATATTTTTTAAATAACTGGAATAAAGAGAAACATAAAATGTTAAAAAGAATGCAATAGAACTAGTTTCCAGAAACAAAACTGAAATTATATTTATATATCTATCCATCTATCTATTTACCCAATCAGATAATATAAATAGAGATATAGAGGTACCATAAATATCAAATCCCTTATGATTATACAGGGGAAGTGAGAAATAGATTTAAGGGACTAGATCTGACAGACAGAGTGCCTGATGAACTATGGACGGAGGTTCATGACATTGTACAGGAGACAGGGATCAAGACCATCCCCATGGAAAAGAAAAGCAAAAAAAGCAAAATGGCTGTCTGAGGAGGCCTCACAAATAGCTATGAAAGAAAAGAAGTGAAAAGCAAAGGAGAAAAGAAAAGATATTCTCATTTGAATGCAGAGTTCCAAAGAATAGCAAGGAGAGATAAGAAAGCCTTCCTCAGTGATCAATGCAAAGAAATAGAGGAAAACAACAGAATGGGAAAGACTAGAGATCTCTTCAAGAAAACTAAAGATACAAGGGAACATTTCATGCAAAGATGGGCTCGATAAAGGACAGAAATGGTATGGACCTAACAGAAGCAGAAGAGATTAAGAAGAAGTGGCAAGAATACACAGAACTGTACAAAAAAGATCTTTACAGATAATTACACTGGTGTGATCACTCACCTAGAGCCAGACATCCTGGAATGTGAAGTCAAGTGGGTCTTAGAGAGCATCACTACAAACAAAGGTAGTGGAGGTGATGGAATTCCAGTTGAGCTATTTCAAATCCTAAAAGATGATGCTTTGAAAGTGCTGCACTCAATATGCCAGCAAATTTGGAAACTCAGCAGTGGCCACAGGACTGGAAAAGGTCAGTTTTCATTCCAATCCCAAAGAAAGGCAATACCAAAGAATGCTCAAACTACTGCACAGTTACACTCATCTCACACACTAGGAAAGAAATGCTCAAAATTCTCCAAGCCAGGTTTCAGCAATACGTGAACCGTGAACTTCCAGATGTTCAAACTGGTTTTAGAAAAGGCAGAGGAACCAGAGATCAAATTGCCAACATCTGCTGGATCATCAAAAAAGCAAGAGTTCCAGAACAACATCTATTTCTGCTTTATTGATTATGATAAAGCCTTGGACTGTGTGGATCACAATAAACTGTGGAAAATTCTGAAAGAGATGGGAATACCAGACCACCTGACCTGTCTCTTGAGAAACCTGTATGCAGGTCAGGAAACAACAGTTAAAACAGGACATGGAACAACAGACTGGTTCCAAATAGGAAAAGGAGTACGTCAAGGCTATATACTGTCACCCTGCTTATTTAACTTATATGCAGAGTACATCATGAGAAACGCTGGGCTGGAAGAAGCACAAGCTAGAATCAAGATTGCCGGGAGAAATATCAATAACCTCAGATATGCAGATGACACCACCCTTATGGCAGAAAGTGAAGAGGAACTAAAAAGCCTCTTGATGAAAGTGAAAGTGGAGAGTGAAAAAGTTGGCTTAAAGCTCAACATTCAGAAAATGAAGATCATGGCATCTGGTCCCATCACTTCATGGGAAATAGATGGGGAAACAGTGGAAACAGTGGAAACAGTGGCAGACTTTACTTTTTTGGGCTCCAAAATCACTGCAGATGGTGACTGCAGCCATGAAATTAAAAGACGCTTACTCCTTGGAAGGAAAGTTATTACCAACCTAGATAACATATTGAAAAGCAGAGACATTACTTTGCCAACAAAGGTCTATCTAGTCCAGGCTATGGTTTTTCCTGTGGTCATGTATGGATGTGAGAGTTGGACTGTAAAGAAAGCTGAGCACTGAAGAATTGATGCTTTTGAACTGTGGTGTTGGAGAAGACTCTTGAGAGTCCCTTGGACTGCAAGATATCCAACCATTCCATCATAAGGAGATCAGTCCTGTGTATTCATTGGAAGGACTGATGCTGAGGCTGAAACTCCAATACTTTGGCCACCTCATGCGAAGAGTTGACTCATTGGAAAAGACCCTGATGCTGGGAGGGATTGGAGGCAGGAGGAGAAGGGAACGACAAGGATGAGATGGCTGGATGGCATCACTGACTCGATGGATGTGAGTCTGAGTGAACTCCGGGATTTGATGATGGATAGGGAAGCATGGCATGCTGCAATTCATGGGGTAGCAAAGAGTCAGACATGACTGAGCGACTGAACTGAACTGAACTGATAAAGACACCATCTTTATTTTTTCACTGAAATAAATTTTATTTCTATTGATTGATATTTTTGATAATAAAAGTATCAGATATATGTTTCCCAAGTGAGTGCAATTTTTGCTCAGTTACCTGCATGTGTGTATGTGTGTATCTTCAGTTGTATGCAACTCTTTGCACCCCCATGGACTGTAGCCCCCAGGCTGTTTGTGGGATTTCCCAGGCAAGAATACCGAAGTGAGTTGTCATTTCCTCCTCCAGGGGATCTGCCAACCCAGGACCAAATCCTCATCTCTTGTGTCTCCTGCGTTGGCAGGTGGATTCTTTACCCTGAAGCACCTGGAAACCCATGTGTATAGGCTATTAGTACATCCAGGTTACCTTCATAAAAGATATCTTCATTTTATCTTTGAAATACCTGTTTTAGAATGCTAAGAGCATGCAAAATTTCTGATATATAAACCATCTCTCTCTTTTCTTCTTCACGTAGTCAGTGTCAACTTCTTCCTATATCTGATTATCTACAAAATATTGGCCAATTCCATCTTACAGAAAATGTGTGGATTCTGAATTTCTTCTAAGCTTCTGAGAATAGGCAGCACATTTATGAACTTAGGCTCTGGAGTCTACTGATTCAAAATGACTCATATTAGAATAAACTATACACACAAATACTTGAAAATATTGATACCTAATACTTTCATTTACTGTTCAACTAGACAGATAATACTTACTTGACAAGCATATAATTGCCAATTATTTTTGCTCCTAGACTCTCTCTGAGTTCCAAGTTTCATGATATATTTTAGGAATTCCATCTATAGAGAAAGTTGCCTATTTATTTTCTGTTTGACATTTACAGGATTTCCACTGATTCCTGCTTGTATTCATGCTGTTGCCAGAAGATTATATTACAATGACAAGTAAGATAATCTCTCTTTTTTATTTCAATTGGAAGTAAGTAGAATGAAAATATTCAACCTAATTTCCCTGCTTTTTCCCCTAGCTGCTGGATCAGTTCTGATACGCAACTCCTCTACATTATCCATGGCCCAATTTGTGCTGCTTTATTGGTATGTAATTAAAATGCTCCTTTTTCCATCATTGTTCATAGCGCAACTTTATTTCCTGAAACATCTAGCCTATGGTATCCTTTAGGATTTCAGTGGACATAGCATACTCACAGTGTTTGATTGAAGAGGGTTTAATGAAGGTGTTGGTTTATTTGAGGGTTTTTTTTTTAAATAACTGGAGGACTTATTTGAAGTGATGGCAAAAAGAGTAAAGGAACTAATTCACAAGGATGGTGAGGTAACAGGGGCCAACAGTGGGATGCTATTATCATGGCTAGACTTGAAGAGAAGAGGAGAGGACAGAACAGTGTTCCTTGGGTTGGGTGAGTGTGAGGAGGGCTGGCCCAGTAGGAAGTGTGGCCTTGGGTAGAGGAATGCAGCTACTGCCAAAACCACAGCCTTAACAGGGAAAAAGGAGAAAGAAACACTCAAACTTCTCTCTCTGCCCATGCTCTGATCTCCTGGTTCCTCCCATTGGCCAAATGCAGCAAAAAAGGCTGAGGGCAAGAAAGTCTGGTGATGAAGTGGTCCTCAGAACTGCCTCAGAGCCTCCAGGGTGCCGAGCACAACAGAGAAGGGCAGAGGAGGGATCTAGTGAGTGTGGGTGGCAATCAAAACTCTAAATCAGAAGGTTAAGGAAATAATAAATGCACTTAACAAGTGAGAAATGTAACAGCAATTAGCAGAGTTCTTGAAAGAGCTTGTCCACATCAACGCTGGGAGGAAGGAGAACGTGGTGCAATTAGGATAATAGCTCATCTAGCTGCTCAGTAAGAAAGGAAGTGAAAATCCACATTATGTACATAACCCTTTTTCTATTTTTTTTCTGGCCTGACAAAAGATTAGGAGCCCTTTTATTTCTGCCAGGATAAAGTGTTCTGCCTTTGTTTAAGCTCTAGGTCTTCCCACAGGGCAATTCCAAAGTCTTGGGAGGTGCTCTAGCGATTGTTTATATGGTCACATGTTTTTTGCACAATTTTTATAAATAAAATATTTCAACCACAATCAGTTTCTTTCCACTCAGACTTCCTCTGCCACATTTCCCCTTGAGCAAGGTGGTAATTGAGTGGCTACAGCACTTTTGAGATCTTGCTAAGGGGAAATTAAGAGAGGATGCATTTAATTTGTGTTTAGTGAGAAACGTTTAGCTCACTTCAGTGCATAGTAAGTGATTGCTGGCTAATCTAGTAGGGGAGTACTTTCAGGAATCCTGTCGCCACTGAGCTCAGGCTTCCTGCTGTGACCCTAGGTGGTATCATGGTGTGAAAAATGTCCTGTGCTACCTACCACCTACGTGAACTTTATGGGTGTTGGAGTTAATATATTTCTTCTTTTTTACTTCCTTAGTTTTTCTATAAGATAGATGAGATTCAGATGTAATTCATCTGAACTTCACAATTTTTTCTCTGTTTGTATTTAAAATAAGTGGAAGTATTTACAGAAAATCAGGAGGACATTCTCATTTCTAGTTTTACATTTTAAATCAGACTTGCATTTTGGAGAAGCACTTTGAATTTAGAAGTTTTCTTATAATGGGCATCTAAACTGCAACATTTATACTGATTTTTATAATTGTGATTTTTGTATATTAGGATTATAAAATATTCTAAATTTATAAACAGATAAAATGGTATTATACCTCTTCTTCTATGGGTTGGTAGTCATTTCCACTTAGTCAAAACTTTTAAAATAATAATGAATGCCCTGGGAGGGAATACAGTAGGATAGGTGGAATAGCAGCTGATGTGTTGGTTCATCACATTTCATTTTTACACCTGTTGAAGTGGCTTATGTGGCTTTTGTCTTTAACAGAGACATTCCTATGTCTGTAGCCATGTTTCTTTTCATAGATGTGTTTCCATCAGGACTATAGTTAGCTGTTTATTTTTGAAACATATGCTCCATTGAATTCTCTAAAAGAATAGTAGTGGAATATTTTTATGCCCAGTTATTTTCATAATACATGCCTCAAATCAGCAAATGTATGTTATTTGTCCATTGCTTTCTATATTAGGTGAGATATCATTATTTTTCCAATTAATAGAAGTATATAAGATATAAATTGCTTATTAGTATGCAGTTTGAAAATTTTAGATTATTAAACAAAGCACAGATGCTAAGTCAGGGTGGGAAAAAAGGAAAGAGAACAGCATTTTAGAAAAAGACCCCTAAGTGGCTTTTCTGGGGCTAACATTTGTAGTTCTATGGAAGGCGTAAGGAATGGGCATAGAGGAAATAGACAAAATAACAGATATTGGCATGGGTGAAGATAAGAAAGAAAGTATAATTCAGCCAAAGAGTGAGAGAGAGAGAAATATATTTCTGTAGAACTCTGCTCATTTCCTGAGCACTATATTTTTGAAGTTTTATGTCTCCCTTTCAAAAGGGCCATTTTCTCTTTGGGAAAGTTGTTAATTTATAGGACTTTAAAAATCACAGAAAGTAATTAACAAAAGGTTCTGCTGGGTGCCAAAATTTTTTTAACCCTAGGATGATCTAGGTTGAATGTCAACTAGTTTAAGTATGTGATTCAGCCTCTTCGTAAGGATGAAGAAGATTATAGTACTATGATGGGGAGTTGGGATGATTTTTGTTACACACAAATAACACAGGAAGGAAAAACTAAAAATATGAAAATGGCTATTGTGATATAATACATATTTGGATGGGCTTCCCAGGTAGCCCTAGGGGTAAAGAACCCACCTACGAATGGAGGAGACTTGAGACACAGTTTGATCCCTGGGTCAGGAAGATCTTCTGGAGGAAGACATGGCAACCATTCCATTATTCTTCCCTGGAAAATTCCATGAACCAAGGAGCCTGGCAGGCTACAGTCCATGGGGTCACAAAGAGTTAGACAAGACTAAAGCAACTTAGCGCACACACACATATTTGGAAAGTACCTCATTTGGACACTAATACAGAGTAGAGACTTAAAATAATTAGCCTTTGTTACAAACAATTGTTTCCTTTCTTTGGGATTAAAATATTCAAAGTTTTGGTTTTCTTAATTATAGCAGGATTTTTAAATATTGCATAAGAAAATAAACTAAGCAAAACAATCAGATGTTACTCAATTGAATGTGGTCCACAATAACACCACAATAATTTTGTTTTTTAAGATATAAGTCCATTAAAATTGATGTACTTTTTAAATTAATAAATCACAATTCCAATATCTAAAGGTAACAAAAATATATTAATAAATATATTAATATCTGCACCCCATGCTCATCGCAGCATTATCCACAATAGCTAAGACATGGAAACAACCTAAGAAGGACACACACACACACACACACACACAAACACACACATTAGTATTTAGCCACAAAAAATGAGGAAATCCTGACACTGGGACAACATGAATGAAACTTGAGGACATCACACCAAGCGAAATAAGTTAGACAGAGAAAGACAGATACTGTATGATCTCACTTATATGTGGAATCTAAACAAATAGACAAGCTCATAGAAAAAAAGAGATCATATTTGCAGTTGCCCTTAGGGGTTAGGGATGGAGGAATTGGATGAAGATGGTCAAAAGGCACAAACTTCCAGGTGTAAGATAAAGGAGAACAAGGAATGTAACGTACAGCATGATGATTATTGTTATCACCACTGTATGATATATATGTAAATTGCTGAGAATAAATTGTAAAAGTTCTCAGCATAAGGAAATGTATATATATATACATGCAT
Source organism: Bubalus kerabau (assembly GCF_029407905.1). Lineage (NCBI taxonomy): Eukaryota > Metazoa > Chordata > Mammalia > Artiodactyla > Bovidae > Bubalus > Bubalus kerabau. The sequence goes on from NC_073626.1 coordinate 62,682,916, forward strand.
ATATAATTTTTTGGTATCTGTATGAGATGGTTGACATTAGCTTAATGTATTGTGGTTATCATTTCACAATATATGTGAGATTAAATCATTATGCTATGCAACCTAAACTTAAATAGTGTCAATTATGTGTCAGTAAAGTTGGAGAAAAAAATAAAAGAAAAATTCAACAGCAGAAATAAAAATTAATATTTAAGCAAGTATTCTTTTCAACAGAACATATTCTTGTGTACTGAAAATATTCTAAGATTTATAAAATTGGTGATTCTTCAGTAAAGATTCTTAATATGAAATAATTTCCATATGCCATTTTATTTTCTTTTAGGTGAATCTTTTTTTCCTATTAAATATTGTACGTGTTCTTATCACCAAGTTAAAAGTTACCCACCAAGCAGAATCCAATCTCTACATGAAAGCTGTGAGAGCCACGCTAATCCTGGTGCCATTACTTGGCATTGAATTTGTGCTGATTCCATGGCGACCTGAAGGAAAGATTGCAGAAGAGATATATGATTACATCATAAACATCCTCATGCACTATCAGGTATGGTGTTCTTGCATCAGGAAGGCACCTTGTGATGTTTGGATGTAAATTTACATGTAGCTTTGACTTCATTTTTGACTACCTATACAGCAAATTGATTACCAAAAAATGTACCTTTTCTATTTGGAATCAGATAATTCTATTTTTCTTTTACAGGGTCTCTTGGTATCTACAATTTTCTGCTTCTTTAATGGAGAGGTATGGTGACTGATTTTATTCCTTTTATCATTTTGTGTTTGTAATCCATTTTTTTCCTTTAAAAAAGAGAAAGAATTATAAATCCCCTAGGAATAAGTATTTCAAATTCCATCTCTGTCAGAAAAAAAGAAGCGTAGAGGCTCTTTGAATATATGCAATTCTTCTTCCCAAAAGTTCAGGGTAAATTAGAGTTGAGGTTAGGGCAAATTCAGACTCACTTTAAAATATTCTGTCAATGACTTCTATTCATCTAGTCTTTCAACTTACCTTTCGAACTAATCCTACTTATTCTGGACTTGGTCCTAGGCAGTGTTAGACTATCCTTATCTTCATTGAACATACACTCTAATGGGAAATAAAATTGCCTCATTTTAATTTTCCCTCTTTCTCTGTTGGCCTTGTCCACACTATGGTCTTTGGAAACATTTTTATGTCGAATAAAAAAGATTTCTAAAAATTTAAACCCAGTTATGCACAGAAGAGTGACAGCAGATTAGGGAACATAATCGAGTTCTCTAATTCATAGCATGGCAATGTGATCTGAGATATTTCAGGATTTTTATCCAAGGCTTTCCTAATTGGAAAGTTTCAGGCATTTTAGAAATTGGTACCACATTTCTTATGCATGTGAATAGAACTATATAGCTCAGTGGTTTGGGCTATATTGCTTTAGCTCTTTATATGTTTTTAATCTACTTGACAGTGTTAACCTGTTGGAGGAGCTTGGCAAAATTCAACAAAGTTTAGAAATTCGGACAGCAAATGATAAGACTTACACACTTGTAACTGTGAAACTTATCAAAAAGCTTCAGACTGGCAATACATGGAACCAGTTAACATAACTTTATAGGAATCATTTCTATGCAACTAATCAATGTCAGAAATCATGTACATGTCATGAAAAACTATAAAATATTTTTCTCTTGTTTATGTGATATTTTACTTAGCATGTAAAATTTCATATTTTATTTCTTAATTTTAAATATAGATTTTATTATACATATATATTTATTTATAATGGCATATAGAAGTATCAAACGTATTTAAGTGGTCTCTTCATGATTCTTCTGCTGTATAGAGGACAAGGGTGACTTTTTCTGAAGTGAGAAGTAGAGACAGAGAATGCAATTAGGAAGAATAGATACATTGTTTTGATAATAAAATTCAAATAGTATTTATTGTGTAACTATAAATTTATTATTATATAAACTGAATTAGACAATCCAATTTCTGCCTATATAGGATTTTACAATTAAATATAGGTAAGAAAACTACAGTATGACATAAAACATGTATGAACTAAGAAAGATATACCTTTGCATCTGCAGGAGCAAATTTTATTTTTATAAAGGACATTTTTTTTAAGTACAAATCATAATCATTAGTAAAATATTTAGTGATGGAAGGCAGTGTAGAATAAAGGCACTGACACAATAATGCGTTTAAACCCAAAGATGCCACTTTGCTCCTGGCTGTAACATCATGGGAAATACTCTGAACCGCAACGAGTCCCAGTGTGTATTTCTATTCAAAGGATATGAAAGCAAGCTCCTTACACAAATCTCAGAGGGATTAATGTAAACTAGGAATATAAACTTTTTAGCACCATGCTTCAACCTCAGTAGATAGTACATTAAAGATTCCTTATTAGGTCTGTCAAATCACTCATTTATAAAAATATATGTATAAAGGGGTACATTACTCATATTGGAATCAAATCTCAAATTGACCCTTATATTTAGAAAGAGTGCTCAGGGAATATTTAAACTAATGTATAACTCTCTAATTGCACTTTATCCACGTAAGCAATAGAGACACAGGCCTTGATATTTTGCCATGTCCGAAAATTTTGGCATTAGAAAATTATAATAATATAAAATTTTTGAGCCAAGTTGTTACCAAATCCTTTAGCTCCCCACAACATCTCCAATATCTGTTCCCCTTTCTTCATCTCTAGATACAATACCTGCTTGTGTATGATTCATTTCTCATCTTAAGAAATACTATAACCCTTCTTTTTTTGTCTCTTTGCCTCTAGTTTTTCCCATTCTCATAACACAAAGACATGCTGTCAAATTCATTTTGTGTGGTTCCAGCTATGTCATATACTTCTTAAAATCATTTGGCAAAACCAATACGATTTTGTAAAGTAATTAGCCTCCAATTAAAAAAAATAAATTTATATTTAAAAAAAGAAAAAAAATCATTTGCTCAGGCTTAATTTCCTTCTTGCTTTCCACATTAGGTCAAACAGCTTGTCTTTGTCTTAACGTCTCTATTTACTTTTTTATTCTCACATTTTATTTTTATTTCTCAGCCAAAATATT